>NC_051197.1:31910511-32653186 GCF_015220075.1 Falco rusticolus
ACAATGCACAGGCTGGTAAGCTGACCACGGAACTGGGGGCGGGGAACTCCTAAAACTTAATCCTGGCTCTGTGACTGAGTCAGCCTGTGCGCCTGGAGCAAGTAGTTCAAACTGTTCTCCTTTCCGCTTAGTGGAATTACAAATATTTATAGTTCTTATCTTGGTGCTAGGAGAATTAGGATCTCCAAGCCAGGTGTTTCCCAATTAGGCACCTGAGGACAATGGCATATGGACGTGTAGCTGCAAGGTGATCCATGGGAAGTTCAGTTATAGGATGAGCTGGCTCTTCTGTGATACATACTCTTCTTTTCAAAAAAGTGCAATGGAAAAAGTTGTAAGCTATTGCATTTAGTGCGTGAGCAAAAATGGGTAATGACTAGGGTAGGAAATCCACCCACATCCTTGTGAAGGGTTTAGATGGAGTTCTTTTGTTGCTGGTTGTTGGATTTTTTTTTTGGGGGGGTGATGTTCTTTTATATGCTGGGCTAGCAGCATTTCCCAAAGAAAAAAGCAGGTTCTCAATATCTGCAGATATTTGGGTGCTACCAGTTCTGGAGCATGTTGTGCAAGTGCAATGTCAATGTGTAATATCTGAGACAGTAAAGCAGATAGTGTCACAGAGCAGTTTGTAGTGACCCGTCACAAGGTGTCTTAGATCTAAAGTTGCCACCTCCCTGGCTTTACAGGCGTGCTGAAATCCAGCGTGCCCAGTGGTGGGGACAGCCAGAGCTGTCCTCTGTGCCAGGCAGCAGCTCTTGCGAGAGCAGCTGCACTTTGCAACTCCACAGACAGACCACAGTGCTTGTGTTGGCGCACCCAGCTGCAAGTGGGTCCTAATTAGCTGACTGACAGTGCTGTCTTCTAGAAATTCATTAAGGGAATCTGTTAATACAACCCCCTTAAACCTGTCGGCCTGAGAGCATCATGAAGCACAGAGGTCAGAGGCAGCACTTAACTGCATGGGGATGGTTGCATTTGACGGGAGCAGGATGCATGCTGGAGAACATACATCCCTGACCATTGCAACCATCTCTTAGCGATTTCTTACTCTTTTAAATCTGATTTTTTTTCTTTTTTTTTTTCACGTGAATGTGCAGTCTCACAATCCTGCTAAGTATTTGCTTGGGATGAGAGCAGAATATCCTGAGAGCGTAGTCAAGTCGAACAGCAATGCAGGGTGATGGGCAGTGATGGTGAAGTGACAATAAATGTCGTCACTGAAGCTGTTTGTGCCTTTAGTTCTAAGGAAGTACCGACAAACCTTTTAGGACACTAGCTGCATTGCTACTGACCTCAAGTTTTCACTTGCACCGTTTTAACAGCATGTGACATGCCAGATGAGCAGCAGTCTTTGGAGGGGGAGGGGTATTGCTGAGTTAGAAGATATATTGCTTTTGCCATCAGTTTTGACAACTGAAAGCGATTCCTAATGTTTTTGTTTGAAAAGTGCTAATGGAGAGAAAATTTTTTCCTTAGATGGTCTGCAGATCATCAACATATTAGACCGTAGTTTGTTACGCATATGGTGACTTCACATACATATTTTAAGAGTCTGATCATTTTGAAACTTATTTACTTTCCTGTCTTTGTTAGACTTTCTGAGTGAAGAAAGCAAAAATGACAGTTTCTACATAGATGAGGTTTGAGACCTTTCTGTGTCCCAAAAGTCACTTCAGCAAGAAAAAAGTCTAAACCTCAAGTATATGCCTGAAGCTGTCATTTAATTTCTATGAGCTTTGGATCTGTTTAGCTCATGAATAGCAGTTCCTATTGCTGATGCTCACCCCTCTGTTGTCATTAGGCCAGATGGGTCAGCCTTACTACAGGGTGGAAATGACCATTTAGTAAAGTGTTTCTTTTTATCCAATATGAAAGAATACTTTCTGCTTAGTAACAAATATTTTGTGCCTTTGGCCTTTACAGAGAGTTATCTGTTTACCCAAAATGACTTTTTTTAATTTGTTATTACTGTTTTCTCTTATGCGTATTAAATTTCTAAGGTAGCTTGGGAAGAAAGCACTGTACCTGTGTATTTGTAATGAAGGCTTATTTAGTCCTTGTAATATATTGCAGCTGTAAATAGTGGAAAGTTATAGCTAAAGAAGAGAGGGAAATTAAAAAAAAAAATCTCTAAACAAACTGTAGAAGGCAAGATGCATTCTGTAAAGGAGAAAGCCAATAAATGAAACTCTTAACTTTGAGGTTTTGCTGCTAGTCCAATAAGTAAACATGAGAAATATTTTTTTCACAAAATATAAACATGCTGTAAGCACAAGTTTGCTGTTCTGTGTATGTGAAATCCTGCTGAAAATTATGTTCTGTGTCTGGCTTTAAGATGATAAATGAGCAGCATGCTGTGAATCCCCTGCAATTGGTGGGACATTGCTAATGAGCTGGGAAGTATGAAAATTTGGAGACTTACGGAAGTGGAATAATGAAAAGCAAAGGGTCTTTGCCAGCAAGATGTGATTGCACATGTATGTTTTGAGCTATGTATGGGTGGTTGGTCACTGGTACATGTGCCCAGTGTCCCCTTGCCTCTTGGAAGAAGTGTCTGGATTTTAACAGCATTTTCCTCTACCCAAGTGCTAACTTGAACTTTGCTTCTCTGCCTGTTTTTCCTGGTATCCATATGTGGAATACCTTCTCTGTTTATTCTTGTCCCCTCCATCAAATGATAATGTCCACCAAACTTACCCAGCAGATGGGCAGTTGCTTAAGCAAGCCAAGAGAAGGAGCAGCTGTGGCTTTAAATGATCAGGTTGCTAGAAATTGGGGGAATCAGGTAAAATAACATGGAAATGGAATAAGGCATTGTTCACCCCCACCTAGGCAGTGGAAATGTCCCAGTGTGGCAGAATCGAGTGGGTCCTCTGTGTGTGAAGCTTTGCACGTACTCTTGGGAGAGTAGGCATCCTCTTCTGCTAGCAATTGTGACGAATTTCCAAGGGCCCTAGTCCAGAGCTCACTGATAACACTTGAAGCCTTCTCAGTAATTTTGGTGTACTGCAGGGTGTGACTGCAGCACCAGCAGAAAGGGTTGAATGCCTGTTTGCATGGTTAGGACGTGTGTTCTTCAGCCGTGGCTCTTTGGTAGCTGCTATACGAAGCACTGTGCTTCCAACAGACTGTTCATTCCTCATGCTATATTCTGTACGTTGTGTAGTTCCTGCTGTCTGTCAAAATGCACGTTTTCTGAAGAAGAGACTGGGCAGGGGGTTGGAGCACATTAGTGAATGAACCAAGTGCTTTGCAGCTAGTCCCTTTAAAAAAAAAAAAGGGGGGGGGCGGGGCAAGAGCGCCATGCATCCTTGGAGGAGTATGCATTTAGATCTGCAAGCAGCATCATTATGTAAGCAAAATCGATGTCAAGGTCGGAGGCCAGAATTTCAGACCTGTTGCCAGAGCATTGCAGAGGGAGCTGAAAGCCATAAGCATCTTTAGTCGTCCTTGGGAGCAGATCACTGCCAGGCACCGAGCCAGAGAGCTGCTAATCACAAACGGGGTCCCTGCAGCTCCCTTCACACCCAGAGACCCAGGTCCCTTACGCTGAGGGGGGTAAATACAGACCCAAGGGCTCCGCGCTGCCTACTTTGAGCGCTTGCACCGGCGTTGTGTTACCCAGATCCATGATGTCAGGCTTATTACATGGGTAAATGGAAATGTCCTGGGCTTACCTAAAGGAAAACCGTAGTGTATCATGTAGTGATTAGATCACTGCGTTTGGGGGAGGAAACATAATTTCAGAACACTGGAATGGGACTTTATTTGCTTGAAGAAGGGCTCATACGATAGGAAGAAAATACAAACCAGGATGGGCTGACGTAGAAAGCTGTCGGCTCACAGGTCACTCTGACAGATGGGATTGGATTATTCACTCTATCTGCTTTACTGTTCTTTATTTGTGAGAAGGAAACATTTTAAATAGATGCGGTCCAAGATTCATTTATCCTCAAGGCTTTGCCAGTTAGAAAATTCCCTGTGTGACTACCCCAGGCTTCAGCATTGTGTTAGGTTAAAAATCATAGGAATTAAAAAAAAAAAAAAAAAAAATTCCCTTTCCCTTCCTCTTTTTTTCCCCCCCCCCAGTCTTTCAAAATTTATGCTGTACTTATGCACCAGAAATTATTAATCTTTTATGGATTGCACATTTATTTCTGTATTTCATTCTGAAATGGGAAATTAGCTCAACATTTTACATGAATCAGCTTCACTTCTACCACAGGACCACTATGTTTTGTATGGAAAAGCAGAATGTAGGTATTTTAAAACAGGACTTGTTTTATTACTTAAAAAAAAAAATTAGTTGATGTTAATAAGGTCAAACTTCAATTCTCATTAACCAGCATGTTTTATTTGAAAAAGCTTAATTTTCTATATTACATGGTGAATGTCTTTTGAAAAATCAGGATTTGAATTTTTGGAGCAGTTACATAGTTCTTACCATTGTGATGAATGAATTTTTTCTTTTTTTCTTTTTCATTTTTATTCTGTCAGGAAACCTATTTATTTAGCTTCTTTTTTTAAAAAAACTTGGATATATCAAGCGGGACAGAAGAGGAGGAGGATGGTTGGACGCTAAGAAAATGTTTATTTGAAGCAAAAACAGAACAGCCAACGTTTCAAATGCAGATATTTAAGGGCATGAAGCTCAATCCATGTTTAACCTCAATGGCTGGCCCAATTTCTCAGTTGGATTGAGCATTTCACCACGGTACTCTGAAAGTCAGGACAGTTTTCAGTTAATGTTTGAATACACATTTAATTTCTGTACCCCAAGTAAACATCTGTATGCCTGCTAGAATTAACATGTCTTTCAGAATTTGGCTGGGGTTTATTGGTGGCATTAGCAAAGGCGTGATGAATGGCAGAACCCTGGGGGAGAGTTGGTGGGGGTTTTTTTCCCCAAGCTCAACAGATGTTTGGCAGCACATATAATCCCTATAATTTGTCAAAAATCACTTATGTCAGAGATGTAACTCTAGCAGTGACTGGAGACAGGCATTTAGAGAGGTTGATGGCCAGCGTTTTATGGAAAAGGGAAGCAGCCTAAATTTGTTGTGATGTTAATTAAAGATCTAGAAGTAGTGCCGTGTATGGACTTTGAGCAGGCTCCTGCTGCTGCTTTCTATCCAAAAAAAAACCAAAACAACAAGAGGTGCCTGCAGGGGAGGGCTGGGAGGAATCAAAACTTGTGAATTTGGGAGAAAATCCAGTGTTTGGTTTGAGGTAGGTTTTGACCAAGAATGCCTCCTAAGGCTCTGGATATGCAAAAAAAAAAAAAAAATGCCTACAGAAAACAGTAAAATAATTTGGCTCAAAAATGATATTTAACTCTGATGTGGGTTGGTTCATTTATTTTCTTGGCTTGGTTGAAGGTTTTCTTTTGGTTTTGTTTTTTTTTTCAAATGTGTATTTGTAACTGTAAAATCAGTAGGAATTTTTGCTTTTGCTTTCTTTGTATCTACCCTTCGTTATCATTATTAGCAAAAAGCAGGCTTGACCTTGGCTGACAGGGTCCCTATAAATGCAGGCTCTACCTAAACAGTCTTTCTCTCAAATGTTGAGAGAATTAAGGAGTTAATAATAGAAGTTGTTCATGACAGCTTTCAAATGAATGTACTCTTCATTCCTGGCTTTCTCTGAGCATGCATCTTCCGAGATGTGTGAAGATCTTGTTTGCCCATGATTTGAAAAGTTATATTACCTTTCAATTCTGACACTGAATTCTACCTTTCTCTGCAGCTGGACCTACTCACGCTGGTTGGACATCCCTGTGCAAAAGGAAAAGAGCGCAGCATCTAAATGCTTTGGGCAAGCTAGGGCAGTAGTTCTTGATGGGGAGTATTTAAGTTCTTGGTAGCTTAATTAGATTTACATACATCTTGTGGTGATGATTTGGGCGTAAAGTAAGTCTGAGCAGACCAAGTAACACTGTGCTATGGTAAGGAAAGGAACATCAATGAAGGAGCTATCTTCAGCCTGTGCTCTCAAGGATTTCTTGTGTCTTTGTTCCTGCTGCCTTGGAACTAACTGGTCCTGTAGGACTGGCAGAGCCAAGCAGATCGGGCTTGCTTGTGACTGCCCGGTGCTTGCTGTGCTTCCGTTCCCTTTTTTTATCCTTCTGGTAAAGTGTCCTGAGGCTCCACCAAGCACATCTCCATGTTCTAGAAAAGTTGACTGATTCAGTGGTTCGCATCATCTAGTTACGAGCATTTAACTTAAGGCACCGCAATGGGAAGCTGGTTTTTCTTAGTTTATCGAGCCAATGGCGGGGAGCAAGTCCTCAATGTGGCTTTACGGAAAATGAGTCTGTTGCTTTTTTCAGGTGTCTTTCATTGTCTCGGGCTGGAGAGACTAGCTGTGTAACGTAGATGATTGGGTTAGGCTGGTGTCTCGCCCATTCTCCTGTCTGTTATTTTTATCAAGCAGATATTCATTCTGTATTAAAAGCTTTCAGCCACTCTATTAATGTGGGAAGAGCCGCTGCCTAAAGATGGGATGGGTCTATGGTTCTGTGATCTCTCTTCCCAACCATCCACAAATGTTTCTTATGCGTGTAGAGATATAAATTTAAAAGGTTTTTCTTTCTTAACACTTAGACTAACACAATAGCTATGATCTGCAGGTACTGGATGCCAAATTGTTTTCTCCTTACAGAGCAGAAAGTGAAACTTGCTAGTCTGGGGGGTTGATTTCCATATTTATCTTGAATGGGAAGATCCACATGTAGAAGTGGTGTACCTGTGTTTGCCAAAAGGCAGCAAAAACACTGTCAGGAGGATGACGACAATCTTGGATTGGGTTCGCTATATTCAAAAGAGATGAAAAAAAAAACCAAACTCCTGTATTGAACTGTAAAGCTGTTGCCAGCTGGATGTTACAATAGAATTTTTATTTATTTTTTTTACTTGATCATTTACCAAAACATGTAGTAACTGTTTATAAAATAATTAAATGACAGGCATCTCAGTCCTGTTGCAGTCAGCTGCAGCTTCACAGAGTGTGCTCCAGGATCGCCTGCCCCCCTTGCTTGCGGTATCAGAAATAACGTTGTCTCCTGTGTATCATCCTGACATCCCTTTGGCAACTACAATGGCATGAATTAAAAGCAATAGTAGGAATGTATTCTTTATGTTACCTTTATTAATCAGATGAAAGCCAATGTGGACAATGTTGTGTGGCCGCAGAAACCCCTGGAGAGCTGTAGCTCCTGCAGCGGTTACGTCAGGTCCATGGTTTCAGGGCTTATCCCTTTCCTGCACAGATCTTTTATGCCACTGGTGTCATTCCAGAGACTGTGTTTTTCTCTGGACCCTGTGATTGACTCTTAGTAATAAATGGTGAACTTGCACCAGCTAAATTTTAAACATGTTTACATGTGGCTTTTAAAACTGCATAAAATTAGAATTAATGGTTTTGCTTCCTTTGTAGACCAAAATTAAGCAAACTCAGGTTGCAGTTGTGCAGCATTTACACAAGGTTTTCTGAATGTGTAAACAAGTGTCATAATTTGGAGAAAGGGCCAATGGCTTAAAACAGATCCTTTCCCTGGAACTTGCTTTTTTTTTTTTTTTAATGTAGAAACTGGAGTGCAAATTCTGGCCCGGTTTTCCTGTGTGCAGTTAGTTGTTTCTAAGACTCCTTCACAGGGACTGCCATGGCTCTATCCTGAAACTGATCCCAAATATTTTAGCCTTCCCCGTGGTCAGGCTACGGTTGTATCACCTCGTAAGAAGCCAGCCTGGCTGCAGCCATCTCACAGTGTATTTTTCTTGAAGGTGTCAAATATTCATCTGAGCAGGAGAAAAGAGCATCAGCAGAAGAGGGCTTGTTGTAACAAGCAGCAGGAGGTAGCAGGCAGCTTGTTTGCTTCGGGAAGAGCTGGGGGGAAGGGAAAGGGAGGAAAGAAAATGAAGGGAACTAAATTGTCTTATCAGAAGAGATCTTACTGTAAATGCCTCTGATTCATTTAATCTGCTTTGTATGTGCACACCAGCAGGATTTGCACACCAGCACAGGGCTCCAATGCCAATTTACCTCCTAGGGACAGAATTTGGAACAAAGCCCAGGTGAAGAATTACTGTTGCCTGTGTGATATGAAAATGCGTACACAAACCTCAAGAAATAACTATTGCAGATGCTGCAGTCCTACCTATGGGCTGAGATGTCTGAATTCCTTTGGTTCCTCAGTGCTAATCTTAAGGGTTAGTGGAAAATATACTCAACAGCGTGAGTTTCTAGTGAATACCATAGGAAATGAGCGGTAAGTGTCTGAACGCCATGTGTCTTGTCTCGTAGGAGGTTGCTGCAGGATTTAGGTACCTTCTGCAAAGCATCGGAGCGGTCCTGGCTCGTTGCTATCGTGGCTGACGTGCTAAGCTAAGCCAGGTCCTGACCTCTCCTCTTTGCAGCAGCTGGCTATAGGATCAAAAGAAGTAAGAACGAGGTACTGTTCCGTGTTCTGACGGTGGGTTTTCTTCCTCCCTCCAGATTTGTGTATGCAGCAGACTGTAACGTTTGGTTAAACCTGAGCCGCTGCAGGAACTTGACTGCAGCTGGGGCATTAGCTGCAGCCGGCATGGGAAGTGGATGGAGCAGCATCCATATGCACTGTGCTGTATTTAGGAAAGGAGAGGGATTCTGTGAGCATTAGAAGTAAGGAAATCTGATTTTTCTAGGATTTTTTTTTTCTAATTATTTTGGTGTCTAAAAGCTTTTTGGTGTGGCTTCAGCACTTAAAAGGGCTCTATGGATTCTCCACTGTTAAAGAGTAAGATGTGAATGCATGTGAAAGCACTCAGTCTCCCTTTGGGAGAATTAAACTCAGATACAAAACCAGAGAGTATCATAAATCAAAGAAGAAAAAATGCCGTTTCAGATTACCACGATGTCAGGAGGTTTGGGATTTACATGATAAATGACTGTTACAGCAATAACTATCCCAATAGAACAGTTCAAATGTGAATCAGTTTGCACGAACCTCATCTATTGATGTGTTTCAACAAGCTCTCTAAAAAAATCAAATTATAATTCAGTTAAATATTCAACAGTCAATAAGGACTAGGTTGGTCTGTATAACAGCAAGTTTATACTGATGCCAACTGTATTGTAGGAGAGTCT
The DNA here is from genome assembly GCF_015220075.1 of Falco rusticolus. Lineage (NCBI taxonomy): Eukaryota > Metazoa > Chordata > Aves > Falconiformes > Falconidae > Falco > Falco rusticolus. The sequence goes on from NC_051197.1 coordinate 31,919,635, forward strand.
TGGATGATGCGTCAACAGACTAAACAGAAGAGTATAATAAAATTCTAAAGTCCTAAAATGATTGCTACTGTATTTTAAATAAATAGCCACTTTCTAAAATGATTTATTAAGTCATCTAAGTAAGATCTGAATAAAGCCACTTCAGCGCATTGTTTACCGCAGGCTGTGGATTACTGACGTCTCCAAGACAACTTTGGCTCAGTGGCCTGAAACCCTTTTTGGATGAACTACTGAACTTAACTAATCTTGAGAGGGTACAGGCATGATAATGGGAACAAAAATTTGCATTCATTGAGAGAGACGGTCTCCTGAACAGCAAAGGGTGCTTGGAGGTGGCTGTAGCATGGGCGCTGAGGAAGTCCCCCAGGTCTAAAGCTTTGCATTATATTTAGGTCGTTGGTGGTCAATGGCTGTCATGTTTCCTCATCTGATGGAGCCTGACTTTTCCTAACTCTTTCTGAGCGTTTACTTCATCCTCTTTGTCTGAAGGCTTAGCAAGGTTAATTTTAGTTAGGCTGTATTTTCAAATGTGCCTCTTGCCTGTGACCAAATGTGATATGTAACAAAAACTAGGACAGCATCCAGCATGCAAGAAAACGAAGGTGAGCAGCTGCCAAATGCTGCCTTGTGGATCCCTTCTCAAGAAAGAATTAAGGTCTTCTCAGAACCAGTTTTGCATGTCATTGAGGGTTCAAAGGACAACACCACTGAACTTAATGGTCAACAGCGTTGGTATGCTTGGATTTAACTTAAAATTGTCAGTGGAGGCATTTTATCATTCTTTGCTTTCGAAGAGGTGAGATGCAAGGCTTTATCTCATAATTTCATTCGAAACAGTCTGTTTGCTTTATTTAAAAATAACAAATGCCTGCCTTAAGGGATGTGTGAGAAAAGGAACGGTTGCTATCTTTACTGCTTTAAGCCTAGGCGGTATCCCTGCTAAAAGGAGAAATGGGACTGCACGGTTATCTTTGGGTCCCGCTGGAGGCAAGTGTTTTAATAGGATTCCAGCAATTATGAAGGACAGGACTCAGCACCAAAATTACTCCATGTGATACTTTGTGTCAAAATGACAAAACATTATTATACTGTGCTTTCATCTCAAATTAAGTTAAAATATTTAATTCCGTGCAAAGCAACTCTCCTTAAGATATTGCATAAATAGCATAATTTAAGAATATTATAATTATGTCATATTATACATGACTGTTATATTACTGAAACGGCAAGGCTATGTAAATACGAACAAATTTAATTTCAAGATGCCATTTGAATGTATTACTTTAATGTTTTCAAACCAAAGCATTGCATTTGTGGAAGTTCTTGTCAAGACAATTACAATTAAAAAAAAAAGAATTGGTGAAATAGGTTTTTGTTAAGAACAACTTTGATAACACATTTTCACCTGGCTCTGTGCAAGACCTGTTGGCCAGCAGTTTTACTGGGCTTGGAGCAGCTGAGGTGGCTCATTAAAGTCCAGCTTAGGGCTCTCTGCAGGAACCACAGATCCTGCAATGTTGCAATCCCTTCCTCTGAACGCTGTGAGGAAAACTATACGGCATTTGCCCACTACAGTTTCTTGTGTTTTCCTTCATTCTCTTTGTTACCTGTGGCTGATACAGTGGAAAGGATTCTGGGTCATCAAAAACAGTTCCTTGTTTTAGCAGGTAAATGTATGGAGATATCTTTCAGGCTTATTATCATACCTGTTTTACTTGTTTCCCTCATCTTGCATATCTGTCCAAAATGAAAATGCTGATGAAAAATTGAAATGTTTCATTTCAGCTTAAAAAAAGAATTAATGCAAGAGGTGACATGAATTCACAAAGTCTTTCAGTTTAAATAGTTGGAAGGGATTTTTTTGTTTTGTTTTCATTTTTGTTCTTTTACCCAGAAAGTGCTATTCCCCTAATTACAGCCAACTCTTCTTATACCTGATATTGGGTAGACCCCATTTCTCTCTTTTTCTTTTTATGTTATTCTACTTGTAGTTCTTTGATATGAACTTCCAATAAGCGGCAGAATCGGAATTGCTCTGTTCTTGGATACAGATTGTGAAAATTGCTCTGCTGCTTTCTCTTGAACTCCGTAGGCATTGAACATTAAAGGCAAAAACTGTGGTGTGCATTCAACGCAATAAAACAGTTCTGTGTTGATTTATAGCGTGTTGCAGTTTACATTCAAATCAGTAAGAAAATTTCACTATATTGGGAATTAAGGCTGTAGTTCCATCTAACTATGGTTAGCCATGTGCCTTAAAATGAAACCTATTATGTAATTTAAGCTGGGATAGCACTGAAAGCTAGTTACCAGGCTCTCCGGCTGAGTTCCCTGCATCTTTTTGCCATGTTAAACATACCAAATCGTGGCGGCAGTCTGGTTTTTCTTTCCTCTCCTTGCTCACCAGTATCTAACTATAGTGCTCTACAGTCTCTGGAGGGTTTTCTGTCCACAGGTGGCTTGTGGAATATGGGTTTGTGTTATTCTGGTTTTATACCACTGGCTATCTGAAAGTGGTCTAGGAAGACTAGGTCTAAAAGATGGGGTGGAAATTTAAGGGTGATGCAGATTTTTTTAATAAGTTCTTGCATCTCCCGCATTTAAGACTATTCTGAAATTGCACAGCTTTTGCATGTAGTGAGAACTGCAGCCTCTTATAATTGCAGTTAGTTGCACAACTGACCTGACTAATCCCTGTAATCCAGTCTAGTGTAATATTTATTGAAAATACTTCCCCACTGAGATATCACAGACCCTTTTTTCTGAACTAGTGCACTTTTTTTTTATTTTTTTGGAGACAGGGGAGGGGCGGGGGTGTCCTTTAATAGTGTAATTCGCCTAGGACAAAACTTTGCATTTGAGAGGAAGATATGTACAAATGGCATCATGAGTGTTTTGGAGGTGTAAAATACCTGTCGAGTTTTTGCACTTTGTAAATTAGGAATAAGGGAACCCTGTGATGACTTCAAGATCCATTGCTGCTAGTGATGAATTCCCTTTATTACTGGAAACCAATAGTTGATTATACTGGCGTATAGCAATCATCTTTAGCTATGCCATTTGCTCTCAAGTTGTATTATTTTGATTATTATCTTTCATTCCCTAATGCATTTCCCCATGATTTTAGCCATGCTGTAATTAAATTGCTAGGATTAGACATTAATATTTATAATGGAGATCAGCTTAAAATCCCGTTCTGAATTAGAATGAAGTATTCGTATATAATTCTAGCAATCTGATCTATCTCAGCTGCAGAAGAGTGACTTTATGTTCAAACTGTTCCCTCCTGTCAAAAAAATTTCAAGTACTGGCAGAAAACTTGTAAGCTGTGGATTGTAAAGATCATGGTGTTTGTGTAAGCAGGTTGGAAGCAAGAATCCAAAAATGTAGTTTTGATCCAAGGTTTCTCGACCACTTAGACCTACACAATTCACAGCGTGCTCACCTTCTGGGGATCTCAGCTGTGGAAAGCAATCGCTCAGTATCAGAAAATGGGGTTTTAGTGGACTGTTATGAGCAAACAAAGAAAACTTAGTATATATGTTATGATTATTTCCTAAAGATTGACATATATAGCTGTTCTTATGCCCAAATCCAAATCTGAGTACAAATGATGAAGACATGCCACCAAGAACAGCAGAATACTGATGGGTAAGTACAGCAATCTCTGCATCTCTACTCAACTGTGGTCCTGATGATTTTTTTTTCCATTGCTGCCAATGGTACGTTGTCCTCAAAGCTGGCTCCCAGCTAGGCAGGGGGCACTTTCTTCATCTTTCACGTAACACATCATTTATACCTTTAGTTACATACTTGCAGCCTGCCTAACATTGATGCTGTTGCACCACCTTCATAGCAAAATTTTTGTCCAGTACATTTAGTTTATTCTTTCACAGCAGTATTTATACTTACCAAAATATTCTTCTGCAAGAAAACAATTCTGAGCCTGAAATTAGGTACCTGGGTAAGAAGTATTTATTCTAAAGTTAGGATTTAGAGTTTCCTGGAGGTTCTGAAAACAACGGACCCAGACATGGAAATTTTCTGGGGATTATCCCAGACATTGGAACGCTCCACTCGCTCACCCCTCACCAGAGCACAGAACTCTACCCCAGTGCAGACAGAAGAAATGGCATGGTTATATTCTCTTGCAGATTCTTATATACAGGCTAACGTTCAAAGATAGGACAAAAGAGCAGAAATCCCATTTTGTTAAATCAACAACAAAATCAAATAGAGAGAGGCCTCCATGCAAGAAAAATAAAAGCTCTGTTAAATTAGACATAGGTATCACTTCTGATAGCCTGAGCACACGCTGTCAGCAGCTCTGGGGTCTGATTTCTAATAAGTTTCCTCTTCCCCAGAGTGACTCCATCTGGAGTGAAGCACCACTTACTCCCATGCTAGAGCGAAACCTCTATTTATTTAAAGCATTAGCAATGACAGCTCTTACAACTTGTTATTCTCAGCTCAATCCAAACAGCCTGCCAGGTTCATAGCTGGAAACCCGGTGTTAGGTTTTGTCCCAACAGCTACTTTTCAGCCAGATGCCAAAGGTAAGGTGGTTCTGAGAGACCGTATCAGGTACGTGTACATTTAATACACTGCTAATAAATTTTAGTAGCTGTGGCCATTTTTGGAACACCATATTTTATTCCTCTATTAAAATAAAACTTGAAAGGCAATCGACACACGAATCACTCTACCTGAGAGGCTCAGTTGCTCGGCTCCGCTTTTTTTCAGGCGTTGACCAACGTCCTTGGTGGCTTGCAGGAGAGCAGCTGGATTACAACTGACCACAGATAGACCTGGTCTCAGATTTACATTTCTGTGTAATGATGACCCTTGCAGAAATAGCTTTGGACAGGTAATAGGATTACCGTAAGGGAATTAGAAAATTCTGCTCATTAGTTTGAGCCAATGAAGTTGCAGACTGGATAGAGGTTTAAAGGATTTAGTGCATAGTTATAATTGGGAAGGGAGAAAAACAACTGAGCCTGAGGAAGAGATACAGATGGCACGTTGGCATTGCAGAACAAGGTGTATTAAAAATGCTGAAGATATACAGGTGGATTATAAGCATGGTATAAGAACACGTTGCTGTACTCCGGAAAGCTACCCTTACAACCCTGATGGCCTTTTAAATATTTCTGAATTGTGATAGGACTCCTGTTTATAAAAAGGTTAAAACTATTCATGGAAATGATGCTAATACTTAAATAATTCACCCAGTCATACCTAGCTACTCTTTAATTTAAAAATTTAAGTACTTACAACACTGCATGTGAAAAAAGGAGAGAGAATTTTATTCTCTCTCTCTCTCTATATATATATATCTATATAAATATGTGGCATTGAGAAACATTACATCCAGGGCAGCTTTAAATGGCAGGCTTTTATTTAAACACCTGCGGCTGTGCTCTTCACAGTTGGATGTTTTGCAGCCAAGAAGGGTCCCATCTCTCACCTGTGCTGTTGCTCAGATGAGCTGAAGGAGGGTGGCTCTGTGGAAACGCTGACACATAATGAACACCAGCAGAGGTGGGGAAGGGATGGGGCCCTGGCTTCCGTGTCCATGCTACCTCCTGGTGAGGCAGTGTGGAAATGACCCGAGTGCAGTGAGGTACCTTAACTGAGAGTCCTCCTTCCCTTGAGCCTGTGTCTCATTTTGGTTGTGCAGTCAAGGAGAGCTGGGAAATGCTGCCACCAACACCCCATAGGCTGGTGGAAACTCCTGTGCTTGAAGCTGTTTGCTTTCTCTGGTGGCATGTTTCTTTTCAAGTTCTTGCTCTCCTCTCAGACCCAGAATTAGCTGGTGGGTTTATCCCACTATAAGTTTCATAATGCATGCTGGGATAAAGCTAATCCAAAAGATTAGTGTGAACAGCATTCTTTTTATGCTCCACATAGGTTCAGTCCATCATTAGCTCTCAGTTCATTCAAAGTGCTTATGCAGTGGTAATGAAGAGTTTATTGCTGCACCAAAATCAGCAAATTTGACCCAGTTAAACCCCCCGTATATAGAGACAATGTGCTGCATAGGTGCAATGTAAGGGTTACTGCCCCATGCATATAGTGAGCAAGACTTGCAGGGTACCAAGAGCTTTTGGAAACCTAGCTCTGAAGGGCTTGCTGCAGTGGCCATCTAGTAGCTTGGGTTAACCAAGGTCTTGTGTAATTTGTGGCTAATATTAGTGATAATGACCAGCTCTTAGTCAACAACCAGTCCTGCTTTTATCTGCCCAGCAGTAACCCTTGAGAAGACTGAAAGCTCACCAGAGGTCTAAGTCCTCGTTAAGACCAGCCTTTATTAAGCCACATCCTCCTGAGCCCAGAAACTCTGGCTCATGGAAGGCTCCTCTTCCTTGTGGTGGAGGAGGATCAAGTTAGGGGACATTTAAACAAATTGGGTGTAATCAAGTCCATGGGACATGGGGTGTACTCACAAGTGCTGATGGAGCTGGCCCATGTCATTGTGAGGCCGCTGTTGCATGTATTGGTGCTGGAGGGGCACATCTGGAGTGCTGTGTCCAGTGGGTTCACCAGTACAGGAGAGATGTGGGCTTACTGGATTGAACCCAATGAAGGGCCACAAAGGTGACAAAGCGATTGGAGCATCTCTTGTATGACGAGAGGCCAAAAGAGTTGTGCGTGCTTAGCTGGGAAAGGAGAAGGCTCGAGGTGGATCTTACCAATGTTTGTGAATATCTGATGGGTGGGTATAAAGGGACAGACTCTGGGCTGTGGTGCCTGGTGACAGGACAAGAGGCAATGGACACAAATTGAAACACAGGAAATTCCTATGAACATAAGAAAATACTTTTTTTACCATGAAGGTGGTTGAACACTAGTGAAGAAGAACTTGCAGAGCTTCCATTCTTGGAGATGCTCAAATCCAGCTGCTCAGTCCTGGGCACCCTGCTGTAGCTGACCCTGCTTGACCAGGGCCGTTAGACTTGTACCATCTCCAGAGGTGCCTCCAGTTTCAGCTGTTCTGTGATTGAGTTGTTAATGGTATAACAGTTGTTTAAGGATTGGCTGAAAATTATTGGAAAGAAGGGCTCACTGTTTCCTTAGAAATAAGTTTGCCCCTGTATCGGTAAACTCAATTTCTTATTAAAGGCTGGTTCATCCTTAGAAATAACATTGTAAACGTGTTGAGGACCTGCAAAAGTTCTTCACTGAGATTATTGCTGCAGAAGACAGAGATACACATTATTATAGGTTCTCCTGTGTCTTAAAATGTAAGTTGCAGATGTTGCCCATGAGGAAATATCCTCATGCTGGGACTGCTAACCTAGGTTTGATGGGATATTATCCTCATAACAGCAACACTGGGAATAAAGAGGCACAGCTGTCAAGCACTGTGCTCCAATTAAAACAAATTCACAATTTTGAGAAGCAGAAATGACACTATTTCCTTTTAAAATTAGACATTCCTGTTCAGTGATATTTCCCCCCAACTTCTAGCCTTTATGTAGAAGTTTATTTCTTTGTTCACGTGTTTTTGTTTCCTGCTTGATTATGCCTCTATTTGCTATGCTTGCCCTGAGCTGTTTCGTACCTGACGTGCACTAGCTGTCAGAGATTTGAGGTGCTTCATTTCTTTCACTTCCATACGTGATACTTAAATGTCTTTTATGAGATAGTTGTTAACTTTTAATGGAAGATCCCATTAAATTGGGAAGCTCACTTAGCTCTGTTCCAAAGGGCAAAAGAAGTTTCATACCCTATTAAAACATATAATATCACTGTTTTCAGGCAGCATCATGTAGACAGAATTCAATTCAGCAATGCAGTTGCTGATGGAGCTTTTCCAGGGCCTACCAGGAGGAGGACATACATATAGGTACATATAGGAAAGAGGGCAAGCGGCGGATTTCTAAATATAAACTTGTCAACTTTGAAGATAGAGGGTCACATTAGATTTGAGACCACTTAGTACTCGAGTACGGTGTTGAATATAATTTTTTCTAAATGTTTAACATTCTACTTTTATCTGTTTCATCCATTTTCACAACTTGAGACTGTGGGCATTAACTTCCTTCTCCATGACAGCATTATTTGAGTGCAAGGCCTGGATATGACTTAACTCCGTTACGACTTAACTCCATCACCCTCTAGCTTCTCCCTACTGCAAGTCACAGGAACATAAAAAGCATGTAAAAATTCCCAGTACGCCTTGTGGAGGTAGCCTTTAAAATTAGCATGGCTGAAAAGCTTTTTAAGGCCTAAAAATGCCATTTTGAAACAAATTACAATATTCTACAACTGGCAAATTTTCTTAAATTTTTAGGTTTTCTCTTTTTTCTTCCCTCCTTACTTTTGATGAGATATCACTTCAATGCCCTTAATGTCTTTAATTTAAAATTTTCTCTGCTAGCAAGCTGTAATGCATGTGCCACAATTTCAGAAAAATATCTATTTAAGAAATCGATTACTAGTGTTATTTCATGATAGTTTTATATTTAATGATGAAGAATTTGTACTTGCAAGAATATTTACAAAATTACAGTTGTTCATCATTGACTTAAAAAGCCCTTTGTTGCAAAAAGATGGATTAAATCCTGGCACGGACACTGATCCTAAACCAATTAGGAAAACTCCGTTTGTTTGCGTCCTTGTCATTAACTTAAGGAAGATTAAGAGCAGGAAGAGGAGCAATATGTTTCCTGTGTCCCGCTTGTCACAGACCTGCAGTGTCTTTCCTGTTGCAGTTCTGAGGTGTAGCAAACTTTCAAATTTTTGGTTCATTTATTTTTCTGCTGAAGAGGCCAGAACAGGCTCCTGCAGCTGGGCAGTAGCACTGCAGGTGCGGGGGGCAGCCCCGACCTGGCTTTCCTCACGCTGCTGCGGGAGGCTCGTGCCATCTCCCCACTACCCAGCCATGCGCTGCCATTTCATGGCTTTGCAGTTTGTGTCTTGGTTTTTTTCCAGGTGTGGTGGTTCTGCACCTGCTGGCAGTGCCCTGTCTTTGAAGAGAGATGAGGAGAAGCCGTATTCCCGACCGGCCATCCTCCGGCACTGTGACATCAGTTCCTTCCTCCCGGTCGCCCACTCTTAATACTTCATGCAGCCCCAGGGCCAGGGACTTGGACCATCGTCATAACCTTGGCGAGGAGGATCCCAAATGCTGGCATGCAGTTGAGCCACCCATGTTTCCTTGTCCGGGGGGCTCAGGACCACCTGCAGTGTGCAAGGTTGCAATACAAATTGGTTCAAGCGCTGGGGGGTTCTGTTGAGTGCTGTTCTCTTGGTATTAGTAGTGCTTTGTATGTCGAATTAAGCCTGTTTGTAGGCAAAATCTGTTCCGCTGAAGGACAATGGAAAACTGATGAAAGCCATTTTGGTGTGGGGTGTAATTGTTTCTGAAGTTCATCATTGCCTCCAGAGAAAGGGTCCTTATAGTTATCCATGTCCTGCTCCAGTGTAATGACTTTGTCTTACAGAAGTGTACAAAGCTTTTTGAATGTTTTTTTTTGTGGTGTTGGGTTTTTTTTTTGGGGGGGGGTGGGGGGTGTTTGGGTTTTTTGTGTGTCTGTGCACGTTTGGCCTTTCTTCAGTACTCTGTTTTGCACCATTTCATGTTGCCCATAGAGGTCGGTGTCTGCCCTTGCAAAGCAGAGCTGTAGGTTTCACATCACAAGCAGCTGGCTTACCTAACTGCTTCTACCCGTTTCCCCAGGTTAATAACGTTACATTGATCCCTTCTGAGCTTCTAAAGATGTGACTGAGAAGGAAAATGTTCGTATGTATTTTGATACATCGTTATGCTTTGCTATCATTAACATATTTTAAAAGATCAAACATGGTATTGAAAAAAAATCCAATAAATTAACATTTCATAACATATTTACATATCTAAAAGAGGAATAGAGGATGATTTAGAGTGAGAACCGTATCTGTAGTTATCATCTTACATATATTTAATGCAGTCACTCACTGGTTTGTGATGTGCTTGTAGAACAAAACTCTCCCTGTTTACCCGAGACCTGTCTACCATGATTAGTCAATGGCAGAAATGGCTGTGGCTGTATAAGAGTTACTACATGAACTAGTTGCCTGAGATTATGGAAGATAACTTGAGAAATAAAGTCTGTAGAGTGGGTCTGAGCGAGTGCTAGGTGAGGAACATATAAAAGCAGTCACTCAACAAACAACAAATGCAGGTTGTATTTTGTAAAGGCTGTTTTCTCAAATGTTCTTTACATGAGCCATAGCTAATGTTACCTAGGCATGTTTAAAAAATACTACTTTGAGTTAGTTTCTGTATGCTTTCACACAGAAAGTGAGGTAAGAATTGTGTGGATCGCACCACACTTAGTTATAGTCTCAACTGCGTTTGTAAGCTACCCCTAGGTTGTGTGCATTGCAGTTTACCTAACTAAATGCTTTTTAAGCAGAGCTGTTAAATTAATTTACTGGTCGGATAGAAATCTTAGATTATCATATCAAGACAGGGGAGCTTTGTTTGCTAAAATAAGCATTCCTTAGCTTCATCAAGTGTGATGGCTGGAAATGATGTGAGCAGCATGCTTGGCAGCAAAACAATCTGAATTTCTGTGTTTCATGCTTGTTGATAAAACTAATTAAGTTGGCCTAATCCCTCTTTGAAGAGTGACCATTTTTCTACGAAAATCAAACCAATTGACTTAATTCGGTAGTACTTAGTAATGCATTGATTGTGAAGTTTATGTGAACAATAGATTAATAATGAAATGCTTGCGGAATGTGCTAGTGCTTTTGGAAATATATTAGTGGAAATATTCAGCTGAAAGTGCTTATACATCTGTTCTGATATTTGTTTTCCCTCCTTAAAAAGTGTTTTTCCTCCTTAAGTGTCTTGGCAGTGGGGTGAAGAGTTCTGATAGTGTTGAAACACTGTTTGCACCCAGCGTGTATGTCCTAAATATTATTATCTTTTTTAATTAAGTGCATAGGACAATATGATGCATGACTTTCTCAGACTAGGTCTAGGCAAATTAAGATCACCTCTCTTCCCATTTTCTTCTTTCAGACCCGTAGCCAGAAGGGAGCACTCTTACCTAAGGCACAGTAACGTTCCCCTCACCCCTCGCTTTCTGCTGGCTGGGTGTGTGGGCACCAGAACAATGGGTGAAGGGTGAGGCTGGGAGCAGTTCAACAACGCACTTGCAGTCTCTATACTAATTTGTTGCTACATAATAAGACTTTTCTGTCTCTTTCATTACTGGTGGTAGCCTTGCTTGTTCGAATTGAATAGCAACTGACAGGGTAAGTGAAGCAATTCTCCTGTTATATAGCTAATCCTTACGAGATCATATGTTTTTCCTAAAACTGATGTATGTCCCTCATATTGCCACTCCTCAATATGATCGGAGTGGTTTGGGTTTGGAGGGGCCTTAAAGATCATCTGGTTCCCCCCTTCCTGCCCTGGGCAAGGACACCTTCCACCAGACCAGGTTGCTCCCAGCCCCGTCCAGCCTGGCCTTGAGCACTGCCAGGGATGGGGCATCCACAGCTGCTCTGGGCAACCTCTGCCACTGTCTCACCACCTTCACAGTGAAGAATTTCTTCCTAACAACTCATCTAAATCTACCCTCTTTTGGCTTAAAACCATTGCCCCTTATTCTGTCACTACAGGCCCTGGTAAAAATCTCTCTCCATATTTCTTCTAAGCCACCTTTAATTATTGAAAAGCTGTGGTAAGGTCTCCCCAGAACCTTCTCTTCTCCAGGCTTAATAACCCCAACTGTCTCAACCTTTCTTTATGGGGGAGGTGTTCCAGCCCTCTGACTATTTTCATGGTCTCCTCTGGACTGGTTGTAACAGGTCCATGTCCTTCTAGTGCTGGGGACTCCAGAGCTGGATGCAGTACTCCAGGTGGGGTCTCACCAGACTGGGGTAAAGAAGGAGGATCACCTGCCTTACCCTGCTGGCCATGCTTCTTTTGATGCAGGCCAGGACACGGTTGTTTCTGGGCTGTGAGTGCACGTTGCCAGCTCATCTCCAATTTGACACCCCACCAGTATCCCAGAGTCCTCCACAGGGCTGCTCTCCATCCCTTCTTCCTCAGCCTGCATTGATATTGAGGATTTCCCCAACCCATGAGCAGGACCTTGCACTGGGCCTTACTGAACTTCATGAGGTCCTCATGGGCCCACTTCTCGAGCCTGTGAAGGTCCCTCTGGATAGCTTCCCTTCCCTCGAGTGAGTCAACTGCACCACTCAGTTTGGTGTCACCCACAAACTTGTTGAGGGTGCACTCGATGCCACTGTTTATGTTGTTGATGAAGCCTTGAGGGCCGCCACTTTTTACTGGTTTCCATTTGGACTTTGAGCCATTGGAACTCTTTGGATGCGGCCATCCAGCCAATTTGCTATCCACCAAACAGTCCATCCATCAAACCTATATCTCTTCAGTTTGGAGAGAGGGATGTTGTGTGGACCCATGTCAAAGGCCCTGTAGAAGTCAAGATAGATGGTATCACTTCCTCTTCTCTTATCCAGCAGCGCTGTCACTCCATCATAAAAGACCATCAGATTAGTCGGGCAAGATTTGCCCTTGATGAAGCCATATTGGCTGTATCTAATCATGTCCCTGCCTTCCATATGCCTTGGCATAGCTTCCAGGAGGATCAGTTCCATGATCTCACCAGGCACAGAGGTGAGGCTGAGTGGTCGGTAGTCCCCGGAGTTCACCTTTTTACCCTTTTTAAAAATGGGTGTGATGTTTCTCTTTTGCCAGTCACTGGGAACTTCACCTGACTGCCATGACTTTCAAATATGATGGAGAGTGACTTAGCAACTACATCTGTCAGGTCCCTCAGGACCTGGGTACATCTGGGAGAACCAGATCCCTCAAGATCCCTCAGGATGGGATGTATCTCATTGGGTCGCATGGACTTGTGTATGTTCAGATTCCTCAGATGGTCTCAAACTGATCAATATGGTATCCCCTAGGATGTCACCAACTTGGGAGTCCCGTGGCATTTGCCATGGGCTGGGTGGGAAGGATGCATTACAGAAATCTGTTGTGAACATATGAACCAAAATATTTTGGTGGAGAAAAGGGTCAAGCTCAAAGGGGAATCGAGTAAACGGACCTGTCCGTCAGCCTGTTATTCAGAAGCCTTCAGCAGTCAGTTGTGGTCAGCTTGCATGTCTTTGTTTCCCTTCCCAGGGATTAACCAGCGCTCAACACATGGTTCAGTGAAAAAGCAAAATAGGAGGTTTTTCCCTCACAGAGTCCAGGCAGCACAAGTAATCTCGTGTAGCTATTGATTTCCCACGCAGGCGACTGTTAAGCCGACAGCTGGCTGCAGGCCGTCAGTGTGTGAGCCCAGGATGTCACAGTTCCTGGTCCAAAGCGTTTGCAACTGAGACAGCTCTTTCCTGGTGCCAGGCTGTCTGGTTCCCCTTGCGTTGGGTGATGTCCCCAAGGGTCACGGGACATCTGCATCATGTGGTAGAGCGCCACGCTGGCTGGCTGGTAAGCCACCCTCTGAGCAACGTCACTGGGACCCCAGGCCTTGCAGACCTCTCTCCTATTTGCCTGTTTTGAAGAAAACCCAAACAAAGAGTTTCTAACAGCAAGGGAGGTGCAGTGCTTGCTGCTCTCCTTAAACTCCTTCTCAGATTTCGCTACAATGGCCAGCTGCTCCTCCAAAGTTTATTTAAAGTTGAATTTCAGGGGCAGCAGTGAAACTCTAATTGCCTGTGACAATGTTGGGGTGGGGGAGGGGTTGCTGTTTATCAAGGGCATCTTTTTGGCAGATCTTTGGAGCATATACCACAGGAACGTCAGACAGCTCGTGCTGGCTTCTTGCGTGCAGGGGCTGGGTGGGAGGTCTGTGTGCAAGAGCTATGATTATAACATGGAGAGAGTAAATTCTTATGACACCAGGGGAAAGGGGTGGGGGAAAAAAGTGGAAGTGACTTGGGCAGACACACAAAGGAGACGGGTAGTTATTCATAGGTCCTGATATAGGGCTGTATCATAAAGTGATGCAGATCCAAGCCTGCCCAGTGAATCTGGAGCAAAATGGGGAAATACGCTGGTGATACACACAGGTATTTAATCAGCGTGTAATCACAGAAAGAAATTTGGAAGGAACCCTCTGTTGGTCATCAGGTCTCCTCCCCTGCGTCATGGAAGAGTTTAATTATGCTAAGCCGCTCCTCCTCAGATGGAGGTCAAGTGGTCGTTATGTCCAGGAAGATGTTTCTTGGCAGCTTGCTGCACTGTCCATGTCTTGGAAGCAAAAGCGCTGCAGCGTAATGTTGTTAAACTCTGGAAAGTGACAGTAAAAAATGGCATAATTTGGGCTCCGTGGTTACTGTGTCTCAGTAACTTCCACCCAAGTATTTTCAGTGGATAAGTAATCCTGTAATTTTGTTTCCCGAACACCAGTCCTGGAAAATGTACTCCGGGAGTTGAAATTCTGTGCTTTTTCTGTCCTAGATTTTTACCGACAGATCTCTGGTATGGCAGAATGTGAGTTCCTGAGTTGTTTCTGCTTCCTTGGAGGATCTGAAAAATTACAGAAGTAGTTTAATTTATTGAAAATTACTTTCCCAGTCAATATTTGCGCTTTTGGTGCGGTGAGTTATCTGAAGACACTGTGCCTTCTTCATGTGTGGTCCTAGATAAAATGTTGCAAAGAATTATTGAGACTTTAGATCCTTTGTGCATGCTTTGTTTTGGGTATTTGAGATTCAAATTTCTTTTTTGTGCATGTGATTGAGTAAGCAAATCTGTTTCCTCTTTGGCTGGGTGAGTAAATTCCCCATCAGAAAGACACAGCACCGGGTACATTCACTGGCTGATGCCAGCAGCCTTTTGGCAACCGTGAGCACAGTGAGGCATCACCTGTGCCCAGCATTGTGATGCTGATGTACGACTCTTTTTCTATTAAAAGAAACAGAAAAAAGACACACAAAACTTTTCCAACAGAGTATGTTCCACGAGGCTCTGTGGTGAAGGACATGGAGAATAACCATGTACAAACTGTTCATTTTCCTTTAAATAACTGTTACCACTCTCCTGGATTTTTAAATCTGTTATGGCAAATGCCAGGTATTTTTCTGTGTGCTTAGATTCTTTGTTTCTGGACTATGGAATTAGTGCAGGTGGCAGGAATGTCAAAGATAAACTCTGGCTCAGAGTCATACTTTTCTAATGATGCTTTTCTATGTTTTTTCAAGATCATTCTGATCAATTCATCTATCGCATTCAATAGAAGTCAGTGTTGTAAGCATTTTTTCCCCAACGCTATGATCAAAACCAAAACCCTAAAGACCTTAAAAATGAAAGCAAAGTGTGTTGGTTTTTCAATTAATTTTTCATTGTCTCAACAGAGGAGAACTTCAAAACAAAACATCTTAAGAAAGGAAATTAAAAAACCCCAACAACTCTGTCTTTTTTGATACACCATGTTCTCATGAAAAGACAGGGATTTCCTCAAAATGCTTTTATACTTGATTGTGTCCTCTAAGCTTTCTTAGCAGTGACAGCAACATTTCGTGATGCTTCTGGGCTAGTGATGGCCACCTGATTGATTTACAGCATTTCTTGGACATTTGTGAAAAGTCATTAGAATAAAATCAACGCTTTCACCTGCAAAATCTTTTATTGGCTCTTGGCCTCTAGGTCTCATTTTTCTATTTAGAGGGTTTTAAAAAGCAGTAGTAGGATGCTGTCCCTGCCAGCTGGAGAGCAGAAAATAAAGGTTTATATACACAGGCAATAATGTCTAGATTTGCTCAGAATGGGTAAGTTTGAACCTGCTCAGATTAACTTGGGCACAAGGTTATACTCGAGTCCTGTATATCATATAGTCGAAGAAAGGCGTTTACATCTATCTGTATCTGTCAGCCATCCTTGAGTGGGGTTCAGGGATCACTCCTGTTGGAGTCTGTCGGAGCAAGCAGAGTCCATCTGAGTTTGAACAGACCAGGGGAGGTCTGTCCCCCAGGGGAGCGTGTTGCACACAGGACACAAGGCTTGTGCTAGTGCTTTATTATATATACCTTTTACAAATACTTGGGTGGCTTCAGGCTCATTATAATGTCCTCCAAATTATGCTTCTCTCATGTTGGTGAAGTGGTAGGACTTGGGATGATGAAACCATCAAGATATATAGATGAGAAGCATTATGTGCTGCTTGCTTACGAGATGTTTTTGAAAAGCATTGTTCAGTCATGACGGGGTCTAACTTAGTCTGGATTGTCACTTACACCCGCTCATGATCCGATCCAATGTTGCCTGTTACCAAGGATGTCACCCGTGGCTGGTGACATCCATCCTGCTAAGAAGCAATCTGTGACACTAGAAAATCAGAATTCAGTCTCAGGTTGTGCAAGTACTTTCCTACCTGAGTTGTGAGAAAACAATATAAAATGTATTATATAAAATAGAAAAAATATGTAATGAAAGATGTAGTAATATCTTTTTAAAAATAAAAAATATTTTTATAATAATTTAAAAAAATATTTTTTTCGTCATAGAAGCTGAGGAAGAAGAGAGATTTTCACAGATATGTTATTGAACCTAAGCACTGTTGTAAAATAAGAATTGCTAGGCCTGACATAAACTGAATTTAAGTCTTCCACCTTGAAGCTCTGAGCAGATTCATGCTGTGCTGTGGTTTTATGGGGTGTCTACAGTGCTCTCAACTGCAGACCATCACGAGAGGCTCAACTACCGTGAGGATGGTGCAAGTCATTAATTGTAATCTTGGTAATGTGTTAATGGTAATCTTCTGCTTACATCAATAAGCTCTGATCTTGTTTTGCTTAAGTAACTCTTCCCTCCTTGCAAAAATAAAATATTTTTTTTTTTAGATTCTTAGTTATTATCTCTTGCTTAAGTCCTTCTGTAGGTGTTGAGGTCAACTACAGCAGATTCTTCTGCAGGACTGAGGTTTAAAAGTAGTTGTGGCTCAAGACATGACAGTACAAAGAGAGTCTGGAGTAAGACGATGTGCTAATTTTGCTTTCTAAGGGTAAAGGGCGGATCATGAGGTTTCATGCTGTAAACTTAAGCTTCAAGCATGTTTCCTTTGTTTATGTTCCAGTTTTCCTTCCTGTAGCAGATTGTACAAACTCCCATTCTTGTGCGATCCAAGGGAGCTCTTGGCATCCATTAAGTTTTGGTATGTATAAGTTTTGGTATATAAGCTCTTGGCATATATAAGTGTTGGTGTAATGACAGAGGTGGAGATGGAGGAGGGACATGGCTGATGATAGCCTTCACATCAGCACCCAGGCATCTGTAGTCTTTTTTGAGGACTTGGTTTGATGTTATGATGATGGTAGCTCCTGAGTTCTTGATCTGTCCCACTGTCTGCCTGGGTCAGTACCCTGTCAACCCTCCTACCGCTACTCTAGCAGAACTGAGTCGTCTCCGTTTTGTGCTATCTTTGTTGCAGTAGACAAAATTATGTTCATTTTCTGGTTCCTGCATTGTGGCTCAGCTCTTTGAGTGAAAACTTCTTACAGACTTTCTTGGGGTGAATTGTTTCTCATCAGAGCGACTGTCTTTTGGGGAGCTTTCCTCCCCTTCACAAGGGTCTTGAATATTCCTTTCACTAACCCCTTTTCCTGGATATGCAGCATTTGCTTTTTTGTAACAGCAAAAAATATAGGGCGGATTTGTGTTGGGAGAAGACAGGTTTGGGAATTTATTCATTAAACATTGGAGCACAAGAGGTTATTTCAATTAGAATGAGAAACTGGCTCAACCATCAGATGTGCTGGATGTTATCTTGTGTAAATGTATTGCTTTTAATCTAAGAGAAAAGGAGGCAAGATATAATTAAGTTTTGCTTTGGGAATTCAGAGTGTGTGGTTCTTGGTAGAGAGCACAATAATTGATCAAGAGCTAACGCTAAGATTTTGATCAGCCCAGCAGCCCTAATCTGGCACATTCCAAATTTTAAGGGAAAGAGATTGCTTTCTTTGTGTCCTGGGGCTTTCACTTTCTCTGTTATTTGAACTAATGCATTGCTTAAATCATACTTGCGTTGGCTCCCATTCTTGCCTGATTTATGTGATGTTAACATGTCTGTGCTGAGGGCTCTCTCCTTTTCCATAAGCCTCTAAGGGTTTGGTTTGGAACTTCTCTGTTCCAGTGCTGCAGCCTCATCAAAATTGTCTTACAACATTGCAGTTCTAAAAAATCTCATATAAAATAATACAAAACCAACTACTTTATTTTCACTGGTAGTGGGAGGACACTTACAGGAGCTAGCTTTTCTATGTGAGAATTTAGTGTTTGTGAATGTTTCTCACAAAGTCTTCTTTCCTGAACAGTGGAAATGGTGGGAGTGGCGTGTTCCCCCGCTCAGAAATCCTCCCCTGAGCCACTGCAGCAAGCTGCCTTCAGCTGTAGAATGTATCAAGATGTTTTATTTAGCTGAGCTGTTACATGCTGGAGCCGAGGAAAGAAAACAATTTAAAGTAAGTTTCTGAACATATCCTTGGTTACCTAACTTATTTAAAAATCTACGGTCCTGAATGTCAAGAATATTTTATAGAATTTTATAAATGGTCCTGTCGATACCTGACAGGGGTCCTTCTAATGCAGCTTTCTGAAAAGGTTATAAAAATGCATACTGGAATCAGTCCTGGCACTATTTCTTCCATTGTCAATTGCATTACAATGCATCCAGGGAAATGTTGAGAAATATTGCTGTGGTCATTGTCACTTTATCAATAATGATTGCTTGGCTAATCAGCCTGAGTGTTTCAATCTTGGTTTCTCTTCCACAGAGAAAGATGCTTGCTATCCAGGAGGAGGGGAAAGGGTTTGGAGGGCTTTAGTTTTCATATGTACCTATATACATTTTGCTTATGTTTCTGTGCATCCAGTCTTGCTGGGTTGGATCAGATCTCCAGATATTTTGCCCAAAGAGCTTAAAATCAAAATAGACAAGACAGAAGGACATACATGGTCAAGACTCTTGTGTAGCTTGGAGTAGGATCCCCAAGTGCGATGGCATTGTCTGTTTTGGTAGCCTTTCATCTGACACTGTCTTGGTTAGGAAAAGTTGGGCCCCTGGCCACCTTGAGATTTAGATATTAGGAGGAGCTGCCTTTTTAAACTTCTGTGCTCTGTATGATCTATGTAGCTGTCATGTGAAGCCTATGACATAAGCGATAGGAATTTGTTTGTAAAATGTCTGGTTAGGGCATACCAAAGAGTATGTGTGTGTATTATTGGTGCTGAGTCTCTTATCAAAATCCACTGATCTCACCACCTAACTCCCTTAGCCTCCTCTGAGAAATCCCGGTGTACGTAATCAAATGGATGAATTAAAAGTTCGTTGTCATCAGCTGCTAGATGAGAGAGTAACATGCTTAATGCTATACATCATCGATCTCGTATAATAAATAGTGATTCACGAGGTACATCTGAACTCCAGAGTATCCTAAATAAAGTAAATACGTTCAGAGATGTCTCGCCAGGATATGCATGGGTATTTGTGTGTGTGAAGGAGAAGCTGGATATGTAAAATATTATATAGCCATGCTGGGGTGCTCTGAATGGAGAAGACCAGGGAGGTGGGGGTTTAATGTCATACTGTTCCTTTACTGCACTTCTAACAGGAGCAAGAGGAAAGTCAGGGTTCAGCTACTTTCACAGTTATGCTCAAAGGACTAGTGAAGAGTGTATCAGCTGAACAGGAGCTATCGGCATCACACTGGATCGGGTGTGCTGAGAGCCTGCAAATGATGTGCTGAAGGAACTACATGGAGACAGAAAACTGTAAACTTTTGGTTTAGATGAAAAAGTGATAATTTTTTTATCTCAAGACAAATATCAATGACTTTATGCTGCAGAGAGATAATCCTTAGAAGCAATAGGACTTCTAGGTAGCCAGTGAAAGGTAGCTAATAAGGAAATACTGTGCAGATGATGCAAGTACCTCAAAGGAGGTTGAAAGGGAAATGAAGGCTTAAGGTGAAATGAATGTAGCTTGCTCTTTCCAGATGTAATAAAAATATCAGTTTTATGAGCAACTGAAAGCAGAGCAAACACTAAAAAGACATCATCTTCCTCCTCCATTCTCTTTCCATCTTGGCAACAGGTAGGGAGAGTGATGCTGCAAGGGAACACTGGCTGCTCGCGGTGATCTCTGGCAGCCCCCAGCATCGCTGGTAACTGGCTTAAGTTATAGCACGATGCGGTGAGTTGTGTTACGTGACTGAACAGGCACATCTGGTTAACCTGTGAGCACCACCTGTCCCTGCGCTGCATGCGTCTGGTTGCAGGTCCAGTTCAGCCCAAAATAGATGGAGTTTTGATGAGATCAGTGAAACTCTGCAGATTTGCAGGAGATGTGGCTGTCGTCTGTAGACTGAGACACTGTCTCATAAGCAAACTAATTCATGACAGTCGTCAGCCCACGCTACCACCAACCATGAACTTGTTTATATGGAGCCAGTGATTGATGCAATTACCTCGGATGTTTTGGCAGGCGGATGTTTGCAAGACCTGATTGCTGACTGTCGTTGTATTATGTCGTGTGGTAAAGGTGTGATCTGTATTTTCATGTCATGATACAAAACAACCAGGCTCTGTTGCAATAGTAAGCACTTTAGAATATGTGGGTTCAAAATGGTACAAGCAAAGCACATTTAGAATGATTACTTGTCTCTGACAAAAGTGATTCTCTGAATTCTCCTTCCCTAGTACAATATCATTGGTATTGTTAGGGAAAATGGTAAATCCTTTTGCTTTGGACGTTGATGCCGTTAGGTAGCCATGCCGTCCCTACTGACAGCATGCCTCTTCGCTTCCTTGTGTCTTGCTGGCCAGCACAAGGTTTCTCCACGGTGATAAGTTAATGTCTACCTGTACTCTGTTCCAGGCTTGAAATGAAAGATTTTGCCATATTAAGTGCCAAATGGGGGCTTGCAAAAACTCTAGACGCGGTTATTCACCATGTTTAAAATTTAACATCATCCTGAGGAGTAAAACATATTGGCTAATGCCTAGGAAGAGATTCCTGTGGTGAAAAGATTACTTCTTCAGATATTCTTTTTTTCCTTTGTCCCCTTATTTTCCTACTGTACTCATCACCATGTTGTCAAAGCACCACTTCAACGATGGAGCTCTGAAGCCCAGTGGATGTGTCACACGTTTGCTGATGCATATGCTAGTTGAGGGTTCTTGCCCTTGCTAGCTGCAGTGTTCTTTTTCCCAGTGGGTCCTTCAGCATGTTATGAATGCACGTAGCCACTGAACGGTAAAAAAATGAATCACCACCTATTGTAGTTTTTTTTTACTCATTTTGGGTTTTTTCCAGGTTACTGATTCATTCAAGCAGAACAAATTTCCATGGTGAAATTTAAGGTGTCAAAATACCCACCCCGAGAGCTCCATGCTTGATTACCTTGGCTGCTGTAATTTCCTTCTGAAATGTTTTGACTGGAAACAACGATGATGGACCAAAACCCGATGACTCATTTTTAGAGTCTTCTCTAAAAGTCTTCATTTGACTTCTTGGAATTAGTAGGGTGATATGATGTAAAGTATCTTTCAAAATTTTCTAGAGTCTAGTGTGAGCCAGCCAGGTGGTGACCATTAGCAGGTTTTAAAGAGGATAGCTTTGAACTCCTTAACAGCCAGAGACAGAAAAGAACATAATGAGGGGGTGGATTTTACTGTAGTAGTGATTAATAAAATAGAGTTAATGTGATCTTTGGTGTTTATGTATGGACCGCTCCGTCCAACTCATCTGTCTTACTGTGGCACAGTAGATAGTCTGTTCCCTGTTCAGCATAGTTCTAATAAATGTTTTACTGTTGCTCATTTTGCTCTATAACTTATCTGACAAGTGATGTTATTAGAAAAAGGTATCTCTAAATATGTGATAGCTGAAGGGTTACTGATGGAGAGGCAGGGGGAAATCTCTTTTAAAATGTTTGATGCAACTGATTTTAATTCGTGTGTGCCTTAACGTTTCCATGATCAAATTTCTGACTGCCTGGAGAGATGTGTTGCAGTTCCAAGTCCTACTCTTGTTAGTCCCACAGGGATGTAACTGGGCAACCTCCGACGCTTCCTAGTTGTCTCCTGTGGCTTGTCACTTTCTGGCTTTTGCAAAGTGAGCCTTAATGGCTAATAGAAGTCCCTTAGGACTTCCAGGTCTGACTTTTGTCCTAGCTTTAAACATAGCTAGGTGAGCTATACCTTAATAAAATTTAAGTTATTAATAACATTTATTTATTCCTTTTGACGTTGAACCTCTTTTTTGTTTTGGGGGGGGGGGGGGGGGGATAGCCAAGGCAGGCTGAGCAAGGTCCATCAATCATCACAGCTGCCATCAGAAGAATCATAGGCGTGATGCGGGTGCTTCTGTTCTCTTCACCGTGTTCCTAACCTGAGACACAACCTCCATCACAGCTTATAGTAACGCCTTCAGCAAACGACATTTTAAGCTCAAGGTGCTGGGTTCCCTTTTGTTACCTTTTTGTTCTGTTTTCATGTATTTTATGCATTATGAGTGTAACCTATTCTAAACGACTCTCACTAATGGAACACTTCCAAACAAATACCGAACTGCCAGGGCTCACGTTTAATTACCTTATCGAGGGCTAAAGCGTCATGTCTGAAACCAAACGGAACGGTCATTCTTCATTGCTGCTGGGGTGTCTGTACCTGATTCAGAAAACATGGCACAGGCATAGCTGTAGCCCTCTTCTAGCTCCCAGCTTTCAGCTCTGAGGCTGAAAGATCCCCAGTTACACGAACTGGCGGTTTGCCTGGGTACTGGTGTGTGGGTGATGCGCAGCGGCCCTGGAGGTGTGCTGCTGCCCCTTCCTGCGTGCCAGGCAAGGGAAACCGACAGCATGGTGGCATCTTCACGGGATCTTGTAGGTGTACAGCTCTGCATCGGCTGTCCAGACCATATTGCCCCCTGATGTTTTACCCAAGGTGAGTAAGCCATCGAGGCAGTGTTTCTGAGCTGAGTGGCCCATGCCTGGAAATTGTGGCGCTGCAGTCCTGATTGAATGGATCCCACTCGCACGGGAAACCTGGGTTTAATCACTCTTTGTTTCCTAAAGTATGTCTCCAAGTCGAAGGAATTTGAGACTATGGACTGAATCTTCTGAAATGTCAGCCAGAGGGCTGTTTGCTATTATGGAAATAAGTTGGACATAAATCTGTTTCTCCTAATAATTTCAGTCTGCCTCAGATGTCATGTCTTGGAATTCTTTTAATCTCCACTCAACTTTGCACAAGAGAACTAGTACAATGGCCACCTTGCTGGTTTTAAGATTGGTTCTGTCTAAACTTCAGCCAGTTTAACAAATTTAAATTGTTCTTAAAATCCTAACACAGCTTTGGTAACTGTGATGAGTTTTCTGGCTGTCCGTACAGACACCTTGAAAAACACCAGTAAAAAGGAGAATTCCTGTTCTGACTAGCCTGTTGCAGCTGAATAGTAACAAAGAGAAATAATCCAAGATTATAGGAATTTGCACTAATTGCTTGCATAAGTTTATTTGATTTTGAATGATCCTTCTCTTTTTCACCCTTGTTTAAAGACAGAACACGCCCTCACCCTGTGATTGTATTGTTCCATAATTGCAGTTATTTGAATGTGAAACTTAAATTGGAAGAACTAGAAAGAGAGAGAATGTGGGAGAAGACATGAATAAAGCAGTGTGATGAATTCCATGTCCATCTCCTGTGTAACTATAAAGGATTTATACTCTAATTCTTTCCCTGAAACGTAGCAAATCCCATTTTAGTACGAGACCAAATTACTCCAGTTATATTTTTCAGCGAGGAAAGGTTGAAAAGGGCATTTATGCTACTCTGGTTGTAAACGTGTTTCCCCAAATACTTACTTTAATGCCTATCTTGTTATAGATACTTTTTTCAGGTGTTAAGAGAGCCACTGTGCACAATGGATGTTGCTCTGCTACTGTTTGTGGTAGGTATTTTGCTTGTAGGTGTTTGGGACACCTATACCTGGTGGATTCCCCTTGTAGAGCCAGTAAATCTTCCACGTCCTTAAGATCTGGTGACCCGCAGGTACCAGCTTGCCTGAGCAGAAGCCTCCTCCTGGCATAATCCATCCATATATAATCTTGTCTCAGTTTCCTGACGCTGTATCTCAAAATTAACCTCGCTGCTCTGTATTTCACCCGCTGTTGCTCCTCTCCCTTCCTTATGGCCTCTGTGTGTATATGGTAAAGACCTCATAGCCGAGAAGCAGCCGCTAATGCGGCCAGCTCGAGCATCTTTACTTTGTCTAGAAACACCACTGAGAGGACAACGTTAGAAGCATCCCTATTTTTTTGATAAGTTTTCAGCAGTAGGTTATTCACGTGCTCCCTACAGACAGGCGGAAACTGATTTTGATGGAAGTTTAGAGAGAAACGAGGAGATGGTGTGCTTCTCAGAACTCTGACCCCAGACTGTCCCAGGGCATCACAGAGCACGTCCATTTCATTACAGCTGCCTTTATTCCTCTTTTGGTTTCATGGTGAATCTTTAACACCAAATGCCATTCATATTTGTAAAGCGTAGAAAACCGGCATCAAATTTTGATTCACCTACTGCTGTTTTTTTCAGGTATGAACTGAAAAAAAGTTTTTCAGTTGAACCACAACTATTTGTGGTTGTGTTAAATTATAGAACATTTTTAACAGTAGAATAATTTTTTACATATGTTTCTGCCATTGCTATATGATGTGTATACGTAGTTTATCGATAGCATCTTGAGCATGCTGCAAGTAAAGTTTTCGAATTTTCTTCTTTGGTAGCACATTTCTTGTCTGCTTCATTGAAATGGATGGAAAATGTGTTGGGTAGTACTTACCTGAAGGCTGGATAGTTACTAACAGCCTCACTATTAGACTGAGAGCGGAAGTCTTTAATAGAAGAAATTAAGAATCAACTTCCTTTACCACTAATCACCCTAAAATTGTCTGAAGGACTATCGATATGATTTGATAGGGCGTTTCCTAACACAATCTGCTGAAACAGGTCCTTTGTTTCATTGTTTTACCTGGTAGGAGCAGAGAATGATATTTTCTTCTTTAACTCTCCTGAGCTAAAATCTCTTTCTTGAGTCAACCTTCTGGCAGGTTTTCCAAGGTAGGGATCCCACTGGGCTGAGTATGTGTAAATTCACACACTGAGTATGCGTTCACGCACTGAGTATGAATTATACATAACAGTCAGCAGAAGTGAATATAGTCTCTTGATTTTTATTTTATATTTTGCCTTTGATTGCTTAAGCGTTTTGGACGGACTGACTCTGACCTTATTCATCAGAGGAAGTTAATCCTGACCAAGTGCGCTGTGCTGTGGTCGCGCTGATTTCGCTCCATAGTTAAGGCAGTTCTTTGTGGGAAACAGGGATGAGAAAACCTCATTTTCTTTAAGTGAGATAGTGTATTGTGATCAAAATTGCAGCGTTTCATCTTTCGGAGTTTACTCAGTTTCCCACATGTTCATAGCAAAACCCATTTTTCTTTGTTCAGACATTGAAAAGCAAGTCCTTTGTGGAATTCTGTTCCTGGTATCAGGCCAATTTTTTTTGGTGGAATAATGAAGATACCGTTCAAGTTCCCTGTTCAATTTATGACAATCTTTTGCCTAACTTAAGTTTTAAAACATTTTAAAAATTGTTATTTTCTAGCCATAATTCCTTATGAACCAAAATACTTTTCTGTGATCTGTAAAATTCTCAGAGAAATTTTCATCCTTATGTCTTGTTCCCAGGAAGGGTGAAGTCTGTACACCAAAACAACACAAAGCTGCCCTGGAAGGATACCGTAAGAGGGGAAAATGTGGAAAAAGACTTCATATATGTATGTGAGGTTTGGGACTGAGGCTTTGTGCCTCAAACACAGGCATAAGTAGAATTGCTGGGTAGATATATTCTTTTTCTATGTCTTACTGTATGTGAATTTCATGTTAAAATGGACTTAAAATGTCTTTATTTCCTTGTAATAAATTTTATTTAATTTATTTTTTAAATTTTTACTTTGCTTACTTTTGGGGTAACATCTTTCACACAAAGCTCTAGTTTTGGAATAGCAGCCTTAACTTCACTTCAACTTAATTTTTATCTGATATGTAAAGTTTTATATTTTATTACTTTGTCTTTTCATTTGTGCAGTTACGTTTCTGTTATGCATTTCTAGCTAGTATTTGCAGCTGGAAAAAGATTCGACTTTGCTAACAATATATGGGTATATTGAATCCAAATTGGTTGGAAATCTATTAATAGAAAGGAAAAGAAAAATAAAGTCTTTATCGGAAAAGGCTGTAATTTTTAGAAGTATCCCAAGAAAAGTAAAATAATAAACTGCATAAGCAATTGTGTAATTGCCACACATAAAATAAGTGAATTAGGAAAGAAACTCTTCAGAAGTATGGGGGGAAAAAAAAGACTCTTTGAGGCGAAATATTTGTGTGGGCACCTTAATGCTTCACTAATAAAACAATTCTCACTAGCTTATAAATTTGGAAATGGTTGGAAGAGCCAAATGCAAACAGAAGAATTAAAAGATACGGTGATAAAGCTTGAACAGTGGTATCCTTGTGCTAACTCAACGTCTAAAAATGATTATATTAATAAATAGCTTGCCAGCATGAATTCCAAGGATTTTAATTACAATTTTATTTTCTATTGGCTCCTTGCTTATAAACAGAAGGGGTTAGAACAGAGCAATTTTGCGTGCTGACTAAAAATCTGAAGCTGTTTATACTTCAGAGGCAATACTTGCCCCAAAGGTTTTTCATTTTGCTATTTTTAGTTGCTTGCAGTTCATTTCAGGAGATAGACTTTGCATTACAAAAGCAGTATTAATAGAAATATTCCTTCATTCCTTAATTAATGTGTGGTTTGAGCTAGCATCAATTATAACAATTTTATGAGGTTTTTCTCATGAAACAGAAGTAATTGTAATAGAGGAAGATTAAATCTTGGGCAGGTCATTTTGCAAAGAAGTTACTTTCAGTAGTTTCCCCTGAAGAACTTTTAAGTTCCATTGGGGTGAACTTCTGCTTTGAATATGCAAAATCAGAGTTGTTGGATAGTGATGAAATCAAGTCAGTAAGTCAAGGGCAGAATGCTGCTTCCAGGTGGGTATTTGGAGGATAAATGCAACATAAGACCTTTCAGAGGACAAAATTATTTGAGTGGCAATGGGAGCTGGTACTCTTGAAGTCTGTGCAGGGAGAAAGAGCCAGAAATGCTACAAGACTGTATCGGGACATGGGTGTGTGTCAGCTCTGACATTCTCTCTGTGGTGTGGCCTCTGCTGTCCTCTGCGATAATGGATCGCTGTGACCAGAGAGCAGCGAAGAGTCTGGTGCTCTCCCAGACACCTCAGGAGCGAGATAGAAGTGTCAGGTGTGGAAATGGGAATTCTAGAAAAGGAATAAGAAATTCTATAGAATCATCATAGAATCATAAAATCACAGAACCATAGAATGATCTGGGTTGGAAGGGACCTTTAAAGGTTTCCCATGGGCAGGGACATCTTCAACTAGACCAGGTGGCTCAGAGCCCCGTCCAACCTGACCTCGAACATTTCCAGGGATGGGGTATCTAAAACCTCCGTACCAAGCCTAATCTGTTTTGCCAGGCGCTCCAAACTGACTGCTGGCAGGCCTTCCTTTTTTCTTCAAGCAGTTTAGTTTATCTGGCATGAGAACTAGGCAATCTCTAGACTATCGGTTTATAAGGTACCTGATTTTATAATTAGAACTCTAAATCACACTGAAAATGAATTTGGTCAGCACCATCACAGAGTGCTGGATGTCACAGCTGAGGTGCAGTTGGTATGCAGCCTGACTTTGATCTTTTTTCAGTACTAATAAATAATAAATGCACCTTTAATCTATAAAATACAATCTTGGTGGAATAGTTCTTTTTAAAACAGCCTGTCACAACTAGTCTGTGGCTATGTCAGTCTGTATGTCTCTCTTGCTCCCCTAAGACCACTGTCTGCTGTGTTCCTAGGGAAGCCCAGGGAAACGACCTGCTGGTTTTCTGTGGGACTTGGTTTTGTTCACATCTGCTGCTCCATCCTTGGGTGAACCCCTCATTGTCTTTGAAAAATGTTTCTCAGCAGTTTTCCAAAGCTTAATACAAGTACTTTGTGGTCACTGAACAGCTTGGACTGCTGAAAATGTTCAGATCATTGAATGTGCCATCACAACGGTGGCACTGGATTTTTAGGGTCTCTGCCTAGCTGTATTAACTCTTTCGTTTTGTCACTTTGGGACTTTGTGAAAATTTTTTAAAGAGCTCTTATGCTTCTGTTCCGTCTTCCACCTTTATAAAATAGGAGTAACATATTGGCTAATGAGAAACTTTGAATTTTCAGTTATCAGATGTTGGAGCAAACCTTTCCCAAAGGTTTCTTTTTCTTAGATTCATTACAGTTTCTGTTTCAGATGGGGAAAAAAAAATATCCAAGTAAAACAAAAAACACTTGAAGCTAATCCAGTGTTCCATTTAGCTTCTTGCAAATACCTCAAATGACCCTGCTTCCTAATTACACCAGGTGAAGAACCAGAAAGAAAGTCTATATTTTTCCCTAGTTTCCTCCAGGAGCCCCTCCTGCTCAGCACAGTAGCTACCTTTTGCTTTCTCTGCCCTGATAAATGTCTCTGTTCCACTCATCGGCGTACCCTTTACATGTAAAATCTGGAGATGTATAACTTCAGACAAATGTTTGCTTGGTCTTAAATACCCAACCAAGAACCATCCTTTCCTCTCCTTTCTCCCTCAAACCAAACCACAATTCTCATGATTTTTTTTTGATTATAAGAGTTTTGATCAATTTGAAGAATTACAGAGCTATTTGCTGAGATGATCTCGTATTCCTTCGCTATGCGTTCTGCCCTTCTGGGCATTTATGACAGCTCTTAAATTTCACTTAAATAATTTTTCTTAAACCAATAGATGGAGGTGGAAGCTCATTGCATTTCACCAGCAACAAACAGTTGCATGCCTATTAAGTACAGCCCAATTTGCAATCAGTAGCATATGGAATCATAGAATGGCTTAGGTTGGAAGAGAGCTTGAAAATCATCTTGTTCCAACCCCCCGCCATGGGCAGGGACACCATCCACTAGACCAGACTGCTCAAAGCCCCTTGGACACTTCCAGGGATGGGGCATCCACAGCTTCTCTGGGCAACATGCCTCAGTGTCTCACCACCGTCCATGCCAATACACAGCTAAAGACAGCAGATCTTCCATGGTGAAATAAGGACCATAAAGACACTGTCGATTATATGGGATAATGAATCACATAGGAAAGGCTGCAATGTGGCAGAGTCCCTGGGTGCAAGCATGGTGTTAATTAACAACTGAGATACAACCTGAGGGTAGAAAGTTTTTGTTCTCTCAGGCTTGTTGTTTGTGTATGTTGTATTTCAGATGGAGGATGCAACTGAATCTTTATAGTTGTCTGTATCTGGTCATAAAGATTCAGAAGAGTGGTATCCATTTTCCCACCCCTTGCAAGTGTCTGCATTCGAAAAATTTCATCTTCCATCTAGGGATGCAGCAAACATTGTTGGAGTTTTCCTGTATTATGTAGACATGGACTTGAATGTCACATCTCTGTATTCTAAACATATGCTCTACCTTTTGGGTCATTTGTGCTTCTAATGTGACACTGTGATGAAGTGGCTGGAGTAAAGAAAAGCCAAGTGCACAGTCCATGGGTTACATACCTTACATGGAATATGGAAAGTATAAATTCATGGTATAAAAGGTATACAAATTCTTGCTTCACAGAATGCTTAGTTATAGAAACATTTTGAACAGTTTCTATAGAAAGCTTGGGCTAGACTGACAGGAGAATGCCTAAGAGCTGGCTGCTGCTCCGAGTGATAACGCTGGTGGGGAAGCTATTTTGAGCATAAATGCTAACTCAGAACTGATTTCCCTGCCCCAAGATTTGCACATTTTGGTGAAAAGACTGCTTTTGCTGAGTTGCATTTCTGTTGGAACTGCTGGGAAATTTGAGGCATGTTCCAATTATTTGTATGTTCATATTAACAAAGTTTTGTTGGACCTTCCGTCAAATTCATACAAAGATTATGGTTGAAGATTAAGTTGTGTATGATAGCAAGGGTGTCAGAGGCTGCAGGCAGTCATCTTTACAGTTGTGCACCAAATCTGGGAAATGTGAAAGTGGTGTGGTGCTTTAGCACTGTCCATCCTTCCTGCTGTGCTTCCTGGCTTGAGGTCAGTATGTTGAAATAAAGAGTGAACTTGGCATGAACTTGAATTTTCAGGCTGAGGAAAGGAACTTCAAAAGGCAGAAGAGAAACCAGAGACGGGATGTATTTCTGAGAGCTCTTCAAAATATCACAGGAATTCTTCTTGTTGCTGCTGAGGAGCTGGTGACAGCCTGGCTTCCTGTGCTGCTCTGTTGTGGGTCCTGTGAGATG
This sequence comes from Falco rusticolus, assembly GCF_015220075.1. NCBI lineage: Eukaryota > Metazoa > Chordata > Aves > Falconiformes > Falconidae > Falco > Falco rusticolus. The sequence continues at coordinate 31,950,064 of NC_051197.1, forward strand.
AAAGAGGGTTGAGGCAAGCGGGAGTGCAAAGTCCTGGGCTGCTTCAGGTGGACTGTTGTCTTCAAAAGCCACCACGTGTGAAGAACAATTGCTCCCAGCATCCATGAATAAGGCAAGCCCTCCTCCACGTTTTCTTTTCCAAAGGTTTGGGAACCCATTCCCAGTTGCTGAGAAAAAGCTCTGGAAATGCCTCCAAAGTGAGAACATTAAAAAAAAAAAAAAACCCAACCAACAAACAAACCAAAACCAGCAAAGAAAGCAGAAAGCAAGCCCCCTCCCTCAGCCACTTTTTCCAGCATAATTGCCTCAATAAATGTGATGTCAGCCAGCCAAGAGGCAGCAAGTTAAGGTTGTGTCTTCTGTGTTACAACAGCTATATCTATTTAATCTCAATTAATATCTATTTAATCTTCTGTGATACTTTTCCCTCCAAAAACACCATTGAGACACAAGCTGTTCACTGGAGCGAAGCACAAAAATTATTCCTCTAGCTGCATGTTGAATGTCTGGGGACTACAGTAATATTTTTTCCTAAAAAGCTCTTTTTTTTTTGTCTTTAAAAGAAACAGAAGTGTTGGAAAATTCCAAGGCTTTTTATGTTGTGACTTTGGTGCTTTGTCAAAAGTGAGAGAAAGAAGCTGGTGAAGACTCCCACCTCCAGTGTGAGGAAAGGTTTCCTCATCAAACTGCTAACACTTAATTACACTGATTTTCTGCCAGAGGAACCGAAGAACCCCCAAAGCAGTCAACAGTTGTCGGAAACGATGAGCTGTGGCTGGGAGCCCTTCCCTCCTGGCTTTGTTTCACAAAGTGAAAGGGCCTGATTGATGCTAAGATTGAAAAAAAAAAAAAAAATTACATTTAGTGGAAAAGGGACTCTCCAAGCAAGGTGAAATGGGAAATGACCGTGCATCCTGGGGGCTGGCTGTAAGGCCCAGCATGGTGGCGGGCAAGGGTCTACAGGAACTGAGGAATATTTGGGAAACTTCAGCATAGACAGACTGTGCCATTTCTGTCCCCAGAAGAGTGTGAGAATGTGAGGATAAGCTCTGTCATGATCCAAACAAAACACAGATGCCGTAGGAAGCGTGGTGGGGTCTTACCACCGTTTCTGTTATCTAGTCCAAGGCCAGGTTTCATTTGATCTGTGGACGATCTAAGGTAGATCTTCACCTTCAAGCATTTTAGTGCCCTGGACCAAAGCTTTTGGTGGCGAAGCGTTTTCTGGGCTCGCTGGCTGGGATGACTGCACGTCTCAACTTGCTACAGGGAAAAAGTGAGGATGATGATGTGCAGTGAATCTTTTGCACAGTGATGAGAGCCTTGTGGAGACGTATATCCAAATTTATTATTTTATTTTTTTTTTAGTCACAGTGAAAGGCAAATTGCATTTTCAAAATTGAAATTTTGAACTGTTCTAGCAAATTACTGTTGCCGTTTTCACCCCTTTAAATTCAAGATTGTAAAGTTTTTACTATTAAACATAATTTTTTTTTTCAGCTAGCCGGTGAGGCCATGCACACAGCCTGTGATCCGTCCGTTTCTAGCCATGGTTGTACAGGAAGGCTGTTTTGCTCTTCAAGTGGTGCTAGAAAATTTGCTCCTCAATGCAGCTTTTCAAGATGGTTACATCACAAGGGCTTTGTTTGCCTTGGTTATGAGTTGCAGGCTTCAGCAGGGTGTGCAGCTTGTAGAGGATGTCACGGGAGATCTAGAGGACTTCTCCTGTCATTGCTTAACGCCAGAAGGAGGAAATCCATAGCTTTGAGGCAGATTTTGTGAGTTACAGTATTATGGTTCTTCTGTGTAGAAATTGGTTCCCGTTTTAGTGAGTTTTTTGACATCCCCGGTGGACAGCCAGCCCCACGCTGCGCAGTGCTGCAGAGTACTCGCTGACCTTTTTTGAGGGAAACTATAAACACTAGCTTTGGCATAACAGATGAGTGGGCTGTATTTCAAGGGTGGAATGCCAGACTGTATTTTTCCTTTCTCAAATTAGAGGCTAAGCACGCTGCTGGAAGCTCAGCAGAGACAGGGAGATGTTCCATCCCCAACAGGTGAGATGCTTCCAGGCACTCCACACGTAGCACCTGGCTTTGGAGCAGAACAGTATCTCCCCAGCCCTGCTTCTCACAGATCCTGTAGTTAGAGGAAAACCTCACTGCTCCTGATTTTAACCCAGCTCTGCCATGCGACACTCAAAATGTGTTTGCAGTCTATTTTTGGCAGTCTGCACTGGGGGTGCCTGCAGGCGTGTGCATGCCTGCGAGAAGGCCAGTGTACAGATGTAGACTGAATGGCTTTGAAAAGAGACTTTCACGCCTCACACTTGACGCAGTGATGCAAGCTAGGTAAGTGGATTTGCTCTAATGGCTTGCTGAGGTGTGTGCAAGCAATGTACCCCACTTGGGGGGGGGGGGGGGGCGGGGGAGAAAAAAAAAATGGAGTTACTCAGTTTTCTGGTAGGAGAGAAGAAAAGGGTGTTAAAATGGTGACACAATTAAATCGCTGTTGATATGGCTGTATGCAAATAAGCGCTGTACATGCACGAGGTGCCTCCCTGTGCGATGTGAAGCAGCCACGGCCAAGCGTTAGCACTGCTTTGCAAGCCAGAGTGGTCTGCGTTGATGCTCAGCCGCACACAGCCCTTGTGTGGCTGGACAGAGTAAACGTTCAACAGGAAATAAGATCATTCTGCCATTTTAGCTTCGGTTCTTAAGGTTTTCTTAAAAAGTTAGGCAAGATGGGCTGAATAATAAGGAAGTTTACTTTCTACTCACGCTAGCTTCCCTCTGGACTTTCTTACTTTATGTAAGACATTGTTTATTTGCCTCAACTCCAGCATGATTCAGGAGTGGCATTTTCATGTTTAACAGTTAAATTGTTGGAAGGCTATAAGAATAAAACATTCCCCTAGGGGACGGATACCAGATTCTGCCACAGTAATACTAAAATATATCTGATTTAATAGGTTCTTGCTCATATTGGGGGCAGAAATACGGCATTCTTAGTTGCTCAGAAACAGTGAAATCAAGGAGCTCCTCACGCCTCTCATTGTACACATCAACATAAAGCGTAAAGAAATACGGAAGGTGGGCAAGAAGCCAAGAGCCTTGTTTGAGGAAGGAGGGAAAGCAGAGACACAACTTGCCTAACTTACTGTGTCCCCAAATAAACAGCGTTCATATATGCTTGCCTGTTTATTTGGGAACAGGAACAGTTGTGTAGGGAGGAGTGTGCTGGGGTCTGAGACACATACACCTTCTACATACGCCTATGAGACACAAGGGGCTTCTTTCATCCATGTTCCTTGCCCAGGTGGACCTCTGGTATCTACCTGAAGCTGGTCCTGGAAATCTGTACCATGTTCCATAGGCACAAGAGGAGCAAATGCAGAATTAGGTCATTATGGCAACAAGTTCGCTCTTTTGCTACAGATTCTTGACTGATCATCTAGGAACAGGGATTTCTGAAACTTCTTAGTCTGCTCCAGGGCTAGTTTAAGTTTTAAGTTGACTTAATGGATGTGTATGCAGGCTGCGCTGGGGAAAGGCACCAGGAGGTGAGACGGTTCAAGAGCCGGTGTGTCCCAAGTGAGAGAAAGACGGGGGATGAGGTAGAGACAAGGATTGCTGAAGTATGGAAGGGAAGGGAGAAGAGGGGGCAGGTGGAACACCACAGCCAGAATTACTGGTGTCTGTGGAAAAATACACCTTCCCAACGAGTATGGTGCTGCCCCTGTAGCACAGTCTATCCAAAACCTTATGAGGCTTGTGTAGTCCGAGGCATTTCTTTCCCTAAAACGTTGTCCAGACAACTTCTCTTCTGTGGCCAGTATATAAAAAGGGAAATACTCATTCAACTGTTTTCTAGGAAACTGGCTTTTTGGTATCCTGAGGTTTCTGTCTTCTCTGATCATTTTGTGCTACTTGCTAGAGCGTGAATGGTCCCCCAGAGAAGTTAACAGAAAAAAACCAACAAAAAAAAAAAAAGAAAACTTCTGGTCTCATTATCAGCCTTTTCAGCTCTCTAGACTGGTTAATGCATGGCAGCTGCTAGTTTGTGTGCTTGGGTTGGTCCTCCAGGATGCCTGTGTCCTGCAGGCAACCTGACCAGCAAAAACGGGATGAATGGGATGAGGGGAACCGTCATGGGAGTTACTCAGTCTGAGCCTTGACTGCTAGGGGCAGAAGGCTGCTCTGAAAACACAGCCTGCCTGCTAGGAATGATAAAATGTTATTGCTGATTTTTTTTTCATCACTCGCTTTGAATTCTGCAATGCGAGCTATTCCCAGCCTGGGGCAGAGCTGGGGATGACAAAACGTTTTCACAATTGTCCCCTTGGACTCCAGCCTGTGGTTTGAGGGAAATGCCGGTGCCCCATGCTGAGAAGCCCATGTGCAGCCAGCCCAGAGGCAGCGCAGCGTGCCTGGCTGTCACACACGCCTTTCCAAACAGCGTGGTGTGGCCACAAGGATACAGGGAAAAGTACCTTCATGGTGGGATGATGATGATGATGTGCTGACTACATGGTGTGTGTACAAGTGGTTGCAGACCGCATGGTGCGGAGGGGGAGAGCATTTGCAGCGGAGTCTTTATTTCTTGTGTTGAATTGCCCAGTTACCTCTACCCCCTCAGACCACTGATATTTAGACTGTATCAATCTAGAAATTAATTACTGAGATGGATTTCTTACTTTCCTGCCTCTGTTTCACTGAAGTTACTAAAAAGCACTGCCTTTACGTGTGATATTTATCTCCCTTAGAAATGATTGCACATTATGATTCCCGAATTTCAGCAGGGTAGCATGTAAAAGAGGAAGAAATTGCATAGATTTAAACAGCAAACTTCACGCAAAACATGAACTGAAAACAAACTCTCTTTCCTGATGGCCTTATTTGCATTTTTACAGGCTTCTCCTTGTTGCTGGGGCCATGAAGGGGGATGGTGTGAGAAGCACCAGGATGCGATGATGTTTGTCCAGCATAACATGGGAAACAAGGACTTTGAGGGAACAAGTATTTTTCAACAAGATTTCCTGGTTGATTCAGGTTGGCCAAGATGAACTGTGCGCGCTCCCAGAACACCTAGAAATGGGCCAAAATAGGGCAATGCGTAACATTTCTTTGGGGTGTGGAAGAAAGTGAAGAAACCGATACATGGGCTGGTTTTCATGAACCTGTTTCACTCCTCTGCCATCCCTCTCCAGAAAAGAGCCATTTATGAGCAAAACGTGATGACAGACACCTTTTTTTCCCCTGTTAGTATTTCGGGTAAACATCAGAAATGCTAAAACCCAGCTCTGATGTCTATTTATATTCCCCTTCCTTCTGCTGTGCATACAGAGAGCTGCATCTACCTGCCCCTCTGATCCAAGATGTGTGAAAGAACCAGAGAGCCGCAAGGAACACAAACATAAATTTAAGAAACGTTAATTACAATTGTGAGTGGCCTCGCACATCAAACTGTTCTGAGGCATGTCCTGGGCTAAACTGGGTTGCTTGAAAACCATACGCCTTGTTCCCTGACAGACTCACACTCTCTGTTTGAGGAGAAAAAAACCCACCCTAAAATAATAAGATAAATAAATAAAATAACACACACCCCCAGCGCTGCTCTGACTTCACAGTCTTGGCAGCCCATAATGACAGTGGTTTGCTGAAGGGCTGTGTACGTCAGCGGGGCTCACTGCCGCGCAGCCTGGTCCCGCTCCGAGGCACCATCAGAAATACCCGTCTGCCTCTAGCCGCTCCACACTGGAGGGCCTGTGGCGGTGTTCTTGTCGGACATGCTTGGAGAGTGGTGTCACGGAGCTCTGAAGTTTAATTATAGCCTCTGATGCTAAACCTGCCCTCCCGCAGCTTTCTGGCAGGGCTTGCAGCCCAGGCAGGGACATGGTCAGCAGCGGGAGAGAGGCCGTGAAGGGGGTGGATGGGTGGGAAGGAAGATGCCTGGGATCAGGCTGGTCTGCAATTTGCCTCTGCCCTGCGCTCTGCCAGCACTGTCCTGCCGGCCATGGTCACCACCGGCGAGACTGATGAGCCAGAGCTGGCGTGTTGGCCGTGGCACAGGGCATCACGGGGCAGGACGTGGGGCAGCCACACAAAGCATCGGGGTGCACCTGCCAGCTGGGCAATGCAAGGGCTGCTAACAATCCCACCTCAAAACCCAGCCAGGAATTTCTTACTGAAATAATCGGTTTGCTAAAACCTGTCTTGATCAATTTTTCCTTTTTTTTTTTTTTTTTTTCCCCTCTGTGAAATCACAATATTTTTGCATTTTTCCTCTGCAGAAAATATTTACAAAGGAAGAAAAAAGTTTTAGGTAACTCATGTAAGACTAAAAAGGTGGAGTTCAATGTATTCATTCTTCACGTTCATATTTTTTATTTTCTGTGTGATGTGTTGGTGGCAGCAATGAAATGTTGTTTTTCTCATTATTATGATCACGTGTTTTAAGACTGTCCGTTCTCATCTAGTTAGGTTTTACAAAGGAAGGCAGCCAATAGTACAGGCTGGAGCGTCTTTGCTATCTGAAGAGCTTCTCTTGGTGTCTTTGGCTGATCTGGGCCATCACACGCTACTCAGCATGCATCATTAAGTTAAAAATAATAAAATCTTAAAACAGAAAACCCAACCAACCACATAATGCCTGTATTTAATGGGTCTCTTTGTTATTGTGAATTGGAAAGAGCAAAACAACGTGTTTTCTCTGAAACAGCAATTCTTAGAACCTCTGTTGATTGCAGATGGAGCCTAACAGGGACAGCCTCAGCCCCTTTCCCCTCTGGCCTTTACAGCCCTGTGTAATGAGTCAGTAAGAGAATTTTTAACAGGGAATTTCCTGCATAGACCTTTCTGTTCCTGTGAGCTCTCATAGCCCAGTTCAACGTGCAGTTGCCTCTGCTGGTAACGGGCATCGTGCTAAGCACTGGCCGACCTCTCCGTCTCATCCAGGTCCACCACGTCCCACCCAGAGCTTGCTTTCAGCTTGCTCTGTTACAGAAGCATTTTTCCATAGACCAGGTGACCACTCTTGGCTTTGTGGTAGCTTTTGCTTGGCTTCACAATGCAGCAGTGTCACACGGCCGTATTTCTCAGCCGACAGCTAGTAGCAGCAAGGGGTTATTGGGCTATTTGGTGACCCCGGCAGAGGAGAGCCAGCACAGGACAAGGGATGCTATGTTGGCATCATTGTAACAGGACAAACAGGAACGCTGCAATTTGACTTTCAGAATTTTAGTTAGGCTAATGAAAAATCCTTTTTATATCAGGTGTGTTCCTCTGGGCAACACAAACCGCACAAGTTGTAGTGCTGCAGTGATGGGGAGTTTGGGCAATGTCATAACTTGGAGGCAATGACTGGGAACGATGGATGAGCGATACAGGAGGGTTTGTATTCCTTGCACTATATAAATGAAACACCAGCCTTCGGCTTTTGGACCGTTGCTTTTACAATTCTTACATCAAGTGCAAACCCTTGTTTTCACCATGATGTGGTAACATCACCAGCAAGGTCAGGTAGAGCTACAGTTAAAAACAGACATAAGTTAAATAAATCCGTTAAATAACTAGCCAGAAGGCTGAAAGTAGAAGTGAAAGATATACTTTCAGTGATGACCTCCAGAGGCTCATACCAAGTGGAATGGATTTAATCAGAGCAATATCCTGCGCTGTTCACTCTGGGAGAAGAGGCTGACAAAGCAGGATAAAGCAATTGCAGATCATCTGCACTTCAGATGGAGGATTTTGAGGGAAAACCACAAAAAATAATTAAACTCTTCTGAAACAGCCCTGGCTGTGGAGCTTGTGTTGGGTTCCCCTTGTTTAACCTGTTCACCCCTGGCATTTTGAACAGTCCGCAACACAAGGTGAACGACTCCAAAGGAGTTTTTGTGTGGAAAACCAATCTTTTGCATTTTATCTCCTCGCTAAAATCTTCTGAATGTTGGATTGTCATCATGGCCTACAGAAAATGCAAGAGCTGTTTCCATCCATGCAGCCTGGTGCAGTGGCACCGGGGTACCACTGTGTAGGTCCCCATGGGGTCACAAGGAAGTCTGGTGTTGCTCCATGCTGCAACTTTGAAGCTGAGGAATGAAGAGGAAGTGATTTTGGGGGGTTTGCACTGCACAGCAGCATTAAGGCCAGGAAAGCAATCCTGGCTTTCAGGGTCTTAGGGAGGTTGTGTAGCACAAAACTTTTACATGCCTCTGAACTTCACCGTCACTTCTCCAGAATGCAGTGCTGCTCTGGAAATCTTTCTGAGGAAGGTTTTCTTCATAACCAATTCTCAGAACATAGGCATGGGAAGCTTTGTTGTCATTCAGGAAATTAACTTTTTTCACAGTGATCACTGCGCTCAACTCAAGCAACCTGGAGAAGTTCCTCGTTCTCTCTTTTGCCTATTAGTCCACATGTTGGTGGGCAGATATTTGTGGAGTGCAGCTAAGCAGGCAGCCCATTGCTTTTGGAGAAAAAAAAATGGGGGATATTTTTTTCAATGGTGCTCAATTCTTGTAAATGGATCCTTTGCAGCTTCCTCAGGAAGTGCCTCAAAAATGGGATGAGCCCTGTGGTCACACCACGGGGTGGCCATAACTCTGCGCGCTCTCTGTGGGGCAGGTGGGATCCAGCCCCACTCCCCAAATGTGTGCAGGGGCTGGACCAGATTTTTGGGACTGTGCACCATCTTTCTCCATGAACAGATGGGGAGGAATGGGAAAACCTTCCTCCAAAAGGAAATATGTGCATGGGTGGGGAGGAGCCAGTGTGGTTCCTGATGGACCCTCTGGGCTGGAGGATCTGGCAAGTTCATGTAGAAATAGAAAAAAAAAAAATCAATAACATACAATTCCCAGCAACTGGAAGATGCATTTGGCTCCCTTGCTGTGTAAAAGAGAAGAGAAGGAGGTTCATATCCCCAGTCCCAGTGGGAAGGAAGAGCAACTTCCCAACAACCCAGTGGAGCATCTCAACTGGGAGGTGCCCACAGCTGTGGGTGCATTGCCTTTTCGGGGGGCAGTGACGCGGCACACGTGCAAACCAAGCTGGACATGCACACGTACACGTGTAGACACATTCACAAAGAATGTCAAAACCTCATATTATTTTCATGAGACAAAATCCCCATTCTTCGGCCAGCTTTACTTCTAATCTAGCAGCTATTTCACTGGGGGCAATCCAGACACTGTGCCTGGTCTCTGAGCTTGCTCTCTTTTGCATGCCTTGCAGCATACAGCGTTGTTTTAGTTTCAGGACTGACATCAACTAATTTACATGTAGATTTAATTGTAGGGAGTATTTTCCCTTTCCTTTCTGAAGCCTACCTAGTCCAAATGTTGGATCACGCTGTTCACAAGACTTTTTTTGGGGCTAGCGTCTTGGCCCCCAGGCTTTCTGTACACAGCTAGATGATACCTGTCTTTTCCCAGCATCCTGTTGATTTTCTCGACTGATTTCCAGGGTCATCATGACGTTTGTCTTGAATTTAGGTAAATCTAACACTGAAGTAAAGACAAGTGAAATATTTATTAAATTGCTAAAGAATCATTTGATATTCCATCTTGAACCCTCTGCTTCTCCTTATGAAGCATAATTTTAATCCCTTTTTAAAGTAATTCAAGTGTTTATCTAATTAAGTCTTCAAATATTTGAAGATGAGTATTCTGCCCAGCCCTGCTTTGCAGCTTTAATGATGAATTTGTTTCCTTAGTTGTTTCATCAAGCTAAACAAAACCTGAGTTTCAAGGAGTTTATTGTCTTTGATTTTAAAAATGAGAGGGGAAAACTGGTGCTGAACTAGTGCAAGAATGAGCGAAAGACTTATCTCTTTGGTTTATGTGTGCAAAAGAGGTTTTTATTTTCCTGCTGTCTTTTTTTTTTTTTTTTCCTAGAAATGGATCTCTAAAGAAGACAAACACAGCCATTCAGTGGATTCAAGCCCAAACACTGTTGGGCAGGTGCTGCACTGAGCAGTCACCAGACAGCATATTTTTTAGCAGGGTCATTGGAAGCACCATTTTATCGGGGCCTATCTGAGCTTTGTTAATAGAAGTTGAGAAACTGCCCAGAAGTTGCATTTCCATACGTGCACATGAACTCCCCTTGACTCATCGGTTTCCAGAAAGTCCCTCTTATACCTGTGGCATTGTTTAGCTTGTGTGGGACTACCTCAACAAATGGTTCAGACACATGCAGTCAGCCTCATATACAGAGCTCTGGATAAAACAGGCACATTGGATGGACAATATTAAGAGTTACAAATAGTTGCAAGAGGATTGAACTGTACCAAGGGTGACCCAATACTCTTGGGAAGTATTAGCTGCTCCACTGCTTGGTTCCAGATATAGGATGCAGCCACCTTTTTTGTCTGCTAAAGACTAATTTCCTTTTGCATTTCAGTAAAACTGCTTTTAAAGCAGGTTTAAACACACCTTGAAAACACCAGGCGATTTGTAACAAAAAATGTAGGTTCTAAGACTATACAAGACTCTGTACCAACTATTCTTGTTGCTGGTGTCCAGTTGGATGTAGGTAACTGGTCTGGACTCTACTGCCAATCCAGTCTACCCAGGCCTGTTCACTCTGCAGGGTACATAAGATACATTAAAAACTTGTCGGCAGTATAAGTCAAAGGCTGGATTCAGGTGGGAGACAGACTTTTTGAGTAAGTCTGGAGCCTTTCTTTGTGGTTGTGCCCTGCAGTGAGGGCACACCTGTGGACCCACATTTGTTAGCACGCTTCTTGATGCTTCAGAGAAATTTCCTGGGTGAAGCCAGAGAAAGCTCAGGAAAATAAAAAAAAGGTATAAAGGGCAGAGGAAGACATGGTTAGAGTAAGCCATGTGGCAGAGCGTGACTGGAGACACCAACTTTGTAGGTGGTTCAGAAAAGTAGGAAAATGCCCTGGCTGTCTTGGAGGGAAAGATGACACACAGAGAAAAAATTTGGAAAATATTTCTTCGTTGTCTTGGCATGGTAATAGCTGCCAGTGTCTCTTCCAGTGCAGCTCAGCACATTCCTCTTGTCCCGTTCATTTCACTCCCAGATCTTTGCTGTGGCTGGAGCCCTCGTCCATCAGGGAGCAGAAGGCATCTCGGAAGGGTGCCAGCTGCTCACGGTGGGTGCAGAGGGCCACAGAGAGGACATATGGAAGAACTCCTTGCTGTCCTCAGGGCTGTAGAGCACGATGGCAAAAGGCAACAGGCACACACAGCAACAGGGAAAATCTGGGCATAAGGGAAAAGTTTTTCACAGAGAAAATAGTTCAGCACTGGACACCAATGCAGTCTCCATCCGTGGAGATGTTAAAACCTTCACCTGGGAAGGCTCACCACAACCTGACCTAGCTTTGAGGCTATGTTCAGAGAAGTCCCACTGGGGCCTCCCAAGGTCTCCTTCTCCTAAGGGTCTCCCCCAGACCACCAGCTTCGACATTTCCGTTGGTGCCACTACGTGCCTCTGCAGTTGTGGAAAACAGAGCTGATCACTGCTTTGGAGTATTTCCTCCAAGGAAAGCCACTGCATGCAGGTGATTTATTGTGGGTCTCACTAGAGCTGCAGACCTCCACTCATCAAAAGGAGCTTTTAAAGTACCTGTTCAAACAAGATGATCAGGATGGATGCTGCCAGCCAGGGACACGAGCACAGGTGAAGGATAAAGAAGACGACGTGCTCCTACAGTGCTTCAAAGGCAGATTGATTTTTATGGAATATGAACCTGCTGGCTTGAAGTTTTATGAGCCCATTAGAAGTGAGGGGTCACTTCAGACTAGCTCAGACTTTGAAGACAAGTCAGCCAGTAAAGCTGCCTGTGAGACTCAAGCCCAGTAAATAACAGTGCAGCAAAGCATGTTATTAAGTTTTCTGTTCCCAGTGCTCTTTTTTTAAACATTTCTTAAATGGAAACTGTTTCCTGAAAGCTTCATTTCAACTTAAGGGTAGCTCTTCATCTGTGACTATTGTTTTATGATTGAAGCATAACATTGATGAATTTTAATAGACAAATCAAATAAAATTAAAAGTAGGTTTGTGGGTGCAGCAAATGTTTTCAAGAAAAGAAAGATTTTATAGGGTATTTAACGGCTAACACAGATGGGACATTTAAGTTAAGAAAACTCAGATATTGAGAAGGATGGAAACACCTGTAAGAGCTGAGTTTAACAGCTAATAAGTATGTTCACAGGTGACATGTGTCGTGGTGCTGGGTGGCCTCAGCTGGGGCCTCCCTCACCCCTGCCCGCGACCCCAGCCCATTTAAGCTCAGCCCTGGAGCTTCAGCCCTGGTTTGTGTTTGATCCTAGGTGTGCCAGTTGGTTGAGATCTGCAATGTAACGTGTTTCTGGGATAAAGATTAAAGAAGAAGACAGGATTATGAAGCCCTGAGTAGAGGGGTAAGTCCATGGCTCTGGTGGTGCTGTCAGACCCCTTCCCTGGCACTGCTGGCCCCTTTCCTGAGCTGTCTCCCAAAGTGGCTTCTTGGCTGTTGCCTAGTGCTGTGTTAGGTGTTGACTGGTGGATAGGGCCCTTTGGGGTGCTTAAGATGTTTTGTCTGAGTGATCCTGAGAAGGTCTGGCTCAGTTAAAGTGGAGAGGTTGTTGGCAGGAATGAGCAATGTCTGGAGACCTTTGATCACCAAAGAAAAATGGAAAAAGGCTTAGTTAACACCCTGCTTTGGAAATTTTTGAACCAAGAACTTTTTTCAATGGAAATGGGAGATCCTGATTTCTGTTACTATAGTCCTGCTTTCCTAAGCTATGTTTTACGGACTCTGTTCCATACACTTCGTTTTAAGTTGTGTTTTATGGGGGACAGGCTTCTGCAGTCTGGACGAAAGATGTCCTCTAGTCTGAAAAATTCTCTTGCAGGATTAAGGGAATGAGCTGTTTTTTCCTGGCCACAGGCAATAGAGCAAGAAGTTGAGGGTTTCATTTCCAACAGGAGACTCCAGTGCCTTTCTCGGAGGAAAGCAAAGCATGGGTCTAAGGATGTGGCATCTCTATTGCTGAGGTTTTTAAGAATAGGTTGGACTGGTATCTGTCAAATTATTTGGATCAAATTGATCATAGCTTGGGGCAGTGGGAGCGTAAAATTTAGGCAGATCCTGTCTGTTTTGGATTCTGTGCTGATTTTTGTATTTCATCTGTGCTTGCCCCTCATCAGAAACTGGTTTATTAGCAACCACAGGACCTATGATAGGAAATTTCTGTATGATTATGGTTGCAATTAGAATAATACCCCTGGCCTCTAAGTGCTGTTCACAATGTGCAATGACTTTTTTTGAACACTTGAACCAAATCATGGGACTTCTTCATGTCTGTGGTTGTGTCCAGAAGGAGGGGATCTGTTTCTTTGCTAGGAGCATTCATAGTCGCTATGTTTGAAGCCTGTAAAAGGCTGTAGGTGAAGTTATTGCTAGTTAGTGGACTGTAATCAACTGCAGGCATTAATATCGTTATAGCAATTAAGTGATTTGTAGACTTAGGGCTGAGGATGCTGGCAGTTTTGGTAGCTTGGAGGATACATTCAGAGGTAGGGAAGAACTTGCCATTCACCGGTTTTTCCTGAATCTCTCACAGGAGATGGGATGAGATCCACCAGACTTCTCATATGTCCAAAGAGGTGCTTTTCAGCCTCCACTTGATCAGGCAAGTTCTGCGGTGCCTGCTCTTTTAGGGCCTCAAAACTAAGCATATATTGATGCATAGTGTGAGGGTATTTTTGTTTACAGTGAAATGAAGCGCTTCTTCTGCTAGATGTGTTTGTATGTTAACTGCTCAAAAACAGCTGCTTGCTTTTACATTCACTCAAGAGAACACGATGAGTGCTCTTACTGTGCATGGAGGTCACCCATCAGTACGTGAACCTGTTCACTGCTTTTCCAAGAAGCCTGTCCTCGCCACAGTACATGTGATATAAGTAAACTCATGCTAAGGTAATAAAAGAAATTAAAAAAAAAAAAAACCAACACAAACCAAAACCAAACACCCAACACCTAAACAGAAAACCTGTTGTGGTTTGACATGAAGCAAACCCTCCCTTCCCTGCCCCTTGGGTGTGTTGTAAGGAGTCACAGTGGGAGCAGAAAAGGCAGTGAACTGCAGAGCTCCCACCCTGGGCTCGGCACCTCTGTTGGGGGAATAAACAAATACCTGGATGTGCGTGTGGGCTGTATAGTTCTGAGCACCTTTAGCTTAGCAGGAAACTGTTTCCTTAAGGGGATATTTACCTAAGAGAATATTGGCATCCCTTTGCCTCTTTTTTTTTTTCTCCCCCCCCCCCCCCCTCGTCTTTTCTTGCTGTGGTCCCCTGATTGTAAATTTTTACCCCAGAAAGCCCCCACATGGCATGTGAATTTAGGGAGGGGGTTATGTTTATGTGATCCTGGCAATGGGGAGGGTGCTATGGAGAACAGCAGCATGTGCTGCAGGGGGAACCTGGGGCTTCCCGAGTTAGTTGCTCACACGGGCAACGCGAGAGCATCCGCACACAGCGGGCGTGATGTGGTTGTGGAAGGCAGGGCAGCAGGCATACTGTACGTGCGCTGCTGTCTGTGCAGGAGCCCTATGACTGCAACAGCGCCGGCCTCACGGGGGAAGCAAACTGGGTCCAGCCAGTTTAAACCTACAGCTCACTGGTGTGTGTGTTTGAACAGGGGATGTGATAAAACAGGGGCTCTCCCGCTGATTCCTCCAGCAACGGGTGCTTCGGTCACCGAGTTACTGGTGGACCAGCTGAAAATGAGTAGGAGAAAATTCCGCTTAAGCCGGCAGCAGCCAGCCCCTGGCGGAGAGGCTGAACTCTAAAACTTGAACAAGAAAGTCTCTCAGCCTGCACGCTTCCTTTTAAGAGGAAGGAAATGTAAAAAGAAAGTCGTTGGGGGGGAAAAACCAAAATAAACAGCACATTGCTTGGAGCTCAAGGCCGTGGAAAGATGGAGGGAAGGGCAGAAGGGGAAAAAAAGAATATTTTGAAGAGTACAGATGGATGCATTGACACGAGTGTGCTTTGGTTTCAACAGGGCTGTATTCTGAGCACACAAATAACAGAGCTGGGAAACTGGGAGTAACCTGAAGTTCAGCAGCACAGCACTGCCCTGTTACTGTTTTTTCTTATTGTTAAAGCTGACCCAAGATAAGTTTTCCTCAAATTACTTCCCCCAAAACAGTTCCAGAAGTGAGTTTTTCTGTCACTAGATATTTTTTGGGGGAGCCATTTGTATTGTACTTAGTTTTCCTTTTATTTCTTTTTTTTTTTCTCTCCCAGAGAGAGAAGCAAAGAAAGGATGTGAAATACAATGTATCTCACAGCTGTATGGATGTTTCCAAAATGGATTTTAATGATTCAAGCACTATTAATTAATTTTATGCAATTAATCCATCTCCTTAATTGTTCTGACCAAAATTAGGATAAGATTTTGCTGTCTGTTTGCTGCAACAATTTCCCAGTTACCAGCCAGATTCTTCTGTACGCTCAGATGAGAAATTGCAGTCACTGCTGCCAGCCAGAATTTGGCTCGCACATACTGAGCACCTGAGTCAGCAGACCTCTCAAAGGTGGATTTGCTAAACAGAGATGATAACTTACCTGAATGGATTTGATCGCTCTATGTTACTGTGCGTTTGCCCTGGCCGCACCCTGAGGATGGGTGGGAGCAGCTGTGCACTTTCTCTTCGGTGCTCAGCGTGATCCATCACGGGTTCAATGTGCAGCTCTGGTTCCTGGAGTAATTCATGTCATGACCTGGATTCAACTTTTAACGGGGGGGGCGGGAAGGAGGCGGGGGGGAAGCGTCTTCCTGTAGCACCGGTGTCCACAGATCCAAAACTACTGCTGGATAGCTTGCGGTGGGGAGGGATGGGCATAAGCCATGTCAGGAAGAGTACATTCCCACACTGCCAAGAATTGGCTTTTAATGGGGGAAAAAACCCTCCTTTTGTGTCAGTGTGCAGGGAGCCTCTGTTCAACCACCCCCACTCTTTGCAGTAGTAATTGTGCAACTTGAAGATGCTTCTGAAGGAACAGAAAGAAAGAACTCCTCCACCACTTCTTCCTGGAGACTTGCTTTCATCTCCTGGGAGGCCTCCTATAAAGTAGTCAGTGGTTAAAATAATAAGCTGTGGTATCTTCTCAGTGCTATATTACATCAATTGCACTAAAGAAACCCCATTTCATAACAAAGCAAAGGTGAACCCTCACACCCCCTCAAGCAGCTTGCTGCAGGATAAGTGCCTGGCTAGGCTGGAGCCCCTCAGCCATCTGCATGCTGAAGTGTCCATGAGATTGGATTAAAACTCAGTCATTCTATTCCATGGAAAACTTGACCCCTTTGAAAAGACATTATTATTAATCAAATGCACAATAGAAAGGAATAAAAATTCCTCCTCCCCACCAAGCTGTTCCTCCTCTTAATTTTGTAGAGGGTGAGCTGTGCACGTGGTTGTGGAGCTTCAAAGCCCTGAGGCTCCCTGGGCTGCGTTTGCTTTGAGGGCAGCTCACTGAAGTGAATAAGTTTCCTGAAACAGTTGGGTTCAATAAAAGGGTATTTTGCTCACTGAGATAGTGAGGAGAATGCTGAACTGTTATCACTGTTGGCAGGGCCAGGAACCTAGACGAAAATATTCACCCTGCCTTGGTCTTGAAAGTGGCCTGCTTCTCCAGCAGTTTTTCTATCAGAGGAGAGCAATAGTGGGTCATGGGTGATCCAGCTGGTGGTTATTATGTTTTTAGCATGTGTGATATTGCAGAATGGAACAAATTATATGCTTCCTGAAGATCTTAATCCAGAGTCATTGGGATAGTCAGTATTCTTAGAAATCAAGTTGTTTAGGACATGCTGGTGTAGAAAAGGAGAATTTGCTATTTGCCTCAGAAATCTTCAGGATGACTAATTCACCAATGGTAAATGGCATGTGGCATGAATGGAATTAAGACTGGATTTGAACAGACTATTCAGGGATGATGAAATGCTAATGTCTGACTATGACCAAATCTCCGGCAGCCTTAACGTAAGAAGGGCAAGATTTCACAGGTTTCGGGTGAGCTAATGGTTGGATAGAACTAACTCAGTCTAAATTTAGCCATCTGAAAGAAAGTCTTGTCTAAACGAGGCTCATACCACACATTTTGAACATCTGTCTCTGAGTGGGATGACTCATCCTCTGAACACATCCATCTCTTAGCTATTGACCATAGATGGAGCCTGGGTGACCAAAGTGTTTAACTTTTGCACCGATAAAGTTAGGTGAGCTGAACCCCACCCACTGCGTTTACTAACAGTGTGTTTTGTCCATATGTTTGTGTCTTGTCTAGCATGCATGGAGCCCTGCAGCACATTCTGCTTGCCAGGCAGCTGCTTTGAGCTCTTTGCGAAGAGACCCTCTTAAAACTGAGGTTACGGAGCTGCGCTTGCCTTAAAATTCAAGGTGGCCTGTAATAACTAAACTTGACTCGCTGGAACAAAAATGTCTGTTTTTCCCCCAGGGCGTGAACTTCACATCTTTCTCCATGCAGAAATCCATCTCGCTGTCTGTGGGGCTCCTTCTGGCAAGAAACAAAATGCTTTTTGATTCAAGACTGGTGTAAAGCCTGTGCTTTTTGCCTCTCTGGCTAGAGGACATTTAGAAAAGCAGATAGTTTGGGAGGCTTCCGTTTGAAAGCAGGGGAAGAAAGGAGAGAAGGACAGTAGGAAAAGTATATGCTGGATATTTTTTGTCTCGGGAGACACTGGCCATGCATCTGGAAAACAGCAATAAAGACTTTTCCCATTTTACTCGTGGGCTGAGACACTGGAGTCTTGTACAGTAAAGCTTAGCATCCCATGGTTTGAGCTTTTCCTTTTTTTCAAGTTGAAGGCTGACTTTGTGGTGGGTTAAATTAACTGTCTCCCTTCCCTACCATTTAAATTGTTTTTTAATTAACTTCCTCTGTCTCAGAAGAAAATACTGTTTGAGGCACAGAGCAAACGGAAGTTGCTATGTGCAGAATAGTTTCTAGTGCAGATAAAATATCAGAGAAGCTGCTAACCTTCAAAAAGCTTTTTTTTCCCATTTAATGTGTATGATATGATATACTGCATGCACCTGAATATAATGACACAGTAAGTGTAGCCGAACTATATCTTAATAGAACTAAGATAAAGGATCCTTGATCAGCAACCTTTCTCCTCCTCCCACACCGTTTGCCAAAATCCACAGCCCTCTCCCTCATACATGCCCTTCGGGCCAAGAGCCTGGCACTGGGGGCACAGACTTGGCGAGCTGTCAGACCTTTGGCACATGGTAGAACTCCTGTCGAATTATTTCCTGCTGCTTGGATAGCCTTCTCCGCACCCACCAGCGGTCGATGGAGAGTGGTCCTCCACCATTTTGGGACAATGCTCCTGTGGGATGCTATGGGGAGCTCGGGAAGTCCCGGATGCAGCTTATTCCGCCACCTCCGTGCAATCCTATGGTGCTGCGTTCCTGGCACGTGGCTCAACGCCTCCAGCACCGCCCGCTGATTTACGCTTTAGGTGCAGTCTGCAGCCATGGGCTGGGAATAAAAATGGGATGAATCTTTGGGGGTGGGGGGCTGGGAATGAAGTCTCAGCTACATTACTTTTAGTGAGTCTATAGGAGTAAAGGGAGGTCTCTCAAACCCCACCAGCTAACAATAATAGGTGGCTTTTTTCATGTAAATCTGCAGATCACATGTTCCCCTGCTAGTTGAGAAATGAAGTGACAGAGCACTGGCACAGGCTGCCCAGAGAGGCTGTGGAATCTCCTTTTCTGGAAGCAATCAAACCTTGCCTGGATGCGACTCTGCAGCCTGCTTTGGGAGACCCCCCTTAGCAGGGGTTGGGCTAGGTGATATCCTTCCAACCCTGACCATTCTGTGATCTAATTAGCCTTCTTTGGTAAATCTGAACTGTCTGTGGCTGTTACAGCTTGTATTTATATGGTGGTTGTAGTTTTTATCAGGTTCGGACAGGCTCCCCTGTATAAACCCCACAAGCTTATCTGTGTTCTTAGACACCCAGTGCTTCTGGACCTGTCCAAGCAACACAGCTTGCTTCTACAGCCCTGATCTAGACTGCATTGGGGCATCTTGCTGAAGCTTTGCTATTTGTGCTTTTTTTAAAAAAAAGTAGGGTGGGGCAGCTTGTATTTCTGTGTCCTAGTAGCTACACAAAATAAAATGAAAATCTATCCCTGGATCTACCAAAATCACTTTGATTTGTAACAAGTTGTTCTGGTCCATAATTATATTTAAATGTGTGCTTTAAAATTAATCCAAACCCACAAATAAAGCAAACTCCATGTCTTCCACCTTCAGCTGGGTGTGTGGGGTGTGTGTGTGGAATCCCTCAAACCCAGCAGTGACTATGCAACAGATACTTGAAGTATATTGGTTTGAAATAATGAAATGCAATTTCAGCTCCCAGATTTCCTCTTCTGTGTATGTTAAGTCTAATAGTTAATTTGATGATCATTAAAAAAGTTTTCTCCTTCTGGATGCTGTATATTTTGATGAATTTTCTTTTCTTCTCCCTGAGCTTTATGTGTAAAAGTTAAGGTTGTCAGGATAACATCAAATGGCAAGTGATGGCTTGACCTCAGATTTTTCTAGGAGAGGAAGTTGATTGATTTATCTGAAGTTATTATCAGACTAGCTGGACTTGCTTAAGGTAGAATTGTGGCAAAGGATGACTCTTTAAAAATATTTTTCCAAGTAGGTTCAGGTGTTGCTTAGGCCTGTTTCAGTGTCTGTCTTCCTCCTCTTTTCTCTACCACTTTACCCCTTAGTTTAATTAGCAAAATCACTTTCAGTATGGTAGAAAAAGGTGGTTTCATTAAAAGAAAAAAATAAACTCCCTTCTTGTACCAGGCTGATAATGGAAACTTTCTAGAAGGATCTGACCTTTTGTCCATCTTCCTGCTCATAGTCAGTCATGCTTTTCCTAAATCACCTGAAAGCACAATTGACATAACATGTAATTATCCTCCCTGCTGCATCTTTGTTAGCACTCTGAAATTGAATAAGACATCTGAAATAATTTGTACCTAATTTATAATTATTTGTTTCCAGAGCACTCTAAAGTCCCAGGAAGGGGAGAATAAGGTCTCCTCCCACCAGATACAGCACCGAGCCGTCTGAAAATTTTGGTTACGATGTTGGCTTTTGGTCTTGATGCATGGTTTGTTTCTACTGGGTTAAAGTTATGCTTGTAGGTGTAAAATGTAAAATCATCTATCATTACAAAATATTTTTGACCTAGGTTACACTAAATTATTGGTCACCTTTGCATTTGTACTGCATGTTAAATATATACAGATGAGAAGCTTAACCCTGCTGGGAATTGAATATGGAAAGATAAGAAGTAGTAAAAGAGATTATGGTTTGCATTGCTTTGCTCCTTTCCCATGACAAATTTGAGGTAACGCTAGTCAAAGAGCTTTTAGCATCTGCAGGGTTATTTCACTGTGGTGAAATAGAAGCAGACTTCTCGATTTAACTTTCTTGGAGGATTAAGACATGCTTGCCCTCAGAAAAAGTGAAGTGCCTCTCAGTCAGAAGTAGTCAGGGACAGATACGGTAGGAGCGTTGCGCAGAACTTGCTAATCAAATGTCTCATTGAGAAAAAAGCTAATGGTTTTGTTTGTTTCCTTGGGGGTTTCCTTAGATTTCTTGGGGCTTTTGGATGTTTTCCTTAGTGTAAGAGTTGTGGGTTATGTATTACAAAGTTTATAACTTCTGATTGGAGGTTAAGAGAAATCACATCTTGCCCAGGCTTATCTTCTTTCCTATCAGTCAAAAATACAAGCTGGGCTATTTTAAGCTGCTTTTTGGACTCTGAAAAGCTATTCAGCACGGATTTCCTATTGCAAGTCATGCATCTTCCTCCTCTCTGGTTTTGTTCTCATTCAGCACAAGCCAGTTCTGGAAACAATCCCTTTTTATATGGCATATAAATATGGAATGTGGGTGTATCTTCAGAAATGGTAAGTCCACTTTCAAGGACAAAAAATTTGGAGGAAAAACTAGCGATTTTTTGAAGACTTCTGTTGAAGAAAGAGGACAGGCATCTATGATGCATCTCTGCCAAAGACTTCCATAGTGAAGAAGGGAGGCATGATGTCAAGCTCCTGACACCCAAAATAATTCAGGAAAAGATGTCATTTCTGAGGGAATCAAGGGCAAAGCAGACAAAGTTTTGGTATAAATCTGCCCAGTTACCTGCCCTTGGGTGAGGGAGCCACTGGGGATCCCAACGACCAGAGCCTGTGGTTTTGGGAAAGCTGTCATGGTGATGACTGGGAGGCTGAGAATCATTCTGCTTTCCAGTCTGACCAGTTAGGCTGTCCAGCTCTCAGCAGAGAGAGAACTCTGGCCCAGTCAGAGTGTTCAGTTCTCAGAAGAAAGCTAGTTTTGGTGGCTGAAAAATGACTGAGTGGTCTTGTTCCTGTCCATGGATTTCCAAGAACAGAGAATTTGGAGTCCCTGAAAAATCTGATGCAGGAAGCCTTGCATTATTTTGGACAGTGCAGGCTTGTGACAAGTTAGTAACTGTGTAGGTGTGACATGTTTCATCTCCCACGAGCCTTTTCCATGCTCTACCCACCCAAACTACCTTGCTGGTTTGAGGCTTTGCCAGGTTGAGCCACCTCACAGCCAGGCAAGAGCACTCAGGTGTAGGATCATTTGACCTCTCCCCATTTGCATTTTCAGCACCTAAGAAGTCATTGTCTACATTTTGAGTCACTGTTGAAATCTAGCACAAGTTGAGCAATTTAGGAAGTGCAGTTGGTACAGCCTGACAATCCTGTTTGGATTAACAAGTAGGTGATGGATGAATGTCTCAGAAGAACCGAGGCTTTTCCTTCAGTACACACTGCACATGTAGTATATGAATCAAATCACATAATTAGAGAGGTCTTCAGGTTTTCATTGTTCTGGCCACTTGTCTATGCCAGCTGTTAGGAAATGGGGTCATGCTACCTGATATTTATTGTATTCTACTACAGCATGGCTGGAAGATGTCAATATGTGCAAGAAGGCCACCTAACTGGAGAATGGAGGTTGCAAGATAAATCACAAGGTTGGGGTATGTATGACCACTACATCTGATTATTTCACCCCAAAACCAACACTCTGTGAAAGGGAGTTCAGGACTTCAGATACTGTCTTTTCCTGAAAAATTACTGACCATAAATTCCATCATGAGCAGTGTGGGTCTGCAATAACTTCACTGTATATCTTGGGTTTTTTCCCTATGGCTTTGGAGTTGTCATATATTTCCATGCCTCCAAGTCTGAGTTTTAGAACGAAGGACTGAATTTAAAAGATTTAAAAAAAAAATAAATAAATTATTAAATAGTCAACTAGACCTGTAGGGATGATAGCCTTAGCTTCAAAAATGCTTGCAGTGAGGATAGCTTCATTTGCAGCTGGTGCATGTAGAGGCACTGATGGAAGGCAGCATTTTCTCTCCTCTGAGAGGATGAAAATGAGTACAAATTGGTTTGGCCTGTGTGAACATCTTGCCTGAGGAGCTGAGGCTATTTCAGATGTACGATGTTAGACAGGGAGAACACAGACTGCTGGTGGTATTGGAAAGTAAAAGTTGCTAAAACATGACTTTCTTCCTCACCTGCTTCCAATCCTGGAAGGAATGTAAATGGAATTATTTTGACTGCCAGACTTTTTTTTTTTTTTCTGGTCTAGTCCAGGAGGCATGAAAATCTGTGCAGTACTTGTCACGGGAGATTGGCAGTGCAATGGTCCTGTTCAACAGTTGGTACTATGTGGTAGCAAATGTCTTTTCGTATAGTGCCCCATAAACATGCAAACTCTCTTTTGATTTAATTGGTTCATCTTCTCTAACTTTGAAACAGTTTGAATAAGGAGCTTAAAGGCAAGCTGCTGCAGAAAACTGAGGATCTTTCTTTAGTTTAATAACATTCTTCCCCAACCATTGTAGATGTCAGCAATGGGGAGCTGTTGTTGGTTGCAACCCACATTTGGCTGTGAAGTTTTGAGTCAAATGCTTCCCTGTTGTGCTTAACGTGTCCCCATTTGTTGATATGTGTGTGTGTGTACTTGTGTCATCTGAGCTCCGACGAGGTAAAAATCCTACGTATTAGAAATCACAGGGAGCAAGCCTCTTCTCTACAATAAAAACATACATTGATTCTACGTATCTTTAGTTTTGAAAAGTTCTCAATCTAGCTTTTAGTCTGGATTTTACCAGAAAGACAGCAGCCCAGATAAATGGTCATATTTATGGGGTTTTAATGCTTATTAATCAATACCTGTACACATCTTATTTTCACTTGCATGTTGACAGCAAGATAACTCACACTTTGCTTAAGAAAAACAACTTTTATCTCAGTGAAGAGACCCCGTGGAAGGAGAGGATGACAGGGGTGGACCCAGACATAGAGAAATTGTGGGGTTCCTTGTCTGTGCCATAGCAGAACAGGTGGATGTGGAAGGCTGGGGTGCACATCCCATCCCTAAACCTGGTCCCCAGCTGAAGAGAGACCAAGAAAAAAGCCTCTTGTTGGGACTGAAATACTGAAATGAGACCATTTTTGGACATTTCCCCCTGGGACTATGCAGCGTAACTTCTATTTCAGAGTTCAGTCTCAGTGAAGGTTTTAAAAGACCTTTCTTATAAAGGGACCTCCTTCTTATTGGAAAAAATTTGCATGAGCTGCAGCAGTTCCCAACAACTATCCTCTACTGGCTAATAGTGGTTTTCCCCTTCTTCTTGGCAACATCAGCTAAGGTGTATCCACTTCTCCACTGCTGTATTTATGGTAAACTTTCAGGAATTTTGAGTTAAACTTGAGGATTACAACATTGATATCTTATACAAAGTTTTTGATGAGTCACATAAGAGAATTTTTCTCCTATGAAAAATGTTTTCAGATTGGGGGGGAAAAAGGTTGAAACTTCATGTCCCCAGTGAGGACCACTCCCACAGTGCCCCTACAAGGAGATGAGCAGGTGCCATTTGGACTTTCCCATTTCCAGTGGGAGAGAAAAGGGCCTGGCATATCTCTTCTTGATGACTTTTCAACTGGGCCAGTGTAAAAAGCTTCATAATGATTGACTCTCAAAAAAAAAAAAACCACTTCAGCTGCATCAGCCTTCAGGAGACAGTTCTCCAAAGCATGGAAAATTTCCAGAGTGTATCTGGGGTCTCGGCACTACGGCTTCTGCTGGCGGCTGCTGCTCCATACGGTGACTGACAAGCTCAGCAGTGCTAGAGGTGTCTGACTTGCTGACCAGCACCTTCCTCACTCCTTCAGACATAGTTCGTCTTGGTGGTCTCTCAAACACAAGGTAAAAGAACTTTTTGGGGAAAGATCATGTACCAAATAACCTTTGTCACGTAGCTTGGTGTTCACTTTTCAAGGAAGTATTCTGTAATTTCAACTTTGAGGGTGCTGTAGGAGGCTGATCTGAGGATCTGTGTCAAAAACAGCCTCTCCAGGTGGGTGTTCCAATGCACAATGCTAGTCTGCAGCTTTTTCAGCCAGGATCAGTCCACAAGATGCCCTCTTGGAGACCTTTTTGTCTCTTGCACGAGGATGCTCTTTCGGAGTATGTCTGGAATAGATCATATGGTGACCTGAGTAAAGTGTTTCATGTCAGTGCCTTTCATGTCATGTTTCATGTCATCCCAATGTCCTGCCTTTGCTCGCCATCCCATGATGGTACTTTCTGCCCAGTAAACCCTGACAGCCAATGCTTGCTGCCCCCGCCACTGGTCTGTATCCCCCACACACAGCAGGTTAAAGGGTGAATGAACACAGCTGTTTCCTCGCTGGGAGGAAGGATGGCTTGTAAAACCCTGACAGCCCTGGCAAATGCCCCTGTGAGCATGTCTGCATGTAGCAGTGCTTTGCACAGCACAGTAATAGTGCACTGGCAACGCGTGTGATTCAGGCATCTTGCATCAGCCCCTCAGTTGGCTAAAAAACCCAGCTCCGCCTGCAGCCCATAGAAATTCAGGGGTTCCCCTTTTTCTAGTCACTGCTCACATGTAGTCAGTGTGTCCAGGAACTGTTTCTCTTTCCCCGAAATAATAAAAATGTTACCTTTAACTCCTGCCTGATGAGAGCAGAAGTGATAAATAGAGATTCAGCTCTTCTAAAATCTGCGCTAGCCACTTAGTTTCAGGAAGCTGTCGCCTGCATGTGAATCGCTGTCCCACAGTCCCAGATAATGCAAACGGTCAGGTGTTTGCTATGACTGCCCATACCCTGCTGAGTGGAGAGAATAAGTTTGCTCTTATGGCAAACTATAGTATATGACACATATGGACTGTTGGGGGTCTTTAAACCCTGTTAGTTATTCAGTGATCTCCATTCACAGTACTGGTTGGCTCTTATATTCCGCTTCACGGTGGAATATATTTAAAAGCTGATCCTAACTTGCATTAAGAAACAGCAAAGATTTTCATAATAAAACCAGCCTGTTTTGATTCTTTTTATATAACACATTAGGGAAATCAAAGTGACACAGCCTTGTTAGTTGGTCAAACTAACGCATTTGATTGTCAAGCACCAGCAAACACCCAGGTACAAAAATTGCTGAAAAGGTCCAAATACCTTGCATTGCTCTATACTGTCTGTTCCGCTTAAGAACAGTGATAGGGGAAGTGGCTTATTGCACTTTTACTTGTGTAGAACTTGCTGTGCAAGTTTGACATTTAATGATATGAATAACTTGATTGAAATCCAGATACAAGGGAGGGATAGCCTTCAATGTCTCATGCCTTGCCTCTAGAAGCAAGCTTATCCACCAACTTTACTTCATAACGTGAAGGACTTATTGAATCATTTGGGTTTTATGAAATGCTTCCATCTATCTTACCAAAAACTCTGAAAAGCAAAATGAGTGCAATTGCAGGGTGCAGAACAGTGTGTTCATCAACAAGAAATACTTCTAGCCTCTTGGAAAGGATCTGAGAGGAAGGGCAGAGTGAGGGAAATGATGCAAACCAGCACAGTTAAATAGCTTGTTCTCTTGAGTAACTGGAGCTCTATAACAACCCCACGTGGGCTTGATACGGCTGCCTGTGAGCCTCGCTCGGATGGAATCCAGTTTTGTTAAGTTCTGCTGGTCTGGTCTGTCTGTGTTAAGCCTACGATCCTGATCAAGGGAGCTTTTAATAGCAAAGACAAAGGGTGCGAGGCCAGTTTCTGGGCCTCAGTAACACTTCCGAGCCATGACTCCATGGCCCTGCATTGCCCTTGAGCAGAGATGAGGGCTGAGCATCCCTGTCACGCATGGGAGGGGAAGCACAGGGAGGTGAAGCAGAGCGTGCTGCCTCTTGCCTGCTGCCCGCTGGAGCCAACCTGATATCTCAGGCACAGTCCACAAACGTCACTTTTGGACAGAATTCTGCAGATTTCTCTGTGTGTTAGCCAGAAATGCCTCTGCGGTTGGCTGCTGAGGTGGATCACATGAACACACACGCACTTTTTGTGTGGGCATTTGCTACAGGAACCTAGAGACTGCGATTTCCCCCTCTCCGGCTGCTGTAATGCCACTCTTGGGGACCTGCATGCACATGCCGCTGTGCAGCACAGTATGCAACAAATCTTGATTTCTCAAGCATTAAACCAAAATATTTTTCCATCCAAGGATTTAGCAATTGCAAAGCCAAGGTCTGTTACCAAATCATGAGGACTAAGGGAGCAGAGAATCCTTGAAATGGCATTAGGACTTAGAATGGGAAACTCCTAAGCTGTACAGTGCAGGAGATCATAAAACAAAAACAATAAGTGTAGCTGCCCTCAGCCAAAGCAAATCTGTCTGTTGTACTACTGGTGTATCTGATCTTTTTGTGGTGTGTATGCCTGAACTCAAGCAGTGCATGCATGAGCCAGAAGCTGCTGTCACTCAGCAGCTCTCCCCTGTTTCGGTGACTGTGTAAGATGTGCCACGGTTGTCTCTCCTCTGCTCGCTTCTACAGGGAGGATGAGTTTGCTGTTGTGATGAAATAGTGAGGAGGAATTTAATAACTTTGCAAAATACCCACAGAATCTGATGATACTGTTGAATATTGAGCATTTCTGCATGGGTTTAGGGCTGAGCACTAAGCCTGGGGTGGGTGAAGGCTCTTGCATGGGTTTCATCACAGGGCTGCTCGCACATGGTATTGTCCCTGTTGGGCAGATAGACGTTTTGCACTGGTCAGTATGGGGCTGCTATTTCTGCTCTCAGACACCAGAGGAATTCTTTGGGTTGTAACGTCAATATTTCTTTTTCTCCTTGATCTTCAAAGGCTTCCCCAGATTACGTTCTTGTACAAAGCTGGTTATAACAATGGAAACAAGTCTCACTGTTTGGATCAGACCTGTCGCCTGCTGCAAAACAGGATCTGACCTTCCCACAATTTTGTTTTTCCCAATTGCAATGAAAATGGATGCACAACTAACACAATGCTAATAACTGCATGACCAACAGTAATGCACTTAGTATTGCGGCATCAGTTAACGCATCTAAATAGTGACTACATTTTGTCATGGGAAAAACACAAGTAAATCCAAGAATACTGGTGTTTCATTCATAAAGATGAAAGCATTTATAGTGCGTAATTGTTTGTTAAGTCACCAGTTGTGTAAGTGAGGAAACTGCTCATGTGGTCAGCTTGATGATCCTACTAGATCTCACAGATCGTATCTCCTGCAGTGAAATAACTTTGCTTAAGTGCAGGAAGTCTTAAACGTTGTGTCAATGATCAGTGACATACTGTGTTTGTTGATTGATGTATGTAGAAAGTACCATTTCTGTGACATAGGGTCACAGGATAACTCCGGCTGGAGGTGACCTCAGGAGATTCCTGTCCAATGTCCCACTCAAAGCAGGTCAGCTCTGGGGTCAGACCAGGTTGCTGAGGGCTTGATCCAGTTAGGTCTTCAAAACCTCCAGGTATGGAGATGGCACAGCCTCCCTGGACACTGTGAGCATGTGTGGCATGTTGTACCTTTCTCCTGCCCAGAATGAGTAGTGTGGGTTGGTTGCTTCTGTCCAAATCGCCATCATAACATCTGTTTCTACAATAATTCTTTCACTGATAATCCTTGCTCAGGTTGGGGATATGACATGTTTTGGCCCCAGATCCATTGTCATTGCTCTGCTGGTCTCCTATGTAGATCAAGTAGATTCTTAGGAAAACAAAATTATGTACTGAAATGTTCTGTGGTGTTTTTTGCACAACTATATGAAGAACCACCCCACCCCTGACCAAGATAATCCCAGATCCAAGTCCCCAGTGAGTGCACCAATGGTTAGTTGGAGATGTGGGAAGTGTGTCAGGATCTGCTTTGTGGATGGGGGCTTTCTTCTCCGTGCCAGGCAATGGGACCTACAGGCTGAACTCTTCCTTCATAAAACAATACTCTTCTTTTTTCTTTTTTTTTTCTCCTGAGTTTCTTTTCAAGATCAAGTTCTTCTCTGTACAAATGCAGTTTATTTTACAGAGGCTGCAGATTCAGAGGCTGTAACCATTACGTTGTTCCTATAGTCTGTGCTAAAGTCTTCAGGGAAAATCACTTGAATTAAATATTTCTCCTTACCCTATGCAGGATGTAGAAGAAAATAGATTTCTTAAGACCATGAAGATGATCAAAGTATTTTTATTTACTTTTTTATGGTCAGTTTTGTTGTCATCTGTAACTGTTAAAGGAATAAATGAAATCCACCTATTTTCAATGCCATTTGTAGAATTATTATGTATGAAAAATGTTGATTATGCCCAATATAAACAAAATGAAGGTGATTTACACTAGCTGCTGTAACAGGAAGTGTTACAGAGTGAAGCACATTGCGCCATACTGCTCAAGGCAACGAAATTAAAGTAAAATTCATTCTTCTGATTGCAACTTTTTTTAATGCTGAAATATTGCTTAAACAAATTGTGAAAGAGTTGGTGAAGTTTCTGGTCTGTCTGTATCCTTTTTGAAAAATAGACAATGTCACTTGAACTATAGATTTAAAAATGTACAGCCAAGAATAAGATTGTATTTTATTAAAATTAGTCTATTTGAATTGGAGTAACATTTAAAAAAGGACTGCTGGGCAGCTCTGCTAATGGGGGTGTTTCAGAGTCCTTGGGAAACTCTGTCTCATCTTTCAGGTCACTGAAACGGACATTAAAGAGAGCAGGTCCCAGGACAGACCCCTGTGGTACCCGGCCACGAGAGCCTGTCAGACAGAAGAGCGTTCAGGGCGCTCCCTGCACCCACAGATGTAAGAGTTTCACTGTAGGAAGCAGCTGGGTGGCCAGACATAACTCACCCTGGTTAGCCATGCTGTTCGTGGTCACCTGGGGTCACCCACACGTTCAGAAATGTGCTCCAAGAGGCTCCCTCCATGGCTTTCCAGGGACCGAAGAATGACTGGTCTTTACTTTCTCCATCCTTCCTTCCCTTTTTGCAGATGAGTATGGAACTGCCTTCTCAGTCACCTGGGTCCTTTCCTGATCCCCTGATGTTCTCGTCCTTGATCCCCATCTCTGTGCTTAGGAGCCTGGGAGACCTTTCTGGTGAGCAGTGGGACAAAGGAGGCACTGAGTAACTCATCCCCATCTGCATCAACCACCACTACATCATCTACCCCACTCAGCTTTGCGCCCACATTTTCCTTGTTCAGCCTTCTACTGCTCATGTAGGTGTAGAAACTTTTCACTGTCCTTGATGTCCCTTGCAAACCTCAGCTTGAGGTGAGACCGTGGTCTTCCTGGTGGCATCCCTGCATGCCTGGGCCATGTTTCAGAGTCCCTCCCTCAGCCTGTCCCTGCTCCCAACTCCATAAGCTGCCTTCTCAGTTTGGAGCTCAGCCTAGGCAAGTCTGCCATGGATTACCGCATCCCCAAACCTCACTTCCTATTTTTATGAGAACTTGCTTTCGGTTTTGAAGAGAGAAAAAGTGTAAAGGCAAAGATTTCTTTCTGTGTTTTGACCTAAGAGCACGTTGTGACTCTTGAATTTCTGTTTTCTTGTTGTACTGGGCAAGCGTGGTGTCTTCAGCTTCTTACCTGGCTGTTAACCCTCTCAAATAATCAGGATGATATTTGGATGAGTGTTCACTTGTAAGCAGTGCTGCTGAATCATGGGTTGCCAGGAGAGATTAATGGCAGTTATAAATACTGTTTAATAGAAGTAAAGAAACAGGAAACTTTGCTTACACATGAAGAATAGTTTCAAAAAGTGTTCTGTCTAGAAGGCAACATTTAACTCTGTGATTACATGATGCTGTTGATATTCTGCAAGCCTGGACAGATCTGTGGATGTTTTTTCTAGGGCCATGGTGACCTTTACATGTCGTGTTTAATAGCAAATTAGAGAAACAGAAACATTTGCATCCACTGGTATAATGGGTTAATCCATGTTTGCACACAAAACCTGTGACTCACTAGATAAGTACCAAAAATCTGAGGAGAATAGAAAATAATAATTCATGGCTTTACCTTGAAAAGAAAATTTGCAAACAGGACTGTGCTGCTACGTAGTGTGTGATGTTTTTATTTCCATTGTATTGAAAGAAGGTATATTCAGGAAGGATGTGCTCAAACACTGAACAGATTAAAGGATTAAAGGATTTTCTGTGCTCTGTTACCTTCCACCTCTTGGGGAAGTGAGTTCCTATAAACATTTGGTTTCAGTTCCTAGAGTTTTTGAGTATGTGGTGCTCAGACAGATAATATGTTTTCATATGCACCTAGGCACTTATTTCTGTTAGCTTGTCAGATACTGTCAGATACTGCCAGAAAGCTGAATGAATTTCCGTGTGCACAGTTAACCATATAAATACTAGAAATTGGACATTTTTGTTTATCTACTGAAATCTGTTAGGGAAGGGGACTATTAGAAGATGGGTCAGTATCATTGAAAAATTGAAATATATTTTCCCCAGGAGACCTGTGAGTTACAGATACTGTGTAATGTTAAATTGGATGTAAAAATATACAGTTTCTGGCTCGATGTTAGAAGAGCATCCTAAGTCTGGCTTTGTCCTTGTGAGTTGTAGGCGGACACAGGAATGTGAGTAGGAATTTAAATGAAGTAGTTTTTTTGTAGCAAGTCTCTTTATGAGAGATTGTAGAGTTGCATCATTCCTGCATGGCCATAGCAACAAGATGACTGAATACATCTTTCAACAGCTACTGATCCCAGCCACTATTATTTCTTAAATTATTCCTGATGTCAGTATTATGAAAGCACTTTTTACAGAATTTCTACTCCATGGGAAGTTTTGAAAGCCTATTTTTCTTTGAACTGCAACAAAACCAAGTTGAACACAAGCTGAAAATGTTGAAATTCTCTGCAAATTGGAAATGCTGTGTGTCGGTGTACCACATGTCTTTTCACTTGGCCATACAACAAGACTGAATCAATAGTGCAGTTTTGTGACAACAGAACAACAAGAGCAAGTGATGGGAAAGGTCTTATTTGGCTGTTGATGTGAGTGTGGCAATGTGTTGGTTGTTTTTTTCCGTCCCAGAAACCAGTAATTCATTTCAAAGGCTTTCCCCATTTCATGACCTCCGTGGAGATAACTCAGATGGTAATATTTCTGAAATCTCTCTTTGCAGGTTATTCCACAGCTTTATAGCCCATCACCATAAACAATACTTTTGTGGACATGTTAAGCCGCTAAAAATATGTATTTGTTAAAGTTTTGTGTGAGCCAATCTGAGTTCTGTAATAACTTGGGGCCGTAAAATGGACTTTCCCTGGGGTGTGGTGCTGGAGGCTGTTCCCATCCAGGGAGGGGCTGTTTGCAAGCCAGTAGGCAAATATCCTTGCGAAAAGAAACCCCTGCACAGTGCAGACACAGTGATGGTCTTAGCTCTCGCTTCTCTGCCTTGAAAATAGCTTTCAGGAGGTCAGAATAGTTGATGTTGCAGACATTTAAATCTGTCGGTTCTTTGCCTATGCCAGCAATTCTTAATAGCAGGATTTCTCTTTTGTTCACATCCCAGGGTTGATGTTTTGCTGGTGCGGTGAGGGTTACCCGAGCACAGCACCATAGTATAAGGGTGACAGTATTGACTTGCATCTATTCATGGTTACTAATCAACGAATGACCCTTCTTCCACTAATCTAATTATTAAATCTATTTATACTTTAGGCTTTGCCAGTATACCATGGCGAAACATTGTGTAGTTTTATAAGTTGTGTGGAAAAGTCATCCTTTTGTTTTAAAATTGCATCAGATAATTTGAATAGTTCCTTGAACTGGGTAGTGAGAAACAGTGACTACTCCGGTGCTAGTCATCTTCCAAACACCATCTGGTCATATCTGCGTCATGGATCAAGCCCTGGACAACCCGGTCTGACCCCATAGCTGACCTCCTTTGAGGCAGAGGTTGGACCAGAGACCTCCTGAGGTCCCTTCCAGCTTAAGCCATGAGCCCGTTTCTCCCACCAACCTGCTCTCTTCCAAACTTTATTATATCATAGCGTACCATATCAGCATATCCTATCGTATCAATCTCTCCTTCTGTAGCAGCCGTTCTGTATTTTTTGTCAGCCTTGTCTTTCTGCCTTTCCTTTTCACTTTCAATCCCTTCCATTATGGGAGGGAAACTGGTAAAAAAACCCCAAAGGTCTCAGTTGCTTGTATTATTTTTCCCATGGCATTAGCAGCCGATGTTGGGATTGGGTCTCCAAGCAGTATCCTGAGTTATGGTGTTGTATTTGTGTCAGGAGCGCCAGGCAAAACTGTGCTTATGAAAAGAATTTCAGTTGCCAAAACTTTGCGGTAAAGGATTGTCCTGTCTTGATAGCACTTGTTCACGTAGCTGGTGCTGATGTAGACAGCTAACATGGAGAACTGCACAGAGACAGCCTGTATAATAGTGCCTGGAAGTAAATTACTTCAGGTCTCTAATGGCTTCTGCATTTAAACTCATGATCTACCAAAGGAATTTTTTTTTTAATTTTTTTTTTACTTTATCATCAGTTTCAAAAGTTAGCCAGTCCTTGGTATTTCATTTAGGGATTTAAGCTTATGAAGAAGCAGTTATAGATTGTTCCATTTCAGCATGTGGA
Organism: Falco rusticolus; assembly: GCF_015220075.1. NCBI lineage: Eukaryota > Metazoa > Chordata > Aves > Falconiformes > Falconidae > Falco > Falco rusticolus. The sequence continues at coordinate 31,983,122 of NC_051197.1, forward strand.
ATGACTGCGCAGATGCCGCATAAATACCAATGAAATAGGGTTTCCCATCAAGGATGAGAGTAGGAATATTTGAATGGGTTTCAGACTTTATATTCAGACTTGCCTCATTCTGCTAAACTTGCTTACACACACCTAAGCTGTCTGTTGGACAGACCTGATGTCCATTTCTGGTAAAAGAAAGGGATTCAGGATTAATGATTCACAGAAGACAGATGAATCAGTTGTGAAAGTTAAAGTTTCTTTTCATTTGGACTATTAATGTATGCAATGCATAGTAATGAAACAGGTCAGGAACAGTGGATTACATTTATATATGTAACGTAATTACATTACACACGTAATCTACTATGCTACAGTCTTCAAAAACATTTCAGGTGTCATTGTTAAAAGTCCTTTGGTGTTTGAATTTCACTTTAGCTTAAAATGTGTATGTACTCTCTATGATATACACTGTAATACAGTACTCATTTAAGAAAGGCAGTATTTCAAATGGTAATGGGCAAAAGTATGATAGACAAATTACATGAAGCCAGACAGCTGCAATTAGTTCAGGTGATTAAAGGCTTTCTTCTTCACAGACTTGAAGGAAAAATACTGGTTTGTCCTATGGCAGTGCTTGCAGTCTCGGGCAGGTCTGGGTGCTGCTGCGCTAGCGCTGCACCTCAGTGGTCAGAAAAGCAAATGGAAAAACAATTAGTCTGTATGGCTGCATGTTTCTGGAAGTCCTACTTTCCTACTTTTTTTACCAGCGATCGCCAGACGATGTCAGAGTTAAGGAATTAAAAAAAAGAAATGGTTGCTGCTGTTCCAAAATGCTGGAAGAAGTGTGGCGTAACACCACTACTCTAGAGCTAGACAAAAAAAGGCATGGTTGCAGAAAGCTTTTCAAGCAGCTTAATACAACTCCTGGCTGTCTAAGCCTTCACAGCTTTCAGAAAGTCTTCCTGGACTCCACTTTGCAGCATTTTGACTGCAAACCAGAGTGACTTCACTGTTGGCGTTCTCACAGTTCTTCTGGTTTTGGTGATATGATTACACTCTTATTATAGAATGCTTTACTCTGGGTAGTTTCTTACTGTTTGAGTGACAGCATTAATGTCTGAGAGGACAGAAACAGCTTCTGCCTTTACAATTTTTATCCAGTTTGGTTATTCCATACGTTCAAATCCCTCTAAAAAGCAGGAAGGTGGCTATTCCACATTATGTAAGGAATCGTGAAATCTTCATCTTATTTTTCACTGCCAAGTGACCCAGTCTGTGTTTCTCCCTCCTGCTTTATGATTTCAGACAATTTAGGAAGATTTTCCAAAAATCAAAGGGCTTTAGACATCTGAGATGCTCTGAATCATCCTTTGTAGGTGCACAGCTCTGTCCACTGACTACACGGGGGAGAAAATGTTCTTTTTGTATCTTCTGAGTCACAGCTCAGCTGGATTCCAAAAGCAGCAGGCAGAGGATCAGATGGCAGGTGGACCATGGATTTGCCTCCATCCTTGGGGAAGAGAAGTTCCTGGGGTTTGCCAAAAGAAGCCCCGCTGGCTCTGATGTCATGTAGGATCTCAGCAGCCAGCAGCGCAAAGCAGCCCTAAACAGGGCTCGTAACACAAAACGTTTCTCTTATGGGACGCAGTCTCAAATGCTCAGTGGAGACTCTCACAACAAATCAGTATAAAGTCAAGGACGGACACACAGTTTCAGATCGAGGGTCCTTCCAGCCCCATACCAATCTCCTGCTGTGATGCCTGCAGAAGAACAGCACAAGCCATCTCCCCGCTACCTGATGTGGTTTCCCACCAATAACCCCTAATTAATTTTTCTGTGTACTTATGCAGCCCCCCCCATGTAACACTTCTAGCTTGTTCTGTTGCCCAGAAGGTAACAAACATCTCCTACCAACCTTTCCACAAACCTCTTTCTATCCTCAGTGTCTCCTTGTGCCCTATCTTGGAGCACAGTGACTCCAAAAATGTGGGGTTTTTTCTTACAGCACTCTTCTAACATTGCTCACTCAGCTGTTTTGCAAGTGAGCTGCAAAGAGAAGAGATCCTGCTGACAGAGATGGGGACCTCTTGGCCCCTGGCAGGATGAAGGGCTCTTCCAGATGTTCTCTGCAGCTGGAAAATCCGTTGTGCTCATAGGAAGGTGACTACAATGCTCGGGGGCCCTCACGTGGTTTTTATCTGAAAGAGAGTTGGTTAATCTGTGACAAAGGCATCTGTTAAAAAGATAAGTTGGCCTTTGCCTCCTTTGGCAATCTTGGTCATGAGCTTGGAGCACAGTGAGTCCCACGCTCTCAGCACTCGAGCACGAAGCTGCTGTGTGCGGCATTGCAGGCACTTCCAGGACTCGCACACCATTTAGAACACGCAGCCTGGGGTGGCTTCCCCCACTGCTGGGAGAGGTGTCGTTTTTTCATGGCCTTTTATGGTCCAACTTCCCTGATCAGAGCTGAGCTGTCATCTTCTGGGGAGAAACCTCTTTGGCAGAGCAATCAAAACAAAGGGTTTTTCCAGTAAGAGGAAAAGAAAAAGACAATAAAAAAACAGCGGAAAGAGCTGGAACACAGGCAGTGGAGGAAAGGCAGGAAGCGTGGCCCGACGGCAGCCCTGCAGGCGTGCTGGGCGAGCACACCTGGCCCTGGGGGCTGTTCTCACATGCAGCCAGAGGTCCGTGTCATATCTGCTGCCTCTTCCCACCCCCAGACGAGCGTGGTGTCAGGCTCCTTGCACAGCTGGGAGTCTGGACACAGAGTGCTGTCCGCTGATGGCTGGCCATGCTCGCCGCCTGTTTGCCCAGCCTCATGCTATGCCTCCTTGTTTATCCCCTTCCTGGACCCTTCCATTTCCATCCTTCCTTTGCTCTCCCTGTCTCCTTTTTTCTTCTCTTCCTATGCTGTCTCTTCATCACTCCCTTTCTCCTTTTCTTCCCATTACTCAATCACCTCCCTTTGCTCCATCTTCAAGACTGCCTCCTTGTGATATTTTTTTTTCCTACACAAGGAAAGTAATCCACCACACTGCTGATGCTTTGCTTCGCTGCTGTGTCGTGTCTGCCTAAAAAGGAAGCCCTTCACATGAGGGGTCTGTGTTGCTTTTGTTTCTGGACCAAAAAGCTGCTCCCTGTGGAGGCCTCTGGGCACCGTGACTATAAATAGCCATAATTAATGGAGCACTGCACGTACGGAAAAGGTGGGAGAACTGACGACATGGGGCTGACGTTTGGGAATGTGTATGGCCATTAACGAAAGGCTGCCGAGACATTTCTCCTGCAATTGCGGAAGCACTTACCACTTCAGGCTGGCGTTCACCCCCAGGAGTTACCCATTAACACACCAGCAAGGCACAGAGCTGCAGAAGAAATCTACGTATAAGTGAGTTTAATGAACGGTGGCTGCAGGTGGAAGCAAACATGTTAGGCCAGGCCCTTGCAAGGTCTGCCCAGTTACCGTCGGCCAAAGAAAACACCAGCCAAGGCCTTAAGGACTCAGAGCTGCTTTTCCGTACAGCAATGCCTGTCGACACATATCTGTTGACAGAAGGTAACAAGCAAGCTCACAGTGCAATACTCTTTCCAATATCTTTCTTCCAAAACATCCCCATCTGAAGAGACATATTTCTGGGGTTTCTCCAGCATGCTGCGGTGACATGCATTGATGCATCACCGATTGTGCTTGTGGCAATCTTCAAAAGACACTGGGCTAGCAGTGGAAGCTGGCCGTTAAGACATGTGGCTGTTCTGCACAGCCTTCACAGGAAACTTCTCAAGGTGTTTGTGTCCGCAGAGAGCTCTCCTAGAGGTGAGGGGAGTGAGGAGACATGGGGGAACGGCAGGAGGGAGCAGGGACCCACTCTGCCACCCGCACCCGGGAGCTGCCTCCCTTCTCCAGGCCCCTGGATTAGCAGCCAAAGCCCAATGTGTTTAATTTCAATCTACACAGCACAATTAGGCTGTCAGTAATGACACCTGCGATCAGCCCAGCTGACGCTAGGCAGCAGCAGGTCCCTTTTCTGGTTCTCCTCATCTTCCCTGGTGCCCACTGCCTGACCCTTGGTTGATATGCTGAACTTGGTGGCCTGTATGGGTGTCCTTGGAGAGGTGTACAGAAGGTGTCATGGATTTCCTTACGCTTTGGACATGCTGGGGTGACCCTCTCACAGGTGCTGTGTAACACCGTGCTGTTCCCACCACCCATGGCTGTCATTCTGTGGTGGTAACCCCGAGTATCATGGGCTCCCATGAAGAGGTTTATTAGGTTTATATTCCCAAGTTTCTTGTAATGGTGGGACCGTTCCCAACACGCAGGCAGCCCCAGCCTCCACGTTCTGTCGAGGCTGTCCAGTTTCCTGTGCGGGGGCTGCTGAGCTCTGCTGGGTGACTGCAGGGTGCTGGGTCTGTGACCGGCCTGACCCCCGGTACTTTGGCGCTCTGTTTTCCACCGGCCTCTGGGAAGGAGGGGGAGGAGGGAGACGTGACGGCGTGCCAAGCTTACGCTCCTCGCAACCTGCTGCTGTGCACTCAGAAGTGCGTCAGATACAGCACATGTGGCTAAAACGGGTTTGGTGTGAGCAGCGGACTGGCTGGTTGCTATGTCTTCTCAACCCTGCGTAAGAAAGGCTAGCATAAGAGTCTAGAATAAACAAATAGCATTGTATTTTTTCCCCAGCCAATTTAAATATATTTGTTTTGCTTCCCAGAAGGACTTTTGCTGTGCTGCCAGCATGACTTTTTGTGCTTGACAACGACTCTGCTTTGTATATAGGGTAAATCTTACAAACTTTCTCCTTGTCCCAGTGGACTTGAGGGTGGTATAAAAGATCTCTAGCTTCGCTTAGGCCTCCATCCCTGAAAAAACTTATATGTACCATTTTAAAACAATTTTTTTCTGTGATAATTTAAGAAACGTTGTTCAAGGGGTGCAATCGTGTTTTGGCCAGGGTGCTTCTTTTTAGAGCATAATGGGCCTGGGAGCACGCTGTCCTGTCCAGATGATGCTATCGCAGCCAGCTGGCTCCGATAATGTATTACGGGCTCTCCTTGTGAAGGATTCACGGCATCTTTTTGTTGCCAAAAAATTTCCCCGACTTCTTGCAAAACTGGTTCGAGTGCTCCCTCAGTCTGGACTCTTCGGTGCTTCTGTTTGGAAGGTGGATTTCCCCAGGGAAAGTGGGCAAGATGGGTTTGATGACCTGCCAAATTGCCTTGCTCCCTCCCACCCTCCAGCAGATCACAAAGAGCAGGAAAGGGAGGTGGAAGCCAGCGTACAGCAGGTGGGTCTTGAACACCTATAAGATGGGGTAGTTCCCTCTAGGAAGGAAAGGCTCCAGGTTTAAATCCAAACATGAGAAAGGCAAGTCTGTCACCAGAAGAATAAAGGCAATGTTCGGCTATTTGCCTGTTATCTTCTGGACACGGTTAGCAACTACCTATGTTATAATTTGGGGGATGGAGAGACTGTGAGAGGTTTACTGGCAACCAGCAACTCTCCAGAGCGTTTCAGCAGGGGACAACCAGCTGATCCCTGCATCCTTTCTGTAATTGTAATGTCTCATTAGCTTTCCAATCCAAAATTGGCAACTGTATTTTGCTTTTCCAGGAAAGCTGCTTTTGCAGACAAACTCCTTTCTGTGAAGTATGAGGCTGATCATGAAGTGAGAAAAAATTTGCATGGACCAGCAATAGGCAGGAAAAATTTGTCATCCTACAAAAAAAAATCTCCCATTTTATGGTGGAAGAGAAATGGAAACTTAAAGTTGTATTTTTTGAAAGTAAAACACCAAGGAAGGAATCAGTGGGGAAACACTGCAACAGTGAACTTCTTGGTAGTTAACATACTTACCTGGAGGATTAAGGCAGTGCACAAGTTTACCCCAAGTACTTGTCTGAGAGCCTCAACGAGAGGGTAAACCTCTGCACTGTCTGTCCGACGGAGGGTGGGGGGAAGGTCTCAGCTGTGTTGTGACCAAGAAATTTCTTGCTAGACCTGAGAAATACTTCCCAAGGACAGTTTAGTTGAACTTAGATTGTTTCCATAAAAATGTTACATTCTAACAAAAGACAGATTTGTCCAAAAATTTCCACCGGGATCAAGTGGAGACGTTTCCTTGCTTCCCAGAATATGAAGGAGGTGAAAACAGCCTCATATTTTCTATGGGGGCTGAAAAAAGCGTCTTTCAGTTCTGAATGAATGTGGCTCCATATGTGCACTCCTTAGTCATCATGAGGCCACTCAATATGCTTAATATTATTAAGCAAAATAAACTTCCCATTAAAGATGCTTTTGTTTGAGATCAGGAAACGTCCAGGACCCAGCTTGAGAAAGGTTACAAGCAAGTTTCTGCAGCACTGGCCATGGCCCATGGTGTCTGAAAAGAGCTACATTATTATTGTGTCTACAAACAGTGCTCTTTTATTTCAGGACTATGTTGATGGGAAGGTTAAAAATTGGCTACTGATGCAGGGACTTTATAAGTAAATTGGAAATAGTTTTGGTGTTTTTTTAAGAAGTGAAATACCACGTTTCTTATCTAAGTATTAAACTCAACCAAGGGAATCTTAGCTCTGCCCTTTCATGGATTTTTCCTATTGTGCCCCCCTGTTATCATTAATATATTTATTTTTAAATTGGTTTCGTTTCACCTGTTTTGACTTCTGATATCATTGTGAAGTAGGGCTGAAGCCATTTCTTGCCTAATACGCATTTCTTTACCTTAATAGGTTTGTATTTCTTTTAAACATTAACTTTCCTTCCATTCACTGCAACATTTCTATATTATACTGTATTCTAAATTAAAATTGTTCTTTTTCTTATAATAAATTATTGTGTAAATACTCACCAGGAAGCTTAAAGGAAATCTTATATGCTGCTCTGGATTATTTTGCATTATGAAGATGAAAACTTGGAAGACGTTTGTCATAACTATTACAATTAGATTTGGAGATGCCACCAGTTTTCACCTAAAAAGCAATAAACACACAACAGTTGAACTGGTTTTGCAACTGACTAAATATAGCATAAAAAATTAGTCTGGTTTCTTCTGCTGCTTGTCCTTGGTGCGTTGCTGTGTTGCCTGAATGCGAATGCACGCTCCTGCTGTGGGAGAGCATGTCTTTAGGATGCAGGCATGTACACCCATGTGGGCGTATGTGTACACGTGTTATCTCTGACATCTGCTCAGGAGCTCTGGATGAATGAGCAGCTTTTACAGAGATCACTGGTGCAGTTCTTGTTGAAACCTGGAAGCTTCTCATCTGTGGTTGATTTGTCTTCTCCCTTTCCCTTGGAAATGGTTGTCGTATTCCTCCTTAAATATAGGTCTGAGGATAAGGAACTACCTTCAGGGAAGGGTAGTAGTTTTAAAGTTGTCCTGGTTTTGGCTGGGATGGAGTTAATTTTCTTCCCGGTAGCTGGCACAGTGCTGTGTTTTCGATTTAGTATGGGAATAATGTTGATAACACACTGACGTTTTAATTGTTGCTAAGTGGTGCTTACCCTAAGTCAAGGATTTTTCCGTTTCCCATCCTGTGCCAGTGAGGAGGTTCACAGGAAGCTGGGAGGGGACACAGGCAGGACAGCTTGAACTAGACAAAGGGATATTCCATACCATAGAACATCATGCCCAGTATATAAATTGGGGGCAGTTGGCCAGGGGCCACCGGTCGCTGCTCGGGGACTGACTGGGCATCAGTCAGCAGGGGCTGAGCGATTGTATTGTGCATCGCTTAATTCTCTTGGGGTTTATTCCTCTCTCTATTGTTGTTATCTCCCTTTTCATCATCATCATCATTAGTATTATAATTATTAACTTTGTTTCAATTATTAAACTGTTCTTCTCTCAACTCATGGGTTTTAACTTTCTCTGATTCTTCCCATCCCACTAGGGGAAAGGAGTGACCTAGCAGTTGTGTTGTACTTAGCGGCTGGCTGGGATTAAATCACGACAATAATAGAAATGAAGGTGCCCATAATGCTGAGAAACACAGGGACACAGCTTAGTCAAACCCAGAATGGACTGAAGATCTGATGTCTTGACCCCAGAGCTGCCTCTGTTTTGCACCAGAGGATGGACCAGAGAGCTCCAGAGGTCCATTCCAGCCGAGTTATCCTGTGATTCTCCCATTGCCAGTTCTGTTCTTTGCTTATGGTGTTGCAAGTCACACATAAAGCATTTGCCCAAATCGTGGTTAGCTGCAATACCTACATGCCACAAAAATAATCTGGTAACATTTGCTGGTATATAAAATTTAAGTAGTTATAGTGGTAAGGGAATATTAGCGTGAGATTCTTCTTCCAGTCAGGTACATGCAAATTGCATACCTTCTGAACAACAAGAATATGGAACATGCAAAGAAGGTGCTGCATGGCTATTAGCATTTCAAGTGAAACAAGTTGCTAGGCAGCTTTCTATTACTCAGGAACGATACTTTGCAGTAAAAAAAAGAGATGATCTTCATTTTTCTGCTTCACTGCTGTTGTAGGAAACCCACCCTGGTCCCTCTGCCCAGCTGGTACCAAGGTCTTCTGCACTGGGCTGTGGGATTTGCAGATTGAGCTAGCAAGCCCAAAGTCTGAATCCCTGCAAATCCAAATTTTTGCATTGCTTGCATCAAGCAGTAAGCTTGTATCAGTGCAACAGTACTGAATAAAAAACTATGTTTGACCTTGGCTTGAGTCCTTTCCTGACTGTCAAATTTCTGTAGATCATCTCCTCCCAGTAGAGAGGAACAAAACCTGGCACTGTTACAGACTGCAGCTAAAAGCAGGAAATGTAAGCTTTTAGCTAGGTTTGGATTGGTAAAGAACAGCTGAATAAAATAAACTAAAAAGCAAAATGTTCGGAAAAAAATAGTTTTATGCAAATCGTTTAGTTTAGTTTTTAAAGTGCATTTAAACATTTAGTTTAAATGCACTTCTTATCATCTTAAAGTCTGTGCCCTGACAGTTACGAGAAATGGGGAGCGCAGCAGGGAAACGAAGAGGGGATTTTGTTAAGGAACTGAAAGCATGTGGTCACTAAATTCTTTTTTGATTAAACTTCAATAGTGGGGTAAGGATGACTTGACCCAATTCGAGGAGAATTGAGCGTGGCTGTGAACTGGAAGGTGGGGCTGGCTTTGTGCAAGTCATGCAGATCTAGACTAGCCTAAAATCTGATGACAAATTGCTCTGTCAAAGCTTTGTTCAAGTGGGTGCATTTATGGCCATTTATTAATAAGGATTCTTATTCATATTCTCCCATGTCGCTTACCTATTCATGTGCTGAATCATAAGTAATGTAACTTATTTTCTAAAGGAAGGACCTTCCTGTGAAAATGGAGCTAGAGGCAAATAAATAAAAATTTTATTAGTCACTCAATAAAATTGACATTTTTTTCTGACTTCCAGTTCCCCCAGTAAATTTTATAGTTCTTGAGAATGAGCAAGCAGCTTTAATGTGATGGGGAGAGTACATCCTTCTCTCAATCTAATTTTTTAGACCAACCATTATGAAAGTGCTGATGCAAATGGTTCCTTAGTCTGTCTTCTGGTTCCTGGTATGTAAGTGAAGAAGAAAAAAGAATAAAAATAAAAATCCTGTATTAGAGACTGCTCTTGTATAATCTCACTATGAGTAAAAGCAGAAGTGACAGAAATCTCACGGGAACCTTTTCCAGTGAGCTTCCCTGTCCATTTTTGCAAAGTCAGGACATACAGTTAAGCTCTTCAGTTTTTTCAGAACTCAGTTCTAAATTCGATATGCAGTTACAGAAGAATTTTTTCAAATCGCTTCATAATATTAAGCGTCCCAAGGTGCTGTTTTATGTTGAATGATGCCTGCAGACTTTGCAGTTCCCTAACATATTACATAGGAAAATGGCTTTGTACCTGTCTTTCCATTCCATCCCACTGAAGATGGAGTGGGAACTACCACTAAAATAGCTGCCCCTTGTTCCTAGGAAAGGGCATAAGCTTTGCAAATGATGTTTGCATCAGAACAATGTTATTCAAATAACGTGCAACTTCAGCCATGTCAAATTTGATGTGATAGCTGAAGTCATTGTAGACCTTACTATTGAATAAGCAAATATTTAAGAAGGTGGTGGTAAACGTTCACCTATTTGCAAGAAAGTTTAAAGGGGGTTATGAGAAATATTTGTAACAAAGGGTGACTGGGGAAGTTGAAGAGGAAATCAACTTCCTAAAAAATGAGGAAGCTTGGGGATTTTGATTCTCTCTTCACAAAGCCTTCCTATGAGAAAAGGTTTTATTTTTGCATTTGCTTTTAAAAATTAGTCTGTGAAATGCTGTTGATCTTGGCTTACCAGTAAATCACTGCCTGATCTTATTTTGTTCGTATCTTATTTAAAGTGATATTTTAAACTGAAAAACCTTTATACATCTGGCACCTGCACTTGCTGGCACTCTGGGGGAGCCCTGGCCTTCAACACCAAACAGAAGACCTCCAGAGATGCTTTCAGAAGTGCCAGAGAGCTGCAGAAACTAAACCCCTGGGCTCTGCTATAAGCAGGGTCACTTTTCAAAGTCTCACTTCTCGTTAAATGCTTGGTTTGTTGTTACAGGAGGCGCTAACTTCGTCTTCGTGGGGGGTGTTCATATGATCCTTAAATTTTCCTCAAAATGAGGCAAGCGTGCTTTTTCTTTCTTCAGGCTGAGGAAGAACGTGTGGGAACTTCAGTACAGTGTTTTATCCGTCTCTGCCTACTGAGTGGGAGAGCTTTTATAATGAATGAAAAGCATAGCTGATCCAGAATGCAGATTCTGGAGAATATCCAAGCTTATTTGCTCTACAGTAATGCCAGCTCACTTTGGGGATGATTGTATATATACTGCTTGATCTGTAGAAGGATTTTGCATTTCATGGTCAGGTTGGGAAATGGTTGTTCGCCGTTAAGACTGGGTCTGTTATGATGACAAACTGTGAAACATTTCACCTAGCAAACAGTGAAAAAGAGCTGGTTTCATTGTTGCAGGGCCAGAAATACATCCTGAATTTGTCTGAAATTCTATCAGTTTCTTGGACACTGAGAAAATTTAGTCCATGTCTAATTTAGAAATGCATTTTTTTTTCTGCTTTCACCGAAATTCTCTGCGCCATAAAAATCTCAGCCCTGGTTTATTTGGAATGGTCTCTACTTCCCTACTTCATTCGACATACCCTTTCTAACAGCTTCTCTAAGATGGGATTGGATCATCTCATGTAACATCCCAGCCTTATGTAAGAACTAGTATTTCACAGCTGAGCAAGCTCAACGCAGTTTTGTTTTAATTATTACCTATGAATGCTACTTAGCAACTCTGCCATTATTTGTTAGGCAGGATTAATTAATATTGTCTAGGCAACAGGCTTGAAAGCCACAACTGAAAGGATGTCAGGTTGTGTTAGTTCTCAGGGAAAGGTTTGAAGGTGCCAGTCAGCATCACAGCTTTTAGCCACGTTTTGTTGCTTTGTCACAGTTCACTCAAGCTTTCTGAGGCTTAAAATTATACTGAATGATTGATGCATTTGCAGTCTCGCAGAGGTGGATTTTTATACCAAAGCTGCGTTGCTTCTCAGGGTCTGGGTCTCATCTCCCATCTCTGAAGACCTGCCAGCTTAAATTCAGAAATACCCTTATTAGCAGCCACATGCTATGGCGTTACGCTAAAGCCGACATGATTTGCACAATGTTTCCTTGAGGAACGTTTATGAAAATATTTTCTTTGGGAGATCTTCATGGTATAGGGAAAAGCAAGGGGAGACAACATGCCATTTGGGGAACATGACTTCTCCAGCCGCCACCTGGCTGCTCCACGGTACTCGGTGTGATGGGCATTGCTTTCACTCTTTTGCTCATTTCAGTGTGTGCGTGTTTAAAAAGTTTTGTGTGCTCCCATAGAAGTCTACCACAAATGCAGTCCTTTTGCAGAAAATGAATAGGTGTTAAAATTACCTGTCAGCAGGGCAGGTTTGAACAAGGATGCTTGCACACGCCTATATCCACTACTGTGTAAGCCTAAAGTAATGAGCTACACCTGGTTACTGTGAAAAAATAAAGTGCAGAGCAAGAATGTATTTCCCACAGGATCCTCCTTTACTTTTTGTCAGTATTTTCAGTTTTGCCCTCAGACAGAAGCATGAACTGCTACTTTGCTACTATAATAAGTAAAGATGAGGCGCAAGCAGGATGCTCCTAGTTATGTGGCATTTTGTATTTTCCCAGTGCCCTTCTGGTAACAGCTACTAATAAACAGAAAAAAAGAAAAAAAAAAAAAAAAAAAGTAGGATTACATTTGGTTAGAAGATGCAATGTATTTTCAACCTTCTGTAGACGTGTCCTGCAATGGGCTAGATCCTTGGCTGATGAGTATGAGCAACTCTGTAGTGCATTGGCTTGAAAGTAGATGCCTTGAAGATTACTTGCCTCCTTCCCTCAGATCTGGGGTTTCCATGTTTTGCTTTCGATCTGATGGCTAATACCTGCTGGATAAAATGGCTTGGCTTTCCCAGAACTGAGGACAAGAAACCAGCATGAGTCAAACCTTGAGCGCTTTGTACCCTGCCCTCTCCTGATGGTAAGCTAGTGAGATCTCACCACCTTTAATATCCTCTCTCTACTGATGGTGCTCAGCTCCTAACTTGCCCAGGCCACCTCTGACTCTCTGGTTTCTCAGGCTTTAGTGTGGCAGAAAGGGAATGCTGAGATTTTCAGTGCAGTTTCAGGATTTTCAGCCAAGGTAATCCCAGAAAGAAAATTTTCTGAATTTCTTGTGCTATTTCTTTCCTTCTTACTTTCTTGACATCTACTTTCTTGTTTGTCTCGCTCCTGAATGGCAGAGGAGGAATGTAGTGGTTGGGGGTTTGTGCTGTTATGATCAGTCTCTTGCCACTACTAATAAAAATGTCTGAGCTTAGAGTAAGTAAACACAGGAGTCACAGGAGCTTTTATACTAATTTTTAAAAATAGAGGAAATTTTAAAAATATCAGAGGAAAAAAAAAATTCAACTTGAAACCAATCATGTTGCCTCTCAGCTAATGTTATTTGCAAACAAAGTCCAGATTAAAGGACGAGGAGCACTCAGCTCTTTCCAAGGAGAGTTTTCTCCGTATGATGTTTCTTTGCGATGCTGCTGTATTTCTGCCTTGTGTGCTGCTTTTCACGCTAAAAAGCAAAAAGGTTAGGATCACTCCATTCATCTCCTTTTCCATATTTAGAGTATATAACTACAGCCTGCTCCTTGCTGTCTTATATAAATATATATGTTATATAATACATTCTTATAACTTGCAGGTTTTCACCTTTCTGGTCTTCCAAAGGAAACAGCACATCTTTGCAATAGGTTTTCCCAGAGCTGTTCACCTATTTCAGTAGCAGTGAACAGGCAAAGAACAAGCGATGCGTCCGCTCCCCTCTACCTGGGTTCCCTCTCTCCTCCCTACCCTTCCTGCAGCTTGGTCAAACTACCTGTTGGCTTTTCTGGATTGCTGCCGAAAGCTGAAGGGGAATTTTCTTTCAAAGCAGAAGCTGCTTGTGGTAGAAATGTCTCCTGAAACCCGGGTAAAGCAGCTGCCTTGGGAGTGTTAGCGCTGCAGCATAAAGGTCAGCACGCCTCCAGCGAGTGTATCAGGAGTAATAAACCTGGTCAGATGCCCACGGGGCTCCGACTCAGTGCCTGTAAAGGCCTCTTACGCAGTGGGCAAGCGAGCAAATGACGTACAGCAAAAGCCCTTGGTAAAGGTGATGGTGTATGGTGACCTGCTCCCAAAGCACGGAGCTCTCGTGCTCCTTGATGGACTTCCCTCCAAGGGTATGACTTCAATGCTGAGCCCCCCTCCTTTACCACATTGCCTTGGGTGAAACACTTCCCTTGATTCAGGCTGGAGAACAAGTATTTTGCAGGGCAGGTTTCCTCTGGGGACTATTCTTGCCTTTTGTATCATCAGGACATGCCCCTGCTCAGAGGGAAGGAGGAGCTCCTCCAAAGATCGAGCTATCTCATCCATTGTGCACCAAACCCATCTGGATTGGCCCTTCCCTAATTCGGGCAGCAGCCACCTGAAACACCTTCTCTGTGGCTGACCTCGCTGCTGCTTTCTGACTGCCCCGCTTGCCGTGCAGTGCCTTGCCCCCTTGGTGGCAGTGGCCGAGCCCATCCTCCTCCCACCGAAGCGACTGGCCTCGTCTTCACTTGTTCAACTTCCCCTCAAAGCAGAAACATGTCAAAATGAATTAACCTGCAGAGCAAATGAGTTGACTGGTTATTAAAGAAAAAAACCCACATTGCTCATATGTGGTCTTCACATGCCTCTGTTCACTCACAGTCTCCGCCTGCGGCCAGGACAGGGATGGGAGTGATGCTCTTGGGAGGGTCCTTTGGGTGTTGCGTTCTTGGGGCTAAAGATGGTCACTCATGTGACGAGGACTGAGTTTTGAGGAGAGTTGCTGGAGGTGTTTAGGTGCCTGGGTACCATAGAAACACAAGGAAGCTGCACACTGGTGGAGATGGAAAGGAGCTATAGAGCAGAGGCAGGAGGACTGTCATATTCCCAGGGCTGGAGGGTCATTGGGAATACAGAGCTGTGGGTCACTAGCAGGAGCCTTGGGCCAAGGAGGATTTTGGGTGGTTGGAAGGAAAGTGACTCTGGGTGAAGGACTGTGGCTACGGGGTTGGTCACTAGGAAGAGGCTGTGAGAGGATGGGGCACCAATATTGGGATGGGGGAGTACTGGAGACGGTCAACAGTGGCATGGTAGTGGGGGTCTGAGCACAGAAGTGTGCTTGACGTGACATTTAGTTGGTGGCTGGGTGGAGGTGGTAGAAGGTGACTGAGGCAGTACTAGGTACGTGATCCCCTTGGTTGTCTCCTTTATAGCTTCCCCTCACTGCTTATCAGAGATGAAAATTGTAGGGAAGAGACAGGTGTCGGTGTCCTCAGAGGTGCTCTTCATAGGAAAGGAACATGTTGCACCATTTCATACAAGCCCTGTCTCTTTATTAAGCACACCACTGCTCTTGTCCTAGCCCCACTGCCCATCTTTCCAGCTTGTTACTTTGCAGAAGGTTAGCCGCTAACGGTGGCAACGGTAACAAAGCAGGACCTTTGTGCAGAGAGAAGGCAGGCAATGAAGAAGTGGCTGCAACAGCTTCAGTTCGCTGTCTGACAACAGGGACAAGCCACCACTGCTGAAAACATGCTCAAGTGCAAAGACCTTCCCCAGTGGTTGCCCACACCCCAGAGCAGCTTCCCCTTCTGGAGCACGGCAAGCTTGAAGGGAAAGGCCTATGGCCTGCTCTGGCTTGGGACAGTCAGCACTCTGAACAGAGGTGAAGGGCCCGTGGTTACCCCAACGCGGGGCTGCAGCACTCCAGTACCGCACTCGCCCCTCTAGAGCACTGCTGGCCTCTGTACTGGAGCGGCTACCAGCTGGCTGCCCTAGGCACGTCGTGGTGAAAACCCTTTTCACTGGTGAACAAGGAAGGGCGGGGTGGCAGGAATAACCATACAGGCACCTTGGGTTTGAGAGATGAGAGAATTTAATGCTGTTAGTAATCCCTTGGAATTCCCACTTGAGATTAAACGGAGAAATGAGATAAAAAGAATAGTTTCATACTAAATATTGCTGAACAAAATCACAAGCAAATGAGCCCATACAGGTAATGTTTTCAAATTATTTATATAAACAATTGCATTTTAAAAACATTCTTGTCCTACAAAAATAAAGTGAAAAACAATTCACAGAATTTTAAATAAATAGTCTCATACATACTTATCATGAGCAACTTGAACCCAGCCAAACCCAGCAGGTTGGGTCACAGATAAGTGACTGTTGAAATGTGGCTGCAGAGTACAAAATGCAGTGAACATGATTCATTTACGAGGCAGCTTGTAATATAACTCAAATGACACGGTCTGAGGAATTCCTCTTTTCCTACCCCAAAATAGAGACCTGTCTAGACTTGTCTCCCTTTGACTGAAAGCCAAACACTTTTCCTTGTTCATGGTAGAAGGGTGCTCTGAAGAAGTGTGTTCCAAAGATGGGTCTGAATGACAGTCACATGTTTGACAAGTGCCCAAGCAGGGTTCACTTATTAGCACATACAGTACCATCCACCTTTTAATGCGAGGTTAGTGAAGTTTTTTCCCTTCTGTGTGCTTCAAACAGCAAAAAAGAAAACAAATGCCCTTATTTCTCCCGAAGCACTCATACCAAAGACCACCTCAAATCATTCGCTGGTACTGACTGCGACAGGAGATCTTGATTCAGCTCTTCACTAACAATTACAAACTTACACAGTATAAGGTAATCATTGTCTCTAAACAAATCAACAGAAACAGAAGTCACAGTCAAACTATACTACTGCCATAGCCTTTACAAGTGTTTGAGAGTCAGATGAAACATAAAACTCAAGTCCTTTTCCACAAGTAGTCAAGCAATTTTGGGCAGGGGCACAGAATACCAGGTTGCTGCTCTATTCCAGTCTGAAGTGACTTTTTCTTTTTACCTATAGTTCCCCAGCTGTTTTTATGGGAAGATCATCTTCTATATTTCCTCTCTAGAAATTAAAAAAAGATACCCTTATATGCAAGTCTGAAGTGCTGGTACAAGATCCCGTGCAACTTCTTATGTGTCCACATGAGAATAGATATTTTAGTGCTGACCAGAACAATTACATCTAGGAGATTTTGTGCTAGCTAGCCAGTTTTAATTAAGCTGAAGCCACTTAAAATGCCTCTGTTTATAAGTTATAAGCAAAACATTGTCCCGATTATCCCTCCTCCCCCCAATAAATAGAACTAAGTCATGAGTATGGCTTCTGTGCACAGACATAAACTAGCTTCAAGTCCTGGTCTTCTGTATTAATGTCTCTGCCGTGCATTTACACTGCTTCCCAGTTTTCATTATTCCCCAATAATCTAGCTTTGTGTACCCAAAGCATGTATACAACAGCCACATCTTTAACTAAAGCTAAACTGTCCATTAAATAAGATTAAAATTATATTATCAAGTAGACCAGAGAACTACAGCTATGAAAAGAATACCAGTACTTCGGACTAAGTTTAAGACCTCCCCAAACTTGCACAATAAAACATCTGTATCAAAATATAAAACAGCCTTGTATTGCAGCCTGAGAATCAGTTATTTCTAAGCTCAGTACCTTATTATCACCCTTGTACACAAATAATACTTGTGACATACGCTTCAAAAACAAGTAGGATCCAAGAGAAGTTCCATTTTCTTTAAATAATTAAATTAAAAAGGTATAATGCCACATGAAAGCAGATTTACACATAAAAACAAACATATAAGTTACTATACAAAGTGCCTTATTTGCAATGAAGGAGAGGTAGTATAAACTGTAAGTGCAATGCATTCTCTGACTTTACATAAATAGGTGAGTCTCAAGTATAGGTATTTTCATTAGTCTTGGAGTGCTCATACCGAATTCATAACCTTTTCTAGTAGTTTTCATTAAGTCAAATTTTTCCTGTACTTTTAGTTCAATGGCCCATTTTTCAAGTTTAAGAAAGTTGCCAAGGCAATAGTTTGCTTTTGTAGTGTTAAGTGATCTATCAAGTGAAAAGACAAAAAACCCCCCCGAAACGCACCACCAACACCCTTTGTCAAGTATTAAAACAACATTTTAAAAAAAGTTGGAACCTTTGTCCACTTTGGAATACATAGTTCTGTTACAGAAGACTTTAAACAAGGGATTCACCACTGTAGAGCTCAAACACAGAAAACCCCTTTTGTAAGTGGAAGCCTTACCTAAGTAAGGAATCTAGGACAACCCCCACAATGAAGATAATCAAGTTTCTGTGGTTTTTTGGTTTTAAACACTTTTAAGCCATAAATAGAATAAGTTATATAGTTAAATAAATAAGTGGATTTTTACAACTCAGTAGAGCGCTCTTTCAGTAGTAGTGTGGGGTTGATATCTTCCATTGCTCTTTTTGAGGTACTAACATTAATAGTTGCCTCTGTGGGTTCAGGATTTAAGGTGTGGAAAGCAGTGAAAGGGCAGCCTTTCACGTTGTTGCAGACGAGCTTCTGTAAGGAGGCAGTATTGATTATTTCGAAGCCCACTTTCCCACCGAAGGTGCTAGGTTTCCAGTACTCAGGGGAGCAGATAGCATTTCCCATCAGTCCTTTCAGAGAGAATGGTGCTCCGATCTCCACCATTGTTTCACCGAAGATGGCACCTGGTCGTGGCTTTTCTACGAGAAGACCTGGGTACAGCTCCATAGCATCAATGTCTCCATAAAGCTCTTCCAGTTCAGCTGCCATTTCTTTTTCTCCTGTAATTATTGATGAATAAAAGCGGTAAGTGGAAAAACCCTATTTTCATTGCGAGACTGTCCTTTTCAAGTCCAGTAATAGCACTGCAGGACTGTTAGCCATTTAATAGAAGGGCCCTTGTTTGTCAGGAAGGATGAAAACTGTTACCTGTAAGTTCTTCAAATGATTTGAACGGTTTCAGCATGAAGTGTTTCCTGTACTCATTCAAGCTCTGGTATCTCATTTGTCTGCTTTGGTCAATTGAAGCCTTTGCTACTTTCTGTACTGCAGCAGGAACATTTCTCCCACCAGCAACCTATTAATAAAGATTAAAAGTAGTAAGATCTCCTAGTAAGTCAGGAGAAAGTTGGAAGTATATGTCTGTTGGTTCACTAGGAGCTTGAGAAAGTACCTACCCTGCCAGCACTTTGCTTGGAGAAAGACTTCACCATATGGGAAAGGCCATGTTCCAGCATTATAGAGTTGTTGTAGAGGAACTGCTGGAAAGTGTATTCCTGGTCATGTATCTGGAAAGTGTCAGGCAGAAGCGGGTGCCAGTGGTAGAGAGTATTGAATTCGGCTGCAATTCGGTTCTGGTATTGAAATCGCTGGTTGAACAGCAGTTCAGGATCAAACTTGAGTTTGAAGTGGTAGCCACTCAAGTGCTGCACATAGTCCTCAATAACAATCTTGATTGTTTCTCCTGTTGGTCAATAACACAGAAAAGAATGTTTGCAGTGCTTCCCTGAAAAGCTTTAGGTGGTTATCCTGCTCTGAGAGAAAATACCATTTCTGAACTGTTCTAAAAAAATACTAGAGTGATCAGGATAAACACTTCAATTGTTCTGTAATAGTGTCTAGAAAGTAATTCATACATTTTATGTGACTAAGGGGTGGAACAGTACTTGAGATCCCAAGAGTTTTCTCTACCACAGCCAAAGTGTTTTCTGTAGCCTGCTTCCCTGCCCCCTCCACAAGACAGACTTCTTTGTACGTTCCACAGAACAGCACACATCAGTATCTACATCATGTTCAGTTACACAACACTTTCTAGGCGAGAGGTATGGGATAATGAAGAAAGTTGATATGTGAAAGTACCTCTCAGCTTCTGAGCTGCTTAATACAGTTGTCTGGGTTTACTGTTTCAGTCAGTTTGGACAAGATCTTTCCAAGCTTAGTGTACATTGTCGTTTATATAAGATGAAATACCACTGAATTAAACAGAAGTATGCAGAATTACATTTTACATAACTTCCTTAACTTCAGATTTAATCACAGCCTTTCTTTTGAAGCATACCTGAACCAACCCAACCCCAGGGGAGAAAAAAAAAACAACCCAAAAACCAACCACCACAAACAAAACCCCACAAGATCTGACAGTCTGAGGTCACCTAGCCTCACATGCCTTCTCTGAGAAGGAACCTTAACTTCCTGCTTTTTCCCAGTTCTTTTTCCCTTTGATAAGGGAATTAAGCATCACTTAGCTCAGTTTTATTCAGTTCTGTCTTTAACATTGCTGGGAGGAAGCTGTATCCAATACAATCCCAGTGACAGGTCACAGAGGCTCAGATGTATGCCCTCACACACCCATTTAATAGATTTCCATCTTAACTACACCAACTGCAGCAGATAACGGCTAGAAGTGTCACTCAAGAAGGTTAGAGTTGCATGTAGATGTGACACTCACCTATCAGTATGAGTCTAGTAGTTTGGAACAGCTGCTCATCATCCCACTCTGGATGCTCCTGTTTCAGGATGTCACAGACCCGGTTGTGTTCCCTCAGCCATATTGTAGCATACATCATCAAGCCCGGGACCAAACCAAACACCTCCTGCCCGACAGAAAACTGCAAGTGTTCAGGTACGTGAGGAGGGTAGATCATCTCTGCCTGAGTGTCCTTCACTGTTGGTGGATACATTTCTCCATCAATCATCTGCCAGGGAGGAAGAAAGAACAAAGACAGAGTCTTAAGCTATGATGTTTATGAGTTAAGCTGTCTTGACTCTGTTAGTGCCAACTTTAGGCTTACATTTTAGATCGACTACACCATGCACAGAACGCTAGTTTAGGAAGTGCATGTCATCCAATAAGGCAGCAGGAATTTTGAGATAAGACATACCTGGTATTTTAGCTTTCCATCTTTTAGAAGTCTCAGTTTAAGTTGTCTCTCCAGAGTCTCTCCGTAAATATGATTCAAGTCAACCTATAAAACAAAAGCATTTGTAACATGAAGCCAACCCACATCTTTTGCTATTTAAGGATACATCCCACTTCTATGGATGCCAATAGGAGTTCACCCCTTAGATGTTTACCTTTTAAATATACTATTGTTACCTTATAATATCATGCACAATATTTAATGTGAAGCCAAACTATTTCCTGGCAACTGGAGCCATCTCCACATAACAGCAATTTGTTGAATTGCCAGTCAATTTACAAGGACTCTGTTTAAAGTGTCAGCAGCTTTCTATTATGCAGACAGCTCTTTGTATATACACACATACGTATTTTATAGCTTTGTTTTAGACCTACATATTACATTTGTATTGAACAACTCTTTGTCCAAAGGCTGCCTGTCTTTTAGGTGAAGATCCTAAATCAAAGTCTGCTTTCAAAACTCTTGTTAAACTAAGTCTCTTTGACTAGCAGCACACAAGATATTTTGCAGAGCTGGATGCCACTCCTTGCAACTGATAGAAAGAGTCCAGAGAAGTTCTGGACACTCACCAAATCAAACATGCTTCAGGTGAGAGCAGGTTCTTGGGAATAATAATAAAGAAGTCATAGACATCACTGTGCAGATATTTTAAACTGCACCACATGCTTTGCACAAGCAGTTCTGACCCAGGAAGAGATGCTATCAAGAGCTGGAATTTTTCCTCAGGAGAAGTTGCAGAAGGGGTAAGCCCACTAGTTTGTGACAAATTTTTGTGTGCACCAAAACATGTACTGGTATTTGTGTACCCTCACAACCTGCAAGATAGTTCTTAGAAGCTACTGAGCAGCTAGAATGTAAGTGCTGTGTTCAAGTTAAAGGTATGATCATACCCCATGGCCGAGAGCTTTGGTGAAGCCAGGTCCTTTCTTGTGGTCAGTCTTAAAGAACTGATGAGTGAAGTGTTGGGCAAAGAATGTGAACATCACATTTGTGCCTTGTGGGTCAGGAATAAATTTTTTCCTTAGCAAAAACTTCTCCACAATCACTTTCGAATCTGGAAGCTCTTTCTTACCTGCAAGAGAAAGCAGTGAGATATTCAAGCATAAACATAGTTTTCAATACTTAGTTTGGTTGCCAACAAAAAGGCTTAAGACTTTCAATATATTATTGAAGGTCAGTAGCATACAAATAAAGGGCAATTATCTGCTTTTCTATCTCACTTTTTTAATTTTGTTAGGAACTTCTGAATTCCGTTTCTAGCATGTAACTCAATAGTGAGAACCACAATAGTTATCTTTTAGGTCTTACAGTGTATCCAAAACTTGGCTATTCTTAAAGTCAACTACACTAAAAAAAAAAAGTATAGACAAGCAGGTCTCACAGTATTTTCTAAGAGGATAAGTAGACATTCCTAGAAGCAAACATTACACATCTCATTTATTCCTTACCTTTAACACCCATGGGTGTTGGGCAGTCAAGTCCTACTGGTGGAAGGCTTCTTGTGTAATAGGAAAGATTGGAATAAGCTTCCCAGCTTTTGTAACTATAATCACTATTGTAAGTTGGTGGACTGTCAATCAAGTGTGATCTCGCTGTAAAAAAAAAAAAAAAAAAGTATTTGATTCTTTAAACTGTACATTTTGGTCTCAAAAAATAGGTCACAGGGCCAGATCTTTTCCATACTTTGGCAGCAGTTGCATTAACAAATTCTACAGGTATCAGCTACTGATGTTAAATGGGATTACCATTACTGAATGACAGGAGTGGGTCCTGGATTGTCAGCTGGACCCAACTATTAACACAAGCAATTTGGTGCTGCATTTACGCTGGCAAAATCCTGGCTTCTATCAGAGATTAGAGCAAACCCCATTTTCATTTCAAAGAATGTTTCATACTAGCCTGCACCATGCAGAAGTCTTAAGTTTTGGTTAGAACGTTTCAAATCTTAGTGCAATTTCGGTTGTTAACTTTATATACAGACCAATCAAGTGCAGTATCCTGGAGTCCTACAAGTAACTTCTGCCAGTTAAGAGGACTAGAAGAGAGAACTCATACTTACATGTTAATACATATCTCATAATAGCATCTCTTAAGAATGGAATGTCATTGATGATATTCCAGGCTCCTTTGAAGTGGGTGAGGATGTAGTGGACAGTATTCGGCAAAGGTTTCAATGTTAGCCTCAGCCACGTGAAGAATTCCGCTGTAAGCATTGATGGAAAGATGGTGTAAATTAGCTATTAAGTATAATCTGCAATCCTGGAATTAAATCTCTTTTCAGGTAAATCAGAGAATTCGGGATACTTACGTGTTGTACAGTTTTCCCCATAATATCCTGTCCTCGTGCAGTCACATTCGTACTGATCCAGTCCTGTTGTCATGCACACGCCCCTGTTCTGACAGGGGTTGGAGCAGCAAGGGTTGGCTAGAACGAGAAAACCAGATGCTGCGGTTGGGATCTCGCACGGCTGGGATCCCGCACAGCTACACGGCCTGGCCGCTCCTCTCACCGCGCCGACTTCCCTAACTTAGGCAGACGATGCCCTGAAGTGCAGTGCTTAGCAGGAAGGCTGAGTGTGAGCATCCATTCACACCAGCCTTTGGGCTACTACAGGTAACAGCAATTAGTAAAGGTGAAAGAATTTGTCTCTATTTCCCGACAGCAATACAGCCCCTCTGAAGGGTCAGGTTATGTCACACAGGCCAGCAGAGGCCTGACATCCTTTGTACCGTACGTCAGGGATTTGAGAAATGGCAAGATAATACAAAGCAGTTAAAAAACTAGAATTAATCCATCCCACGGCTGAAAAGCAGGGAACAGCACTCCCCGCGCACGGTTTGGATCGCGATCCACACGCGATCGGCCCGCGCCTGCCGTGAGGGGCCGGGACTCACCAGCGTGGCCGGTAGCCAGGAGCGCGGCCACCAGGGCGCAGGGGAGGAGCATGTCCCGGCGGGGCTGCGGCTGGTGTGGCTCAGGCTCTGCGGGTACTCTTCGCTGAGAAGCCCTTAACGCTGCCAGGGAGGCGCCCGCCCGGTTATATAGCGCTGCTGCAGGCCGTGACTCACCGGCCGACACCCGCCCGCCGGAAACGACGGCGGAGTAGGGGATTTCGCTCTGCGCGCCGCCCCGCCCCGCCGCCGTCCCGCTCCCACCTGCCGCGGGCCGGGGCTCTCCGTCCGCCTCCGCGGCCGCCACGCTGCGGCGGGGGGCACTGAGGTGGCGGCGGACGCGCCGTCGTACCTCGGCCGGGCCCGCCGCGGCTGCCCCCGCCGGCAGCGCCGGGGGCGGGCGCTGAGGGGAGCACCCGCCTTTAGGGGGGATGTTGCAGGCGGGGCCCCCCGTCCCTTTCGGGGAAGAGGAGGAGCGGGCGCGTTCCTAGAGGCGCTCCTCACTGCCTGGCTCGTCCTGTCCCCTCGGCGCCGCCGGCCTCTCCTCAGGGCAGGGCGGCGGGGAGCCCCCCCCCTCGGGGCGCCCGGGCCTCACGGCGCTCGGCCCCGCCGCGCCTGCTGCCCACCGGCGGCCCTGGCGCCCAGAGCCGTGCCGAGCCGCCCCCCTTCCCGCCTCAAGTTTTCTGACCCCCCAAACCCGCCCGTTTGCCAAGTGATGTTCTAAAAATGCAGCTCGTCACCGCAAGTGCCCGCGGTGGGGCCCTGCCGGCGGCCTGCCCCGCGCTGCCCTGCCTGGGACACCGCCACGGAAGGCGCCGGCCGGCGGGAGAAGCCGAAGGGGCGGCAGGCGCCATGCCAGCCGCGTCTGGGGCCCCGCCGGGTCGCAGCGTCGGGAGCTCGTGGGGCTTAGATTGTTAACGCAGTAATTTTAATATGTGCCTTAAACAAGTGGTTGGGGGACTTTTTTTCCCCTCACGTGTGTGAAAGGGGCTCGCAGCAGAGCACTTGTGTTGCAAATGAGTGTGCACAACGGGGAGAAAAGAATACTGAGCGTATTTAACTTTGTTTCCATGTATTTGTGTTTCTGATGAGCCCAAATCCCCTCCTCGGGCACCTCATTTTGAAATGACCGGTGACTTTTCCCCAGTGCTTTTCCTTTGAAATACCCCCCGCCGCTCTGTGTGGTCGCTTTGTAAACAAATCTTTGCTCATTTCCTTCAGCTGCTGCACAGATTTTCCCATTTGAGGATGCTTTACCTTTTTGTCATAATTGTATTATGTGTGTATATAATCAGCACACTCTACTACTATTTTTAATCTTTGTTGCGTGTGGAAAATGTGTTACGAAGGAAGTGGGCTGTAATGCAGTTGTGTAATTCCCTACAGTGTGGTGCTGGGGGCTCACTGCAGCCTTCCCGTTGCACTTTCACCCTTGATGTCAGCACTAAACACTACATAAAATCCGTTGCTATTTCAATGAAGAGATGTTTTGAGGTTCGGCGCTGATTGTGTTTAAATTGCAGTTCAGTGACTACAGAAAGTGGATTTGGTCCAGGTGAAACAAAACCTTATTTTTGGCCCACAAGAATTGTATTGTGGTTAGTGAATAATTTGTATACATCAGCAGTAGGTCATCCTAGATGTTTTAGGGAATGGTGCACGAAAGTCTGTAATCACAGGATCCTGCTGGCATAGGGAAAGGCATATATTATATATTTATATATTTGCACGCATACGTGTAAGATAACCACTGGCCTTGGTCATATGCTTGAAGCAGAGTGTGGCTGTCGGCAGCCTGCTGCTGCGTGAACTGTAGGTCACTGCAGTTGTGGCTGCGTGCAAGTCTCGTTGTTGTTGCTCAGCCCTATCAAGTGTGAAAGGGGGATGCTTTGTTCCTGCATTACCAGGTGTCGTGAGCCAAATGACTATGAAACACTGGTAATGTCCAGCAGAGCAGGGTATAGAAAGGGATTCATGGTATGCACGATGCTATAGATCAAGGGTCTGGCTTCGTGGATTTTATATGTCCATTTTATACTCACTTTATTCTCCCTTACAAAGCTTTTATTGATGCTGTTAAATAATAAGATGCTACTGAAAACAGTAGGGTGAGTGAGACATTACATTTTAATAAGGTGCACAGGAAAACGTAAATCCAGATAATGTTTCTAGGGTATAGACCCAGCAACATTAAGGGGAAAACTGAAGTAACTGTGTCCGGCTAATTACCCCCAAAATGGCAATGCAAAGCTAACTACGCTTTGTTTTGGAGGACCCTAGGTATATAGGTAGCTGGTATCTCTTAAAGTTTTCTATTATTGCAAATAACCGGTATGCAAACTGAGCAACAGGGTGGAACTTCAGCCTTGGCAGAAGACACTTCTTGGGAATTGGCACTTTTTTACAACTGAAAAAAGAGCAGCACACTTCATCTTCCACCCTAGCCTACATATGGCGCAGGTTTGCATCTCACTCATGAGGAAAGGCTGAGAGAGCTGGGCCTGTTCAGCCTGGAGAAGACTGAGAGGGGATCTCATCAATGTATACAAATATCTTAAGGGAGTTGTCAAGAGGATGGGCCAGGCTTTTTTCAGTGGTGCCCAATGACAGGGCAAGGGCCAATGGGCACAAACAAACACAGGCAGTTCCGTCTGAGTAGGAGGAAGAACTTTGCCTTGATGGTGGCAGAGCCCTGGCACAGGCAGCCCAGAGAGGCTGTGGAGTCTCCTGCTCTGGAGACATTCAAACCCCACCGGGATGTGACCCTGTGCAACCTGCTCCAGGTGACCCTGCTTTAGCAGGGGTTGGACTGGATGGTCTCCAGAGGTGCCTTCCAACCCCGCCTGTTCTGTGATTCTGTGTGCTCTCTGTAAGTTCGTTTTTGGCTGAGGAAGGTCACTTGTGCACCTGATAGCTGCAGTATAACTGAAAGGATTCTTCAGCTTTCGAAGATGAGAGAAAATCAGGGAGATATGGTAATGATGTTTTGCTGAAGGCTGCTCTTCCCCAGTTTTAGGGGGATTGGCTATAATAAAGAACTGGTTATATGTGGGAATGGGAATTTTCCTTGTAAGTGAGATAGTTTGCTGTGGCAGGATTCACCACCAGGTGGAGATTTTATCTATCAACTAATAAGAAAAGTGCTGCTTTTTTTTTTTTTTTTTTTTTTTTTAGGGATATAAACCATCTTTGCAAAGAATCAGTGTTGGTTTTACTTCTGCAAAAGTTGCTTTAAGTACTCTTTGGTCCAGATGAAAGCAGTTTGTGGAACCAGAGTAGTTTCCTCAACATCAGCATTCTTCCATTGGCTGAAATTTCTGGAGAGGAACACCTGAAAGCTGTTCCTGTTTCTATTTTAGGTTTAACTGCCTACAAAAGGTTGGATATAGAATGTGTATCGAATTTATACCTCTTCACTGAGGTCAGGTTACTATTTCCAGACGGGGAGATGGAGCAGCAGCAGGGAAAATGTTGTCCCCCAGCACTGGTGCTGCTCCCCTTTTTTGGAGTCAGTTTGTACTGACTCCAGAAAATCCAAGGCAAATACTATTATTCTAATAATAATGATTTTTTCTGAGATGACATTTCTGTGGAAGGGAGATTGAGGTTTTGCAAAGCCCACAGCATGTCTTCCTTGCAAGGCATGTACAGCCTTTAAGCACGGTTTTCAAAGCAACAAAATCTCACCAGCAGATGCATTTTTCACCCTGATTATTTTCATTCATTTTATCTGTAGCTATGGTTCAGTGGGAAAAATTAGTAAATTCCTCACTTCTCATTGGGAATACTTGCGCCCCTGAAATAAAATTTGGCTCTGCCATTCTCAGATGTTTCTTAACATCTGCACATGGAACTTGTAATTCTATACATAGTGGAGTACAAACTAATACAGATTTTTTTGCCCCAGTAGTAGGTAGAACCCCACATGACCTGTTTTTCACAACTTTTAAGGAAGCAGAAGGATTCGCTGAGGATTACTGCCCACTTTTGCTGGATGTTTGTTTATTATGGTATAACATGATAAATGATGATATGCAGCCCATTTTTACTCTTCTCACTACTTAGATGATACCTTATTTGAGAATAAGCTCTATCATTTACAGTCCAAGCCACAGAAAGAGCTGTTTTGTAACTGAATGTTGCAAGGTTAAGCTGTCATCAGAAACTGTTAAATAGAAGACAGGAAAAAAATAGAGTAATTTTAAGTAACTTGAATATAAAAAGATAAATGGATAACTTGAAATACTTTTTGTTCTTCCAGAATCTCAAGTTGTAGCTATCAAAAATGAATTTGAACAAATACTTGAACGACCAGCTGCTAAAAAATAATTAAAAAAATTACTTTGCCATCAAATGCATGGGAATGACCCCCAGGGGCTTTCACTGTGAGCTAGATGCTGTATACGTCAGGGAAATGTGCTAACCAAAGGGCAAGGTGAATTAGGATTTATAATTTGCTGACGTGGGGGGGAGTAAACACTGCTTGTTTATAATATTACCACTTTATAATCATAGAGTACCTCCACAAATTGGTTTTAAAATCAAATATTAAGACTTTTTAATGCATTTTTTTTCTTGTCTGTTGGTTTCTAGCTGTCCTCCTTCTGTATGGTCTAAGAACTTAAGGTTCATAGACAGCATGTGAGTTTATTCTTATTTTGTTCATATTTGGTGAAAATAACAAAATAATATACATTTAAGTTGCAGACCTGTTAAAATTGTGTCCATAGCAAGTAAAAGAGTTTTGGTGCCTATCTTAAGAGTTATAGTATCCCTAAGATTGCTTTTCCAGGAAAAAGAGTTGCATCTTCTTGCTAGTTCTGCTTGCTGGTAAGTTGATTGCATGGTACGCTTTGGAGTTGAGACCAAGTAGAACACAAGTAGCTGTCTGAATGCCAGGATGCTTTTGACTTCTGCCAGGTTTCACCTGTGTAGTGGAGTGTCTGGCCATTTCCAAGATATGCCTGACTAACAGAAAGGCTCTGATGGAGCTGTGCTGCTGTGAATATTCAGGAGAGAGAGCATGAGGCTGCAAACACTGCTTGTTGTCCCTAGTGAGGTACTGATAAAGGGAGCTGCTCACATGCACTTTAGTAAGCAACCAGTATTCTTCTGAAACAGCGAGTGGATGACACATGGTGTTAAACAAGGGTGTATTTCTATTCGTAGTTACAAAGATCCACATCAGAGCCCTGTCAGGTTTATGTTCACCATGAGCTCAGAGGTGTAACATGCAGCATACGTACCTATCGCAGCGGCTCCAAAGGGAAACTGGTGTTTGTGACACATGCACAGAAACATAAGTGAAATATTTATATGTATTCTATAAAATAGAATGAAAAAAACCATATTTTTTCCCTATCCATTTTTTGCATTTGCAGGTTTCTAATGAAAAGAAAAAATTGTCCAACTAGTAGGTTGTATAGTATCTGGGGATATGGAAAGAATGTCGGTAAAACGGAGTCCTTGCATCAGCTGGTTCAAAGGGCATCTGCGCACTTCTTGGTACGTGGTAAACATCGATTTGTTAGAAAACTAGAGAGAAAAAGAACACAAGAATTGCTTATTAATAACAGCTAAAATTCAAATCTCCGCCTTATCCAAACCTAGGTTGAGTCCTTTGCTTTGAGAGGTGACTGGACATTGAATTCTCATTCTTTTAAATGAAAGTTAATGAACGAAGCCTCAGCAGAATGGCTTCCAGAACCGTGTTTTGTTTTTCAGATGAAGTGTATTAGACAATATTATTCTTTTCCTCATTGGCAAACTTGGTAGTCACAAATTTAGTCCTGCTGGACTAGTTCCTGAAAAACAAGCCCTAAATGACTTAAACTGAGCTCGAAGCACTCTAGGACAAACTTTTTCCAAGGAGTGTAGGTGAATGGAGTATGAAGTACAGCATCTTTATCCCATATGATAGTTTGAGTTTGAGGCAAAGACTGACTGAAAATTTCATCCTCGCTACCATTTTTTTTAGGTGGCAAGACTTACAGTGTCTTTTTATGGTGAATTTAAAGGAAAAGGCCATAAACAGAAGTTAGCAGGTTTTGGCAGCTGCACTCTGGATCAGATCTGTGGAATATTTTTTTAATTTCAAATAATTTTTCAGAGACCTTGTTTGGATACACTCATCTATGGGATTTTCTTCCTATTTGAACTACATCTATTGGAATGGAAAAGATTTTTCTTTGTTACCTGAATGAAGAAAACCCTAGTTTTCTTTATTGGCAGTTGGCTACCAAACTTAAACTGTGATCTTCTCCACTGTTATGATTCAGTTTTCTGCAGTTTTTTGAACAGAGCCACTTTTTTCTTCCTCCATGCAGCCTCAATATACTTGGTATTTCCTATGTAGACATTTGATCATAGTTAGCTCTGAAAATATGTTAGCTCTGAAAATACGTAATGAGATTTTGTAACTCCCTTACATAAAGAAGCATTAGCTGACATTTTATCTGCTTTTTGTCATCTCACAAAACGGCTGTAACTCATATCAGGGTAATTGCTTCGGTTATGCCATTTATAATAAGCACTGTATATCAAAACACTCAAAAGGAGATCTTGTGGTGGAAAACTTCCACAGAAAATCCAACCGTTTGAGAGAAGATTTGCAAGTATTACGTTCCTCATTGCAGTCTCATGCTTTTTTGCTGTGCAGCTGGAAAGCTGGTCTGTTGTTACGCAGCAGATACCGTGCTTTGTAAGTCTCCATTGCTTTCCAGCATGCTGAGGTTGAACTGGATAAAGGAAACTAGTAGGTTTTACTGAGTAGAAAATTATTTCAGCATAATGCCTTTTTACAAAAAGCACCTCTTTGGGTACTAAAGCTTATTTAGTTTAAATCTTTAATCCCTTTTCTCACTCAGTGTACAGAAAGTAAACATTATTTCTGCAAAGGGGACGTGGCTTTTTTTTCTATAAGGGCATTTGCAGAATACATACCAGATCAATTTACAACAGTCCAAAAACTGCTGTTCCACCTAGAAACCTCTACGCTGCACGGTTTTGTGAGGCTTCCTGAGAATTCATAGTTTCATAAGGTGAGCTGCCTTTGGTGATTAAAAGAAGTCTACAGGTCCTGTAGCTACAACATGCATAGGTGTATTCATCAAATGCTTAAATATAAGAGCTGAACCTGGGATGTGATACAAATGCCCCTTTGTCATGTAGCTGAAACCCAGTCTTCTGTTACGGAGATTTATATTGTGTCTCAGATACAGTCACTTGCCAAAGGAGAAAAAAGCAGCAGCACTTTAGCATAAAGTGCATAAAAGAAACCATGATAGGGTTTACTGAGCAGAAGGTTGAATCTATCTCCAGTTAAAACATTTATCCACATATGTATCTATATATAGCTAGTCCACATGCATAATCATATATGACTATAAATCATCTGTATTTTACATAATATCATCAGGCACTCAAACAAAAATATCAAGCTGCACAAAATTTGCACTGCCTAGGTGCAGTGTATATACTTCTTCTAATGTAGACATTTGTCTGCTGGGATGCTGATTTTTTTCCTGGAAAGCTTTGATGTGCAGGGCTGTGCGGAGTGGTACAGTTCTGTGGGCGGTTACAGTTTATAAAGGTATGTGACTGCCTGTGACAGTGCAGGGGTGGAACTCAGGCAGTTCATGGTAAACTTCTGTCTGAAAAGCATGTTTAATGTAAGTATCGGGATATTTTTATAATCTTAAGTACATCCCATCATGATTTGCCACTCTTAGCTATGGATGAGTTTTCATCAAGGTCTAATATACTGCAATAATTTTTCTATATGTGAAACTCACCTGTGAATAATAATTGTGAAAGCTTATGCATCCAGTGCAGTAGGACTTTTTGTTAGGGCTTTGACATTTTCAATACGTGATAGGACTTTGATGATCAATAGCAGAACCTCATGAGGTAGGTACAGCCACAGTGCACATAATAACATTCAGCAGAGATTTATTTCGGTGCAAGTCTGTGGAAGCATGAGCTGACCTCAACTTGTCCTCCAGTTTTCAAACGCTGTTTTGCAAGTATTGCAAAGGTTGCTGTGTTGGTTGCTGTGACACTGCTGTATTTACTGTGGTCAGCAAAATAATTTTCAAGTAACTCCATTATGGTTTGCAGTATGATCAAGCATGGCTTGTCAGGTAATGACATTCAGTGCTCTCAGAAGGGGGCAGCTCCACTCTGCAACTTCTTGTGAGCCTTCACTCAGTGCCCACAGAAGATGCCATCAATGTATATTCTTCATTGTAAACTAGATGTGGATAAAAATGTTGATATTAAGATGCTGAATTCATTAAAACTTACTCTAGCTCTTCACAGCTGGGAGGCTGGAGCAGTCATCTGGTGTCAGACAAATAAAAATGTTCCATGACACAGATCCCATGGCAGCCCTTTGGGATGGACTGTTGACTGTGCCTGCACAAATTACAGTAATAGCATGTGCTGGGGTGAGGACATTCCTGGGGCAGGTTGTGCCCAGTGCAGGCTACCCAAACTCCCAAGTCTCCTTTCTAGTCATCTCCCTTTCCAGAATTGTCAGGAGTGTTTTCCAATATGTTTATAATGCCTTGTCACTTTGCCTCGCTTTCAACATACTCTTACAATTCACAAAATCGGAAGAAATTAAGAAATAAAAGGGGTGAAATGATATTAAATGAGCTGGTTACTGTTGAAGGAAAAAAAGACACCAGGTAACTGTTCCCCGTTAACCTTTTCCTTAAAAGGCCTTTAGAAACTCAAGCAAGTGGGTGACTTGCTGTAATTATTCATAGTTACCAGTGGGAATTGAAGGCACTTGAAGAAATATTGTGAGTTAAACTACTCAGGTCAGAACAAGAATTTTAATCCAGGAATATTCTGCCAAGAAAATGTATGGCTCAGGAGAGAAAATCTGGAGAAACTCCTGCTTTTTTCTAAGTGAAATTAGATGATTACGAAGGAGACATCACATCATGTTATGTCTTGCCAAGACATATGACTCTAAGCAAGGGCAAATAATTTAGAAGTTGTTCAAATGCTTTTGTGCTTTTAGGGATAGCCAATTATGTAATGGCATAAAAGCTGGCTGGCTTGCTGGGCTTAAAAGCAAGCCTCCAAGGGAAATAATGCCATTGTGATACTCATCAAGAAATAAAGTCTCACTGGTTTTAATTTCTTTTCCCTAGAATTTTCAATTAGGGACAATGTATAATGATCAAAAATATAAAAATGGAAAATAAGGAGATACCAACACTGCAGCGGCTCTAAGAGATAAGACCCACAGCCCAGCTAGTTTAGTGCCTTCCAGGGAGAACATCTGACATATGCTTTTGGTGCTTGAGCTGTGTTACAGGTTTTGAACGGAGCATCATCTGCTTACCACTTCTGTTTGTGTTATCTTAGGGAAGCAGAACCTGGTGAGCTGCACTGCTGCAGAGCACCTTTTCCTGTAGGAACACTCCTTCACAAAAAGCCAAATGAAAGGATGTTTTCTCAGAAGTGGCTGTGCTGGGTACTGAATTGTCAGCACACAGGTTAAAGGACTAAGCCATGCCTAGCTGAACATCTCATTGCTGTTTGTAGGAGTAACACACACAATCCTGTGAACATTTTTTATTATTGTACTCCACATGATTTGTCCTGTATCATGAATTTTGATGACGTTTCTTTGGTAAGCAATTGTAAATTTGGTTTGATAGTAATGTGACTCTCTTCCACTATTTTTCTGTTTGTCCAGAGGTGGTCTTTAAAATATTTTTGGATTTATTTCTTATCCTAACCATGAGTGAAGAGAAGATAAATCATACCAACTCAACTGAAAACATTTCAGCTTGTCTTGTTCAGTTGTTTCCACCAGCTGTGGAAATTCTGTGCTGGTGCCACTCTGTGCCTTGCTGTGAGCTCCTTATAGGTAGTTCATTAAGTAAATGAGGGCCCTGCAACATGTTATGGCAATGCATGTTATTTTGGGTTTTCATTTCACATGGCAGTTTTCCTGGGATTGTTGCCAGGACAGTTGCCAAAGACCTCAGGCTCGTCCGCTGAGCTTTGGCTTGAGGCCAGGTTTGGGTGCAAATAGCAGGGTGTATTTCACCATTACAGAGTTCTGTCTAGGGAGCTCATTTTGTGCGGGTACCCCCAAGGAGGCATCGCTTCTTTAGGCCCTCACCAGTTCCTTTGAAGTGACTGGTTCCAGACCGTTGCAAAGGCCATCACATCTTGAGGTGGGCTCTCCGTGGTTTCTAGGTCAGCAGACAGTGGCAGGGCCCATGGGGATTACCGCTCCCAGCTGGCTCCCGGGGAGCTTTTCTTCTGTGCCTGCAGCTCCTCAAGAGTTTCAGCTCTTGCTGGGACAAAAATGCCTGACACTGCAGCGTGTGTCGTTCCTCTTGACTTTTTTTGTAGGGAAGAGCCATAGCTCCCATCAAATAGCTCCCCTATGGCTCGCTCTAACCACAAACGCGGTCCTGGAAGGCTCCTCCACCCTCTCTCCTGGACTCGGTGAACTTGGATGATTCTGGGACAGGCCCCTGGGCATCCTGGGGTAGCTGTTAATGGAAGTGTGGATGTGGCAAGCAAAACCTCGTGAACTTCCTCTCAGTGAACTCATTTGAAATAGCTGGCACTCCTGCCTGTATCAATTAAATCCGAAGTCTTTAACGTAAAGTACTTCTTAGCTGTTGTAACTTGGCTCTTGGGGATTTTGAAATGTTTATGGACTTCCCAGAGGGTAGGAAAGAGGAGAAATATTTATGTGTAGAACATTTTGTCGTTTCACTTGGCTGGTAAGAATGTTAGCCCCCTTGCCCAAGGCTCCTTGTCCCCTGCTCTTTAACACTAATGAATGTAAATGACATAAAAGCAGTACTGTGAGAAGTCATATATTATTGTCACACTGTAAGCAATACTGAATGGGGAATTAAAAAAACAACAAATGCAAATCACTTTGCGCAGCAGGAATTACTAGGTAATCCAGGTAACATCCTGTAGTGGATTTGCGTGGCAAGGTTTTGGTAGTGGAGGGGCTACAGGGGCAGCTTCTGTGAGAAGATGCCAGAAGCTTCCCCCGTGTCCAATGCACGCAACGCCAGCCGGCTCCCAGACAGACCCACCGCTGGCTAAGTCTGAGCAAGCACCTCAGGGGCAGCACATTAAGAAGGGGGAGAAAAAAGATACGTGCAACACAACTGCAGTGGAAGAGAGGAGTGGGACTACGTGAGAGCAGCAGCGCTGGCACCCGGGTCGGGGCAGGGGGAGGCCGGGGGGCTCCAGGCGCCGGAGCAGAGATTCCCCGGCAGCCCGTGGCGAAGCCCCCGGCGAGGCCGGCTGTGCCCCCAGCCCATGGGGGTCCATGGGGGGGCAGATCCCCACCTGCAGCTCATGGAGGACCCCACGCAGGAGCAAGTGGGTGCCCAAAGGAGGCTGTGACCTGTGGGAAGCCCACGCTGGAGCAGGTGGGTGCCCAAAGGGGGCTGTGAGCCATGAGAAGCCCACACTGGAGCAGGCTCCTGGCAGGACCCGTAGCCCCATGGAGAGGAGAGCCCAGGCTGGAGCAGGTTTGCTGGCAGGACTTGTGGCCCTGTGGGGGACCCACACTAGAGCAGTCCGTTCCTGAAGGACTGCACCCCATGAAAGGGACACATGCTGGAGCAGTTCTGGAAGAACTGCAGCCCATGGGAGGGACTCACGTTGGAGAAGTTCATGGAGAACAGTCTCCTGTGGGAGGGACCCCACGCTGGAGCAGGGGCAGAGTGTGAGGGGGAAGGAGCAGCAGAGACACCGTGTGATGAACTGGCCGTCACCCCCATTCCCCCTCCCCCTGCACTGCTCAGGGGGAGGAGGCAGAGAAATCGGGAATGAAGTCTGGGAGGAAGGGAGGGCTGGGAGGAAGGTGTTTTTCTGATTTGAATGGTAATAAATTAAACTGATTTCCCAAGGAGAGACTGTTTTGCCCAGGATGGTAACTGCTGTTTGATCTCCTTGTCCTTATCTCAACCCATGAGCTTTCGTTATATTTTCTCTCCCGTCTGGTTGAAGACAGGAGTGATAGAGTGATTGTGGTGGGCACCTGGTATTCAGCCAGGGTCGAACCCCCACACATCCTTTTTCTATTTGCCGCATTTCACTGTGCATGTAGTGTAATGGTATCGGTTGATTTGTTCCAGCTCCCAAACAAGTCTCTGCAGCTCCATCGAGATTTACATTGCAGTGTCTTCAAGTCTTATCCTGGGGGAGGAATCTTGTAATGATTGCTGATTCCCTGGAAGTCCTCCTCAGCACAAGGCAGTGTGAGATTAAAGTGAAATGACGAACTTATGCACAACATCAAAATTTGAACAGTTAAAATGTCTGTGGTGAACAGGAGTAAACCAAGCCTGTACGCAGCTCTCTGTATTCAAACATCCAAAAGGTTTCTGACACTGCTACCAGCCCATCAGCCGGATAACACTTCCCTAACTGTAACTTCGAATGAGTTCCTATGCAAAAACTGACTTTAGGCTTGCAGTCATCAAAAATAGTGTTGATTGGCATAATGTGTTTCATTTTATATCCTAAGCATGTTTGGATTTTATTCACATGAAAATTTCAAAACCTCCCCTTCTCAGGGTGTTCTGATTCCAACTTAACTAGGAGGGTAATTTTAATTTTCCTCTTGATAAACTGTTTCGGTGTTGGTTTTTGGGTTTTGGTTTGTTTGGTGGGTTTTTTTGCTCAGCTGCTTAACCAAAATATTAATAAATTCATGCAATCAGCAATCATAAAATCATTTAGGTTGGAAAAGACCTCCGAAATCATCAAGTCCAACCGTTAACACAGGACTGCCAAGTGCATCACTAAACCATGTCCTTAAGCACCACATTTTTTTTAATACCTCCAGGGATGGTGCTTCCACCACCTCCCTGGGCAGCCTGTCCCAAGGTTTGACAACCCTTTCAGTGACGAAATTTTTCCTAATATCCCATCTAAACCTCCCCTGGCACAACTTGAGGCCATTTCCTCTCGTCCTGTCACTTGTTATCTGGGAGAAGAGACTGACCCCCGCCTGCCTACAGCCCCTGCCAGGTAGTTGTAGAAAGTGGTAAGGTCCCCCCGAGCCTCCTCCTCTCTAGAAAAACAGCTGCTCCTCATCAGACTTTTTCTCTAGACTCTTCACCAGCTTCATTGCCCTTCTCTGGACACCAGCACCTCTACGTCCCTCCTAAAGTGAACACCCCTCCCAAAAATGAACACAGGATTGGAGGTGCAGCCTCACCAGTGCTGAGTACAGGGGGACAATCTCTTCCCTAGTCCTGCTGACCCCATGTGTTGGATACAAGCCAGGGTGCTGTTGGCTGGGCTGTTAAAGGCTGAGGCAAAGAAAGTATTAACTACCTCAGCCTTTTCCTCATCCTCTGTGGCAGTGTTCCCTGCCGCGTCCAATAAAGGATGCAGATTATCCTTGGCCCTCCTGTTTCTAATGTATTTGTAAAACCATTTATTGTTCTTTTACGGCGGTGGCCAGGCTGAGTTCTATACTGGGATGTGCCTCTCTAATCTCCGCCCTGCATAAACTCATGATATCCCTATTACAGTGCTCCGGAGCTGCCTCCCCCTTCTTCCATAGGTGGCAAACTCTCCTTTTTCCCCTGAGTTCCAGCCAAAGCTCTGTCCAGCCAGGCCGGTCTCCTTCCCCTCTGGCTCGTCTTCTGGCACATGGGGACGGGCTGCTCCTGCGCCTTTAAGACTTACTTCTTGAAGAATGTCCAGCCTTCCTGGACCCTTGGCCCTTCAGGAATGTCTCCCCAGGGACTCTGCCAACCAGGCTCTTAAACAGGCCAAAGTTGGCCCTCCAGATGTCCAAGGTAATGGTTCTGCTGACCCCCCCCACCTCCTCGCTTCTCCAAGAATCAATAACTCTGTCATCTCGTGATCACTATGCCCAAGACATCCTCGATCACCACATCACCCACCGGTCCCTCCCCGTTTGCAAACAGCGGGTCCAGCGGGGCATCTCCCCTGGCTGGCTCACTGACCCGCTGTCAGGAAGGTCTCTTCCACCCACTCCAGGAACCTCCTAGACCGTTTCCTCTCTGCTGTGTTGTATTTCCAGCAGACATTGGGGAAGTTGAAGTCCCCCACGAGAACAAGGGCTAGCGATTGTGAAATGTCTCCCAGCTGCTTATAGAATGTTTATCTGCCTCTTCACCCTGGCTGGGTGGTCTGTAACAGACTCCCACCAGGATATCTGCCTTGTTGGCCCTCCCCCTGACCCTTACCCGTAAACACTCAACCCTGCTGTCACCATCATTCAGCTTTGGCAGTCAAAACACTCCCTGGCAGAGAGCCACCCCATCACCTCTGTCTTTCTGTCTTGTCTGTCCTTTCTGAAGTTTTTGTAGTTATCTATTGCAGGACTCCAGTCACGTGAGTTATCCTGCCGTGTCTCTCTGATGGTGACTATGTCACAGCCTTCCTGCTGCACGGTGGCTTCCAGCTCCTCCTGCATGTTGCCCATGCTTTGGTGATCGGCACACATGCACTTCAGCTGTGCTATCGATCTTGTCTTGAACACTGGCATGCTGCCTCCAGGCTCATGTCTGACAAGCTGGGTTGTATTCCCTTTCCCCTTCAAATCCAGTTTAACGCTCTCTCAGTGAGCCCTGCTAACTCCTGATCTAGGATCCCTTTCCTGCTTTGACCCAGGTGAACCTGATCTGTTGCCAGCAGGCCTGGTGCTGCATAAACTGCCCCATGATCAAAAAAACCCTGAAATTCAGCCAGGGACACCAGGCCCGGAGCCAGGTGTTGATCTGTGCGATCTTCCGATTACACCCACCGTCATTCCCCGCAACTGGCAGAATTGTTAACCTCCTTGGATTAAAAACATGCTTTCCCACCTGGCATAGCTATGTCCTCGCCTTAATGTGAATCTTTTTCTCTCACTTTGAATTTCGCATTTCATACAGGCATTTTTAAGTTAGCAGTATCTGGGGTCAATAGCAGTCTCAGTCCTGATTTTGGGATGGAGTGCTCAGCCCTGAGATCTAATCCCAGTTGTGCCCAAGGTCAGGCATTCATGATCAGGAACACTGCTAGGAAAGCTACAGAATGTGTCATTAAATGTGGTGATCTCTGCCATATCCATATTCCTATCCAGGTCTGAAAGGATGTATTCGAAGCTTGCAGCAAAAAATGTATTCCACATTTACATAATTTTTGTTTAAAATACAGCACAATGGTTTTTTTCCTGAGTCTACACAAAGTGCTTTGTTTTGACAAGAGCTGAAAGTGTTTTAGTCCAGCCTGGTATACAGACTTTCCCCTCTGCTCACTCCCTGCATCTGTTGTTGATTAGAACTGTGGCTCCCTAGAGAGGTTTTTTATGAGTATGGCTTGTGTTTTTTTCAGTTGTTTGAATTGATGCTGGAAAACAACAGGCAGTTAGGAAAACATGGAAAACAGAAGCTGGACAGACAGACTTGAAGAACCCTTGCTGTTGTTTTATGTCCAAGAGCACATCTAGAGCAGGAGAGCTATCATGGTATGGTAGCCTGCACGGTTTTCAGATACAAGGTGAGCTGTGGCTGGAAAGCTTCCAAACAGACTTTCATGGATTTGTGTAAGGATCCACATAAAGCATTTCATTGTGTCTTGCAGTGGATGGAGGGTTGGAAGGATCCCTCTCCTACAGTGCTCACAAAAGTTACGGAACAAGAAGCTGCCAGCATATTTGATTTGAATTTGTGCCTGTTTCCTTTGATGGATTTTGTGGGCCAAGAGCCGATTTCTTTGCTGAATTGAATATCACTTCAAAAGTAGCTCCCTGTTCCTGCTGATTTGAGAACAAGTCATCATTTTGTTGACTTCTGTACAAAAAGGACTGCATAACTGAAATCTCTTTCTCTCCCAGCCTTCTAGCTTGTATTTTCATCTTCTTCCAGTGAGGAAAAAACTGAAAATGCCTATTTTGAGGCTTGGTATACCTGCTGGGTATTGCAGCTAAGGGGGAATATACATATAAAAACCTTGGGGGAGGAGGGGGGGCAGGGGCAGGTGGGGAAAGAAACAAACAAACTTTATTTTGCTAACTTCAAAAATAAAAGATAATAATTAACATTAAGGTAAACAGCACTAACAGAAATAAATGTATTGTTTAGTTACTGAATAAAGTACCATTAGACAAATTAGATTACAAATTTGAATTGATGCAAATGGTACAGGGAATTCATCCTAATATAATCCAGACAAATTTTGCGGTAGCGATAGTCACCTTTCTTGTCCTTTGAATTCACACCACCTGCTTTTGTCCATATGACGTGACTTGGTATGGGAATCGTGCCAGAGGATTGTTTGCCTTCTCTAGTCACAAGAACTGTTCAGCTCACAGAGGTTGTCAAAACCCCCACCTCTTGGTTGGGGATTGGGAATTCTGGTGACCTGCAGGCTCTGCAGCACCAGGTTGTTCCTGTGTAGCTGGGACAGCGCCTTCAGTTCAGAGACTGGACTTAATAAATAATGGGCATGGCTAGTTGGTCATTTTTGGCTTGCTGTTGTTCTTTTGCCTGTTTGACAGCCCAGAGAACAAAGGTCAAAACTTAGCAAGACTGAAAACAATCATCAGTTTGTAGGTTCTCCTCCTGTTGTCTTTGCACTTCCTTCAAAAAATGAAAAATGTTGGTTTTCAAAATATTTCCCAAGGAAAATGCTCAGCATGTTGCTCTCAGCTGGTGTGCACATGTATATGATTCAGGTCCCTTTTTGCTGAAGTGTTTGGGAGTGCACCAGTCGTGAATAGCCATGTACATACATGCCCTCTGCGTCCTCCTCTCTCTCATTCTGACATCAACATTCTCCTTGCTGGGTTTCCAGTGTTTATGTTTTATGAACTCTACTAGATGAATATGTGTAAAGCATCATAAAGTATATCTAAACATAGAAAATTAAAAGTAATCGTAAAAGAAGTAACAGAAAGAAATGATGCCAAACAATTTAACATTTGTGGGAGAGTACACAAGGTTTATCTACACAACTGGTAGCTCCCAAAGACATTACTGATCTGCTTGCCAGGGAGTATGGTTAGAGAGGGCTAACCTGAGTAGGCTCAAACTTCCCGCAGGTTGTGGCAGTCTGCTTCAGCACCGCTGTAAGAACTGGTGCCGTACAACTTAAGCTGAGGCAGCCTTTTACATTTCTCACACTTGTTTTAGGTGTAAGTAAAAATATGAAGGTTTTCCTTTGGCATACTTGCTCTTTGAGACAATGATGACATTTGGTAAAGGATCAAGTGTGGACATGGGGATCCACTGTATTGGTGTGATTTGTACACACACTCTATTGGGTATAGCTGGGTGTATTTCTGCGTACTTCTCTATAGGTATGTGCTTGAGTTTAAAAATGTGAACACCTAGACTAACAAGTCATAAAGAGCCCAACACATCTGTGCATAGCTTTTCAGGGCAACCACTTTGAGAGGAAGATGTCTGAGCGAATCGTAAAGACTCACAGGTATTTGACAAGATAGAGACTAAATACCGGCAGCTCCCAAAGGTACAGAAGACACAGCCAAAACCCAGCACACCCCTGTCAACACCACTTGAACAGAGGAGCTGTGATTAAGACTTGATAGCCGTTATCTCTTGTCCTTCATGTCATTGAAGGAAACCTGACTGCACAACCATGAAACACATTCTTGGTGTGTGAACGCTGATCAGACTGCTTGGACACACACATCCTGGTGCTGGCCATCCTGTGGGTATGAGAGTGTGAATACGAGTAAATGAACTCAGTTTTGCTTAAAAAAAAAAAAGTCACCTTCCCCTTCTACAAGCTCTTGTACTCAACTTTGATCCATTGTTATTGTAATGTTATTTCCTCCACACTGTTTTTCAAAGGCAGCAGCAGTTTCTCATACCTATTATTTGGCTGACTTGGGCTTTATTAGGCTTTAACTTTGTAAAAAAAAAAATAAATGTTTTATGTCCTAATTTTTCAGTGACAAATCTATTATTCATTTTACTTATCCAAGCTTTAAATGCCTTTCAAAAAGCTTCTGTGAAGTAGTGGTTCTTTTTGTGCTGTTTCATCACAGCTGGAAAATAGGAAAGGTGGAGGCAAAATAAGTTTGGTCTTGTGAAGGACTTTGATTTAAAACACATCCTGTGAATATCTACATTGTGAGTGACACATCCTTGTTCCCAGGCTTTAATACACAGAATTATGGTGAGGAAAAGTGGTCAGTCATGAATTTGTCATTGTGACGGTGTGTACAGTGCGTAAAGTCCAGTCCATGAATTACACTCCTTTGCTGAATCTGATTAACTAATGCTGACTTGAACTGACATACTTAGCTCTAAAAAGCCATGTATCTCCATAAAGGCAACAAAAACAGGAGTTAATACAAGTAAGTTCCTACTGGAAAAGTTTAGAAATAGCTAAACCT
Organism: Falco rusticolus; assembly: GCF_015220075.1. Classification (NCBI taxonomy): domain Eukaryota; kingdom Metazoa; phylum Chordata; class Aves; order Falconiformes; family Falconidae; genus Falco; species Falco rusticolus. Next base: position 32,024,825 of record NC_051197.1, read on the forward strand.
GGAGAAAATTGAATGGGAAGTTGCTGGGTTTTTAAGCTACTAACACAAAGCCTAGAACAAAGATAGTGTAGGTTTATGTATTATGTTACAGATTTTTGTGTGATGCTTCTGCTGCTGTTCCACCGTGTGACCCATTCGGTTTAGGGGAGGATGAAGATCCATCTGTGTATTTCCATATACTAATCATAGATATTTATGTTCTGTGTTCAGGATTAGAGACAGTTGCTTAAGGACTGAGCGTGATGTGCTATGGTATGGAATATCCCTTTGGCTAGTTCAGGTCAGCTCTGCTCCCTCCCAGCTCCTTGTGCACCTCCTCACTGGCAGAGCATGAGAAACTGGAAAGTCCTTGATTGGGACTAAGCGCTACTTAGCAACAACTAAAACGTCAGTGTGTTATCAACATTATTCTCATACCAAGTCCAAAACACAGCACTGCACCAGCTACTGAGATGAAAATTAACCCCAACCCAGCTGAAACCAGGACATCTGGGCAGGGGCAACCTTCTGTTAAATCCTACAGGATTTAACACACCTGGACTGCAGTGTCAGTAGGAATCTCTGGTGTTAATATATTGCAAATGATCTCCCTAGCAAGATGGATCGAAGGTTTATGATTGTAAACTCTGGATACTAGGTGTGATTTACGCTCATTGGGTTGGCCCTCTTTACACATTTTCAATTAAAATGAATTTTCCGGTACCTCTTAATGTACGCTGAGAAGGGATCTGCCAACATAATTGTATTTAGAGAAGATTTTTTGGGAAGTCCTCAAATAGGCTAAATTTAATACTGTGCCTGAAATACGTCTGCTGTGTCCCCCTACCTTTGACAGGTGTAGGTGTGATTCCATAATGGTTTTCTGCCTCAGGTGGGGTATTTTTTTTCTAACAGCAGCACTAGGTGGCACACAAGGTCAGGGCAGCACCATACTCCAGGAGCCAGGGCTCACCTGCTCCCTTGGGGCACCAGCTGAAATGACTCTGCTGAGCCTGCAGCTCACACTCCAAGGCCCATTGCCATCTATTTCAGCTTTCTGCAAAACCCAAGAGATGCTGAAGCTGATCCTGACGACAGCTGCATTTATGTGCGATAGCCATTTGCCACATCTGGATGTATTGTGCTGCCTTCCTGCAAGTGTAGTTAATTCTACTCAAACTCTTAAAATGAAAAAATCACCTGAGAGTGAAACGCTCATAACCAACAAAAAGCAGCCTCAACGTGGAATTGCATCCATTCTTCTCATAACTTACAAGGAACATGGAGGCTTGGTGGTCTGTGGGGCTGCTTCAGTGCTGGATGGTTCTTGCTAAAAAGAGCGAGCTCTGCCTACAGTCTGTGCAGGGGATTCCTGCTGTAGCCGGGTCCCTGCAGTCAAGGTGAGATCCTGGTGGGGAAGAGCATCATTGGGGCACCATGGGTTAACACTACCACTCTCACAGAAACTGTTTTCTGGTTCTGTTACACGTCATTTGTGTTGTCTTCTTGTACCTTAGCTTACTAGTACCATATTTTTTTTTAGCGTACTCAAAAATGAATGAACTTTTGCATTTCTATCAATCAGCTATTTTTTCAGTTCTGGCTCATAGCCAGTATATTTCCATCTGAAGTTTTACAATCCTGATATTGATACCTATCTATCTACTGTGTGTAGAAGTGAGTGTATGTCTCACTTCTGGCAAATGTTTTAGCTGTATCTTGTATCTCTTCCAGCAAAAAAACAGTGTGGTGGCATTTATGTCATATGTACGTGTCTGTCACTATCCAAGAGACTGGATTTCCCCAGTCCTTCAGGCAAAGACAAAGGAGTGGCTGAGCAGGGTCACAGCTAGGAAGCTATGAGGCATCAAGACAAGTCGGCATATAAATCCTCTAAGAGAAGAGCAAAGAATTAAAGCTGATAACGTAGTCAAGCCATCTTTCCACATGGTGAAGAGGTGGATGGGACTATGTCATGGGGAAATATCCAAGAATTGCAGTCTTTGGTGAACATTAGCCAGGTGAAAATCAAATCCAGAATCAACAAGGAATCAGAGAATGATGAGTCAGTTGACACAGGGAGATCTTTGTTATACAAGAGAGCAGCTGATGAGACCTGATGGAAAGCATCATTCTTAATCTTCAGCTTTGTTAACTTTAATTTGTTAAACCTGAGCAGGTCTAGTTGTATAGAGAAGACCTCGGCTGGTAGGTATTTCTCCTTTTTTTTTTTATCTTTCTTGGTTGTGAGTAATTGATGTTGTACACTATGATGCAGATTGTGTTTGCCTTGCTTTTTGTTCATGTTACTGGCTCATACCATACCAGACAGTTGTACTTACATAGATACAGTGAGTGTGTGTGTGTTTTGTGGTATATGTATGGATGTGGCACATCCAGCCCCATAAACATGTACTTACAGGATTTTCTGAGACTCCAGTGTGAAAAAATAATTTGGTACGTTTGAAACTCTAGACTTGATTCCAATCTGGATAAGAAATCTATAGTATGTAATTTCTGAAGGGTCTGGGTGTAGATAAAATTGTAGATAAAATCTTTAACCATTTTTTGAACTTGTGGTCATCTCAATTTAGATGGAGATTATTTCAAGCTAATAAACCAAGTGATTCACAGGGATGCAGAGGCTTTGTGTGGTGCTGATGGTTTCAAAGTGTCACCCTGCTTGCTCTGTGGATCTCATTTGTACCAGGAGCCTGTTGCACCCAAGGTAAAATTAATGATGGCAGATCGATTTCCTGGCCTTCTTTCTCATCCTTTCCTCCTGCATTTCCATCCAATCGCTTCAGTCTGTGGATGAGAACACGGCACAGATAACTCCCTGATTTGGGAAGGAAGACTGTGTGTGTGTGCTGGGCAGCATAATCTGAGGCATTGCGTAACTGCAATAAAACCACACAGAGCTGTTCTGGCATTATCAAAGTTGGCATCCAAGAGAAACAGCGTGCTTTGCTAGAACAAACAGTTCCCGATTAAGACACTGCAAACACAGGGATGTCCTCCTTGAGATTCTTTCAGTTCTATGGAGCTTTTACTACTGCGCTAAATTTAAATTGGAAATATAATTTCTATTTAATTATTAGGAAAGGAGCAGTTAAGGGTTTTCTGCTTAATCTTTCCTTGCTAATGACCCTCTGTGTCTGCTGGACTACTTGATATTTTCTTTCTGAGTCATTACACCCGTCTTTCAGATGAATAAAATGTTCTGTGTATGTATAAAACTTTAAAATCTACTGATAACGGGTATTCCTAGCATGAAACAAGGGTGTTGAGTAGGAGTTACTAATTTATACTCAAGATTTTCCTAAGTTTCAGTAAGCATGTCAGAAAGAATGGGTTCTCTTTGGCAACCAGTGTTTTCTGGCAAGAAAAGCAAGCATTATTAACCTGGACTTGTAAACTGAGCTGTATCAGCAAATCAACTGAGGTTGATTTGAACTGTAACAATTGGGATGTTCAAAACTGTTTAGAATTATTATTCAGTTCCTAGAAACAGTTAAATATCTGGATGTTTTGCACCGAAGAATCAAAATTTCAGAAGAAGAATATTTAGGGCAAAAGGGTCTAGATCCAAGATATATTTTTAAGAGTTAAAAAGTGAATCCGACTTTCACAACTTCAGATGTTGTTTTGTTCAAGCTTGGGTTATAAAAGCCACTTTATACTCAGGAATAGTCATCCACCCCTCCAAAATTCTAACATTCCCCCTTAGGGGAGTTTTACAAAACTAGTGGCTGAAGAGATAGCAGCATGTTATAAAACAGAGTTTGAGTGAAACATTGTCAAAAGGAATAGAAATGAAATCCTGACGTTTCAAGTGCAAAATTCTTGAAATTTCCAGTAGACTGATAATGGGTTGATGAACAGTAAATCAAAGATAACCAACAATAATAGTTTCCTTACAGAACTAACTACACAGTCAGTTGTTATTATTAAGTTAGTTCATGGTCTCAAAGTGAATGCTAATTAAATTTTGGACATTTAGAAAAAAGAATTGTAATGATTGAACTGCTTTGATGAGGGTTGTGATTATTTTTAAACTGATAAACTGATTCCTAGTGGTGGCTTTGTAAGAGGATATTGTATTCTTTTGAATTTGTGGTAATACAGAACAAGGCTATAAACTTAAAGTTGGAGTAATGTTTGATTATGGTTTTCTTCTGCTGCTGGTTTTAAGCTTCCAATGGACGAAGTAAAAAAACCCCAGAGGTCTGTATATGGAGAAGCTTGAAATGACAGTATGTGGCAGGAAGCTGTGAGGACAGAAAGGCAGAGAAGTAAACATGCAGTAACAAATATCTGAAGAAATCAGGACAAAAATACACAAAATGGAATTCAGGATGGGAAATGCAAAAAAATGCAGCCAAAAGAAATTAATCTGAAAAAGTATAGAGATAAATAGGGAAAGATCTGTGCCATTGAAATTCTGCTATAATAAATTCACGACAAGTTTGTCACAAGTCCTATAAACAAGCTGGTATGATTTTGAGGTTGGTCCTATCACATACCAGAGTGGGGCATAATGATTTTTAATGCAGTTACGCCTGGATCATTGCATTCCCTTCTGAGCAGAAGACAGCTGGAAGTTCAGAGCAGACCCAGAAGTAAAAAAGGTAATTAGCTGGAAGGTTTGGGTTAGCGAGGGTATTAAATTAGGTAAATATACTGCATAACTTGGCTAAATGACAATTCACTAGGCAGCTAAATATCTGCAGATGTTGGAAGGGTATATGCAGGAGGATGAAAGAGGAGTTTCAGGTGTCTAAAAATAGCAAACAAAGTAATGGAGGAAACATCCACGCGGATGAAAGGGAGGGGATCCTTTCATAATGTCTCGCAGGCCATAACATTCTCTCTGGGAAGTGGTGGGAGCAGGAGGGTGCTGAACAGCACGCGAGGAATGGGGAGGAGGTGGCCTGGCAGCAAGAAGCAAAGCAGGCGCAAAAAAGAGGCAGGAGAGGTGGAAAAAAAAGAAATGTCCTGTTCTCTCCTCTTCTCGGCCATGCTTGGCCAGTCCTCCCATTAGTGCGCTGCAGCTGACTTCTGGAGGCTGAGCAGCAGTGCTTTCATCTGCTAGAGCCTTTCCAGGCCCCGCTTATTTTATCTCAGTGCCTGAGAATTCATTCAGTCCTGCTTAGAGCATACAGGCCATATGAATGACAGTGGATGTTTAGTTAGCAGCACGCGCATTACCTACCTATTCCCAAGAGACTGGGAGCAGGAAGCTCTGATGTTACGAGAGCCTGAGTTCAAGGTTGGCCTGGGACCAGGAGGGGTGCCCATTGCCTGTGCCCAGTGACGCCAACTGATGGGGTAGTTATTTCAGAAATGGCAATATGTCTGTTCTTTAGTGATGTGTTGTACTCCTAATGGGGCAACAGAAAAGAAATCAGAAGGCTTGAGAACATAACTGGAAAGAGGGAGTATGAGTGGAAAAGGCTTGTGGCAGAAGGTTTTGTTTCATGACCTTTACCCATTGGTAGTGTTGTAATAAATTCTAAGAAAATTCACCTAGGAAATTGGTTGGTTGAAACAAATAATGGTCTGAAGGAGCACTTTGCAGCCATAGGCAAAGCTTAAAACCAAAGACCTGGGAAATTAATCATTAACCACAGTAGTCATTTGTTTTCAACAGTTTATTATAAGAAAAGAGGTGTTTTAATGTCTCATGTCTGAGAATTATTACCCAAGCTTTAGAAATTTCTCATGGTTAGGCTTAGGATAGTTTGCATACATAGAATGAAGAAAGGATTTTTTCTTGAAAAGATGAATGTGTGAACATGAGAATTAATTCCCCCAAGGGAAATGCAAGATCCTACAGGATTTTGAACGAATGTAGGTGGCCATCTGTGACCCATTCCAGACCAGCCTTTAAGCATATAATTAAAATAAAGCATATGCCTACATTTCTTTGACGTCAGTTGAACTTCAACAGGGCTTAAGTGATGTCCTGATTAGAGAAGCTTCCATCACCTCATACTTGTGCTGATTTAAAACTAGGATGAAACAGAAGTCCTTAAAGCCTGTGTGCCCTTTTATGTAGTATTAAAGTTCCATCGGCAAGTGTGTGCACAACAGAATAAAAATGCAGCAACAAGTTATCTTCAGAACCAGAGCTAGCTGAATTATTTATTGCGAATTTTTATATAGCTTTTGCACAATTTTCTACACAGGAAGCTTTGTTTGGGGATGTACAGAAAGATGTTTCGTTACGGCAGAGGCTGCAGAGGCGGCTTTTACGTGTGCTGAATTAGATGCTGGCATGCCGCATGAGAAGGGAGGGAAGAGTTAGCCAGCAAGGAAATCAGTTGTATTCTGATAAGCATAATGCTGGAGTAAGCTCTGTGTTCTTGGCATCAAATTAGAAGGAATACTGATGTAAACTGTGCTGAACTTGCTGTCAAGTCTGGTTTGCTGTTTAGCAAGAAGAGTTGTGCTTGTTGAGATTTGGGTATTGATAATGCTTGCTGAAGGCTGGTAATGATTTATGTTACTTCTGTAGTTTAAAAAACAAACAAACAAACAAAAGCAAGCAGAACGAAAGAAGAAAGGTGGGGGTCTGTAAACCCAGAAGTGAAGAATGCAACTGCAGCTGAGGTACCTGGTCTATGTTCAGTGCTGTTTTCACAAGTGCAGCTGTGCAGAACTCCACCAAACAAAAGGAGGAACAAAGAAATGATAGATTATGGAAACACCTCAAGCATAAGAACGGCTGTGTTCTCTTCTGTTTTCTGCATCTTTACTCTTTCTAATAACTTGTGTGCTTGAGTTCCTTGTTACCATAATAATTCTTAGCTGGTGTCTTTATGAAAGTACCAATGTAGTCAGCCTACTGTTTTTCTCAAGTGTTTCGTTCACTTGACTGTTCCTCCAAGTGTTCTGACACGAGATGATGTCCTTCTGCCAGTAATGGGCTGGTTTGTCTTACTGAAACGTTTCACTGTCACACATTAGCAAAAATGTAGTTATACTTCAATATATAATTATTTTTCTTCAGCTGTTTTACTTGGCAACTTTGCAGGAGTAAGCCCTGTTGTACTCATGGTAAATACAGAATTAGGTCCCCTGAGAGAATTTAATTTGGGCATATCCAGGAATGCAAAGAAGCATAATCATTGAGGACTAAGCTGTGGTACTCATGTAGTCACTAATAAAAGGGATTGTGCTCTAGCAAGTAATAATAACATCCTTACTAATTTGTGTATAAGGTTTATTTCATTTGGCAAATACTGTATATTCTTGTAATAGTGATAACTGTAAGGGGCAAGTAGATTAAGCATGAAGCTCAAGGGTGTTTTAAAAATTGCAACACTATCCTCTGATGAATACATCAAATAGGCTGAATTTACTGAAATAGGGGTTTGTAGTCGGTTCTTTTCCAGGCAAGAAAGCTGTTTTTCTGGTCTTCTGCAGTCAGATATCTGGTGCTCCCCCGAGGCAGTGGGTAAGTGAGATTTGCAGTTTAACGGAAGGATTTGGGAGGGAGCCCTCCCAGCAGCGTGAGAAGCTGCCTGGTGGGAAGGAAGCCACCATAGCTGATGAGATGGTTGCACCTTCATTCACTGCTGCCTCGTTGGCATTGGACAGTAGCTATACTGGGGGAAATAAAGTAAGCAAAGGTCAAATACCCTGTCTGGTATTCAGCAAGCAGTTGTTTAGGAGCTCATTGAGGCTGAGGGAATGCCTGTAACATTGCATTTAATGGCTGCACATGGACATACTCTTCATGTATTTCTCTAATCAATGAGTTCACATAGTATTTTGACCTTCACAGTGTCTTCTGGTAGTATCTTCTAGTATCTTTTGTCTTCTGTCACAAAAAACTACCTGATTCTAGGAGGGTACAGTTCATTACTCTGAGATGTAATGAGTGAAAAGCCTAAGGCACAACCAGTGTTTATTTAGGAATCATCCACCGCAGAGATTTTAATTCTGTGTTAATTTAGCTACAGTAGATCCCCCAGATCACTCTGTCCCAGTGCACAGCATGCATCTTTGGAGCTGCAGAACAGCGTTCACAGGGCTGAAAGCCTTTTCTTGCTTTGTACAGACTTCAGCAGCAGTACTAGGGATGCAAGAGTGGGGTGAGAGGTGACCCACTCTGTGCTGTTACTGATTTATTGTTACAGTCTTGGGCTAGTAAGTTTGGCACTCCACACTGCTCAGCGCTCCTCCCTCTCCTCATCTCTTTAGACTAAATTATTTAGGGAAACACATTTGCTAGCTGTGCTTTTGGAGGTCAGTTGCATCGGGGCCTTAGGCTTGATGGAAGCCTAACAACTCAAATGACAAGATAGCTAATAACAGAAATGATGACTCTTTGTGAGGAGGAGAAAATTAATCCGACCCCCCAAAATTTCAGTCTGCTCTAGTATTGAATTGATGGAACAAAGCACGTTGTGTCAGTCTGCCTGCAGATCGAAACAGCCTCTGCTGTGTAGGTTCCTGCTTTAGAGATGATCTCTAGAATTAAAAAGATAACCAAAAGTTTAAGAGAATGAGGGAAGATATAGGAAAATTACCCAGAGTCTATTTGTAACTCAAAGTTGTGCAAAAAGACAAATCAAGATATTCCCAAGCCCTGGGTTCTGAGACATGAAACACAGATTTTTTTTCTTGCTATACTGGGTTGCCCAGGTATGCTGTAGAATTGTAAAACAATATTTCTAAAGGCTTCACAAGTTTTTCAGCTCTTCCGTGTTGATCTCTGTGTTGGTTGCTTTGGGTATTTTGAGATTTAGCTCTATTTCTTAACTTCTTGCAAAGTTGACTGTCAGTTTGTTATTTTGAGGAGAATGACAGATTGCTGCTGGGTAGGGTGTTGTTGGGTGCAGTTTGTTTGGCCTTAATGCTTTCCAGCCGTTTCTGGGAGCAGATGTCTTCAATCATTTGAGTACTTTACTTCAGAAATAAATAATGGAAGAATTCATAACAGTACATGTGATTAACTGCCAGGATCAATTTGATAAGTAACAGCAACTCAAAAATTCAGCTTTCAAATAGTGAGAAGTTTTCAGGTTTACTCTTATTTTGGAGGGCCTTTGACCATTTATAAGATAAAGAAAGGATTTTGTAGCTTCTCAGTGAGAGATATGTAAGTCTGTGTAATCTCTGAGAAACAGCTGGCTCCTGATTTTCTTGTTTCTATTTGTATATTAAAGCAAACATTTGAGATGTTTAACTTCCAGACTATCTATTCCTTATAGTGCAAAACAAAAACAAAGCCAGGAAAAAATAAAATATTTGCATACTACAAATGTAAAAATTGATCACTTCTGTGTGTATTCTGCAAATTTGGACTCAGTTCTTGGCAAACTTTAAAAATCCCAGGTTGGGAGATTGTTCCATACAAGACTTTTTTTTGATTATTAGATGCTTGGTACCATCTAGATAGCATTTGCACATTGAAGTTCAGCTGTCCTAGACATATTTTGAAAATTCAAATTCAGCCTCAGTACACCAAAATATCTTAGTTGCCTTGTAACAGACAAGGACTGTGGGTCCATAGCTCTTACTGGTAGACCAGTTTCCTATTTGAGTTTAACTCGCTCTACAGAGTGCTTCTTTGTGGTTAGGGAACCTTTATGTGTGTTTCATTTGTCATAATAATGTAGTAGATTTAGGGCATTAGGGAACAAGTCTTCCTGACAGCTGAAGACTCTTTAATGGTATCTATGAACCTCAGTGAATATTAGAACGTATTACAAAATAAAGCGACCTCTCTGCCTAGTGTAGTTTCTTATATTGGTCTTTGATATAGCGGGTTTTTATCTCTATCTTAGTTTATGGACATGAGACAAAGTAACATTCGGGAGAATAAAGGCAAAATAACCTAGAGAGATTAAAGCAGAATTTATCAGCAGAAATTGCAATATCTAGCAGACACATGTGTCAAGAGCGTCTTCACCTCGGTCTGTCATACCTGGATTCCTGGGCAGTGAGCACTCCCTGGAGAATTCTCTGCTCTTTAGCAGCAGGGGTACTCTGGAAATAGCACCTGAGATTTTCACTACTCCTAGGTTTCCATTATCATTTCTGATATGGGTGTTGAGTCTCTTCTTGTGGTCACAGCAAAGCACAGATTGATTTTAGTCAAACAAGAAGCAGAAGGGTAATGGGCATTGTGAAAGAAAAAGAATCCCTTTAGCATACGGGATAAATTGGAAATCTGGATTTAAGTAACAAAGACAGCAGAGAATGCTGGAGTTGAAATGTTCATTGAGAGTGATGCAGCTGAAAAAATGCTTAACCTTATTGTCACACATTCTCACTTTCTTAACTGCCTGAGCACATAGTTCCACTACAAACAGAATTGTATTAATCTGAATAAAAAAGACATTTCTGGAGTATTTTAAATGTTTAATAGAAACAGACTAATGCAAAAGAAGAAATGCTTAAAAAAAATACCTTGTAAGAAAAAGTAATGCCTAAATGAGAAGATTAATTTTTTTTTTCCAAAAAAGAAAAAAAAAGAGATTTGCTTGATATGTTACAGTACTGGAAATTTTATCATAAATAACACAATGAGAATCTTTGCCATTAAAAAAAAAAAAAGTATATTGTAACAGAAATGCACTCATTTAGGAGAGGAAATGTGCAAGTTAGTCTTTAACTGTTGCCTTTGAAGAACCTGAATGAAGTATGCAGTGACCCATAATGTTCATAATAGTGTGTCAAGAGAATGTTTGTTATGCAGTAATTCTCAAAAGGGCAAACAAGGTTGTCCAAACATTACCTTTGAAACAGAACAAGGTCTTAAAAAAAAAAAAAAAAAAAAAAAAAAGATTAGTCAGGATGAGTTTGGTACAATGCTCTGGGTGATGCTCTGTTTGTGTTGAGAAAGGAATGTACTCTGAATAATTAGAAAAGATAAGGTGGGCACCTGAAGGAGATAAGGAGACCATCAAGTCAGGAAATCTTTGAACAAAGAAGGTCTAGTCCACCTAGATCCCACCTATTGTGAATGGAATGATTGGGTGTCAAAACCAAATGAATATGTATGTAAAGATGTAACCTCTCACAAACTGTATAAAATACCTAACTTTTCACTGAAAACTTTGGAACTAGTTTGTCCGGTGCGAATCGGCTAGCTCCCCAACGTTGCACGAAGTAAATACCTGTGCTGCTTAAAGACAAAATTGGTCTCTGAGCAGTTACTCTGTGCCGTTTCGGCATCACCTTCAGCTTTTTAACAGAAATATTTTATCTCCTGAAAAGGGTCTCTCAAATACAAACTATGGGTTCCTTTCTGTTTTCTTGTGATACTTGTGTGAGTTCTTTGCAGGAAACATTTGCTTGACTGAAGCCTTAGCCCTCTCCAGGACTCTACACTTAAGCACAGCAAGTTCAGGCTGCTCTATACTGTCAGTGTCAGAAAAAATTTCCTTTTTTTTTTTAATCATTTTTGAATCAAGAGGTTTTTCATAAGCCTCTTTGCACATGAAATACTTCCAAAAACAGAATAAGCAGCGAGTCCTGCAAATACTTATTTCCAAGACCAGTGGCATTTTCTTTATTTGAGCAACTTCCATGAATAAAGGTTTGTCAGAAGGAACATGATCATAAGGGATGGGACACGATGAAGTCCCTGAATGCCCTATATTCATATTCTTGTTATTGCTGTGATGAACAGAGTACAGTCCCCATGTGCACTTCTTTGCTTTTCACTGATGGGGCCTTCCACAGTCCTGGATATTTTGCTTTGAATATTTTGAACTACCATACTGATTAGTAGTGGGATCAAATTAACTTATTTTGATTTCTGTGTTGATGCAGTTTTTTCAGATCACAGTCTTCATTAGCTACTGGGTTTTAGATTGAATTTCAACCCAAAATGTATTTAATCTAGTTTTCTGTTTACACTTTTTTTGTACCTTTAGATGCATACAAGGTGTGAGAGGAGCACTCAAAGATGATAGCAAATTGTAGGAAATCTCCATACATTTAATGCATCCATCCCCCATACAGCATAAGTCAATGAGATTCCCACAATGGAGCCATTCTTCATGGGATGGGGTTAGAGGTAAAGTCTTAGTAAAATAATTTTGGGGCAGATTGATAACACAAATAAAAGTGTAGCTCATGTAGCAGGATTTTGAACTGCTGATTTTGATGTTTGCAGCCTATCACTTGATTTGGTTTCACTGCAAGGTCAGTAGCTAGTGTACTACTTATCTTTGTAACTATGGTTGTAGGTCAGAACTGAGACTTCTAGAACAGTGAGTTCTTCTTCCCAGGCATTATTAAATTATATCTATAAATATGTGATAACAACATATTTTTTTCAAAGAAAAATCATGCCTCACAAATCCACTTTGAAGAAGTCAACCACCCTTTAGGTGACACAATTTGGTAAACTTGATTTTTTGAAAAAGGAGGTAAAATATCCACAGTAGTCTCATTGATTAATAACCAGTTAACAGAGCGGGAAAAGGATAGGAAGGAGAGTTCAGTTTCCATAACTGACAGTGATAACCAGTGGAATCTCTTGCTGGCGCCTGTGCTATTTAATATATTTATTCAGGTAAAAAAAAAAAAAAAAAAAAAAAAAAAGGTTTAATAGCGAAGGAACCAGCTTTGCAGCTATCAGATTTATTCTGTGTAGCTAGAATTGCAGTACATATACACAGACATAGATCCAAATTCAGTATTACTGTTTAGGAAGGAGAGCTGGTCATCACTGTGGCTAGCTCAGCAGTCAGTAAAAGGCAAGTAGGAAATTAAAAATAGTTGGAAAGGAAACAGAAAGCAAGCAAAACTACAGTTACCATATGAACTCACAGCCCATGTTTTGAATGATGCATGTCATTCTACTTGGCTACCTTATGGAGAATATAGAAGACAGAAAAAGTAAATGAAAGACCAGTGACTTACACACCTCAAGAAAAAGCCTAAATAAACATGGGTTCTTCAGCTTGGAAAAGAGGTGACAGACAAAAGTCTGTTGGTGATTTGGAAAAGGTGTACAGGAAATTACTCACTGTTACAGCACAAAAACTTAGCTTCAGCGAATAAATGACCAGCCTGTAGAAAAAACAAACAAACAAAAGAAAGTAAGCTTTCTATCAACTCACATTGTGGGATTTCTATACATAGGAAGGCACCGAGGCTGAAGGTATTCCATCAGAAAGATTAGACAGTTATGATACAAGTTTTGTCCACAGACAGCAATTTAAAAATCATGGTCCTGGTGCAACCCCAAGGGTTGGGAGTCCCTAGTCTGCACATCACTGGCAGGGAAAGGAGCATATTACGCCCTTTCTGGTTCCTACGTTTTTTTTCCTCAAGTCCTACTACTGGTCACAGGTGAAGACAAGATACTAGGCATGAAGGGAGGTGAGAAATTACAGTGAGGACAGCAGATCTTCAGGATAATGAACTCCATACCATTCATGGTGTTAGCATGATTTTTTTTTCTCTATATTGCTTCTTTTTGTGACTGGTTTTTGTTCACACTGAGGCAACTTTATTTACTTCTATAATGTAAATGGTACTCCAGGGTATAATTTAATAAAATATTTTGTCCTGTACTCATCTCGTTTAGAATGAATAAATTTAAGTGGTCCCAGTATAAATAAGACCAGCCTTAGTACATAATTTTTCTAATTCGTTGAAAAGTCACATGATATTCCTGTAAAGCATGTGACAAAGCAGCTGGTGATACCTTGTGTGAGTTTTAACTAACCTAAAACTATCATGAACTATCAACTGCTGTATGATTACTTAAACTGACCTGGTAGCTCACACACTGGCTATGTGGAGCGTTCAGCAGGGCCTTTGGGTTGCACTGATTTGGGGGGAATCCAAATGATGTGTCGCTTTGTGACAGACACACCTGTTCACCAGTTCAAGATCCAATGTGAAGTGGAACGGCTCTGCTTGCAGATCAAGAAGCTGATGATCCTGCGGGGGTCGAGAAGACGGAGCTGGGTCCTTCACAGTGGTACATGACAGAGAGACCTCAGGTGATGGGTGGGAGTTGAAACAAGAGGGGTACAGAATGGATCTAAGGAGAAATGTTTCCTCCACAATGGCAGCCCAGCTGTGGCACAGGCTGCCCAGAGAGGTTGTGCCATCTCTGTCCTCAGAGGTTTTCAAGTTCCTGCTGGGCAACCTGGCCTGACCCCAGCGCTGCCTCTGCTTTGAGCAGGAGGTTGGACCAGAAACCTCCTGAGGTCCCTTCCAGCCAGAGTTATCCCACGATCCTATCATTTTATGAGATCAGGCATTATAATAGCAGACAGTCACAGAGACTAACTTCTTCTCTAATAGGAAGGTTTCACCCAATGTGCTGTACTTCAAGGTCTCAGAAGATATTTCAGGATCAGAGGATTGTGTCTGAAACCTGCTGTTACTTTAGCCCTTCATGTTTGTTTCCATAACTGCCATGGGTGACTTGGCCACAACCCCAGAAAACTACCATGTAGGTGGAAGGAGGTACAGAAAGATGGGGTCTGTCAAGAAACCAGACACCTGAGAAGAATTCCCTTCAAGTGCAAATTTTCCTCATTCACAGTAGAAAGTCCTCCAGAATCATTACTTATTTTTTAAGTGATAGGGGAAATGTTCGCATGTGGATGTGGGGGAGTAAGTGCAGAGGCAAACTGGCTTAGAGGAAATTTTGCTTTTCTGCTGTACAAAAATGTCTGATAAATGGTCTTACAGCAGCAAACTGGAAATTAAACATGTATTTATTCTGCCAAATGTCAATGATAGGAGGCACTGGATAGCTGCTGCTAGCTGAAAATTCAGCTTTAGGCAGGGACCCAGCTGCGCCATTTCAGGTTATGCAATTGATAAGCAAATGACTTTTTCTCTAGAAGCAATCTTAATAGCAAGATTTACAATATCCCTCTCCCGGTGTTAGATACAATGGATTGAATTATTTTCACCACAGAAAGAGATATTTTATCTTGACAAGAGCAAATGTCTCAGGCCTCGTGGAGACCTCAGGAATGTGGAGTAAGAGGTAGTCCTCCACGGAATTGCTGGAGTTTTTAGGCCTGATCAAAGAGTGATTTTTTTTCTGATACGTTGTGAAATGTCTGTGCTTAAAAATGACTGGAAGAAAATGCTAGGTTTGTGTTAAGTGTCTAACAAAATATCCCTTTTTGTTTACTTAGGTGCTTGTTTGTCCTGATATGCCCAGTCTTGCTTTTCCATGGGTTCCTTAAAGTTGTGTCTGAGCTTTGATGCTCTTGAGCAGCACACTAAAACGGCCTCTGTAATTTGCCATAGTTTCCCCTGCGAGTCTGCTTTAGAAAAGACCTTTGTGTTTCACAATGCCATTTTCCGCAGCCTCTAATTACCTCACCACAGTTCATGGCTTGTTTCCACTGTGGACCAGCCACCATCAGGGAGAAAAGCTGAGGAGGCAGCTCATGGTCTGGGGGCTTTGGCAGATCGAAACATATATACAGCGTATGTTGATGAGTGGATGGCAGAAATGACATCTCACATGGCGGGATATTGCAGAATGAACAGCGGCAGCAGGTAGGTAGTGGGTTGAAATAATACGAAATAATAATAAAAAACCCCTTCACATGAAACAGAATGGAAGGACGTTTCTTAACCCATATCACTCAGACACTAGTTGATGAGGCACCCCACAAAATCTCACACAGGCACAGCGAAGTGAGTAAGGGCCTGCAGTGTGTGGGAAGAATGAGAGATGGGGGAAGGTATCTACTAAACTTATTTTGTCACAGGAAAAAAAATATCATGAAACCCTAACCATAATTTTCCTAAAGAGACAGGATTAAGACCAAAAATAACTTTCATAATATTATATGAAATAACAGGAACAGTCATAATGTAAAAGAAAACTTTTCATTCTTTGCGTCAGAAGAAGAGGAATTTTTGCTTGCTGGTTAGTCAGCTTCTTATCAAGAGTCTGCATTGTTTCCTTGGACAGGGAGAAATCAGAGTTTTGCTACTCAGAACTAAAGTCAGGGAGTTTTCACGGTAATAATGGAATTCCCCCGTTTGTTGGGTTTTGTGTTTATTTTTGCACATGCTATCTGTAAAATCAAAGAAAGAATATAACCAGAGCCATACCCTGGGAATCATGTTTTGCATAAATTTAAAATGCCAGGAAAGAGAGCTGGAGATTAAACCGCCATTTGCAGATAACCCTTCCTTGGTTTGGGGAAACCTAACCAAACCTGTGAGCAACGTGTGGCTCCACAGAAGTTTGTATGGGGCTTGAGCAGGACTGTGCCAGGGTGGAGATGCCTGGGAGAAGCAACAAGACCCCTGGGAACACGGTTCATACCTGCTCTGGAGTGATGGGCGCTTACGGTCAGCTCTGAGATGTACACAGCTTCTGGAAACTCTGCCTCTCCAGCGCTCAGCAATATGTATTACATGCCTTGGACACTTCAAAATAGGAAAATCTGGGGGATTTAGGACACTGGAAAGGTAGTCATACCCTCAGCCTTGCTGATCAATCACCAGTCAAAGGGAAGAAAGTAACTAACTTATTAAGAGCAATTTGTCTTCATGCCTTTTGTCATTTCTACATGTCTCAAGACGATTACTGAGCTCTTCTGACATGTTTTAAAGAGTCCTTTCCTACCAAGAGATGAGTTGATGGTGATCTTCAGACAGTAGTTGACATGGAAGTCAAAAGGACCTAAATAATGACACCATTGTGGGTTTGCTGCATTTTTCTGGTTAATGTTCCCTTGAATAGGCACGACAAGGAAGTGGGTGAAGAGGTTGTCCACATCAAATAAGTGTCTTCTGAGCTGGCAGTCCTAGGTTTGCTTTCTAAACATAAACTTGCCCTTCTTTGTGACGGCACTTAGAGGACAGCACTTTCTTACCATGCCTTTTTTCCTTACAAGATGAGACAGAAAACGAGGTTAAAAGTAATGGCCAGAGTTGCTCAGCTGTTGCAGTGCATCATAGCAGGAGGCCAGTAAGATGATGGAGAAAATGAGGTTTCTGGCTTACATTGCTTTGCACCAAGGAGTGGCTTGCTGTCCTCTAATTACAGCTACCGCTTTACTACACATTAAGGACCCTCGTTAACAGAATGTGAATGCCACTTATTTACCTCTCACTTGTGGAAGTGTACCCTTCAGTCTTCTGTACTTTGAAGAGGTCCTAGTTGAGTCATTTAGGCCTTTTTTTCCCTTTATCTTTGCCTTTTTATGGCCACATTTTTCTAAGAATCGAGGTCCTATTTACATGCTAAGTATGTGCAAAGCCTGGGAAAATTCCAGCATAGAACTGGGTATTTGGAAAGAGCTTGACATCAACATCAAAGTGAAACTCAGTCTCCTCTTTTGGTGCATCTAAAGAAGAATGGGCTTCTTTGGCATCTGTTATGTTGAGAGCACCAAGGTATGGTGAGCAGCAGCTGAGCCTGTCAGCTTCTCTCACTGACTCATTGTGAAGTCCACACACCCAGGTGGGAAATATTTTTTTGGTATTAATGATGCAGCAAATAATACAATACTTTATAAATATGCATCTGTATATTTCAAAACACTTCCATTTTAAATCCTTTAAAGCAAAACAGAAAAAATGGGGATGGGAACTTTAAGGTAATTTTAAGTCTTCACAAACGGCAAAAGTGATAGAATCAATAAAAATGAACATGTTGTCATTAAAAACAACCAAACCCAGCCAGTTGCTCCCCTTAATCCCCTCCCCACTTCCCCTTTCTCCAGGAAAGACCATTGCAGGCAGCCAAAACGTGCAACTTTTAACTTCCTATGTGCCAGATGAGAAGCCAGTGGCATAATTTGAATAAGGCGTGATGGGGGTGTGGTTCAGGCTAAAATCTTTAATAATGCTCAATTGTGAGAGGAACCAGTTGCCTGACAGTGAAAAGACTTATGGTGACAAGGAATGACTTCCATCTGTGCATAAGCTCAGCTGCTTCACATTTGTAAGCCTTAGGGTGGTAAAACACTAGCCTGAAAGCCGGGTTCGGCACTGCAGAGGTTTTCTTGCCACTGTGCTGAAGGATTTCTATGCGGACCAAGTCAGAGAGCCCTCACGGGTGGCAGCCAGCCCATGGGCATGGCTCGGCGTGGAGCCACGCAGGCGGGCAGGCTGGGCCCGGGCGGTGTAGCCATGGCTATGGGGCACTGACCCCAGACTAACACCTTGTGTCCTTGGTTAGCCTACACTGTTGGCGTGGGGCTTCTGGATCCAAACTGCTCCTTTACTGGTGTCCTGTGCTACCAGTTTAGGTACCTCTGCACTGAAGTGGGCATAATTTAAGTGTTGGTCTCCCACTTTGGTGCCTTTTTTTTTGAAATTCAGGCCCATGGAAGGGAGGGGAAGCATCGCTTGACCGTTTTAAAAGGAGATTGTGGTAAATGTTGTGTTTAATGGGCAGAATTGACATTCCCGTCCATAGCTCTGAGGGTATGGGATGCGTTTTTATCAGCTTACACCTGACAAACCCTGGTGTATAGGCCCAAAGCATGCCGCTGGGTCACAGACCAGAGGGCGGGTGCTCTTCCATCTGCATCGGGAAGCGGCCATGGGCTGAGGTGGCGGCATCAGGCCGGGAGCTGCACACCCATGACAAGCAGAACTGGGCACTTCAGCCTCCCGGGCGATGCTGAGGCCAGCTCGCTGCCCTGCCCAGCTGCCCAGCAGGACTCGGCCACCACCACCCCGCTCCCTCAGCGCCCACCGCAGCGCTGCGGGCACGCACACGTGGTGCTGAGCAACACACCTACTCCCACATGGATACCCACGGCAGCAATGAAAGGTGTTGACTTTTTATTTAAAGTTACTTTAATGAAAAATCCCATTTACCCACCTGTTAGATAATTGATTATTTATGGGGTTTTTTTGGTCACAGCCAGTACTTGGTTGATTTTACACGGCTTCAAGCTGACGCTGCTCACGCCCCGCGGCGCGCCGGTGCCTGAGGGAGCCGGTACCGCCCGCTACGCCGCCGGCCGCTGCTCTGCTCTGCTCACGGGAGCGCGGCCGACGGGCGGCCAGGTGGCCTCTTAAGGCTGCTCGCCACACCTGGAGGCTGCTCGCCACTCCGCGGAGCCTGACGGCCGCGTGTGGTCCCCCTCGCTGCGCGGCCGCCGGCAGGAGCCGTCCCGCAGCCGCCGCCCCCCCCCCCCCCGCGGCCGGCCGGCGGCTCCTCACGCCTCCTTAAGAGGCGGCGGTCAGCTGACGGCTGGCGCCTCCCCCGCCGCGAGGGAGAAAAGTGCCGCATGCCCGCCATGGGGAACGGGACCGCGCGCCAGCCGAGAGGGATGGCCGAGCCCGCGGGACCCCAGGCAACCGTAAGCGCGGTGCCGCCTTCGTACGCGCTCAACAGCGGCTCCTCCGCGGGGCGGGAGGGAAGGGCTGGGGGTGCGCGGCTCCCGCGCCCAGCCCCGCGGGCAGGCAGGGCACGGCGCACCCGGGCTGGGGCGGCTGCGGCGCCCGTCGGGCCGGGCCGGAGCGCGGCGGTGAGGAGAGGGGCCGGCCGCCCTCCCCCGCGGCGGGGCAGGAGGCTGGCCCGGCGCCGTCTGCGGGGGGCGGCGAGGCCGGGGAGCGTCGGGCGGCGCGGAGCGGTGTCCTCCCGCGGGCGCCCCCGCCAGGCACCTGCCGCCCTGCCCGCCCCGCTGCGGGCGGCCCGCCCGGGGAGCGCTGTCCGCTCGCCGCTCCCGCAGCCGCCGCGCCCTGCCCCCCCCCCCCCCGGCACACGGGCGCGTACGGCCAGGCGTACGTGAGGGAGAAGGGAGGCAGCGGGGGGTAACGGCGTGTGCGCCACGGCTGCGTGCGCAGCGAGGGGTACGAGGCAGGGCCGTGGCGGCGGAGCAGCGAGTGGGGGGCGGGACCGCAAGTGACACAAACCGCGTTAGTCAGGGTCAGCCCCCGCGCCTGCGGAGCGCGGTTCGCCCGGCCCTGGCCCTGTCACCGGGGCCGGTGCTGGCAGCGCTTACCGCGAGCTCCTTCGCTTGTCCCTCCGCAGCGTGTGTGGTGAAGCAATCCGTTCTGAAACTTATAGGGAAGTAAAACAGTATGTCTGTTGAGGAAAAATGTCACAAAATGTCTGCAACAGCAGCTTTTCTTTTGGGTCTGATACGAAAAAAACCGTGCATAAGTTCCTGTTGGTGACTTACAGCAGGCATCTGCTGATACATGTTAGAAGTACAATTGCAGACTGTAATCCCTTGTTTTCATGGGGTTACGTGTGCCTCTCTGAGCCTAAAACTTGCACACTTGCAGGTAGACGTTAATTTGCCATCCTGGTTGACTTCTGGACAGTCCCACTGCAGCGTTTGGAGAAGCTGCTGCCTCGGCTGCGCGGCGGTGGGACCCCAGCCGCGCCAGGGCTTGCCTCGGAGCACTCTGGCACTTTCCCTCCAGCAGCTGCTGACAGCGGGTTTGAACGACTGGGCTGTGAACTGGAGCTGCTGCTGGCAGTGTGACACCATCGCCCCCCGCCCCCGAGCTGTGCAGACCTTGTCTGTTGGAGCCTTGTGGGTTTTTTGGGACCTTTGGGGCAAATCCCTTCGGCCACCCTAACTGCAGAGTGTGGATCTTTCAGTTTGGAGGCTCCTTGCAGATGAAGGCAGGCAGACTCTCAGACTAGATAAAGATCTAATACCCCGTGAGGAGCAGTGGTGTGGGTAGGACTTCTAACTGTGGTGGATATTCCTGGCAGGAAGATGGTCTGCGCCTTGGTAGCCTCAGATACTTACTGTATCAAACAACCGATTCATAGGATCAGCTGCTTTGTGGTTACCAACAGTTGTTCAGCCTACTAGGAATTTCAGAGAGAAAATGTGAACCTGAAACTGATGTGCTTATTTTACTTACTTTCTAGAGTTAAGAGGAAGGTTTGGAATATATGGTGTAGAGTTAAGTGCTCCTTGCCATTGTTGTCTCTCAAAATCTCCACATTGTCCCTCTGTGACCACCTTTCTGCACTCTCAGGTGCCATGGCAGGGATATATAATAAAAAAAATTGAAGTATTTATGCTTGAATCACGTAATTTAATCTCCTCCTGCATGGCTGGTTAATCTGCAATGGAAAAATACTGGTTTGACTCTTGGCAGCAAGTGCTGTTTTATGACTTATTTTTCTTAGAAGAAAGCCCCCTGCCAAAAAAAGGAATCCAATGCTGTTGCTTCACTAATGTTGCATACTTGATTTCATCTTAATTTGAGTGTATTTTATTGAACATCGTAAGGTGCCCTTCTTGAATTTGTAAGATATATTTTGAACAGATTACTTTTGTCAGCTGGCCTGAAATAGCTAGAATAGGAAGTGTTTCAGCCAATCTGTTTTTGCCTTAGCATACTTCAGTTCATAACTTTTAGCCATACATATGGGAAAAATAATGAGTGTGGGGTGGGCCCTGACTATTTCCTTCACAGGTATTCCTGCAAAGCTGTTGAGCAGGATTCACTGACGTTTTTGGGTAACCTCTGCTCTCTTCCTTGGCCTGTATTCTTAACTGTGCCAAAGCACTGAATCCAGTGCAATGTAGCAATGGCTTTTCAGGTGCGTGTTGCTTCAGGAGTGATAGGAAATGGTTCTATTTGAGTCTATTTAATTGACATGGAATATTCAGGTATGTGGCAACTTCAGTGACTGCCATATCAGTTGGAAGAGGACAGTGTTGGCAGTAGAACTGAAGCTGTTCTAGAGACTTTGGAACTGTGAATTCAAATTTAAGTTAATTGAATGGCTTGGGCTGGAAAATACCAGGGATAGACTCACATAGCGACCAGAGAAGGAGGTGTCTCCTGCTTGTACCCAGAAGTTCAAGTGTATGAAAACTGACTACAAAATTAAAGAAAATACTTCATTTCCCGTGAAACTTTCTAGCAGAACAAGTAGAACCTCAGAGTAAGGTATGGCCCATGGTTGGTGCATGGAGTTGAGAGATGGCAGATTGAGTTCAAATTTATTCTTTACCTGATACAAAATACTGATGGGGATCAAAGTCCCCGTATCCTAAGAAAGGGAGTGACCTCGAGGGAGCAAAATGGAGTTATTGACTAACTGTTTACCTGACATTGATGGGGAAGCCCATGTTTCGGTGGTTGCTCTAAAGACATGTAAAAAATATCTGTGACTTGCAATCTGGAGGTGATTTAAGCTGTACAATTGAGTGCTTGCCTACAGCTGTGGTTCAGCTGATGTTTGAACTCCCAGCTAAGGCCTGGAGGGCAGGTCAGGAGACGCATCTTTAAACTGAGTTTACAGCTGGTCTGTTTTTGTTTCATTTGTCTCTTTCTAAACAGAAGCTTCATGTAATCTGTGGAAGGACTTCTCTTTGATTTCGTGGGCAATAGCAGCAGAATTGGCTATTTTCTTCCTGAGAGGTGATGAACTCTCTTGTGTGTGTTTGTAGTGCCTCACTGATATAACTGCGTCTTTCTCACTAGCCTGAAAAACAAATCCCAGAACCTGTCTTAGTAATGGAAATGATCTCATTGCTGCCCTGGGTTATAATAATGTGATGTAGTAACAGAATGCTTTCCATTTCCAAAGAACGCGCGCGCTTTTTTTTTTTTTTTTTTGTTAAAAAAAAAAATCCAAACAAAACACCCTGGTATTCAGACTTTCCCGAGGGTTTTCATTTACTGTTTACCTCAGAGAAATGATACGAATTTCCTGACTGTACCAATTTCCAGTAGCCTGTGTGTCAACGTCTGGAGCAGTGTTACTCAGCCAATGGTGCAGGGATGGGAGGTGGTCTCTAGGACGTCTGAAAGTGGTCCAGAAAGCTGAAGCAAAGCACCAAGAAGCTCCAAAGAATTGTTTTGGTTTAGTTTTGGACAGATTGTGGGGAAACTAAAAGCAACTACTGAACATTTAAACCTTACCCCCATTTTTTAAAATGGAAAATGTAGTGGCAATACTGCAAGTGAGAATTGGTGGGCTTTACTTAGGAATATCAATTAGTTCTTCAGCATGAAAGTATTGTATAGAATGAGATGATTTCTATAAAAAATAAGACTGCAGTGTTGGTGAGGGGAAAAATATCGGACATATATGGGTAGATTAATAAAATCTGTCCAGATTTTGTTTTCTCTAACATTCATAATGAAACCCATGGACTGTCACCAGGGGTAACTCTGAAGCCTGTGTTGGTCCTGTATCAGCTGGCAGGTGTGGTAGGGGGCATGAACACTGCAGCTTTTCTCCCAATATGTTTTCCTTCTCCAGAGAGATAGTTGCTGAGATGATGCTTTCCATCTCGGTTCATGCTTTTGCTGCATGCTATGGCTTCCAAGACAGTCAGTGTGTGTAGTGATGGAAGCTTTTGGGATCTGGACTGACAAATACAGACATTGTGGAGGCTGATGTGTGAGTTGCCCAGATTCTTCAAGTGATCCCTAGAGGAATAACAGGTGCTTCCAGTATAAAATTAACATGATCCTAAAGCAGATATCCAACAGACCACACCAATTATGTGCTAGGAGTGTCTTTTTCTGCTAGCTAAGCACAGATGAAGACTGCTGTATGGTAGAATTTGAAGTGAATTGAGGTGAACCTTACCTCTGATGTCTGTGTCTCTTGAGCACAGTAGTCCCCTGTGCAGGCTGCTCAGCTCTGTTTGCAAGCACTCTTTTTAAGTTTTGAGGTACAATCTCCTTTCAGATGGGTGGTGGCATTGGTAATGGTGCATCCTGGAGCTCAGAGCAAGGAATACAGTGCTTGTTTTTGTCTGCAGATAACAAAATCACTTTGGCAGGCATTTATAGGCTTAATTACTAAATTAAATGTTGCTCATTGTTTGCTTTCACCACCTTAGGATGCAGAATGCATATTTTTCAAAATATAAAGTAGGCTGTTTGCAAACAAGATTCCTGGCCTCTCTACCGTTCCAGCTTTGATCCCTAAATATGCAGATTTAGGAAGGAGACAGAAAACATGGGGTCAAAAGCTTCCACACATGCAGAAGTTCAGAACTATGTGTTTTGACTCTTATCACATTTGTGTTTTGGGGTTTTTTTGTGGTTATAAGCCATTGAACTGACTCATCTTTAGTATCTATCTGATGTTTTCCTTAAAATGATCTCAGCATAAATCAGTAAAACTTTTATTTCTTTTCCTACTAGTATTATCAGTCAGTTATAACAGTGTTTATATTCTTAGCCAAGATCTGTAGGAATCTGCATTTTTAGAATAATGACCCTTTTATATCTATAGTGATTATAAAGTTTGCGTGCACACAAACACACAGAGTTTATAGTACATTCTGTGCAAATGTTTATTTGTTGTAATAAGTGGCAATCACAGCCCCAAGGGATTGCATTTTAGAAGACATGCATGATGAACAAGTCTCATAAGTGGAATGTTGTGATGGATGGAGATGATTGGAGTGAGAAGCATAGTGAATGCATATGTATGGGCTGTCTTACCCTGTTTGGTCCATTTCCCTGGCCAGACTATGAAATAGAAAGCTCTGGCTTTTGGAAAGCCTTGTACATTGCGTGGGGTTTTTTTGGTTTGGTTTTGGTGGTGTACCCCCCCATTATCCTCTCTGTGTCTCAAGGATATAGATTGTAAATGGGGCTTAACCACTGGAGCTGTATTTCTCATGCATTTAATGTACTGCATTGTCAACTTGGGGCATTTATTTTTAGCATCAAATAGAGGATTCATTTTGGCCAGTCCAAACGCCGTTAAGGTTAGAAGGAAAACAAACAACGCTCACGGGCAATTGTCACACCAAACACGGAGAAGCTCTGACTGTGGCATGAACCATTACTTTGCATGCTCCATCAGAAAAAATTGTGCCTTTGTACTCAACATGCAAAAGTGTAACTCTATGCAAAATCAGCAGCTGCTGCCTAATTTTGACAGTGCTGTTAGGAAAAAACCCACAGAACTACAAATCATTTTGGGGAGATGTCTGTGTAGACCTGTGGAATGTAACTAATTGGAGATTTTCTGGTTTTTACTCTTGCGTGCCATCTTTTTGAAAGAACCTATAATGGAGAATTGTGAAAGATAATGGCCCTTTGAGGTACTTCTGTTCCATAAAGTTTCATAATGCCTGGTTAAATGAACATCTGCAATTATGATCATATCTTGACCTAGGCAATTTCTAGAAAATATGAAACTAACAGTTCTTATGCTGCTGTTTGTTTTTAATCCTTTTTCCTCCCAATCCAAGGAGAATTGCTAATGATTTTCTAACCATAGCAGTAAGTGCAGCACCCCTTTATCTTATGATAAAGGCATGAATCTGTTTTCACAACCATGGTGTTTTTGTACTGTCATCTTATGTGGAAAAATACTTTTTCTTTTTGTAACCAAAACCTTGCAACTATAAATCTGGGACAGTGCTAGTGAAAAACCTCAAGACAAATGAGAATAGTAGCTCATACAATATCGGAGAGGAAGATGCTAGGAAGCAAGTTCTAGCTTTTCTTATATCAGGTTATTTCTATGGGTTTTTGTGTGTTTGGTGGTGGTACTTGCAGGTTTTTTTATTTTTTTTTTACCAGGCAGTTTAAGGTTCCTGTAGGAAGATGGTGTGATGTCTGTGCTGACAGTAATGAAAACCAGTTCTTTACTAATTGCAAACTCTCCCAACATCTTGCATTTCTCTGGCATTTTCCACTTTGAATAGCACATGATTATGTAGACCTTCCTGGTAAGTGACTGAATACATTTAACTATGACATACTTCCAAGTATTTTGCTTTTCATACTTAAGTTCCTTTTTCCAAGAATCCCAAATCTATTAATTTAATGAGCTCTTCAACTCTCTTGTGGCCTAGTGAATATAGGTTTAGTTTTTAGAAGGGTGTTCTTGATTATAGAGATATTAAATAGCTTCTTCCTAGTCATTAAGTCAAATCTGAATCAAAATTACGTATAAAACTCTGAAATCTTGTCTCTTAGTCTCACCTTAGACATTCTCCCCTCCCAAATCAGCAGTGTTGTGAAAAAATGGCTGCTATAATTTTGGTGAATTTTATTAGGCGGTGTTGTCGGGGGGGGGGGGGGAAGGAAAAGTTAAGGCAAGAGGTTTTGGTTTTTTTGGTTGTTTGTTTGGTTTGGCTTATATTTTATATGTTTCTGAGGATTATCCCTCGTAATTTAGGAACTGAAATAATGCATGTGTGAAAAAGATGTTTGATATGGGTAAAGTGGAAGGGAAATGGGTTTTGTTGCTTTTAAAACCTCTTACCAGTGAGTGCAAGATAAGAAGGGTTGGGGGAACTGAGCCTGACTTCTCCCTCCAGTTACCTCTCTTTAATATTACTGCTTTACTTAAGTCTGTCTATGATCAGCTGTAATGCTGAAAGAACTGTTTCTGAAAGAACCTCAGAAAAAATGATGGTGCTACATAGAGCAGAGCAGGAGAGTGCTGGCTGACATACCGGTGTGCGCAGGGAGAGAGCAGTGCCCAGCCTGTCTTCTGCGTATTTTAGATTAAGAATTCGACACCGAGTTTTTGGCATGCTAGAGCAGAACATACAGTTGTGGAGCAGTCCTGCTTCTTGGTATAGGTCGCTATGCATAAATGAAGAGTCAGAGAAAGAAAAAGCATCGGGCATTAGTGACATCAATACACATATGCCTGCTCTGAAATTAATAGTGTGGGAAGGTGAAATTAATCTCTTCCAACTGAGAGTGATCTGGTCGTGTACAGACTGGCTGTTTTGAATTAACTTAGTTTTGAATAGAAATGTGATTAAACTCTCAAAGTTTTATTAAAACTAAATCAGTTTTCTAATGACAACTTGCTTTGACAAATGTCATTTTCTGAACAAAAACTCCTGTTGAAAAGTGATTGAACATCTCCACTGTGTATTTCCCTGTAATATGTGGCAGTCATTTCCCTTTCAGCACAGAGTGGGTACGTCAGCTGGTGTTTTAACATGCTGAGAGGGAGGTTGCCTTGGCAAGGGAGGTAGTAAGCCCTTGGTGTCTTAAGAAATAGTTAAATTAAAAGCTTAGACGTTTTGGTAAGAGAGTAGTCATAGTTAACCTAAGTTTTGCTGAACTTTCTCTGGCTGACCAACCCTCTATGCCTCAGAGAAGAGCATGAAAGTCCCCCTTATGTCCCTAATTTTGCAAAGCTGTTTTAACAAGGGAGTGTGTAAAATTTGGGGTTTCTTCCTGACTTTGATTGCTGTCCACTCACTTCTTGAGTCATCATTTGTGGCTCCTCAGTGAACGAGATTGTTTGTATCGCATTCCTGAAGGCCACATTTAAGGTCTGGGTAGCTAGCAGTTACTGCTTTTTTGTTAGTTTTGTGGGTTATTTGTTTGCTTTATGTAACCATTGGTGTAGCTAGCCTCTTAGTACTGCTAGAATCAGGATATACTAAGGTTTGACATACCTTCTTGCTTATGATAAATGGAAAATTTTCCAATAGTTGTATTAAATAAAAATGTTATTTTCAGTTTCAACCAACCTCCAAAGCCTTAGTTGTTAATGTTGTGCATCCCTTAATAGTTGCTTAGATCCTCATTCTCTCAGGTCTTGACTATGTTGCTAACAGTAGCACTTTGAGATAGTTGCCTAAAAAATGAAGAAAGCGTCACCTAATCAAAGCTTCCTAAATCAGCAGAGACGGAGAGATTGCACTAGAGCTCTTGGAGCAGCTTGGTGTTTTTGTTGCTGTGTGGAGGGTTGACCTTGACTGGATGCCTGGTGCTCACCAAGCTGCTGTACTAGTCCCCTCTGCAGTGGCATGGGGGGAGATAAGGTGAAATAAAACATTGTGGGTCAAGATAAAGGCTGTTTAATGAAAGCAATAGCACAAGTAAGTCACTTGTGTGGAAGCAAAGGAAAAAAGATGTTATTTTCTACTTTGCATCAGCAGGCCATGTTCAGCCACTTCCCGGGAAGCAGGGCTTCAGTACCCAGAGGTTGCTCTGGAAGACAAATGTCATAAATAATGAATGCCCCACTTCCTCCTCCTTTCTCTTAGCTTTTATATCTGAGCAGACGTCATATGGTGTGGAACATCCCTCTGGTCAGTTTGGGCCATCTGTCCTGGGTCCCCTCCCAAGACGTTGCCCCAGCTGCTGGTGAGGGGAGGGGGGATGCTGGAGCGGCAGCCCTGGTGCTGTGAGCCCGGCTCAGCAGCAGCCCAACACGGGGGTGTTATCAGCACCTTTCTAGCTACTGATACCAGCACAGCACCGTGGGGGCTGCTGGGGAGCTCAGCCGGACCCAATACATGCTGTTACTCTGATCTCAGCCAAAATGGTGGAGCATAAAATTCAGGCCCTTTTGATGCTGCCGTGATAGCCCCAGGAAGAGAGCAGGTGCAGGCCCTTGTTGGCTGGAGCACAGATGGCAGGGATGACTGGGAACAGAGAGAGGTGGGGGGAGGTTGAGAGGCATGCTACAGAGAGAGGAAGCTCAAGAAGGGGCAGATGAAGATGCCACTCCCTTGTGCAGTCTCCACGCAGGAATACAGCCTGCTGCTTACCCTCCTCAGCCTGAGAGCGGGGCTGTGGACCTGCAACAAAGTCTTACTTGAATTTGTAGAGAAAATCAGAACCCCTGAGTAAATGCTTTGCTGATGTAATTTTGGTTTCAAACACGACCTGGTAATTCAGGAGCTTTTTTCTAACTGCTCAAATCCTGGACTGAATGCCTCCGGTTAGAGGCTTGGCTGTGAGGTCAGGCAGGCTCGTGCCAGGCTGTTTGGTTTTGCGTGGAAGCTGGGTGTTAGATACATGATGAAGACTGCTGGTATTGATGCACTTACTACTGCAAAAGTGTCCAACTACAGACTTCTCAAGAAAATGGATAGGCAGTTGGTCTATCCTGGTGGGTCTAGTATTTATTTAGTAAATCTGTTACTTGTATGTGAAAGGGGCAAAGAAATGTTTCGTAGTAAAGTTTACCGCTTAATCTCTCCCCTCAAGTATGTAACATACCCAGTAGGGATGTCTGTATTTTGCCTTTTTGTGCGTAAAACATCACTTACTCAAACTCCAGCTTGTCAATGGCCATAAAATATTTCCATGTAAATTTTACTTACATTATTTAAAAGGGGCTGAAAAATCTCAGCGCCAGAAGTTTGCTCATGACTACTTTTACTAGAAAGTCATGACAAATTTCCTTGAGTCACTCCTAATTACTTTGTCATACTTTTAATGTTATGACCATATAGACCAAAGGAAGTGCAGCATAATTGTCCCCTTTATTGCAGACAGTGACCAGAGCTCATATTTTGAGTAAATAGTCCAAAACTAGAATATGGAAGTTGCAATGTTGAGTCGCATTGTACAGACACTATGAGTGTAAAATGACGAAACGCACCTTCTATGTGCAGTCCTTTCTTCATCCCTCCAGTGCCAGCATGACAGGAGCTTGTGTGTGCTGACTGGCATTACAGTTTGCACTGAAATGCCAGGACATTCAGAAAAAAAGAGCAGCTTGGGTAACTTAGGATACTAATTGAATTGAAAAAGGATTTTAAAAGATACTTAAAGGAAGTGTTTGCCTAACTTTCAGCTAAATTCATTTCATTGTTGACGTGTTACCTGAACAGAAGCCGGCTGTTAATTTCAGCAGCTCCTTGCATTTTTAGCTGTTATTACGGTGGTTCTTTTGTGTGTAACCACTGTGTAACTGTAGTGCAGAGGATTGCCATCTGCAACTGAAGCCTGGGCAGCCTTGCATGCTTCTCTCTTCCCCCAAAAGTGGAACATAAATACTTCAATAAAAATGTATTCTAACATTTTCTAAAGTTTCTTTATTTTGAACCATCCCTATTTTACAGCAGGGAAGCAAAAGAAGGAATGAAGGCATAGATAAATGAAAAATATGTAAGAACCAAACTCCTATTATTTTAATAAAATCTTTAAAAGGCATTGGCCCAGAAATATTTAGAAATTAGATAACATCCCTGTTGTCACCAAGGGCATGTGAGGGATTCAGGTTGAGATCTTTGAAGTCCAAATCTAGTGCCCTAAAATATTCAGGAACAGTTCTTTCCATAGGACCAGGGAGGCCTCTTAAAGGAGGTTCCTGGAGGTTTTGGCAGGGAACAGCTCTTCAGCAGCACACTGCAGCACAGTAGGGGAAGTGGAAAATTTTGTCAAAGGTTCAGGTAAGATTGAAATGCCGGGGAGTTTTTTTTTCTTCTCCTCCCTTCACCTAAGTTTTAAAGGAAGGTAATCAACAAAACCCTCTGTTCAGTCAGGTGTTGCATTTGAGATGTGTATCGTTTAATTTTAAAAGTTATTATTTAAGTGTTTGCATTTTTGGCAACACTTTTAAAGCTCCCACAGGTATTGAGGTTTTTCCATTTTGGAGAGCCTGGCGTGACGTCTCAAACATGCTAGGTACTTGGGGTACCCATTATCTTGAATTGTTTTTGTTCTCTGATGCCTTAATTTAAGTTGGTCTTCCAAAAGTAAGACTACCCTTAAACAAATAACTGTCATACGTAAAAGATTTGTTTGTGGAATAACTCAATTCTGAAATCCTAATGTACAGAGATGATGGGAATTTTAAAATCTTGCTTTCTCTTAATTGCAGCGTGTATATAACAAATAGCCTGCATGGATGGTCTTGGAATGATTTAAATAATAGGTGGATTTGACTAGTGTACTCTAATTGTTTTTACAGAGGATATATCCTAATAATTCTTCTTTTTCATGGAACTTCCATTGGATTTTTCACCTTCTTTGGTTTTTGGCCTTTCTGGGGGAAAACAAGCTTGCTGGTTCCCACATAAGCTACAGGGAGTCTGGCCAATGCAGTGGGGATTACTTATTGGCTTTCTTGAGGCTCTCTGATAAATTTTGAGACTGCCATCTGAACTACCTATGGCTTGAATTTCTGTGGAAAAAGACAGTGATCCTTTCCATTTTTAAAGAATATTCTTGAAGTCCCTCAGCTGAGCTTTTTTTTTTTTTTTTTGACATCCAAGCCTGTAGTTAGTGTTCACGATGAAACTACAGTACTTGGCTGGATAGGAAATGTACTGGGAACTTCCATGACCGATGTGAAGTAAGTCCAGGTATTCAGGCAGAAGTGCTTCTAGCCTCTTGAATATTGCTGTTGGTAAGGTCATTCCCTGAAGAATGTAAGATAGGGATTTTTGTTTTCTCTTGGACTAATCCAGCTTAATTATGTTTATTACGGGAGCATGTCTGGTTTCCCCTGAGTTGCCAAGTCTTGCCTCCTGTTACAGGAGGTTACTGTGACAGCTCTCCAGAAAGTACTGGGCAGCTGTATGTGGAGAACTGGCCTGATGATTTTACCACTTCTGTCTTCCTTGCTTTTGGCCTCTGAAGTAGCCTCCAGCACTAGATAAAGTGTAAATTTACCTTGCTCAAGATTTCTGTGAAATTTCCTGAGTTTCAGCCCTGCTGGGGTATTTTTGTAGTGCTCCCTTTCCATTGAAAGGAAGTCTTAATTACACTGTCACCTGCAGTTTCAGTAATTGCTTGAAGGCTGACAGGTCATCTCTAAATCTTTTCATCTGTTACGTCCTCTTTAACAGGAAGTCAGATGTGGTTTCCCAATCTTAAAATCTCCTGTCTAGCTATTTATGCTGTGTCAACTTCCTTGCCAAACTTCACCCTGGAGCATCCTCCAAATATATGGCACAAAGGGTCAAGCTTTTGCTTTTCTGCTCAGAATCCTTCCTTCCAGCCATGCTCTCTTAGCAAGGCATGGGAAGAACAGTCCTTGCATGTCAGCGAAGCATGTACTTTTTCATTTGTGGTGAAAATGGAGTGGTGGGTGCTCTACAGAGAGTAAGAGGTAAACCTTGTTTCTTTTGTGGGAAGACCTAAATTAAGAAATAACATTACAGTGATTTTCCAGGATGCTGGGCTAAATCATGTAGAAACAGACTATTTGTTATTTCTGTTATACAATCACAGGATCAATCTGTAACTGAAAACAGTTCTGTAGATTTGATAAAAAAGGATGGTGACATTCATACCAAAAGCCTGACTCAGTTCTTAGCTTACTCTGTACCCCTTACCCAATCTAATATGATAAGAGTATTAATGACTGTACTGGTGAGTTGCACTTATTCACTTATTTTTTTAATTGTCTGTCTCTTTGATTCTTAAGAATTGGCCAGTTTAATATAAACAGTCTCTCTTACTATTTTTCTTACAATCTTGAGGATGTATTCTGCTGGTGATATTTATACTGTGTTGTGCTTTACTCATTTTCAGAGCTTTTCCGCTCGGTGAGGGTAACTGTAGACTAAGCTCATACTCAGCATGAAGTGGGAAAATCTCATTATTCTTCTTGTCCTTTGTCCTCAACATATCCTGTGAAATTGAACTATCTGTAGGAATTTACTGGATCAACACTGAGAATGAAAATGTTCCAGTAATAATCTCTGTCCATGTGTGTGTAATTTGTTTGTGGAGTTGCCCTGATATTGTTGGTTTTTAGAGACAATAATCCCTTAACCATTTCAGTCTGTCACCTCAAATGAAAATAAGTTAAGATCGCAGAAGAGTCTTGATTTTTAAACAGTGATCCACCTATCTACTAATAGCTTTTTACTTTTGATGTCTGAAACTGTGCCTAACAATTTAGTGCTCTTGGGCTGACAAAACTAGCGTTCGCTTTTGGCTAAAAGTGGAATTTAGGAACTTAGCAGAAAGCTCTCTCTGTATTACATGACCAAGCTATAAACTGTGACCTGTTCAAGAGGCTATGTTTGCTATGGTGTTTTGTAAACTTGGACATTTGTCAATAAAATGTCAAGAAATGCAACATTAATCAGTCTGGCCAGCTTAGTTAATTTTGGTGATACTGTATGAATTGACAGAATTTATGCTTGTGGTGTTGGAAGAGGCACTGCCTGCGAGGTGCTTTTTCTAGTTGTTCAGGAAGGAAAGCGATCAGCCCTGAGAACGGCACAGTTCCCAGATGATGCAATACCAGCAGATATCAGGGAAACAAACAATACACGTTAATAATATTAAAGTGTCCTTGAAGATCTGCTCAGAGGTGCTGCTTTCCCTGCAATCTGTCAAGGGTTGGCCTGTCACCAGCCTCAACTTGAGTTCGGTTCTTTGTATGTGCGTGTGATGGAGTCCTTAATTAGTTGATGATGTTTCCATTGGGCTTTGTGGGATGGACAGTGTATAGTACCAGTGTTAAGTAAGATAATTTTGGGATCACAACTCTATTTACTGCAGATGTCTGAAGTAAACGTTCTTCAAGACTTTCTCTTTGCAGTTTTTGGTGACCATAATAGGTAGCTTCTGTTAGTGCCGTGTTTTGGCTCCTCTGCCACACTAAGATTTTTAGGTACAGAGATATATTAGTGTCCTTAACCCAAACTCCATTGATAATGTAGTGCAAGCTTGCAAAGGGTGCGGTGTAATTATATTAGGGTATATATAGTAACTCTGATTTGAATTAAATTCATTGTGAAGTACATAAGTATTCAAGTCACTTGAATGTAGATGTCTGCTACCCACTTGAGATGTCCTGCTGGCTCCTGTCAGAGCACGGATACCTGCGCATCTGCCAGCCCCTTGGTATACTCGGTACCAAGATACAGCCTTGGGTACACTCACATGTCTGAAATGGCACTGGGTACCTGCGTTTGGGTACCTGCCTCTGTTTAGCACATCCGGAAAGATGGTTATTAAGGTAGTGAACCAGGAGCTTCAATGTGGAGTAATACCAGCATGACTAGGGCTGGCACCTGTCATGCTGTTGGTTGGAACCATATGGAAAACTGAGACACTAAGCTTTGTGTATCACATCAGGGTTTACTTGCTCCCTGGCCCTTTTCTCCCTATTCAGACACTCTACCTCTGTATCTTTAGCTTGCAGTTTGTGCATGTGTGTTCATGATGCAGTTGTTAATTACGTGATTGCATATTTGTCTGTCTGCATGCTCCTTGCCTCATTCAGTGTAAGAGGACACATGGCGCTCGGGGACTCATTACAGCTCTGTAGTCAAAGAGACCGTTGTTTGCAGGATCACAAATGTGTTTCCTGCAGATGTTGAAATAAGTGAGGCAGGGGGTTACAGGAGAACAGAGGATGATCTCATGGGTAAGCCAGTCGAGCAGTTGAGTGGTGATCTGGAGAACTGGAAGTCTGCCTCTAGGATGCTAGAGAAATAACTTGAGCTAGGCTTTGCGTCCTAGGCATAACCCATTTTCTTATTTCTGCAGATAGAGAGCAGTATCCTCAGCTTGGCGTTGTGCATCGTCAAAATGAGTGTGGTAACTTGCTGGTAGTTGACTGTGCAGTTAGGGGAAATGGTGTATTTTCTATTTTATGACTTATAAATTTCCTTTTCGTTATAGTGGTTGAATAGCCCTCACTGATCCCTTTTCTTGATTGCCTTTTAAGTTTGCAACAAACTGATGTTGCAGGGCCTGTTTACAAAGGTTCTCCAATGTCATACTGCAAGTAGGACCCAAAGTAACATAAACTTGAATATAACAAACCAGCTATACGATACATCTATAAACACAATGTTACTTCCCTCCCATCTGCTGTTTATGCCACTGCTGAATGTAGCTGGTAGAATGTTAATAAAAATAATTCCTGCGATTATTATTGCAGTAGAAGAAATAATGTTGGATTTTTGTGTTGGAGATCTTGCTTTCTATGATAAAGATGGCTTGTTCCTGTTGTCCTGGCATTGAACTGCCTTCAGTGAAAGCTATGAACTGAGTGTATGTTAAAACTCTTACTCAGACTTCTCTAGATAAAAACAAATAAATAAACCCAGGTTAATTTCTAGCCTCTAGCTGCTGTTAGGCCTGACAGGATTAAAGAGGGAACATCGTAATGTTTCAATGATTGTAACGAAACAAAATTTTTATGGAAATGCCTGGACATAATTACTCAAGAGCAAGGGTTTTGGGAATGACATAAATCATCATTCTTTAGGGCTTGTTCTGGCCTTTCAAAATTGAGGATTAGGAATCCTTTCCTTGAAACCAAGCACCGTGTGGTACTTACTTTCTTTTTACTCTGAAGCTTCGGTGTATGGTCCAGCTGAATCTGAGAACTGATGCTGTCCAGCAGATTCCATTGGGTTTTTTTAGTGTTGCAGAAGGGTATAAGCTCTCTTAATGTATTTTATTTTGATGGGTGTTATCAGTTCTGAAATTTAAGGCCTCTGGTGGACCCTGATTTCAGTAGAAATCTTCTCAGAGTGTTCAGAAGACAGTGGCCTGTGAAGAACCTGTTCAGATCTTGCCAGCTGGTTTGCAGTTTGTGATTCCAAGCCTCTTGTGAATCTCTGGATAGCTGGGGTGGCCGGGGAGGTTATACACAGCTTCAGCTGGAATTCCCCTCCCAGGTTTATGGAGGGCACTATTGCAGCTCCTTTACAGTTAAACGAACAGCTGCCAAATGAACTGTGCTGCAGGTTAGATGCTGGAATTTTTTGTTTTCTGTTATTTTCTTAGGTGCAGTTAGGTGCAACTTTGGGAAATTGCTATTTGTGTACTTTCAAAGTGAAGGTGGTGTGAAAAGCTGCGTTAAAATGGCTAAACAGACCCTTACTACAAAGGGTTGCAGTTACCTGCTGCAGGTTGCTGACAAGTGTACTTACGCTCTCCAACTGGCTTTCAGTTTGAAAATGTGTGTCCCTTGGTGTGAGTGCAGGATGTATCCTTGTACTTCGCCTTGTACACAAGGAAGATACAAAGAGGAACTTCATCTCTCTCCTGTCCTAATCATGTGAGCATCTTAATATAGAAGCAGAGCATGGGAACTAATAATTTGTTATTACAGGAAAAAGGCTATCAACTAAAACCTGATGGTTTAGTTCGGTTTTTTTGTGTGTGGTTTTTGGTTTTGTTTTATTTTAACTAGGGTTGTAATGCATGGAAGCATATACATTTGAATGTGATGAATATAATTGCTGATAAATATAATGCTTATTATATTTATAATTGCTCTATTCTTTTATTTATCTGTAGAGCTGCTAGAAACACTTGGATGACTGGAATTCAAGATATTTGGTTTGTGATATTACCCTGAGGTAGAGAAAATAAGCATAAGAAGCTCCTCTAGATCAGGCAAGTAAATATTTATACTTCCATAGCTTATATGAAATGAAGTTCTTGGTAAACAATGAATTGTGGGAACCTTCCTAAAGGAATTAATTTTCTCTGTTACAAAATATAGTTTACAAGGAACATAAGAATTGTACTTTTTTTTTTCTTTTTCTTTCTTTATTAGTTAAAGGATCTGTTGTACTGAACTCTGAAAAACTGGGAGGCCTCTTCTGTGTAGAATTGAAACAGACATTTGACAGTTGTCGTGAATAAAATTAAGGCAAAAATGTCCGTCATAGATCCTTATCAACACATTGTGGTAAGTAGCTTTGAATCTTTTATGTATGCTGGTTTATATACTGTCTTGTATAATGTATCCTATTAGAAGTTACTTTAAATAAGTGCACAGCATTGACTTACCATTAAATCCTTAAAGAAATGGCAACCGTGGCTAGAGCAGTCTTCTTCAGAAATTATTTGAATGAAATCTGAAAAATTCAGGTTAGCTTTTCGAAAGCATGTCATGGCTTCGAGTGTAGTTACTCATGTGTAAGTCAAAATGGAATAAGGGCTCCTAACAACCACGTGGGTACAGTGTGATGGGCTGTGGTTCTAGAGGACTGTTCAAAGTGCCTGTAGTTGACAGTTTCATACAAACTTTTCGACATACTGGTTGTCGAACTGAACTGTAGTCTACAGAAGTAACATCACATCTAACTTTCTCCCTTACAGTACAGTTTTTTTGCCGTACAGTTCCAGTTGGTGAATAACTTTTCCCTTTTCATCACTATAGATAGAGGGATAAGTGGGCGATTTTCAATATTTAGATCTTAAACTAGTGTGTATTAGTGATGTTGATTCAGGAAGAATCTTCAAAATACAGCCTGCAGACTCTAGGTATAAGTGAAAAGATTTGTGCCACTCAACAACACACTGCTGCCAAAGGCTCCTGCTTCCTCCTTCCCACTTTATTCCAGAGTTCCCGCTGCATCCTTCGTACCAGCTATTGAATGCTGGTGATTGGAGTGAGCCAGCTGACCTTGCTGAACTGGCAGGAAAACAATTCAATGCAAAAGATTAGTTTTTTGCTGTCAGAGCTGGGGCAAGGGAAGGGCACAACCATGTGAGCACAACCTGTGTAAGTAGAGAAGTAGGGGCAAGGAAAGGAGGAGAAAGGAAATGGGACAGAAGTGCCCTTTGGGAAGCCAGTGGAGTGGCTCAGCAGCTTGTTGAACGCTGGCTTTCAGCCCTTAATGTTCCCACACATCTTTGCTTGAGTGACTTTCCAAAGTAAACATTGAAATTGCCATTCCTACTCAAACTGAAATCTTGAAACAAGCTGGGTGTGTTCATATCAGGCACTTTTCATAACAGTCCCAGAATCGCATGCAGGAAAAGTGATACGTACTCAAAGATAGTTACCATACACTTGTCATAATGTTGAACTTTTACATTGCTAAAAATATAGTATATGCTTCCTTGAAGTTATCTCTAATCAATTATGTGGTTTCTACCCCACACAGTCACATCCTCTATGTGAATTTGCAGCCAGCAGATGTCAAACTTGGGTTTTACTCACTCTGTAGTCCTGTGAGCAGTGCTGTAAAGACAAGTTTCAGGTTGATGTCTCTATTTAAGGGCATTAAAAAAAAAATACAGACTCCTTTCTGCGTCAGTGCCCTCTCCTGGATGGAATGTTTGACCTGATCTGTACCTTTATGGGAGAGGTCTCCGAAGCACTTGGTTATATTTCATTGAGTCATTCACATAAAAGTTATTTTTTGATACCAATATATATCATAATGAACAAAATGGAGCCTTAGAAGTGTATGTAGTTACAGTACTCTGGCAGTGCTTAACTGCTGCTGTGGGAATGTTGCTAACGCAGGAAGGAGCGCTGTTAATGCAAGAGCTAATCCTGTAATTGCTTCAAAAGCGAATAGAAATCTTTGAGCTTTCTTAATTCAAAAATTGAAATTGCATGGGAAGTTTAATAAAATTTGGAACAGTTATGAGCAGGAGGCTCATATCGGTGAAAAAATCTTGAATTGTTAATGACATTTGACATTAAAAGACTCAAAAGAATTCTGCATTTGCCCAGAGTCCTTCTGTTAACTATTATGTTTTCTGATCTATTTATTTTTTTCTTTTTTCTCACTTTACGAAAGTCTCAGAGGAATGAAATAAGGCATTAACAAAGTTACTGCAGGTACAAACAGAACTGACTGTACCCAAATATCTTTTAGAATCATAGAATAAAGAATTAAGATGTGTAATACATCTTCAGTTACATTGATATGGGGGATAAATATTACAACAATGGGGAAAATCACTTCAAGATAAAATTTGTGGGTGTGTATGCACAAACATTTGTCTTAATTGTAATACCTTGTGACAGAAGAGCATAGACTTTATGAAAATCTGTTACTTAAGAAAACAGGCAAACATTTTCATTTGTCCAGCCCAATCAGCTTCAAGTGTCCTTAATGTTAAGGAAGTAAAAGTAATAAAT
Organism: Falco rusticolus; assembly: GCF_015220075.1. NCBI lineage: Eukaryota > Metazoa > Chordata > Aves > Falconiformes > Falconidae > Falco > Falco rusticolus. The sequence continues at coordinate 32,063,271 of NC_051197.1, forward strand.
ACCTACAACACGATCTGTCTATACCAGAGCTTCCTGATTGGTATTTTTGTGTGCAAGTATGTCTCCTGATTGAATTACATTTTGTGACTCAGCATTCTGGGATATGAAAAATATTTTATTCAAAGCATGCAAATTGTTTGCTTTCTCCATAAGCGTGGAAAGTTCGTAGGTAAAACTTGGTAGTGTTACAGGAGAGCTTAGCATGCTGTTCTGTTTCCCAGTCCTGTAGTGGGAAGGTAATGGTGTTTAGGTACACACCAAACCAGTGATATGTAAAATAGAGGAAATCAGATAATTAGTGACATTTTACTGGGAGTTGAAAAAGAGTGAAAGGTGGAAGAGGAACAAAGGAGGCAGAAGGAGTTAGAAGAGCTGGAGAGCTGTGGTGTTAGAACAGGAGATACTGAATCATTGCTGTGCAGGATAATTGGAAAACCTTGTGGACTGAACTAGCAGAGAGTGAACACTGTCTACAGGATTTTCTGTAGTTCAGAGTGGGTATATTGAAAATTATTTTTTTCTCCTTTTAAATTTATGGAGAAAAGTGAAATGAAACATATGTAAAGCGAGGTCACTTTGGATGATATGATTTAGATTTTTGAGTTTAATTGTGAGCTTCTGAAATTTTAAACCTGGCTTAGATTTTTAAAGGTATGCAGATGTTGCTCCACTCAGTATTGCAACATTTAAGCCATTTGCATACCATTGTCTTATTTTTCAGAAGTAATTGAGGAGTTGGCAATGTACAGATTTTTATCAAGACTTAAGGTGAATGTAAGTCACTTTAGAAAATGCAGCTTAGTCATCTAAACTAACAAGGGCTGGATTTACAGAGATATTTGGAGTCAATACATTTCTTTTGGTATTTTCAGGGAGCGTATAAATTCTTTATAATTCAGTTTTTCTAAAAGCTGATGAAAAAATGCTTCTAAAGTTGTGCAGGCTGTTACACTGTGGACATTTAGGCCTTCTAATACCCTTAGAAACTGGATCCTAAGTGGAAAATTGCCTTAATTTCCAATTACTCTTAAGTTGCATGAAAAACATTTATTTTGGTGTAAGAAAAGACTTAGACTTTTGAACTTTCTGTGTATCTCAGTATATTATTATTTTTTTTTTACTAAGAGGGAGATCGTTTATTTTAGTAGTTGCAAATTTCTTCCAAACATGTGATTATGGCCAAATATTGAAAACTCTATAATTATAAGCCTCTGTGTTATTTTGGGTGAGGCACAAGGAAAGGAGATAATGTTTTTCTGTTTTGCCAGACCTCTGCATACTTACATTCATTTCAGAGGACACCAGATCTTAAACCGGACTTAACTTAGCAGAACAACTGCTGGAATTATGGGGTTTGCTGCCTAAGTCAATAAAAAGTAGTTCTCATGAGAGTGTAGAACACTTCATAGAATTGTAAAATGGCTTGGGTTGGAAGGGACCTTAAAGATCATCTAGCTCCAACCCCCCACTGTGGGCAAGGACACCTTCCACCAGACCAGGCTCCTCCAAGCCCTGTCCAACCTGGTGTTCAACACTTCCAGGGATGGGGCATCCACAGCTGCTCTGGGCAACCTCTGCCACTGTCTCACCACTCTCACAGTGAAGAATTTCTTCCTAATAGCTAATCTATATCTACCCTCCTTTAGCTCAAAGCCGTTCCCCCCTGTCCTATCACTACCTGCCCTTGTAACAAGTCCCTCTCCAGCTCCCCTGTCAGCCCCATCAGGCACCGGCAGCTGCTATAAGGTCCCCCCGGAGCCTTCTCTTCCCCAGGCTGAGCAACCCCAACTCTCTCAGCCTGTCTCCACAGCAGAGGTGCTCCAGCCCTCTGACCACCTTTGTGGCCTCCCCTGGACTTACTCCAACAGGTCCATGTCCTCCCTGCGGTGGGGGCCCCAGAGCTGGGTGCAGCACTCCAGAGCCGAGGGGCAGAATCACCTCCCTCCACCTGCTGGCCATGCTGCTTTAGATGCAGCCCAGGATTCAGTTTGCTTTCTGGGCTGCGAGTGCACAGTGCTGGGCCATTTTGAACTCTTTGTCCACCAGCTCCCCAAGTCCTTCTCAGGGCTGCTCTCAATCCGTTCTCCACCCAGCCTGTATTTGTGCTTGGGATTGCCCTGACCCACGTGCGGGACCTTGCATTGGGCCTTGCTGAACTTTGTGAGGTTTGCTTGGGCCCCCCTCTGGAGCCTGGCAAGGCCCCTCTGGGTGGCATCGACTGGTAATAGAAAGTGGTGATGATCTGTGTGCTGCGGTATTGAGAACACACTAGTAAGCGGTGTTTTTTTTGATGTAGGCCTTGTTTTGATGGTAGGCATTTTATTTAAGCACATGAGTTTTGTGAGTAGAACTAGGAGATGCAAGAAAACTACATTACAGAAGTGCTTTTTGTCAGTGAGCATCTTGTAGTGTCCCCATTTTACAGACAGGACTCTGGGGCACCAGAATTGCACACGAGTGCCACATAGCAGCTGAGAACTAAATCCAGCATGCCCATGTCCCAAACTTGTAACTTAATTATAACTCCATCCTCCTCTTTGTTCCTAAACGTTTGGTGATCTCTGATTTGTGGTCTCCAGTGAGGAGAGACTCGTTTCTTAATAGCTAAGAATAAGGAGATGGGTGGTGTGTTTGTACTTCAGGCTGTTTCTTTTAATTATAAGGTTGTATATGACAAAGGAACTACATCAGTCTGTGTGAACGTAGTCTGAGGCCAGTGCTGCATTGTGAAACCAACACTTAAGTGATCTGATATGCGTGTGAAGGTGGCACACTGATAAGGGCTTCCAGCACTTTCAAGAAGCAAACTGAAAACAAGGGACAGTGAGAGTCATTGTGTTCTGGAGATGCACAGCTTGTAAATGTTCCTGAAGCAGGGTAAAGGACAGAGCTCGAGTAACTTCATGTAGCTGTGTTCACGGTGGTACCAGCTGTTCCCAGATGCCCACTAAAATCCCCTTTACCTTGCTGTGATGGACAGCTGGACTTTTTTTTGCCATGTGGCAGAGGCAGAAGTTTCTTCAGAGAGGAGTCCCATCCTCCTTCCAATTCCGCTGTTGGAAGCTGTGGTGCAAAAGGTGATGGATGTCACAAAAATCATTGGTATGTCTTCATGTCAGCAGAAGGCAGGCTGGTAAATAGGTGTTGCTTCTTAACAGCTTTGAATTCCCACATCTAAACCCTTTCTGCTGGGTTTGATGCTTTTGAAGGTGAGTTAACAGTCTTGACTGGGAGAATCTGTTAGAATCTGGATTCCATTTTTACTGTGGTTGGGGAGCCACTTGCTGTGCAATGATGATTTCAGAATGCCACTTGTAAGAGAATAGTTCACACTGCCACAGTTTTCCCCCTGCCTGCTTACTTGTCCTTTGAATCAGACAACCCCTGCAGCTTACAGGGGAAAAATTGCACAGTTTAAATTTGCTGTTGGGCAGACTATCATGAAATGAGCCTCCAGCAGTTGTCACAACATGTGGGTGGTTACAGCCTTAATAAAGATGCAACAATTCAGTGTCTGGGTCAGCCAGTGTCTGCAGTGAAGTCATACCCTTGGTATCACTGTGGGCATTTTCTCCTAGATATTTTGCCGTGATGATGTGGCTGTGCCTTTGCAGACCTCTAGATTACAGACTTGTGGAGGAGTGTTTGTTGGTATAATTTGCTTTGTTTTTTAATGTGTCCTGACTCAACTGTTACTTAAGCATTCACAAGCTTCTTTTTCTGTCTTTAGAAGAGATTGGGTTTGGGTTTTTTATTTTTTTCTGAGAAAATGATAATATAACGTATAAGACAGAGTAGTTTGTCTTTTTTTTTTTTTTTTTGTATTAGAGGAATCCAATTTGGTTCTAGTTTCTGGGTGTAAGCATGTTGTAGATGTGAAATAAAGAGGCTTGGCTGAAACAACCAGTTCTGAAATATCTAGAAGAACCACCTGAAGGCCCTTATAAAGTCTAGCAGTTGAAGCAGCAGTAACTTAAATGGAGGCATGTGCCACTGTTGAAAACTAAGCCATGTATGGGTTGAAGGGTTTTGTTGGCTTATTTGTTTGTTCCTTTAAGAAGGGTTTTAAGAAAAAAGGAAGTATCCAGATGAAAACAGCAAGAAAGCACCAGGCATAGCCTGAATAAACATGTCCCGTATCAAGGGTATTGTCTATCATTTTAAATAAACTTCAGTGAATTTCCTGATTCTGGTACTTTCCCCTTTTCTTTCTGATTGGAATGTATCATAAGACCTTTAATATTTGGTTAGTTGTTTTGATCCCAATGACTGATATGCAGTGCTTATTTTAGTGTAATTCACAAAGTTAATGGCTGGTTAGGAAAAGATAGAAAATATCATCATTGTTTCAGTTTTAGGAATGGGCCCGAGGTAGGACTTATCATAGGTGACTACCTGAGGTCCCATAAGAGGTACACTTTTGATACAGTGTCTTGAGCTATAAGAGCCAAGCAGCTTGGATCTGATGCTTTTTGTAGAGGCATAACTCGGGTGTGTGGTCATCCCTTCCCTGTGTCTGAGTTTCTGTTGCAGGAGATCGAGCTGGAGCCCTCTGGGTTGTACCAGTGCATGAGTCCATGTCTAGGCACTGTGGGCAGCCAGACGACTTGAGTGTCCTAAGACTGCCTTTAAGATAGCAGCATAGATGTAAGTGCTGAGAGGCAATTGTGTGAGACCTGATCCTGGCTTTAATACATAAAACTTGCCCATAGGCTCTGCACAGCGTCCCTGCAGAGGCCAATGTCGTCTGCCTTGCGATATGCAGTGGTCATTCTCATAATGGTATTCAGTAGGTTGGTCAAACTTACAGCTGTGTAGATGAAGTAACAATAGATGTGAGTTACTGACCTCTTTTCATTAAGGTTTTTACTTTTTTTTTCTTTTTTTTTTTTTTCTTAATTTCACATCTCTTTCTACTTCCCTAGTTTGTTCAGGGAAGACACAGCTCCTGCTGTGTGCTTGGGCTTTGCAGGAAACCGGAAGCTCCAGAAACTGTGAAATTTGCTTGTGAATGTTTTAACAGCTTGCTTTTTACCTTCCCTCTATTGTCTTAAGGGCACTTGCACTCTGAATATTGATGTGTACTAAAAAGGTGTATTCCATGCATTACTAACTATATCCCTTGCATGTGCAGTGTGAATATATCTGTTCCAGAACATATACTTTGAAATAATTGCACCCATTCTTTTTACTGGGGGAAGGTAATTACAAAGACAAGCACACTGTAAAATAGCCCCCTTCTAATTTTTTTCTTACTGTACCAAGTTGTCTTTGGCTGACTAAATGCCTTAAAGCAAGTTCTGCAGAGAGGAGGAGTGTTACTCATTGAGATTAGTAGGTGTGGCTGCAGCAAAATCAAGCAACCTGAGTTTAAGGTCTGACCTTTCAGTAAAACTACAGGGTGCAGTTCAGCTTTAAGATGCTCTATCCAGTATGAGTTTCACTTACATTTTGACTGGGTGATTTCTCTCTCTGTTTTTGGTCAAAATGAAACCTAATTTGGTAGGTGGTTTTTGGTTCTGAAGCTTAATGACCTCTAACTCTCTGACTTCCAGGTGGAACACCAGTATTCACACATATTCACTGTGACAGTAAGGAAAGCCACAAATGTCACAAAAGGAGCGATTGGTGACATGCGTGAGTATTTCTCTTTCTATTTTGTCTCTTCCTTTTAGGAGACTGTTGCTGTAGGCAAGGGGAGATGACACATCAAGCTTGTCGTGCATTAAATGATTGTTAGTGGGTTGGTGTTGTTCTTTTTTGTTTTGCTTGTTAAATCTAGGGCAATGTACCCATTTCATTGCTCACTCAAACTCCAAAAGCAGATTTGCCACTCCTTCTTTCCATTGATCCAAAAAAGCTGAGTGCATTGTAAACAATTTGCTTACAAGCAACCAACACCTACACTTAGTTCTTTGGCTCAGTTGGTGGAGGTGCTGTTTTGCGTACAGCGAAACTGGCAATTGCTGTATCTTCAAAAGGCTATGGTTTGGTGGTTGGGAACACTTAAAAAAAAAAAAAAAAAAAAAAAAAAAAGGCCCAGAGCTCTGCTGCGTCAGTGCAGTAAGAAGAAAAAAATCTAAATGGGTTAAGCAGATCTCATGGTGGAGAGCTATATGACAGCAGCGCTTCTTCCCCTTTGCGTTGGGCTTCTGAGCCTCTGGCTGAACAGGAAACCACCAGGAAGAATGACCCATGAAAACTCTTGTCTGCTCTTAAGGGTGAAAGAAGGAGAGGATAATATATTGGCTGATCTGTAAGAAGAATGTTCCTGCTTCCTTGATTCTGACTTTTGCTGTCAGGTCATCTCTCCCCCTTTCCCTGGCACTTCATGCAGAGCATTGCATAGCCCAAGAGTTGCAGGCTGGGGCTGGGCGGATGAGCGTGGTGCCTTGCTCCTGCTCTCTCATCAGCCTCATTTGATGTGCAATTCGGTGTCTTCCAGCTCGTTCCTGGTAACTGCTTTCAGCTGAAACTACAGCAGCTGCTCTGACACACAGCTCTGATTCAGTTAACAGGATTTTCAGAATTAGTGTTGACTGTTGTTATTAAACTTGAGGGGTAAGTGGAAGGGACAGTTGGAAGGGGAATGTTCAAGACCCTCAGGTGTGAGGGGAGAGAGGGGAGCCCTGGCAGAAGAGAAGAAGAAAGAACTGGGAATTATTTAACATCTATTGTGGGGTGAAGGAAAGGAGCACGCAGAGAAGATGCAGTGGGGTGTTACCCTGGTGGCCTGTGAGAGGGTCTTTATATAAGATGACCTCAGGAAAAGTGCCATAAAGAGTTGAATGAGGGGCCCACAAGTTTGCGTGTGTAAGAAGATAGGTGAACTGGAAAGACACAGGTTGTCTGACACAGAGGTCTTTGTCAGGAGACAGCGTGGGGAATGTGGGAAGGGAAGAAAGGGGATTGCCGTGGTATATTAAAAGGAGTATGGAAAGGGCGAAGAAAGCCAGAAGACCATGGCATTTCCCGCCAAGCCAGGACAAGTGCGGTCCTGTAATATAAATTCCAAATATTATCCATCAATATAATTGAATTTTTTTTCCAGACAAACCCCTTATCTTACCAAACCATCAAAACCAGAAAGTTACTCAGGAGGAAATTTTTATTTTGATAAAACCTGACAGAACTGTGCTCAAGGGCCACTGAAACCTGCTTGGTTTCCTGTCTGCAGCAGCTAGTAGCTCTGTAGCCTGAGGCACCTGCAGTCTGGGGCATCTCTGAGTGAGCTTACGAGTTCCTGGGGCTTGTTCTTGGAGTGCTGGCAAATCCTCTGAAGTGAGAGAGAGAAAAAGAAAAAAACCCCAACCAACCAAACAAAACCCCCAGAACAAAAACCCAAACAGATTGCTTCTGTTTTCATTTTGGGAAAATAAAAAATGTTTTTATTTCCCATGTGTATATACAAAGCTTGGTGTGTTGGAACTTTGAAGCTATTTGATCAAATCTGTAATCACGTTAATTAAATATGCATGAAGCTGTGAGCGGCGGAGGGTCTTTACAGTTGATCATGCCTTTTTTTTAAAATTTAATTTTTATTTATTATTTTTTTTTGTTTATTTATGTGTTTGATTTGCCAAAACTGTAAGTTGAAAGAATTTCTGAACTTTTACGCTGGGTTTCTGATCTCAAGGCTTCACTGCCAGGGAGGGTGGATGTGCTGAGTAGTATGAGATGCCTTGGTTGAGGTGGGTACCTGAGTGTTGCTCTCCCATGATGGGCACTATCAAGCTGACTCTTCTGGTGGGTTTCTCCTGATTTGTTCTGTTGTTGCTCCAGTTTGTGTAGACAGTGACTGCTCTGTGGGCAAGAGAAGTAATTTTACATTGTGGTAGTGATGGAGGTCCTGGGGAATTTAAGAGATTTTGTACAATGTTTTACTTTTCTTTTTTTCCATATCAGTCTTTCCAAGACTTTCTGGTATAGCTGTTGAACATCTGAGTAAATCTAAGTTTATTAAATATCTGGAAGTGCTTATAATTTTACTGTTTGTGTGGTATTTTTCATCTTAAGGATTGGAGGTCTAGCTCTGCTCAAGGAGTTTTGGATGAAAGGTCTAGCATGCATGGTGCCCCAAGTCTGTGGGTGGGCATGGAGGGCCTGACTTCTCTGGCATAGTTATCCACACCTCTGTCTCCTCAAGTCTGGGCTGGGGAGACCTGCAGTACTGTAAGCAAGTTTTTCAGTATTTCTTTAGCTCTCCATTAATGAAGACCATAAATGGTTGTGTCATCCTTAAGACTAGGTGATAGATGCCCACTACACTGTAACTTCCATAGGAAATGTGTTTCCTTGAGAGAACAGTTCACACACCCACCCCCCCCACTGCTGGTTCAAGACGTATTTTTAGTGTCTTGGCTGATCTGGGTGGCTGGAACAAGAATGAAAGCTGGAACTAGGATAGCTTCCAGCCCTCTCTTTTAAAATTTTATTTTATTTCGTTGAGATTTCCCATTGTCTCTGTAAGATTTAAAATTTTTGTAGTGATCTGACAAAGGCAAGCAATCAAATCTGAATCTGGGTCATACCAGGACCAAGTATCTAAGCTGCGGTAGCTGCTTTTGTTTCTCGCTGATGAAGCCCATCAAAATAAAAATGGCAATAATTGCATCATAGAAACTTTCCATGCAAATGCTTTTCATGTATGAAAGAAGTTAGTTTACTGGCACCACTTTGGCATTCTGTGAATGTATGTGTGTATGATAAACAAGAATTACTGTAGGACACATGATCCAGGGTGTTTGGGAGGGGGTGAAAAAATTTTTGAGCTCAGATTCCCTCTTTCCCAGGAGTTCATTCAAGTCCCTTCTTATTTCGGGTGTGCGCTCATTTACTGTTGCCTTTGTATAGGAGTAACAAAGTGGGATAGTTAGAAATTACACTAAAGACACCTTCTCTATACCTCCTTTTCTGGCTCAACATCACTCCTGACTCTTCTACATCTCCCCAAGTGATGCAGGGGGATGGGGAGTTGGGGTTGGAGCCAGTTCATAACATGTTGTCTCTGCCACTCCTTCCTCACACTTTTCCTCTGCTCTAGTGTGTGATCCTTCCCACAGCATGAAGTCCTTCATGACCTTCTCCAACGTGGGTCCTTCCTATGGGCTGTAGTCCTTCCAGAACTGCTCCAGCATGGGCCCTTTCTGTGGGATACAGTCCTTCAGACACAGACTGCTCTAGTGTGGGTCTCCCATGGGCCACAGTTCCTGTCAGAAAACCTGCTCCTGCCTGGGCTTATCTCCATGGGCCACACGATGGGAGTCTGCTCCTGTGTGGGTTCTACATGGGCTGCAGTTCCCTTCAGGGCACATCTACCTGCTCCAGCATGGGATCTTCCACAGGCTTCAGTGTGGTTCTCTAGTCCACCGTGGTCCTGCATGGGCTGCAGGGGGACAGCCTGTGTCACTAGGGGGGTCTGTGCTCTGGCACCTGGAGCCACCTCCTCCCCCTCCTTCTTCATTGACCTGGGTATCTGCAAAGTTGCTTCTCTCATGTTTTCTACTTCCTCTCTGATAGCTACTGTGCTGTGGTTTTTTATGATTTCTTAAATATGTTATCACAGAGGTACCCCAGTGCTCCTTATGTGCTCAGCCTTGGCTAGGCAGCTGGGCCACCTTGGAGCAGCTAAAACTGGCTCTGTGTGACATGAGAGCAGCTTCTGGTATCTTCTCACAGAAGCCCCCTTACACCCCCCCGTAGCCCCCCGCTGCCCAAAACCTGCTACATAAACCTAATACGAGATGGAGTATCTCAAAATCTGCATCTTTTTGGTGAGGATTTAATTACCTTAATTGCTTAGCTTTCTGATGGTTGCTGGGATCAATAGACCCTGTAAAATCAGTTCTCTGGAGCTTTTAGAAAAGACCTTGCCTCCAATCCAGTATATAATGGATGTTTAGGTTTGAATCTATTCCAGATACCACTTACTGTAGAGCCTTTGCTTCCATACTTACTTTCTACAAGTTCTTGTAGAAAAAGGTCAGAACCCCAAACTGCAGCATTTTGGAAGAGAAATGCTTGAAACTGTGGTTCTTCTTTCCATACCGTCTTTTCCCTTCTGGACTTTTCAGGGGTTTTGGTGGAAAACTGGCCAAAGGAAGCATTGTAAATTTTGTCTTACATATTTAAGGATCTGTTTTTGTTCAAGTGTACTGGCTTTCAAAATAATTGGTAGCATCTACAAAGGAAACTAGTTGTGTGACTCTGCTGTTACTGATTACTAATCTTGCATAATCCTGTTGTGGATTTGCAATTTTTGTTTGCTTCATCTACTTTTGATGCTATGACATTACACGGTGTGATTCCAGGCATTTTAAGGAAAAAGTCTTTTCTTAAAAATTAAAATATTTCAGATTTGGGTAGCTTGTGGCACTGGTACTTAGCTTCTATCCCAGTTTTTGTTCACCCAGTTGGAATTAAGGATGCATTTCCACCTAGTTAGGCTGGTCAGATAAACAGATTAAAGTATTGGGAGCAGTCTAGTCAACAGAGCTCAACCCTTGTTGCAAAACTTGCTAATGTGGAGAGGGAAAGCAACTCCTCTAAGTAGCTCTTGACACAGCCCATGCTGCTGCAACCAGCAACAGACATCCCCCACAAGTCAAGGAGACATTCTTCTGCTGCGGCAGTGTCACCGATACCCTTCCTGGTTGCCTCCTGCTTCTCCAAAGGAAACGAGGAGCTGTGGCATTGTGTGGGACGAGTGAGCGTCTTTCCCTGCCTGCAGTGCCAGCCTGGCCCTAGCTGTAGGATCTGCTTCAGCAATGTGGATCAAAAGAGGAGGGGGTGTCCGGCGCAGTTCCAGTCTCCATTTCTCTCTTCATAGGGCTTTGCTCTGGGCTTCTATTAGCTGTGAGCCATAGCTCCTGATGTTGAAGCTGCCTTATTTAAAGCCATATTCATAGTAGTTCAGTGCAGTTTAGGCATATGTGTACAGCGTTTTAAACTTGAGCTAGCTGAAATGGAAGAATTGGAGATTTGCGTGCTTGTATTGGGGCAGGGACACAACTGTGTCTTACAGCAGCTCAGTCAGGACTAATCCAGCTGTTCTCTGTATTGCAGCTGGCCAGCACTGTACCCTAATTCAGCTACAGTATACTTGATTTAACTGTTGAAGCGTCACTAGATAATGCTCTTCCTGTAAAGCCCTGAAGCAGGACCTGGTTTTTGGAAGGGAGCTTCCAGAGGAAAACAAGCTAAACTACTCCCCCTTTTCAGCCAGACAGCCTGGAAAAAGTAGGTCAGAGTTGGCCAGTCTTCAGCACATGCAGATCTTCACGTGGCCAGCAGCTGTAAGATGTACTGTGTGCCTGACAACAGAACCAAGGAGGAGACCTGGAAGTATCTCACAGGAGGGAGATAGAAATGTTCCCATTCAGATCCATCCTGCTCTAGTCTGTGGTAGGGTGGCCTGGATGGGCAACTGAGTCCCAGGGTGACCAAGGCCTATTTAGGTTGACTCTTCCTGACAGCCCTTGTACCAGCCCTGCTGTGAGTCATGTTGTGTAGTGGTCCATGCTCCTTGTTAACCATAGCAGATGCCTCTGGCTCCAGAGCCATAGGCTGCTAATGAAATATGCATCCTTAAAAGATGTCTATCTTCAAAAATGAACAATACTAGTAACAACCGCTGCTGCAATGTCTACTACAGATCACAGTCTAACACTAAGGTAACTGTAGACTAGATTTCAGTTTCCTTTCCCCTGTTGTAGTTTTAGCCAGAAGCAGTGCTGGGAGGTGGAAGTTGTGTTGGAAACAGGCTCATGCGTTCCCCAGTAAAACTGATCCAGAAGATGTTGCTCTTTCTGGTTGCAAAAAATATATTTTCAATGAGAACCAAATTCTGTCTCTGAGTAGTTGCCATGTAGTTATTGAGACACGGACTGTTGCTGTAAAATGTTTGTGAAAACTTTTCATCCTAGAGGAAGGCTCTCCTGTTACTCCATTACACTGTAACGATAACATTAAAGCAGTCATGCTGGCTTAGCCCAGGGATCCATCTTACCTGATACTCTGGTTGAGGGACCTCCTTGTCTCGCTGCTTGAGGCCCTTGCCATGCTGTGACCAACTGCAGCTGCAGGAGAACGGAGCTTGACAGTGGCTGGGAACTGTTTGTGTCATGTGCTGTCATGTCTCCAGGCAGGACTTTGTGGTGGGGCTCTCCCCCAGGGACTCGTGGACACCACTGTTGCTCCAGTTTGAGCTGTTCACTTCCATTTAGGAGGGGTCTCCCTCCTTTTATTCCATTTGTCCTCTGTAATAATTTGATTTCTTCCTGCTCTTTTCTTTTTCCTCTCATCCCCCTTCCCAGGGAGGGCTTTGAAGTTGTGTTAGGGTTGAGCTAATGCCTGATCCTAAGGGAGAATCGGGAAGAACATCAGTCATAGCCAGATACAAAGGAAAAACATGAACGGGGTAAGCATGTGGTACTTCCCAAGCACTCTGCTGTCGTCAGTAAGGGACTCCCTGAGCTGGACGTGCTTCTTACGTAATTAGTAGCCCTCGCTGAGTTTCTCTTGCATGAACTTCATCTCTCCTCAGTCTTCCTGTGCACAGCTCCTTTGATAAGGAGTTCTGTAGGTTGCTGTCTACTGTGTGAAGACGACTTTTTATTTGTTTTGAAAATGTTTTTTTTAAAAGTGTGATTTGAAGCATCCTCTGGTTACTGTCTTGCATTTTGTGGGATGCTAACTGTTCCACATATCAGTCTGTATCGAAAAGAAGTTCTTACAAATAAATGAATGTGTTCATTTATCTATTTCTGACTGAAAAGGAGGGAAAAAAATCAGCCTTCTCATCTTCATCACTACAGAAAGGAACGCTGTTGTAAAGCCTGTCACTAAAAACTATGCTCTGTCAAAGCATCTGGCCAACAGTGTTACAGGACAGTTGAAATACAGGGAATGTCTGCTTAATGCTAGGTTGTATCATGCTTAGTTGGACAGATTAACTCACCTGCACAATCAGCCCTTTCCCTTTATGGACCTGTTAACATGGATGTGCACACACTGTTCTGACTAAGCATTTTGCAATCCATTCTTCAGTCCTGTAAATGAAACTCCTGTAATAACCCGAGCGAGCAGCGAGGTTGGGGCAGAAACAATTCGCAGGTGTCGCTTTGTTTTTGAGTGTCCTGTAATCGCTTGTATTTGCAATGATGATGCTTTTACTAAGATGTGGTGTTTATGTAGCCATCCTGAGCCTATGTTTAGTTACGATTCTGCCCAGTTAGGACAGCTCCAGGTTTTTAAAATGATCCTGACAATTGTCTTGAGTTAAAAAGTCAAGGGAAGATCCTTTTCTCACTCAAAGGCCTGGAGGCTGCACCTCATCAACATAGTAAATCAAGCTCTAGGGCTGCTGGTAGAGGACCAAAACCTCTAAAGCCTTTTGATACCAGACACAGATCCAGTGTAAACTTGTTCTGCGGATTCAGAAAATGTTGCCAATTTAAATTTTTATTAGCAGACTGTATGCCAGACTAGGAATAATCTATACTCCATCAACTAATATAAATCTGGAATAAAAGTCATAGTGTGGGTTTTGAGTAATTTATCAGGAATGTGATGATATGCCTGAACCTACTCTAGACCAAATTATGACTGCCCAGATCTGGCATTACTGTGGACCCACAGTCATAGCTGAGCTAGGCAGGCACGCCGCCTGTTCTTTCTCTCCTGCTTGTGTGTTTGTTGGTGGAGTGAGAAGTTTCACAAATTTAACACTGAGAAGGCTCTTAAGACCTAGGCATTTAAATTGACTTTAAAAAAACCCAAAGCCCTTAGTTTCTGGCACACTGCTAGAAAAAGATTTTTCTCTGGGTTATTGAAAGCTAACATTTTAGTCACTTTTCACTGCTGTCTGTCTGCAAAGAGAACTGTAAAGATAATCTAGAGAAGTGAATGTTTTTTTTTTTTTGTTCTTGGCACTTCTAATTTGGTTTGAACCTATGAAGGTTCAGCTGACTTGTTTGGTTTGGGTTTTTTTTCCTTCCAAGGCTGGATCAGCGATGTGGCTAGAGGTGTCCCACCCCAGTAAACTGGGTGGTAGTACAGTGGCTGTGCTGGGAGTTCAGTTCTTTCCTTCACTTAAGTAACACCAGAGATGAAAAGCACTGTAATAAAAGACGGTAATAATCTCTAATAAATGTATTACCCAATTACAGGATTTCTCATAGCATAGCATAGCTGCTTCTTTGAGAGCTGCCTTACTTGTAGTCACCTTCCGCTCATGAAATCTTGCACTGCATCATCCCCTTTGCAAAATCCCTCTTGAAGATGAAGGCCAAAAGCCCTGGCATTGCCTGTAGTACCTTAAACAGAGATAGCAAATAACCTGTCACCTCCTTCTTGGGACCCCTTACTAGCAGTGTCTTTGTGTACTCTTGGATATTTTAGGTTCCCTGTGGTCTTCTGGCATGTTTCCAGACTCTTGGTCTAGCATCTGTATTACTGCTAGCCTGCGAATTTGGTCTGTTTGAAGATTCTCAGATGTATCTGCTCCATATGAATGGGAGGCCTGAATTCATAGTGGACTCAACAACAGTCCTCTGAAAATGGCAATTCAGAACAAATCTAAAAAGAGAGATCAAAACTTGAGCCTTATGGTTGTTACCTACTGCAGAGTTTTATGGTATTGAATGGAGGGCTTGTGATTGTGTGGCTGTGGTGGTTTTTAAAGCGAAGATTACCTACGAGGGTAACAAGATGGTTTCTTATGTGGCAGCCTGACACAACCACTTCTGCTCCTGGCATTCCTGGGCTCCACCTCTTCATGCAGGAGAAGAACTTGGTTTCCAAAATCACACCGCCAGCCTCCACAGCAAAGACTACATACTGGTTCGTTGCCTGAGAATTGGCAGGGAGGGTACACCAAGCTGATGTGCACCCTGAGGACCAGCAGCCTGGTTGGACTGCTTACCACCCCTTGGTCCCACCACAGCCTGGTCGGACTGCTTACCACCCCTTGGTCCCACCACACAGCCAGGGGGTGTTGCTGGCTGCTCAGTGGGGGACCTTGTGGCACTGCCTTTTGTCTGTTTCTCCTTGCCTGTCTGATACTGAGTTAATTGATCAGTTACTGGTGCCTGTGTTCTCCAGGAGACATCTTTATTTAGGCCCTTGTGTTAGTCTGTCCTTTCACTAGCATGCAGCAGAGCAAGGGTAAGCCAAGTCCAATAATTCATATATTTGTTAGTATGTTGTTCGTGAGACACTTTTTTTTTTTGCAGTTATTTATGCTTATTGATAGATACTATTTTATTCCCTTTTTAAAAACTGGAGTATCACTTTAAACTGGGAAAAAACATGATTTGAAAATTCATTACATTTTCACTTGGCTCAAGCAGAGAGAGCAAATCATATTTCCATGCCACTGCAAAGCATATTGTCCAATGAGCCCCATAAAATTAACTATTTGAATAAAAAATACTATTTAATAATAAGTAATTGAGTTGTTCTTTTTGAATATACATCAAAACTGTGTTTCTTACTTAGGAAGAGATTCATGTACTTGTGCCATGCTGGTTTATTGCGATTGATACTAGTTAACGTTCAACCTGTTGGAAATGCCTTCATGCCCCCTGCTTCGGGTTTCTTTAGGAAGTTGGTAGGTTTGGTAATTTCTGTAAAATTTAGACAGCAGCGAGTGTGCTGCACAGCCTGCTGCACTCCCTTCTCCAGCGAGATCCGCTTGTGCGCAAGGCAGAGCTGGCATTTTTTAGTTTACCTCCCCTTGGAAGACAGAGAGGTAGTCCAGCAATGCCTGTTCCTAGCTTGGCATCAGTCAAGCCACTCAGCTGCATGTAACTTCGTACTAACAAAGTAGTCTGGTTAGTGTAACTCTTAAGTAACTGTAGTGCAGTAAGCCAAAACCATGGTGGAAAGTATTGGGACCTAGTGGGATTTTCTGAATGGGGTTGGACTTAATGGTAGAGGGTGTTGGTTAACCACAAGGCAAAAAAACTCCAATGGACCAAACTAACATAGTTCTTTAAGGAAGTTCTGCCATGTCCTTGCTGTAATATTCCTGTAATTGCATAAACATGGTATCTGGAGATCATGGATCCAAAAAATCTGGATCCAGATTTACTTTCTATAATGGGGATGCATATATTAATTGAAATTAAAGTTGATAGAGTTGTATTTAACATCCATTATGTTTACAAGTGTTTACAACATGCTCACGTGGAAGAAAAAAGACAAATTCCTATGGTGCAGAGTCTTTTTGCAGCAAACCAGATTTTAGAATACTTCAAGAACTTTGCATTTCTTTCAACTTTTGGTGGACAAATGAGAAAAATTTTAATAGATGATGGTAGTGGCTTCATCCTTGGCATTTTGTATTTGAACAGGCTTTCTATAGTTTATGTCTGTTATGCTATTGAAATTGGAATGACTGAAATATATATTTAAAATATTAATTATATTAATATGAGGGCCTGATGACAGTCATCTCACCAAATAAATAATGTAAGATCCAATGGTTTCCAATCATTATAGAAGAGTTTACGGGTTTCTTTAATAGACAGATTGCTTAAAGCATTGCTCATTTTTAATGTGAAAATGATTGATCCTAATTACTGTCCATTGTATGTTTCACTTCATGATTCATAATGTAATTTAGAGATAGAATTCTATAGCAATTACTTAACCAGGTGATAAATTAAACAAAGAGAAGTCAATGAATCCTTACTTCCTACCTCTCAGCTATTTCTTAAGCCATTGTGTTTAAAAAGAGAAGTTTAGATGCCAACTCTGCTTTTGTTACTGGATATCTGTCTTCAGCCCCTAGAGATTTGCTGGAGGCTTTAAATCTTGCAAGGGATTGTTAAGAACATTTTGTTAATTACCTTTATAATTCATCTAGTTTAAGCTGTTCATTGCAAGACCCTCTGTTATTTCCATTGACATCAATGCTGAAACTCGATTTTATTTTGTAGTGTAAAAGCGGCATTTTAGACGTACTTAGTTGTCACTTCATATTATTTTTTTCCTGAGAAATACTAATGGAGTCTGGTCCCTCTATTCTGGAGTGTTATATCTATACCATTATGTATGAAGTATGATCTTTTAGTTGCATGCACATATTGAGGCACTTACTGTGAATAGTCAGAGTGCCAGAAGAGAGGAATATGGAATCATACCATGCAGTTGCTATCTTATGGTAGTGCCTGTGTCCATTTGCAAACCTTCCAAGTTTTCCATTTGCAAACCTTCCAAAACTTTACCTACAATAAGAAGCTGAGATGCACTGCAGGTAGCTAACCAACAAGGAGGAGTCATGTGAGAATGCTTGTGTAAAGGATAGAACAGAGCCTAGCTGAGCTGAATAGAAACTTCGTTTTTTTTTCAGAAGTGTCCTGAGGAAGAAGTACACCTTGCTTCTTTTGAAAAGTCTGTGGTTCGTAATTCAACTAGTCTGCTAAAATAGAAAAGTAATTATATGACAGTGTTACTTCTACATAGATAATTCTCTTGTATTGACTGCACTTGCAAAACACCACCTTTTGACCCATAAACTGTTTCATAAAGGTGCTGCCTTTTATAATCAAAAAAACTTTTAAAATCAAAATACAGGTAACAGCAGTGGTCAAACTGATTTTCACTTATATTTTCAGATTAGTTTTTTGGAAAAAACACACTTGGCAAATTATCCAGCAAAACCGCAAACAGGCATAAATACATCCATGCAAAAGGATACACACTCTGTCTGTTTTATCTGCTTTTGATAACTTTAATTTTTGAAATACATTAAGTCGATACTTCCGTATTACTTGCCAGATTGCTGGTAGCTAGTTTTTGGTCCCCTGCCAATAATGAGGAGTAAGATTTTGATTAATATAGTATAGCTTATAGCAATACCTTAATCAGAGCACACAGTCTTCCAGTATTTTTCCTCTTCATCTGAAGAAGGAAGTTATAAAAGAATAGATTTTCATTTTCTTAATTGAAAATAGCACAAAATAAACTTTCAAACATGAAAGGGCAGATGATTAACTCTTTGCCTCAGGTCAAAAAAGATAATAAAGTCAGGGAATGAGGGTGTGGCTTGGCAGTACTGAGTTACGAAGACTGATTTTTCTAAGTTTAGTTGTTTTGTGCCTTGGGTTTAGTTTCTTTTTCAACACTTATTTGGAGCCTGTCTGATAGGAAGTTAGTAATAGTATCTGTATGCCAACTGTGCAGCGGGATGTGGTTTCCACATGCTTCAGGATTTTGAATACAGATAGGAAACCATTTGCTGCTTGTGTTTAAAAGCAGAAATTAGACTTCTGTAACTTATAGTTAAGGCTGATCACATAATCACATAAAAAAACTGAACGGAAAGGGAGGCATTGACGTTTTGCCCAGAACACTGTTCAGCACCAGTATTCTGGTTAAACCCCAAGCTTTAGTAGACAAGTTCAGTCTCTTGGCAGAGCAAGTCTGTAGTGTTCATTGCCAAAGTAGCGCTCAATATCCAGACTGACCAGATGAGATCTTGTCACTTTTGATTTTGCTAGATATTTTGCTGTTTTGTTTCAAGGGGCCTTATTTCTGGCACAATTTTGTGTTGTAATTCAGGGGAGCTAATTATTTCAGTAAAACGTAGCAATTAGTTACATCTGTCAGTGAGAAAACAGATATAAAAAACACTTGAGGGTTGATCCCCCTGTTCCCCTGTCTTTAAAGAAGAGACAAGATCAGACAGATTCTTAGGAGCTAATAAAGATTTGCTATTTAAAGGCTTTCCACACTGATCCCCAACTTTAAATAGCTGCTTGTTAATTATACAGGCAGTGTGACCTGCCAAACCGTAGCAATTAGCTAAGCCCCACAGATATGGTGTAAAACTCAAGATGTTCTGGGGAATGCTGTAGCAGTCCAAGGACATTCTGACACAGTGAAATCTTTGAATCGCAAATATTTACATACAAAATTTTAATTGAGTAAGCCGAAGTCTAGAAGGTTTGTTTACTGTCACTAAAGCTTCTCTAGCTAGAGGAATATTTAATTCAAACCACGAGCCTTGTGTATTATTCTGCATCTCCAGAGATATTTGAAGTACTTTGTGTGTAAGTTCAGTCTCCCTTTATTTTTGGTGATGGCATCAGAAGATGCATTAATTCTGGCAGGTAGTCCCCCTTAGAATTGCTGGGAGGCCAAACACTTTTAGTTTGGATTCCATTCTGCCCTGGTACATAGACAGAACTTCCTAAGTGGTTTCAAAAAGCCTTTTTTTTGGTTGTTGGGTTGGTTTTTTTCCAAAAGACGATTGATTCCCCTTTGAAAGTATCAAGCTTTTTTGTTTTGTTCTTTTCCTCCTTCTCCCAGCTGAAATGACCATGTGGTTCTGGGCCTCAGCAGTCTCACTGATAATGTTGTACTGAAATCCAAGAGGCTCTAAAAACATTTGACTTTGTTGAAAAAAGTATCTTTAGACTTGAAGTGTGTACAAGGAGGAATGTTCAGACATGTTTCACCTAGTAATGCGTTTTAATCTCTTTCAAAAAGAGATCTTCAAGGAAAGGATTCTTCTTTGTGGTGGGTGTTGTATTTGCTTGGAAACGTTTCGCTAAAGCAGAGGACAAACTTTGCAGAGGGGACGCTGGAAGGATGTGTGTGTTCTACTACAGCAGAGCAGGTGGCTTGTCATGGTCACCAAAACCACAGAAATAACCTCCCATGCTCTCCTGTGAAGGATTTGAGCAATGCTTTAGAGAAATCTGTAAAGGCCTACATTGGCCTTGGCCTAATTTGACAGGAAAAAAAAAAATCTCATTGTTCAGAAAACCCCTCACTGGACAGGAAAAAAATTACATGCTTTAGCTGTTTGGAAAGGTAGGATTTTTAGGGCTGCCAACAATGCATCCTCTGCTCTCAGGAATGGCTGTTACTAGACACATCAGATGAGTTTTGTCAATGTGTATTTTTCGCCCACTGATAATTCTGATTAGCTATAGTTGCCATAAGTTTCTATATTTTCAGTTAGTATTCTGTGCAGTTGTTACTCAAATATACTGTGTAAATAAGATCTTGTTTCTGTGGTGACCTCCAAAAGCTGTGGTGATTGCAGTGGCCTCAGATTTGAGCAGCTCTCCTTATGCTGTGTGTAGCAGTACATAACCGGCCTGGCTGATTTTCTTGATGAATGGCAAACCAACAAAGGTGAAAAAGGATCCAAAACTCTACCAAGCTGCTTGTTTTCCTTAACTGAAGACTGGTTTTGTGTAATACTTATTTCTGTGACAGAGGCCAAAGTAATTAAAGGCTAGAAAGAGAGGAAGGGGTAAAAGCTTTCTGAAATAATTGCGTCTGCCTGGTGAAGTATACATATTTCCAATAAACATCAGTCCCAGTGCCATTCTGTTTGCTCAAGGCTTTTTTTTCTCTGCTCTTATACGTATAATGGCTGTTTCTTTTTGGGAGATTGTTACTATCATTGTATCATTCATATATTTATGTTATTTATATAGTTAAAGATTTTCCTGTTATAGACTATGAGGTGATATGTGGTTTCACTTTTGTATTGATTATTACAACCCAAACTTGAGTTTTACCTAATTTGAACGTCTCTCTTGATCTGTAGTGGACACTCCAGATCCCTACGTGGAGCTGTTCATCCCATCTGCACCTGACTGCAGGAAGAGAACAAAACATTTCAATAACGATGTGAATCCTGTGTGGAACGAGACCTTTGAGTTCATTTTGGACCCCAACCAAGAGAATGTTCTTGAGGTAAATCACATGGCTGAGCTGCATCTGGGAAAACGGAAGTGTTGCAGTGTCTGCAAGGTTAAAAATACGGTAGTTTGTACGTGTATGGCATCTGTTTTCTCAAGATTACAACTTTTTTTAGAACATTAAAGGCTTGGTTTTACCTTTAGGCATGATGCTAAGCAAGAGGTGTTGTGTAAATTGAATTATTCAAGGAGTAGCCTTGAGAGTCATTATAAGATATGCCTCTGAGTCATCTCTCAGACTGTGCCTGAGGGCTAGCAGCTTACTGTTCTTTACATCAGCCACAAATTATTTTCGCCCTGCTTTCTACGCTGATTCAGCTATTATGGACAGTCAGTAGGTGCAGGTGAAGTCAAGTTTCTGCCCATTCCCTGCTTCTCTTATTTGTAAGATCTGCAGGAGCTACAGCTGAAATAACTGATGTGATCTGTAGTAGCTCTCATGATACTCAAAAGATGAGTGGAATGGTAACTGGGGAATAGCAGGTAATAATTAAAATATAGTCCCTTGGTTTTACTAGAACTGTATAAAGACTGGGTCAGATTGTGCTTGTAGCTACACTTAGGCAACTTCTCTAGTCATGTATGAATTTATTGAGTACAAAACTTGGTTCAAGGGTTTTTAAAGGATAAATTATTAAAGTCACTGAAAGCAGTGGTCAGCGGCTTACCAGCTGTCTTCTTGGGAACAGTACCACCTCTTATACTCTGCATCTTTATGCATTCTTACATGAAGAAGTTTAGATGCTGGCAAGCCATCCATTTTGTACTGTTACATGATCTCAGATATTTTTGACCGCGTGGAGGGCTGGATCGTTCACTTCCTGCTGTGGTAATGTGACTGCTTCATTGCCCACCAGGGTGAGAACCCCCAGTTATTAGAACACCTTTTATAATTTGGCTGACATTTTGTAAGGTGTTTCTCAGGTTTTGGGACCTTTTTTTTCAGTTGTTGTAAAGTACAGGATTTTACGAGCTGGCATGCTGTTGATTTCCAGCACAGTATGGCCACAGCATACTGCCAGGTTCTGCAAGTCTCTTTCTCCTGTAACAGAACATAACGAGACTGATTATAAATAGAACTCAGAAATGTATCTTTACAATAACTAAAGGCTGTTGTTGATTTGAGACACGTGCTGTAAAACTCCATGAAAATTGCCTGCAAAGAGCTGGTGATGGTGATAACATGTAATAATGGTGAATCATGGACCTAGTTGACACATATATTTACATACACATATATGTGTTCATGGTAAACATTCTCTTCACCATGTTTGGTGATGTTTGTGTGCTCCCATTGTTGCACGCACACACAGTGCCTGGCAGAGCCTTTGGATTCTGCGTGGAGTGCAGCGTCCAAATTCAAATCTGTGAAACCACCTTCCCACCCAAAACCTCTGTGAATTCCCAAGCTTACACAGACTCTGCAGTCTTCTCAACTCCTCAGATTATTTTAATCTAAATCTTTAATTCCATCTCAAGTGCACTTTTCACTCTGAAGTGTAAGAAGCTCTCCAAAATGTGATTAAGAAGTTTGTGCTGTTACTGATTTTCAAAGACATCCCTCAGGGATTACAGCGATAAAGTTCTGCAAGGAAACAGAAGGAATGTAGATGCCATTAAAATAATGAATTCTGTCCTAAAATACAGTTCATCATTTCAAAGCATTGCTCGTGGCACAGGATGAAGAAGATTCTTTATAGCTGAGAAGAGGCGGAACCCAAATGCAGCAACTAGTTATTCAAGTGATTGTATCTTGATTCCATTTGGTTTATGCAAAAGAAAATAGTCCAAGCCGCAAACATATGATAATTTTGAAGATACAATTCCACAGAGTGGAAAAAAATCATAAGCCAAATGAGTTCAGAGAACTCATTTAATAGAAACCATGTAAATGGTAATTCGAAATTCTTTCTGAGTTTCTTACTTGAGAATTTGGAAGGCTGCCACTGAGGAAAAAACTGCTAGATGTAGACCCACATGGGTAAGAGCTAAAGCATTGAAAGTGTTCTGTGGTATCCACACTCACCTGTGGATAGCATCACATTTTGAAAAGGTATGTGCTCTGACATGGAGAATATGAGAAGAGACTTGAAGATCTGGCTGACTACAGAGAAAAGCTTTGTGTAATTCGGAATGCTGTACATTTGGCCAAATCATTGGTATAAAAATCTTGGTCTGTAGATACAAGGCTAGGATTTCTGGATTTTATCTTCACTAAAAAGTTGTTGTATGTTTTTTGGTGTATCATATTTAAAACTATAGAAGTTTCTCCATAGAGAAGTGTTCCCAACTGGAAATGTGAAGTAATTGTATATTTGATATGTATAATGTGAAGTTATTATGTCTGCTTAGAAAGGTGGTGAGATTTACTGACAGAAAGTTGCTCAGATAAAAACCCCTTTGTAAATGGTGCTGTCACACTCTTGCCAACTGCATGTCTTAAAGGTGCCACCGACACTATACATAAGCTTACCCTGTTTTAAAAGAAGATGTCTGTTGGCATTGGGTGTTAACTGGGTTGGGTTAGGCCTATTCTTTTTCCATATAGGGTTTTTTAAAAAACTTTAGACACAGACTGTATGGAATGAAAAAAGGGATTTATCAAAGTAGATTTGAATACCCGTTAATTTTTTCTAGGTTACCTTGATGGATGCCAACTACGTTATGGATGAGACTCTTGGCACATCCACATTTCCTATATCTTCTCTGAAACTGGGAGAGAAGAAAGAGGTCCAGTTAACTTTCAACGATGTAAGTTGCAACATTCATGGCTTTGTTGGTGCAGCTTTGAATATGATGGAAAGCTCGTAAAAGAGCACCTGAATTGAGGGACCTAAACTATTGTGTAGACCAGGGTGTACCACGTTTCAGTCCTTTATTAAATGTCTGAATTTTATCTGTGCCGCATTCTGGTGAGATAAAGCTGCTTCACAAATCAATAGAAGATGGTGCTTATAAAGGCCAAGTGGTGTGGCCTGAGGACTCTCACTGAGTCTGTTATACAAGTATTCCCCTCAATCATTTTGTTGAAGGGTAAGGAAAACATTTGCCCTGCTCATGGTACTGGTCACGATTAGATGTTCCTAGATGAAAGGAAATCTGAGACTATTTCTGATCCCATCGGTCTACCTCAGTACTACATATGTGTGTGTTTTCTTAAGATAGAACTAAGTTTTGAATTCAGTAAGGGATTAGAATATATCATGGAGGGGACAAGGGTGGCAGCCTTTCAGTCAGGAAATCGCTAAATATTTTGGGGCACAGGACTGGTTATCTCAGATGAGGATTGTTGTCTGTGTATGCTGCTCTGAGGCTCATTTTCTAAGTATTCACTGTTGACCGTGGTTAAACACAAGAGTGCTGGCCTAAAGGCACTGTATTTATCTTCTTACAGTCCTTCTGAGAGGAGAATTAAGAGGAACACTGCCATTGAATGCCTTAGTTGTCCCTGCTGAGAGAATCCTCCTTCAAAGTCTAGTTTCAAACTTTCACTTGCTAAACCAATTTCTGCACCACTTGATTCAATTTAGTTTAATGGTCTTTGTAAGCGTGAGAGGTTATGCCAGGTTTGCTGGTCAGTATATTACCTTTACTATTGATGCCTGTGGCTTCCAGAAAGCTAACAGAAATTCTTTTATTATTATATGTTTCACTTTCAATAAATGGCTTTTTTGTAACACAGCCCTAGTTAATATGCAATAATGCAGTAATTGGATTATTGTCTTTAAACACGTACACAAAACAGATGGAGTCAGTCTAGCAGGGATTGTCTGCCTGCACGGTAACTCCTGGAACTTGTCAAATCTGTGTGTAATTGAGCTTGTTTTGCATGTATTAAAATATTGTCATTTGTAAGAGTAACATATCACAGGCTGTTCTGAATATAATTCAGTACTTGTATTTATATCCATCACATCTGGTTATCTTTATATGTATGTATATTGTGTGGATACTGTCTGCATTTCTGTTTTGGGCTATGGCTTATTATATGATCAGAGGTCTTGATTTGACTGCTCTGCTGTTCTCCATGTGATACAACTTTAGAAGTGTGGTTACAGCAAATAACTGGTCAAGGCCTATTTACTGGAAACTGGAGAGTCTCATATATAAGATTCAGTGTTTGATTAGGCATAGCCTTAGGGCAGCTGGAATTTTGATACCCTCCTATTTTTTTCTTTTTTCTTTTTTTTAAAGTTCCTGCATATTTATTTCTCTTTAAGTGCTTCTGTAACTCTTGGACTTCTGGAGTGTGGGCTGACTGCAGATGCTTGGTTCTGCTAGGCATGAGGTGAGGTAGTGAGAAAGAGCTGATGAATAAATTTTGAAAACATAGTTTACAAAGCTCATGCCAATAATATAAGGCCTCATCACATTACAGATATGCTTTAACTTCTCATCAGCACTCAGCAAAACTGGTAGAGAACATAGGGGGCAAAAAAGTGAAAAAAGCCAAATACACTTTGAAATTTTCAAGCAAATAGTAAGGGAACATCAAGTCAGGTTGAGCCTTGTATAGACAATTTTATACACAACCTGTATTCCTGAGATTTCTGAGGCAGTCTGTATATGGTATAGAAAGTGGCATGCTATTCCCCCATT
Organism: Falco rusticolus; assembly: GCF_015220075.1. NCBI lineage: Eukaryota > Metazoa > Chordata > Aves > Falconiformes > Falconidae > Falco > Falco rusticolus. The sequence goes on from NC_051197.1 coordinate 32,088,596, forward strand.
GGAACATTTCAATTCAAGGCTTTATTTAATACTGTGTGTGTACTTTTTTTCAACCATTGGATCACTGCATGGTTTCTGAAGTGCTTTCTAAATTAGTAATATCAGGTGCTGGAATAATGTAATTGCAACCCTGTCTTTGAAGTATTTCCGTAAATTGCTCTTCACTCTGTTTCTTCATGTTCTCTCTTTGTTATTTCTTTGCCTTTTCTTTCTGCCACCACCCTGTTAATATGCTGCCTCATTTACAATTCCCATTTCAGAGGGCAGGAGTGGAGTGCCAGGTCTTACCTGGCCCGTCAGCAGGTATGCGAGATGTGGGAGGCCAGAGGCAGCTTTGGGCTTCTGTATCCTTAAGTACTCTGTATGTGTCAAGCAGATATTCAGTCTGAGGTGTCCTAGCTCTGTCTGTAGTGCTCACATACCGCAAACGGGGAAGATAATCCGTCTATAGCTAGAGGCAGAGTGAAACAAGACACTGCTGAGTGTTACGGTCCTACAGGGCTGTACCAGTGTGTCAATGGCCATAGCATGTGAGGGGGCTCGGGGAGGTGAAAATGCTTGTCCATTCTGTCTTAGTTCTAGCAACCTCATACTCTTGGATTTTGCCTAACATGCAATTTGTGCATTAACCACCATTTTTTAACCTCTTGCCTGCAGGCAACCCCTTTTCAGTGCTCTATGAAAGGCAGAGGAGACCAGACTGTAGCTTATGGGTCAGGTAGTTCTATGTGTCTAAGTGAAATCATTATGTAGTGACATTTATTAATTTACTTGCATCTTTCAGAAACTTGTAAACCATCACTCTTCCATGAATTGATAATTTAAGCATATTTAACGGTGGAAAGCGCTTGGTGGCTCTTGTGGGACACAGAGCAGTCATTCCTTTACAAGTCTTTTTTTCAGATACAAGTTGAGCATGAAGTTTACTCAGTGAACTGGGAAGCAAGTGGCAGATAGACTGTGGCTGGCAGTAGAAACAAAAGGTCATAAGTGTATGAAGACAATTTGATCCCTTCAGGCCAAAGATGAATAGCACTGTAAAACAGTGATTGTCAGTGGAAGAAAGCCAAGACCATGGGATCTGATGAATGAAAGTCAGGACCTAGCAGCACCTAGCAGCATTTTCAGTGAAAGTGGTGTATTTTAGAATCACATTGTATGCTTTTAAAAAAATATATTCCGTAGAAACTCATTCATGAATTTCAGAAATATCCTCCTTTTTAAAAAAAAATACTTGAACTATTGCCATCAGATATTTTTTTTGTTTGAGGTGTGCTTGTGGGTTTTTCCCTCTGTAAGTGGTGTAACCATATTTAAATACTTCTTGTTTAGGTCACAGAAATGACTTTAGAATTGTCTCTTGAAGTATGGTAAGTATCCCTTTTTTTTAAAAAAAAAGTTGGAAAATGTATTAGCAGCAAAGGTATTTTTTATTTTACTCTGTTTGTTAGAATTTTCTTAAAAACATCTCAGGTAAAGTACAAATATTCCTTGTTCTAACATAGAAATACCAAGTACTGAAAAGTCAGGGAATTGTAAAATTGAGGGTTATTTTCACATTGTAATTCTATCATGGACTTAAGCACCATTACTTGGACTAAAGGTGTGCCCTTACCAAATGTTTGCTGGGACAAGGCCATCATGTATGAGTTTATCTTCCTGGTTCACGTTAAGTGTTTTCCTTTTCAAGGGCCTTTTCTCTGATAAACTCATAGACATCAGGTCCAGCTGTTATCCTCATTATTTTACCTTCTGCGGTAACTTTGCATCTCATGTTAACTTCCAGCATATATGGATGCTCGTTACAAAGCTGCCCCTGAAATGTATTTGAACGTTAATACAATGCAGTGCTGAAGTCAAAGGTGGAGGATCTCAGGTTTTCACCATGTGTAAAGCTAAGCGGTTTCCTACCTTTGTTTTTTTTCTCTCCTCTCTGTCTTTCTCCCTCTTTCTTAGCCTATCTAGGCGAAAGACCAAAAATTACTTTGAAGTATTATCAGAAAAATGTCTTTTAAGTCTAAAAATGAGTAACTGAGAACAAGGCATTTAATGGGTCTTTTTCTGTCTGTAACTATAAGTAGCATTGCTGAGCACTGTAACTGCAAATGTAGAACTCTTTCATAATGACTCTGGAGGCTGACAAATATCCCCCCGGGATAATTTCTGCTCATCGCTTTGTACTAGTAAAGATGCATATTTGGGTGGTCCTTGAGACCACCCCTAAGTCTTCCAGGGCTCGTACATTACAAGTATTTCATATCTTTGAGATTAAATGAACTGAAGGTGCTTGGCTATGTCTTGTTGCTCTTAGGCAGTAGGCTTTGAAATATGTTAAACAAAAGGATCTGATCAAGTTCTGCTCTGTTATTCTTGAATGGCCACGTGGATTTTGGATTCTGCGTGGACCTCTTGTTCACGGTGTCATATATACCTTCATGGAACATTACTTGTAGGTCATCTTTTCCCCCCTTTTACTTAATCCCATTATTATTTTACATAATAGTTTTTTGAAAACCCGAGGAATTACTATCTGTGCTTAAATAGATCCATTTCACCATTTATTTTTTCATAAAGGACTCTTAAAAATGCTGCCTTGCAACTAACGTGTCAAAGCATTCACAAATAAATATTTTGTGAATCACAATCACAAATAACTCATTTTTGTAAATATGGAAATTTCAATGATGCAGATACTGGGACGAGCTTGTACACTCTTCTTGCTGCTCTCTGCTAGAGGCAGTGCTGCTGGAAACTACTATAGTTCAAACGCTTTGAATGACGTACAGGCTCGGTGAGTTAACTAGTCCAAAAGAGATGACAGTTCAAATTGTTTGTCTCATATCCATGAGATGAGAAGTGGGAGCTGAAATTGTAGCTTTTATTTAAGTACAGTATTGAGGTCTTTATGCAACCTTGTGTACTTTTTGATCAGAGGATGTGGGGGAAGAAGCTAGAGAAAAAGATTTAGATGTTTTCCTGTGGCCAGCCAGTACCGTTTGTGCTGAGATCCGTATGGGTTTTGATCATAAGACTGAATGGATACAGAGTCAAAATTACCCTCTTCTCCCTTAACTTGAACCTGTAACTTAAGAACAGTGTATGTTAGTGAGAATGTAAGAAAATTTTTCATTACAGGTCTTTGTTCAGTGGATAAGCAGAAAATTCAAATTTATAGACTAAATTTATAATTGTATGTGAGTGGTGAACTCACTTGCTATATTTTAATTTAGAGGATTTTAAGACCATGTAATATAACACTAGAAGCTGTGTATTTTGTGATTGGTTTTCACTAGTATGTGAAGAATGAGGGTTCTGTATAAAATGCATGTCTTAAAGATGCAGTGTGCCATTGTTCCTTGCATCTGTCACTCCATGGAATCAGCAGATACAATGTTGCATGAACAATCATTATTTTATGTTATTTTATTTTATTTAATCTTATTTAAGTTAATGAGGAATTTACTCTTACTCCCGCTCATTTCCCTAGGTGGTATTTTTAATTCTCTTTTGAATTAAGCCTTTTGTTAAAGCCTGTCTGTTTTGCTACACAGCTCTTCGACTGATCTCCGGTTCAGCATGGCTCTGTGTGATGAGGAAAAGAAATTTCGGCAGCAGCGAAAAGATAATATCATGCACAGTATGAAAACATTTCTAGGAGAGGAAAACAGCAAGAACTTGACCACTTCCCGTGATGTAAGTTTGGAGAATTGACATCTAGATTAGTATCACCTTTGGAGTCCTGCATTTGTCTCTCAAAAGAATGAATGAGACATATGAGGTAGAAGGGTTCAATGTAAAGACCGGTGAAAGAACCAGTAAGATCTCTTTTTCCTCTATGTGCATACAGTATTTAGGCAGGAGAACAATTTTTCTTTGCTCTAAATTTATAGATTAAAGTTTAAGGAGACAAATTCCTGTGCCAAAATAAAGCTGCACTTAAATAAGATATGCCCAGTATGTGTAAGAGGACTATACTATATGCCATCATAGGATAGAAATCACAGCTTTTCATTTCCACTGGCGCCTGAACAAACTGCTGTGACTTTTATCGGGTTCTTTATTGTTTTAATCCTTAGCAGGCTGTGCCTAGGTTAAAATTGGGCAAAGGAGATAAATCCATGCTTTTCATTTTGCTCTGCTTTTGAATTCCATGCTGCTTTGAGGTGTTGCTTCTGAGTTGAGATCGTCATCTGAAAAATGCCTAAAGGGTGTGTGAAATACCTGCTGCAGAAGAAGCATGCGGTGGCTCTGGGCACGCGCTGAACTGCAGAATCTGCCCTTGCATGCTTGATATCCAGCCTGTGCTCTTTAAGTGGCCTTGGCTGTGTGGCCTTCATGTCTAAAAGATTAGGCAAGGAGTGAGATGTTTTAATGTTAAAGTCATCTTAGAAATTATTTTCTTTCTTTCCTTTCTTCTTTTCCTTTAGCCCATTTTATAGGATTAGGATGATGAAATTTATTGCTTAGAGAATGTGGGAAACTGCAGCTTTCATTGACTCGCTGGTGCTCAGTCAGAAAGTTAAGCCAGCAGATCTAGATGGACTGATTGTGGTTTGGGTCACATCAAAGTGAGGAAGGGTGCCAAACCCTGCTGATCTTTATGGTGATTTCATAAAACACAGCGTTATTTTGAGTTAATTAAGGGTAAACTTGGTACAGATCCACTTGTTTTGTAGTAGCTTTTCCATCCTCCTCTTTCTAACTTGCTTTTCCCCTCCCTTGTTATGCTTCTTTTCTTGTTCTTGTGGCAGGAAGACTGTGCCTGTGGGGTGTGCGTGTCAAGCAATGAACGTTCCTTTTGCGCATTTTTAGTATAAGCAAAATGTGACAGTCTTTTGTGAAACTGGAACCAACAATGAAGAATTACTTTTTAGTTTCTGTGAAGTTTTTTAAGCAGGTGGTAAATGTGTTACTGTTGTATACTTTTAAACCCTGTTGCATAATAAAATGTGCTTGTGTGAGCTTTCTGAAGAAGATGAAAGAATTTGACACGCATCGTACATATTTTATTTGTAGTGATATGAATTGTGCATATTGTGAAGGAACATTTTCAAGGTTTTTTAAATTTCGGTTCAGTTATTTTAATCTTAATGCATGCAAATCTTACCAGAACAGCTATTTGTGAGCGTGACATTGGTCTGACCTTCTGCAGCAGAGTATCTTTGTCAGAAAGGATGCAGATACTCTGCCAAGATCCAGTTAGAACTGGAGTGATAGTCAATGCCTGAAGTATCAGTTCTGTGCAGGTGGGATGTATGCATGAATTATTGTAAATGCTAGGTAGATTTCGTATTCTTTTTGACATCATCTTCCCTTCTTATTCCTCGCTGTCTCAAATACTGAAATTTTATCAGTTAAATTACATCTTCCAAGACCAGACAGTAATTTTTAATTGTAGGCTTATCAGCCCTAGGAAGGACTGAGGTAATGTGATCCTCCCCGGTTTTCATACGCCAAGTGTGTATTTCCAAGCTGACTTATCAGAATTTTTAGCTGCTTCGAGCGATGAGAAAAACCTTTTTGTCAAATTAAAATATAGTTTTGTCCTTTCAGCATGTCATTTTAACTTTTATTGCTACAGATGGAAGAAGCAGGAGGATTTATAGGATGTCTGTAGTCTTAACATAGCATCAGAAGTCAGGAGACATAATGAGCGTTCTTAGCTGCCTCCGAGTCATTGTTTAATCTTAAACAAGTCACTTACTCAAAGTTCACCTAAGTTTCTTCATCTGTGAATAGCAATATATGTGCCTTGCAGGAATGCTGTAAGACTGTAATACCAGTGAAGTAATTATACAACTCTGGATGGGGAAGTGAGTACTTCCAAATTTCCTTTATCTTGAGGCACATTCTGAAAACGCAGAGGATGAGATTTCTTGTACCTGTGGTTTTGCTCCATTTATTTTGTTAATTTTTGTTCCTTTAAACAATTTTCTAGAAACACTGTAATCAATTAAAGAAAGTGTCTTCTCTAAGACTGGATTTGAAGACAAAAAAACTAATAATCATCTCTGTACCTCATAGCAAACCACCACAGGTATTCTTGTCCAGATTTTGTGCACTATGTTTCCAGGGCATTTAGTTCAAAACATCTGCTCCACTCATTGCCAAAACAAGATTTAATAGATTTCAGGTTTTTTTGGGTTTTGGGTTTGGTTTTTTTTTTGCCAGATTACTGGAAAATATGATTGAGTGGCTGTGTCCAAAGCTTGTTTTTCTGAAAAAATATCTTCTTTCCCAAATCCTTTCCATTTTCGTGCCCAGTTTGGTGATTAAGCAGTCAGCACTTGAGATGAGGCGCCTATTGATTGAAGTGGAACTGTGTGGTGCTGAGTTTGTCCACATCGTACAGTGCCCCGTGGATCCTAGAAACAGTACAGATGTATTGACAAAACACTTCATTAGTGTTGTTAAATCCTGTTCAGTGGTGTTTGGTGGTGTCTAAGCTAGTTTGTTCAAAGCTAGCTTCAGTCCCTCAGCACTGTGCCATGCAGACCAGCCATAGGAAAAAGAAATCCATGCTGGCATGGCCTTTTGGTTGTTCAAAGTGGGCTCAACCATATAGAATTGAGCATGGCATTGTGGCCAGGGATGGGAGCAACGGGCTTTTTTCTCCAGGACTTTCAAATCCAATTCACATTTTTGCCATTGACTCACCACATCACTTTCTTCTGAGTCACTCTACCCTTTTGATCTGAGTTTACTCATCTGCCTGAATGGGTTTGGTACCTCTGCCATGGTTTTACTGGTTATGCACAAAGGACTTGGGGTTCAGAGTGCCTGAGTGTGGAGTGTGTCAGCCCCAGCCTGGGTGCGTGGAGAAGTGTGCGTGCCTTGGGATCCTACCTAGTCTCCATTCTTTCCTGATTGTGAGATGGCTTCTTGGTTCTTTTCCCTTTGTACTCTGCAGCTACTCCCCGCTGCCCCTGCCCTGTTTATCCTAGAGGGCAGCTTGTAAGATGGGTTTATGTAACTTCAAATTTTACTGTTTTTTGCCCTTAAATGTGTTGGAAACCAGTTTTCAGCTAAAAAGCTGCTTTGACAAACCTAACTGCTTGGAAACGTACTCTACCTTACTCTGCAAAGCAGGAAAGGACTCAGGCTTCATCACCTGACTTATGCCTACAAGTCAGCTTGTATTCAGCTGGCTGAAATAAATGAATGTAAATGTCTAGTAGGTGCTTCTCTTCAGTTATTTTTTCATCATTTAAAAACTTCATTTGCTGTGGGAAGCTTAACTTAAGCTGCTGCTCTCTGCTCTAGAACTCTTTATTTGAATTTCATTTATAGAAATAAAGTAGTGATTGCAGCTCTTCATACTTTGCTATCAAGTGGAAATTAAGAGGTACTATACATCCCCCTACCTCTCAGTATACCCACCCTCCCCCAGTACAGGAACCTATGATTCCCAGAATGCCTGTGAAGATTAAGTGTACAGGAAGCATTTGCAGTCAGGATACCAGTGACTCTTCTTGACATTCTTTATTGATCCTCCTTCTGGATTTCTCTGGATCCTGAAGAAAACTCAGATTTTCCCTTGTGCTCATGCCACCTAACTGATGAATAGATTTGTTGAATAGTGGTGCTTTGGAAGTGTTCTTGCATACTTTTTCCAGGCTTGCACCTGCAGACCACTGTCTTCATCCTGTTTGGATTTGTCTGTGTAGGTTAATTAGGTAGTGGTTATAAAGAGCTTTCAAAGCCTAACGTACATGATTAAATTTGTGATTAGTAATACGGTTGTTCTGTACAAAGCAACTGCTCCGTTATTGGGGTGTTGGCTTAACAAAACAGGCATGTCCTAAATCATTACCTTTGTTTTGTCATTTTTTTGATAGATAGCTATCTCTGGAGGTGCATCATGAATGCTGATGCCAGTAAATACCTGTGGTTTCTATTACTAAAGCTTAACACTTATGAAGAAGATAATCAGATAATCTTACTGCATCAAGAATAAGCAGGTTTTGAGGAATGGAAGCCTCGAGAAATGTCTCAACTTACTTGGTCATTGTGCATGGTCATTTCCATGTGACTGCATTTTCAGTCTGCATGGAGTTGCGTTGCTTAGAGTGTGGAGTCTGCAGAAGGAAACTGAACTTCAGTAGTCATGTGATTCCTTTTCTTATAACTAATCCCATCTATTGGCACCTTGAATTATGTTTCAGTGAATTTTTTGACGACTTATCCATTTGATCAAACAGGGGCTTTCGGCACAACTGTGTAATTCCTTTTATGCTTGGTAACAACCAAGAGGTTGCTACCCTATCACCATGGAACAGTGGAAAATTCTTCTACATCTCAGAAACTGGGAACCAGATAGGACCTTTCCTTAGCCTAAAATACTTGATGATGGTAGCAAATGAATTTCTATTTTATTTTGTCTTCTTTTTAAATACTTGGGGAAATTATGTCGTGGAGGGGAACCACTTTGAAGGCAGGCTGGGAAGGCTGGGAAGTAAGAAGGAAAGAAGTATAAAACCCCTGTACATATATTTTCAATATGGTGTCATTTGTTATTGGGTCTGCTTTTGCTCCCTTCGCTATCTCTTGATAGGTGAGTAGGTGTATAGGTGCACCTATATTCTTCTTCTCTCTCCTGTAGTTTTTGCAAGGTAGTTGTAAATTTGAGACTGTCTTCATGCTATGTAGTAATATCAGATGTTTTTATTATAAAATGTGTTTTTAAACTCTTGGCCAAAATATTATTTGTCTCTCTTCTCTTTCTCAGTAGTAATTTTTACTGCTTTTGGCTCTGTTACAAAGATACAATTTGGATTAAAGCTGGTGTTTGGATTGTCTTAAAAATTTCTGTGGTCTTGTAACGAAATAGTTTATTTAATAACTGAATTCAATATCTTCTCTGGTTTGAATTATGGATAAATAAATTCTGAGTGTGTTTTCATTTAGAAATTTTGCTAAAAGCGATGATTTCTTCAAACAAGTTCTAATTCTTCAGATACCAGGGAAACAGAGTTCTAAGTAACAGGGCATCATGGGGCAGGTCCTTAGTAATGCTGAGACCTGACGTCGTTTATTCACCTAGTTGTAGACCTTTTGATTAGATTTCAAGGTCTGAAGCAGTGCCACAAATCTGCTTGAGTGAACTGAACCTGGAATTCTATACATTATTTCAGTAGGCAGGAAGCTAAGGAGGATCTTAATTACAGCATTTGACTATCTGTGTGTGTGTGTGTGTTTATATATATGTATTTTACTACTTGACCTGAAGAATCAGAAAAATCAGACATTACCTTTCTGTGCCTGTAAGGAACCTAGAATGGAGGAGTCTGCGCAGATATTGTGCGCTATTAGCAAACAGCAGTGAATAAAAAGTACGATAGAACAGAGTCATAGAGATACTGGTTAGAAGGGACCTCTGGAGGTTGGCTTGTCCTGGTGGTCTCTGGAAGGAAGGCTATTGCCAACACTCAGTTTACTGCCATCAGAGAAAATTAGGGGGATTCTGCCTAGCAAGTCCCAGAACAATCCAGAGTTTAGTGAGTTTCAGAGTCATAACTCTAATGTTCATTTCCCAGCCTTGGTCTGATCTGAACTCAGTTACTTTGGGAGGACTGCAGCCCACGCAGCTCTCAGTGGCCACATTTGCCCCTGGTTCTGTTAGTGTACAGCAGGTGAGGTACAGCATTGATCAGCCCCTCCAGCATTTGCATTAGGAAATTGTCACCAAGGCTGCCTACAAACTTCCTCGATGGCTTACACAATGCTGACCTTTCAGTAGGGGATTAAAATCCCCACCCTGTGAGGACCACAGCCAGATGAGGAGACTTCTGGTTTTTAGAGAAAGCCTTACCCCACTTCATCCCCTTGGTTATCTGTCTGAATCAAACTGCCACAACATCCCTAGTGTTACTTTCTTTCAGATCTTGACCCAGAAGCTCCCAAAAGATGTGTCTCTGTTTGCATCCCGATATTTTCTGCAATCAAGGAGCTGCTTTCTTGTAGAGCACAGCCCCCTTGCACCCTTTTTCCCCCTCCTGTCTTCCCAGCCTCTACCCATCCATGGCATGGCATGGCCAGGCATGCGTGCTGTCCCACCACATCTGTGGTGTTCTGCTTGTATCATAGACTTGGTGACTGCACTTGAACTTCCAATTTTTTTTTTGTTTTATGTCTCTGTGCATTAATATAGAGACATTTGAGGTAAGCCTCTGAACACTCCTCCTTTTGAGCAGAAACATGCAGGTCTCACTACGAACATTGTCCCATGCATTTGCAACATTTGCGCCCTTTGTTCACTTACCCTGTTGGTGAAGTTAGTGTGAAGTCTTCCTCATTAGCAAGTGTGTTCATGAAGGTGTTCCTCACTTTGTTGGTCAGCTGGATTCTTCATATTCGCATGGACCATCTTCATCAGCAAGCAAGGCTTCATGGTCAAGAAGCCAGGAGTCTCACTAGTGACACCACCTGAGCATGACAGCATCTTCTTGAGCCATTCCTCTTCTGGACTAGAAAGATCAAGTTCACAGGCTACAGTCTCAGCTGCCTGTGCCCCTCATTCTTGTTCCAAGAAAGGGCAAAGCACCTCTCATCTACCCAGGGTCTCCCTTGCTCGTATCACTGTTGCCCACAGGGATGAGCAGCAAGGAGTAGCATCTAGAAGACCAGGTGAGACTCAGCCATTTCTCCATGTCTTCATGCACTTGGAGTCTGGGCAAGCAGCAGACCCCCCTTAAACAATCAGTCTGACTGGCCGGTTGGCCTGGGTCCCATAGAAGAGGGAGTCGTCAGCTACTGTCATGTGTCATTTTATATCACTGTTTCTTATCCAGTAAACTGTGATACCTGGTCCAAAATCCTCCCTGACAGCATTTGTTCCTCTTCTGTCACCAGGGCTCTGAACTGAGGTGAAGGGCTGCAGGTGGAAGGGGGGATTTCTCTCACTGCCAGAAGCAGCAAGCTTGCAGCTCCCCCTCTCCTGGGAATTCCTGCTTTCTTCTGCCCTTGTGTTGCATCAGTCACATCTTCCTTCTTGCCTGCATGGGAATTAGGCACATTAGCTTCCCTTTATATCCCTGTATGCCGGGTGCTTTGTTACATGCCATCTGTTTGCACCTCCTGGTTGCTAATGGTCCCTAGGTAGAAGATAAATAGGAAGCTGGAAGGAAGCAAGTTTTCTACCTTGGCAGAACCTCTCATGCTGCCAGCTAGTTCCTGGCTTCCCTTGCTTGTGATCGGCTCTGCCCTCCTCCTGTGCTGCAGTCCAAAAGTAATCCTGCCATCCAGCTCTTTGTGAAGCAGAAGGGACTAAGTAAATGACATACAAATATTGTACATCACTCTTGGCCCAAGAGAACAGGTAAATTCATGGGTGGGATCACCCATGTTGCATTCTAACGTACTGTGTTTAAAAGTCGTATTTCAAAGCGCTTTATTAAAGTATTTTGCCATTCTCTTATACATGTGCCACTAAAAGACTGCAGATTACCTTCTTTTTGGCTTGTTAGAACTTCTATGCACAAGTTCGGGAAAGCACAGCTTTCTTCTCTGCTGTGAGGATCTCTGGATGGTGACCTATTAATTGCACAAGACTGGTATGTTTGGCCAGTGATCAGTGAACAATGTTTATTTACTACTTTTAAGTCTTTACCAGAATTGATGTGGTCATACGCTATTCTTCTCATCTACGCAGGTACCAGTGATAGCGATACTGGGTTCAGGAGGTGGATTTCGTGCCATGGTAGGGTTTGCTGGAGTCATGAAAGCACTTTATGAATCAGGAGTTTTAGACTGTGCGACTTACATTGCTGGTCTCTCAGGATCCACGTGGTAAGGTTTTTTTCTTTTGTTTTTCTTCAGTTTTTCTTCAGGAAGTTCAAGGATGAATTTTCATGAGAGTTAACTTACATCTAAGGTTATAATTCACAGCAAATTCTGTGTGTGCACTGTCAGTATGGAAAAGACATACAGAGACAGCTGTCTTGCAGCGTAGCGGGTCAGTGGAGCACGTCTGCGGGTGGAGGTGTTTCAGAATGCCTCAAAGGGTGAAGACAGCTCAGTCTCCAGGTGATCTTAGGAGCTTTGATAAGTAGGAATGGATGGAAAGAGGTGTTACACACACACACACCCATGTTTCTGTATGAACAGCCAATACTGTTTGTACTAGAACTGTGTAACTGATTCTTTCGTCTTGATACCAAAAAATTAAGAATTCAAGCTGTTGATATAAATCCAAAATATTTTTGTATTGTTTTGTTTTGCTGATGAAATGGAAAAAAAATAAATTATCATGATTTGAAGATAATGACTCATTCAACCCAAAATGGATTGTATGCTTTTGGGGGACTTTGAAGAGATTCTCAAAATCACTGAAAGATCTTTTGTTCCATTATAGACTGAGTAATCCCCTTCTTAGTGGATGGATTTACTGGGGATGTCTAGGACCTGTTCACTGATTCTTTCTTAGGAGATTTGAGCAGGTGTATTTCAGCTTGTAGGAAAGAAAGCTGACTGACTGCTATGCTGCAGGGCATCCTGCTATGGATTACCTTGTTATCACTCCTATTGTCACTGTTTAATTTAGAAATTACATTGTTTTTCAAAATAGTTTGTTAGTCAGATGGGAGTAAAGATCTTCAAAGATGTCTCAATTAGAATGCCCTTATCAGGTAGTTATGATGGCCTTCTGTCTGACTCGATAAATACTTCAGCCCATTAACAGGAACCACATGAGCAGGAGAAAATCAGAGTGATGTCACTGTGTGAAAGGCACTGTCTGCACATTATGAGCTCAAGGGTTTGTAGGCAGCAGAGTGCTCTGAACCCCCAGTATTACGTGTCCCTCAACCACTCTTCTGAATGAAGGTGTTTCTCTTCTCCCTGCCCAGTGCTATGAACCTGCCGTCTTTTGTCTCCTTGGCTTCTATAAAAGTTGTCCCGAGTTACACTTATTACAAATGTTGAGACTATTTGTTTTCACATTTCTTAAAAGAAATGATGAAACACATTTCAAAGCAGTGTAATTTTCATCAGCCAAAGACATCTGACAAATTTAGCCCCAATTTCTTAACTGCTTGGACTCCTTCACACTACGTATTTTTTTCATTAAGTGCAAAGTTGCAGATTTGGTTTTAATGTCAGTGGATTGGGTTGCAGTAGAGGATGTTACATCTTAAGAAAATTTTGAAATTTTCAAGGGGGTATTGCAAATGTCACATAATACAATTTTATCATAACCGGTACTAGTCTGAATAGTGGAGCTGCATCTGGATCCAGTTTAGGGCCACCTAGTACAAGAAAGGCATTGACAAACTGGAGTAATTCCATCAGAGTACGACCAAGGCATTTAGGGGACTAGAGCACATGAGCAAGTAAGGCAGCTCGGTTTCTTTAGCCTTGAGGACTAGGCAAAGGTAGCAGTGAGGGGAGATCTTTCTGTTGTCTTCAGCTACCTAATGAGTAGCTGTAAAGAAAACAGTCGCTTTGGAGATGCACAGAGAAAGGGCAAGGAGTAATGGCCATAAGTTAACAGCAAGAGAAATTAGATTAGCTATTAGGAATTAGCTGTTTTGCAGTGAGAGTGGTCAGGCATTGGAACGTATTGCCCCATCCTTGCTTGGCTAGGCTGGATAAGGTGTCGTCCTCTCTCTGGATGACTCGGTGAGTGCTTACTGTGAAAGCAGCACTTGACTGAACAAAGCTCTGAGCAACCTGATCTGACTTTTAAGTTGGCTCTGCATTGAGCAGGAGTTTGGTATAGAGACCTTGGGGTTCCTACCAGTCTAATGCCAGTTGGGGTTAAACTGCAACAATTATGAGCTTATACGGATGTCTCCCTTCTTCAAGAATAAGGGAGAAAGACTTTTGTTGGAATAGCTAAATATAAATGAGCAGGGAATCTGCCTGGGATTAGTTTTATCCCCTGGTTTAACCTCTAAGGAAACACATGAATTTTGGTTCCACACGTTCTGAGGAAATACTCTAACCCCAATGTTGCTAAACCTTCTGAAATAGGTGATGGTCTGTTCTATTCCTTGTGTGCTGTTTTTTTTTCAATCATTTTTCACTTGTGTGAAGCTTGATTCCCCCCTCCCAAACTAGATAGAAAGCTTTCAGAATGCCAGAAGGTTTTGAAATGCTAGAAGTGTCTAGAAACTACAGTAAATTTCTTATTCATATTGGACTATAAAAGGTTGGCATCCCAGGAACCTGTTTTTTTTTTTATCACTAGTGATTGAGGGGGCAGATTTATCACTGTCTGCTGAGACATCTCAATGTACTTTTGTCAGATTTGTGAAAAGTGGATGGTATAATTTGGCTGGATGAAGAGCAGTTGAACAGTGCAACACAGTGTGAAAAAATTTCACTGTGTTTCTAGGCAATGGTATGTAGTCCGTATTCTGAAAAGATGTCAGTCAGATGTCCATGAGGTCTTTTTTTGGGGAAAACCCAGATGTGAATACTTAGTTGATCTAATGTAAACCTATAAAATCTGTACTAAAATAGCAAGATTATCTGAACTCTCTTGTTTGACGAATAAATTGATTGACACTTTGAAACTTTTTTTCTATGCAGTCTATTACTTGGGAATAATGCTCTTTTCTTTTTCTAAAGGGTGGAGAATTGCTTTTCTGGAGGGAGAGGCAGGTTTTTGCTTGTTCACTCAGATGCATGCCTAACCTTGAAGCAGTGCATTTACCTCCCTGATGGTTTCTGTCATCTTGCTTCAACCTTGTACTGAATTCTTCATCCTGCATTTTCCTTTCTCTGCTCACATGGAAGCTTGCTGCTGAGTTTGTTCCACCCACGAGCTGACGTGCATGCTAAGCTTTAGAGACTGCACAAGGACTATGGAGCAAGTTCTTACATCAGGCATGTGGTGGGGTTCATCGCGCTGTCAAGTGAATTGGTGGGCAGTGGTCTCAGGGCCAGGCTCACACAGTGCATATCTCACTGCTGTGCAGAATTATGCCTGCCAGTGTGGTATGTTTACCTGAGCCAGCTAACTGAATAAATAACAATGAAATGAACATCTAGAAGATGGGAATGGCCTATCTTGAGTCTTCACTCATCGTGTTACTTAAGCCAACCAAGTGCAAGCCACAGTTGTCTGCATGTGTGCCTAAACTTTATTTTGAGTAAAAAAACCTTCAGTTTCCAGAGTTACTCAGTGACAAAATCAAGATTGCCCGATAGGCCTCTTCTCAGTCCTGCGAGTCAATTAAATCTCTGCACAGGTTGTAGTTACTGTGCTTCATCTTACTATGAAAACATCTAGATCCTGGAAAGCCAGCCATATACTAATATATTTTAGGAAATTTCGGATAGTGATAATGAACTGGAGAGTGAGAGAGAGACATCTTAGAGTGAAAGAACTGCACATGTATATATCTATGACCTCCAGTCTGCCAAATTTTTGTATGCTGTGACAACTTGAGAAACTTTTTTCAACTTATGAGGATTCTGTCCATTATCCCTTAAACATATAAATGAGGAACACTTTAATCTTCTACATCATACACATTATGAAAATGTATGTTGAGTTTTTGATTGTATGCTTACATCTAGAACAAATTGTTTGGCTTTCTGTGCCTTGAGAGAAAGGAAATGGCATTTTACTGTATAAATGGTGAATAAATTAACCTGATTTAATCAGTAATCGTATCAAATTATTTATGAGCTTATTGTACATTTCAGGCAGCTGACATTGAACCAGGCTTTGATAACTTACAGAGCCTGTTTTCCATTGCAGGTACATGTCAACTTTGTATTCGCACCCAGATTTTCCAGAAAAAGGACCAAAGGAGATTAATCAAGAGTTGATGAACTCCGTGAGTCACAACCCACTTCTGCTGCTCACTCCTCAGAAAGTCAAACGCTATATTGAAGCACTGTGGAATAAGAAAAGCTCAGGGCAGCCTGTCACCTTCACAGATATCTTTGGAATGCTGATAGGTGAAACACTTATCCATAATGTGAGTTCATCTTTTTATGGTTATTAGAGTTATGAAACTGTTGCGTAATAAACGCTGCTAATATTTTTTTGAAATGACCTTGGTAACATTTAACAAAAGCGTATTTAGTAATTGGGATATTTAAAGTTATAGCTGAAAAGATACTGGGTAAGAAACTTGTAAATGCTTTCCTTGCTCTGGGATGCTTCTGAATGGTACTCATTTCTTTAACAGCTAGGAAAACATCATGCATTCACGTGCAACAGAAATGAACTCAGTTGCTGGGTACCTGCAGCAAGCTCTTAACATTGTGTATTAAAATCACTTGCTCAAGCAATTTCAACAAAAAAATGACAATGTGGTGCAACCTCTTTATGCACATTTTGCTATAAGAAAAAGAGCATTTGTTTAACCAAATAGTAATTCCAAGGTAAAGATCCATATCTCTATTAATTATTGTTTTTCTGAGAAACGGGACAATAGGAGGGCTTCATACTGTTGTATTTAATTATTGAAAAATCCTAATTGACTGAATCAGGCACACAGACTTTAAGCTCAAATGAGTCAGGTGATTGGATCAGTCAGAACTTGGATTTGGTCTTGTGGTAGGATTGAAATGTGTTACTAAATTCAAAGACGTGTTTTTGTGTCTTTCATGAGCATACATTGCCATTAGGTTTTAAACGCTTTAAAGTACTGAGAAGCAGGCGACACAGCTTTTAGGAACTGTGATATATAGCATAGGTTTCTGATGATGAAGGAATGTTAATGATCATGTGAGGTTGGTTAGAAGTCACTGTTTACTAAGAGGTTAAACAAATGCACCAATGTTTAGCTTAAATCTGAACCTGATACAATCAGTGAAAAGTGGAAATAAAGATTTTGGTTACTCACAGATAACACATCTTAGCACTATTATGTCATAATGACTTTCAGTCTGTCTTGATTGCAGACTCCAGAATGGTTTCTGGGGGAGATGCAGATCCTTGGTTAGCAAATGTAAACCTCTTAATAGTCCATTTGCTTTTCTTAGTTATCTTTGCTGACTTTTCAGAAACAGCACAGATTGAAAAGCATTATATGATCATTATTGGCAGTTCTGCCTAAGAGTTTTTTCCTTGTTTTCATCTTTTACAGTAGCAGAGGGAAAGAACTTGCTTTGTCAAGCAATACTGTTTTCATTTTGGCCACGTTACTTTGGATTCTTTAACAGATGCTTCTGTCATTTTCCTATCATGTCTTCTCCCACTCCCTCCTTCCTGAACTGTGCAGATCAAAGACATTCAGGCAGAGTACTTCCTTTTACAAATTCTTCTGTTCTGTTTGTCTTAAGGAGCTGGGTTTGTCCATTTTCCTTCTCTTTGAGAATTTGAGAGAAATGAGTACTCTCCCAAATATCATCAGGCCTTTACAGGATCCATTTTGACATAATGTCTTCCTTTTCATGCAGAGAATGGACACCACTTTGAGCAACATGAAAGAGAAAATCAATAATGCTCAGTGTGCTCTCCCACTCTTTACATGTCTCCATGTCAAACCAGATGTCTCAGAGCTGATGTTTGCAGGTATGTTTCCAATCTGTATTGAGACACTTGTGAAAAGAAGAGAGCAGTGCATGGCTGACAAAAAAGCCTGGGTTTTTAATAATTCTGAGAATAATTGTATCCTGCAGCCTGGTACGCTTAGAAATTATTAGTCTTGCAGCAAGGATTAGGAAGGAATTTGCCATGATATGAAACATTCTTTGGGGCTTAACAAAATTTGCATTGTTACAAAATGAGTACTGGGAGATTTTAACTTACAAAAAGAATAGGAAGTTGTGATGTTGAAGGGTACATCAAACAGGCACATCATAAAGACAGTTCTGGTGGGTTTTAAAAAGTGATTGGGAAATGGACAGGGTTGTGTTCAGCAGCTTCTGGGAATCTGACAGTATAGAGGCTGATAACAAGGAGTTACGTAGGGATAAGTTAACCCATACTTAGGTAGGTGGATACACACTTGATTGGTGCAGTATTTGCACCAAGGTTACAGGGCTGTGGAGAACAGGCATCAAATGGATGTCTTCCTCATGGCATACCACGGAACTGAGCCTTCTCTTGGCTTTTAAGGTGCATCTTTTCCTGTCCATGGAAAGACAAACAGACTATTTTAGATTATTGGCCTTTATTTCTCCATCATTCTTGCAGTTTAGAGACATACTCTTGGACCATTTTGTAACAGTATTTAATTTTTTTTTACCTGAAAGTAAGTCTAACACTATAATAACAGCCTCTTTAGGTTTCTGTGAAATATTAAGTGGTGGCCAAGTTTTGTTCTCTATATGTTACCAAAAAAAAAGATTCCCTACCAATGAAAAGAATACTGCTTATCCATGTAGTAACTAAGTACATTGCAGGAGTCAAGAGAAAAAGAAAGCTGGTGTTTCTCCAACAGCAGAAAGCTGCTTAACATTAGTATATCAAACAGGTAAAGGGAAATTTCTTCAATCACACAGAATTATTCCTCGTTTTTAAGAAGAGTGAAATTAGAATTGAACAAATTACACTACCTCTTTTTTACCTGTGGCACAGTGTAAAGTACTGTTGGTAACACCAAAGTGGCTTTTGCTTTTATTTATTCCATAGGTTTCAATCCCATCTAGT
Source organism: Falco rusticolus (assembly GCF_015220075.1). Lineage (NCBI taxonomy): Eukaryota > Metazoa > Chordata > Aves > Falconiformes > Falconidae > Falco > Falco rusticolus. The sequence goes on from NC_051197.1 coordinate 32,107,152, forward strand.
AGCCTCAATTCTGTGGGTCCAATTAATGCTAGATGCTGTACAAAGAAAAGGGTATATATGTATATATAGTCATATATTAAGTCTGAGAAGGGAAACACCAAGTGGCTTGCCCAGGGTTTATAAGTCAGACATTGTATCCACATTTCCTAAAAAGATTATTTGGAGAAGTTCCTGTTGTAACTTTGTTTGTAATTGAAAATGAGGTGGTAAATTAAGTCAAATTTTTCATGGGAGAATGCCTACTTTCTTCCTTAGGGAACTGAAACTTTTTTTTTTTACAATAAAAGTGTTTTGGTTTTTCATGAGCTTCTGTTTTCTGAGAAATTTTGCTGGGTTACTTATTTACCATTTTACAAACAAAATTATGGTTAGTTAATAATGGCCTTCTCTAAGCAAGGCCAGAACACCTGAAGGCTGGTCTTAATTTCTCTAGCCTTACCAATTGGTCTAAAAAATGTATTGTGCCTGCCAGAGGTTCTTGGTTTTGCTTTTTTGAGAGTGTCATCTGTATCGATGTATAGGATGCTAGATCTTGATCATTTGTATTGTAAGCTTTTTTTTCTCCTTTTAGAACTGAACAGCTCTTCTTGAAGTGAATTACATAGTAAACTGAGCAGAAATATTTACACTTTCTTATTTACTAGATTATAGATTTAGGTGAGGTCTTTCATGTTGTTTCAAGTTGACATGCATTAATTATATAAGATAACATTCCTTCCGTGATGGTGCAAGATTTCATGCAGCTGCTGATAGCTTTCATGCCTCGGGCGCTGCATGTTCTCCCTGCTGATGGCATTTCTGACCCAGGTGGTGCTGGCCATACCTGCATATTACTGCAGTAATATTTTAACTGAACATAATTACAGTGATTTAGTTAGATGACTTTTTTTATTATTATTTTTTAATTATGATAGCTTCTTTAATAATGAGAAATTACCTGAGAATACTGATATCCAGTGTTAAAGAGGGGAGTGGAATTTAATGTTTGGCTTTGGTATTGTGTGCTTCCATCCCCTAACAGCCTTGTTCACCACCATCGCTGCTGCTGCAGTGCCAGACCAGTCAAATTTTGGATTTTGGTGTTTTGCTCTTGAAAGTCATTATGGTAAACTGGTGGTTCGACCCTGGCTGAATACCAGGTGCCCACCACAATCACTCTATCACTCCTGTCTTCAACCAGACGGGAGAGAAAATATAACAAAAGCTCATGGGTTGAGATAAGGACAAGGAGATCAAACAGCAGTTACCATCCTGGGCAAAACAGTCTCTCCTTGGGAAATCAGTTTAATTTATTACCATTCAAATCAGAAAAACACCTTCCTCCCAGCCCTCCCTTCCTCCCAGACTTCATTCCCGATTTCTCTGCCTCCTCCCCCTGAGCAGTGCAGGGGGAGGGGGAATGGGGGTGACGGCCAGTTCATCACATGGTGTCTCTGCTGCTCCTTCCCCCTCACACTCTGCCCCTGCTCCAGCGTGGGGTCCCTCCCACAGGAGACTGTTCTCCATGAACTTCTCCAACGTGAGTCCCTCCCATGGGCTGCAGTTCTTCCAGAACTGCTCCAGCATGTGTCCCTTTCATGGGGTGCAGTCCTTCAGGAACGGACTGCTCTAGTGTGGGTCCCCCACAGGGCCACAAGTCCTGCCAGCAAACCTGCTCCAGCCTGGGCTCTCCTCTCCATGGGGCTACGGGTCCTGCCAGGAGCCTGCTCCAGTGTGGGCTTCTCATGGCTCACAGCCCCCTTTGGGCACCCACCTGCTCCAGCGTGGGCTTCCCACAGGTCACAGCCTCCTTTGGGCACCCACTTGCTCCTGCGTGGGGTCCTCCATGAGCTGCAGGTGGGGATCTGCCCCCCCATGGACCCCCATGGGCTGGGGGCACAGCCGGCCTCGCCGGGGGCTTCGCCACGGGCTGCCGGGGAATCTCTGCTCTGGCGCCTGGAGCCCCCCGGCCTCCCCCTGCCCCGACCCGGGTGCCAGCGCTGCTGCTCTCACGTAGTCCCACTCCTCTCTTCCACTGCAGTTGTGTTGCACATATTTTGTTTTTTTCCCCTTCTTAGTCCCCTCCCTCGAGGCGCTGCCACTGGCACAGAGGGGCTCGGCCTGGGCCAGCAGCGGGTCCGTCTGGGAGCCGGCTGGCATGGGCTCCACTGGGCACGGGGGAAGCTTCTGGCATCTTCTCTCAGAAACCGCCCCAGTAGCCCCCTGCTACCAAAACCTTGCCATGCAAATCCACTACATAAACGTATGTCGGTGAGGGGGTGAGAGTGTGTGTTGCTCTGTACCAGCAGGTGCGATGGAATTCCTTCTGGAGGCATGGCTGCCTTGAGGAGGACTCATGGCAGTCAGATCCCAGGCTCCAGGTTTCAGAGGGATCCGTCGGTTGGTGCTTGGTTAGCCACGTCCATCACACATGCTGCCTACGGTATGTGGTTTGATCTGCCCGCATGCAGCAAGGCTGGACTCTAAAGTGAGTCTGGTCTCTGTGTTGTAGTACAGTGGAGGCGTTTATGTGCCCCATCCTGAATCTGCCAAATGTTTAATGTTGGCGAATTACCACCTGTTTTTCCTCCTGAGAACAGGGAAAATCTGTTGCATTGTCAGCTGGTAAGCAGCAGCGTAGAGTTACGATCAAACTTACATCAGGGCCACATCCAAAATGCATTGAACACAGCTGAGAGGTTTGATTTTAGTACATTTCGGATTAAGTCACAGCCAAGAAACTAGCCCGATTTACTGGGATATAAACACTATATATTTCTCTTGGTATAGAGTTATTGTCTCTTGGGACATTCAAGTCCTGCTCATTTAAATGGCCACTGTCTCAAGAAATTTCTGGAATGGCAGAAGCTAATGCTGAAACCCTTTAATTTTAAGGCAGAAATCTTATTTCCCTATGCAGGATATGTGATTTAGAAATTATCTTCTTTAGATATAAGGCCTATCACTGATTAAATGAATTCTAATTATAAATCCAGTCTTCCCGTCAACACGTTTCTGAATACATATCTGCCAATTCCTGTTTATATATCTCAAGGGAAATACCATTAAATTCCTGGACTAGGTCTTCAAAGGAATTTCCTTCTGCTGCAGTAAATGTGAAGATTTGTGGGTGGTTTATTTGGAAAATAGGATGTTGTATTTGACTTAGCATAGATAAGCATTGCCCCATGAAACAAAACTCTCAGCAGTCATGATTAGATCATTCCTATCCAGGACAAGTGGTTAACCTTACACTCAACATTTCAACAGAAACACCGAGTATCTTGAGGAGTGGACACATCCTATGACTTGTGGGGATTTTTCAAAGCAGTTTCTTCTGCCTTCATATTTCAGAATTACCTCCAATTTGTTTACAGAAGCAATCACTACTAAAAATACGGAAGACAAAAGAGTTGAATGGGTGAAATACTAAAAATGTAGGGTATCCTTTGTTTGTCATTGCTCCCTTTGTGAAATTGTCTGATCTAAGCAAATCCACTTGTATCAAAGAAAATATTTCAAAGTCAGCTGAATCCATTTTCAAAAAAGGCATATATCATTACTGTTATACATCTACTAAGATCAGAAAATGCATTTGAACATTTTATTCCATATTTTTATTGAGCTCTGTATTCAATAAAATGGAACGTACTTTTAAAAATGTTTGGCATTGTTTGGTATTAGTAAGTTTCTCAACTGCCTCTCAGCTTTGCCTTTTCATACTGGATTTCACTAGAAATTTTAGGTTTTGGTGGAATTCAAATGCCTGTCCTAGAATGTTTCAAAACTTTTGTGATACTAGATGATTTTTCTGCTGCCTTTGTCACTGCTCTGTTTTTCGTAGGATGACAGTGAAAGAAAAGAAACTTGGAAACTTAGACCCACGTTGCGTTTCATGTGACAGGGAGTCATACTGAAGCATGAGATGAAAACCAGATGCAATTTTGTTTTTCTCATTATGATCTCATTCGTGATTGCTTTATACTTCTGTTTCTGCAACCTCATTTTTTCAAAAGTTTGTTGTGATAACAGAGGAGAATGAGAATTCCTTCTCTGCTGAGACATTAGTTTGTCTCATTTGAAATCAAAATTTTGACTTCATCACAACCTAAGAAGTATTCCTGTTGGTTATTTAACTTCCATTTTAACTCAAATTTCTTTACTCGGACAGAGGTTTCATTCATTTATGTATTTTCATCCTCTGTTTCTATTCAGGCTGAGATTGCTAAATAAAGCACAATTTTGTTTCTTATTTTGCAGACTGGGTGGAATTCAGTCCATATGAGATTGGTATGGCAAAGTATGGCACTTTTATGTCTCCTGATTTGTTTGGAAGCAAATTTTTTATGGGGACAGTGGTGAAGAAGTATAGTGAAAATCCCTTGCATTTCTTGATGGGTGAGTATGTGACAGAAGGAGACTTTAAAATAAGACTAATTTCAGCAGTTCATGGGGAAGGGCTTTTAAATGCAGTCACACAGAGTGTGAGACAAGAAGTAGAGTTCTCAGTTTGTTGGAAGACATCCATTTGAAGGATTTTGCAGACATGGGCTGGCATTCCCTTTTCTATTGTTTCTGGTATGTACATCTGACTTGGCATGTTCCAAAATCAGGGTTGTGTTCAGAGAGCAAGCAACTACTTGTATATGGGTTTTTTTTTCCCTTCTACCAGCCAGCATTCATTGTTTATTTTTTCCCTTTCAGGTGTCTGGGGCAGTGCATTTTCTATATTATTTAACAGAGTACTTGGCGTCTCCAATTCTCAAAATAAAGGTCCCACCATGGAAGAAGAATTAGGTAACATTAGTAAATAATGCTTCTGCTACGCAAAACAATTACTAGCAAGATTTAGTGTGCTCTCACTCTGTGGAAGGATGGCAGTCTGCTGGTAGTTATTTTAAGAATGTGGAATTCAAGTAACTTTAATTGCTGCCATTGCTAGATTCTAATGAGGTCAGTGAAAGAGGGTCAGTAATTTTCTTTCGTTCCCTTTTGTTTCTGATCAGAGGCACTGAAAGTCACATGCATATATCCCAACTATTTTCATGAAATTAACCCAACTCCCTTTTTAATGTTACGCTAGTTTTTGGAGATCAGAAGCTGACAAATACTTGATAGTTATTTGCATATTCTCTTGACACTGCACTGTATTATGCAAGGGATTATTAGTAAAGTAAAACCAAATTTTATCATCTCTGCATTGTTAGATTTTTCCATTCAAGTCACCTGTTCATATCTGATGACTTCAGTTTCATTCCTAATGCACAAATGACATAATGACTCTAAGAAAAGAGTTGTAGCTTAGTTTAGCTATTGTGTTTTATTCCAGAGTGCAGTTGATAATGAAAGGGTTTTTACACTTTTTTCCTCTTCAGAAGGCGGCATTCCAGAGAATTGTATAACCCATAAATATTCTGTACTAGACAGCCAGTTTTTTCTGAAGAGTGTGGAGAGAAAATGCAGATGGAGTTTGTTTTTTTTTTTTTTTTTTAAAAAACCACACACACCCCCACCCCCCCCAAGCCCCTTAGCTGTCTCTGTCTCCTGGTAGATGGTATTCAGCTCTTTGATAATGTACGATTTATGGGTGAAAATGAGACCTGTGCTTCCAGATTGATATTCCTGATACACCTCATGAGTGTTAACGCTTACTAATGGAGGATCTTTGTCAATAAATGTGGTAGTTGAAAAGTCTGTGTTACTGCTTTTTAAGATGTTGAGAGACAGATTGTTATCTCTCACCTGTGGTTCATTTCACATATAATTCAAAAAATATGCTTTGAAGTGAGATTAGATGTGAGAATACTAATGTGACTTGAACCACAATCTGTTACCAGTGCTGAAGATGTCCCAGATGCCAATGGACATCAGAAGAGCCAGTGTTGCACACAGCAGTAAATAATAAATTTTGCATAGAGGTTGCTTTAAAGAGGTGATTGAAGTCCAAAAATGGCGTTTGTTGGTTTTGTTAGCTTCCTTTTTTGGTCACTAATTTTTATTTTGACCTGCCTCCTTCTTTCATTGCTCAGGAGTTTGCACGTGGGTTTTTTTGGTGCATCTTTGTCCATATTTGAGTAGTGATTGAGGACCCACTGAATATTAAACAGAAAAAGTATTGAAGGAACAACACATGATGACTAAGCTCTTCCATTTCTGTGGGGATTTTTACAGTGTTGTATGTAAATCTAAGAGGGCATAATCCTCTTCAGAAAAAAAGCAACAGTGGTGGCCATCTGTCCAGTATTCATTACCAAGGGTAATAAAGCTGTGGCTTTTTACACTTGATGTTACAGTGACTCTCTGTTCAGTCTTTTCTTTCAGCCAGGTGTGCTTGTAGATTTAGAGGTAAGCTAAAAGTGCAAAGTGTAATTGACATTGTTTTGGTACTGCATTTAGTAGAAATTATAGCATTTGTGGGAAATTACAGCCCAAAGCAGAGGTATGCCACCAGAAACAACATACGTTTTCATTCTGTGATGAAAAGTAGATATTATTTTATTTTAATTTTTTAATGGAAAAAAGAATTAGTTGATAGTATGTTCAAGTTCATTAGGAAACAACCCTCATTCAGTTTATTTTAGCTGGCTTCAGGTTTCAACTAGAGATGATTCCTAGCGTATGCTGTACTAGGGAATAAAGGGGTTGTTTTCAAGTCTTCTCTTGGATACATTAGCATCACTGGAATTCGCTGAGTGTCTTCAGCCTCTGTAGGATAGAAGCTTCTGAGATCAGGCTGCTCATAAAATGTTGCAAATGTTTGTATTTCAAGTCTCCCCTCCATAATTAGCAAAAATAATATTGTCAGCCTATAATCCATTCTCACGTGAATTCACCTCCACTACAAACCTTACCTGAGACGTGGAATGTGTTGCTTTTTCAGTATTCGTTTTGACTTTGAAATAATGCCTTGGAATAGTAATGAACAGTTAACAATGACTTTGCGGTTGTTTTGGAAACAAAGCTGTTAACCCTAACAATGCAGGGTTTTGCCAGAGAAGTTCACTCATTTCTAGTTTTATTTCTCACACTTAATGTTATGAAGTGAAAACCAATGTCTTTCCTGCCCGTGTAACTGCATTGGACTTTGTTTTTCACACATACTCCAGTAAAACTTTCATAAACATCTTGGCTTTTGTTCTTCTGTTATTACTAAATATATATATTTAATAATATATATATTTATACATATAAAAAATGGCTATTTTTAAGGTTATCCATTCTTCTATGTATAAATGGGGTTAAGCGTTCCTCTTTTTTTTTTTTTTTTTTTCTTTAAATTAGCAAGTAACTAACAGAACTTAACATTGTCTTTCTAGTTCACTAGGAGTTATTGAGAGAACAGAATGTATACGTCTGAGTTTTATTCGAGGTGAATGAAATGTGTCAGATATGTAGTGCAGAGGTCAAGCAGTAGGTACCAGTTTAGAATTACATTCTGTTTTCTCAGCCGTTTGGCTCATCTGCCTAGTGCAGGAGCTCTGCAGAAATCGCAGGCTAAAGCCAGTATATTCTGATCAGATTCTGAATGTAAAGATGGCCACAGAAGATTGAATTTCTTCAGCTGTGTTTTCTCATATGAAGACTATGATAGTTTTATGACCCAGATTTTTTTGAAATTCTTAGCTGCTCTGACAATTAAACCCTAGCAGTTTAAAGTAATTTTGTATTTCTTTCGACAGAAAATATTAGGCTAAAGCATCTTGTAAGCAACGACAGTTCAGACAGCGAAGATGAATCACAGCATCCAAAAGGTAAGGAAGTCCTCAGATTCTGTTTCAGTTTACTCTTTTCATTGGCTTTCCAGTACCTTGGTCAGGTTTGTGGATGTTGGTCATCAGCCGCAGCTGGTTTTCCATAGTCTTAGCAATAATCTCTTGCGACTGAGAGCTCTGCTCTCATTTATACCAATGGTAAAACTTAATTGCCTAGCCCAAGGATCTTAAAGGAGCCAGTGGCTCAAGCAAAATAGGGAAGTGTTGAACAAGAGACCTCAGGAGATCCTTTGGCTTGACTTCATGGCTCCTGGTCAAGCTGATGATCAAGTGATTCTCTCACAGATCTTCAGTCTTGGTGTCAGCCCAACAGGGCCTTGCAGCCGTCTGCAGTTTTGCATACAACCAAAAATGAGTGTTGCTGAGCCAATGATCTCTAGAAGTCTGTCGCCAGCAACCTGCTGAGCTCAGAGGCATGTTCAGATTGTTACTGGCCCAGCAAACTAACACTGTCCATTGTTTTCAGGGGCTCCTTGATGAACTGTTTACCTGAGAATGGTTTAATTTATGTTTTCAGCATTCATGGTGTCTTCTAGCATGTTTGCAAATGACATCTGATATAGGAAATCCCTGGTGCTTGGCACAGTGCTTTAAACAGCGTCCAAATCCAGTTTCTTAGAAGAGGCACAACTACTAGGGCAACATTGCATGGTGGGAAGAAAAGATCCTATTGATAGTTATCTTTAGGTACCTAAACCACCTGGGGAATTTGGTGATTTTAGTCAGGGTCTCTGTCTTGTCCTAATAAGGCTTCCTGTATTTGATGATACTTTTGGGGACAACAGTGATTTTCACCTGTTTTTAACAACTAAAAGAAAGATGGGAATGCAGCTCTTTGTAATTTTAGGATCTACAGGAAGAAAAGAAAATCTTGTATGATGAGGCAGTGAATTATGTCATTAGCTCAGTTAAATTATTACTTTTTCAATTCCCATTATGTGTAAAATAATAGGGAGAGGGTGGTACCACATTTTGTGTTCATTTGCAGATTTCCTATTTAAGCCTATAGCTAGCACGTAACACTACATTTCTCTCAAAGTTTGTAGCCACAACGGGCAACCTACAACTCTGTGATTTGTAAACACTTGATAATCCCTGTCACTTCTATAGAATATTGTACAGATGTTGGACCTCTACATTTTGTGGTGTTTGATGCTTGGTTTTTCTCTGCTTATATAAAAATCAGCTCCTTTAAAGTCTGGATTAAAGAGGCATGTTTCAATGCTGGATTTAAAGTATCAAGCCTGAGTCTGAATTGTCTTCTCACACAAAACACCCCAAAAAGTCAACTTTGATAGTTTATGAATGCAAGGTGACACCAATCCAAGTCATTTTCACTGCAACATCTAGCTATAGACATTCAAGTCTGGATGTTTCATTGTACTCTTAATTAAAACCAGATATTGATTGTAGTCTACAGTTTACTGTAAGAGTATCTTCAGGTACATGAGAATTCTGATGCTGTAGCATTCTGCTTTATGCAGACTAACCTTGTCTTAAGGAAAGCTGAGTTTCTAGCAGTCAGCAAAGGATGGAGAAAGGTGTCAGTATATATCCAGATGAATTTAGGTCTACACAGAGTATGGATCTTGGCAACTCAAGTCTGTCCCCTGAGTCCAGGAGATTTTGTCTTCCAGGTGCTGGCACCCAGATAAAGCATAAAGCTAGCACAGATAAAGCCATATGTAGTGTCATTGTCCTTTCTATCCAGACTGAGTCTGGCTCAGGTCATCTAACACATTCCCAGCCGTTTTTTCTGATGGACACATCCACACTGCTATACTGCAGATGAAAAGTATCACTGGCCTGTGACGTTAAGAGCGCAGTGTCTCTCCATTCCTCTGAAATTCCTGCAGCAGAACTCCTTCAGTCCACGGCTCCTTGAAAGAAGGCTGTGACCCAGTTCCTTTTATTTTAATAGGTCCTTTATTTTAGTAGACCCAGAAATCTTGGGTTTATACTTTATACGTTAACTGTCTCACCATTGGTTATTTTAATTTTCCTCTCCAGGCACTGAAAATGCTGAGGCAAATCAAGAGTATCAGAACAACAGCCAAGAGAGCTGGGTGCAGCGAATGCTGATGGCTTTGGTGGGTGATAGTGCCCTTTTCAACACCAGGGAAGGGCGTGCTGGGAAAGTGCACAACTTCATGCTGGGATTGAACCTCAACAGCTGTTACCCGCTCTCTCCTCTGGCAGAGCTTCTTACTCAGGAGTCCGTGGAGGAAGATGAACTAGATGCAGCGGTTGCAGGTTAGTTTGCAGAAAGCCTATGTGGCTGCGTATTCATTAGTAAAACCAGAAACTTGAGTTCTCAGGGTGGTAACATCAAACTGTGAGGCTTACGACAGCACATACCTGAAGGCAGGAGAAGGGTTCTGTAGTGGCAGTCGTTAGTACTGATCAGCAGCAGAGGTTTTGAGGTGACTGGGTATTTCACAGGGCACCACGCAGTGACTGCTGCCTTACTCCCCTGTCCCCTGGCAGAGCATACAGAACAGTCAGTGCCTCGTGGAGGGGAGGTGGCTCTTTAGGTCTGAAGGAATTGCTGGCTGAGTTGACCGAGCTGCTTTTGTGCATGGTGCCCTTCATTAAGGCCACTTTCTCACTCTCTTGGACTTCTCCATAGGGTATCCTGTGTTGTTCCTTTTCTCTTCCTGGTTCTAAGCCTTCTGGTGGAAATAAAACCTTTGCTTGTTCTACAGGACTTCCCTGTTGCAAAAATTTTGTTGCCCTTCTGCTGACTTTGTCTCCCTCTGAAAAACCTGTGGGAGCAACACACTTTTTTACTTCTGGATCCTTGCTTTGCTGACACCATGTTCTTCCCGGTGTCACTGATCTGTCAGGTGCATTCACATTTCACATGTGACTGATGTGTAGGTGCATCTGCACCTTTATGTTGGCTTAAGCAGGAATGAGGAGGCAAAATAAGACTTTCAGAAAAATGTTAAATTTACAAAAGAAACTCAGTGTCTTCCCCCACTCCATGAAGTATGTGGTGTCTGAGACGGTAGCTGCAAAGAATTAGGAATCACGTTCAATTAGCAGTTTGAAGATTTGCTATAGACAGTGTTCATTACAATCTTCTCAATGAAAGCCAATTGATTTCTTAGTATTCTTCTGGCACTAGAGCTTTTTTTTTTTCTTCCTCAGTAGGTAACAGAACACTGAGCTAAGGGTATGAGTTGCCTTATAGAAAAGTTGCATCCCGGTGAAAATGCATGCTTGGTGGAGCCTCCACATACAGTTTCTGTGGTACAGACTATAGTGCTTCTAGATTATTATGGATCACTACTGACATCCATCAAGCCAAAGAACTACAAATCTCTGAAAGTGCTGTTCCTTCCATGTTCCTGTGCTGCAGCACAGCACTGCCAACCATCCCTCAGAGTAACAGTACTCACTTCAGCCCTTATTTCTGTGCAGAGGAAAGAGATTGTACTGGCTGGTCGTTATGCAAGAGTAAATACCAGATGTCATTTAAAAGCTTAAGCAGCAGACGCGCTCTAATTTGTATTTGTTAATGTAACAAATCCCTTTGAGTGGTTGTATAGTAATTTCCATCTGTACTCCACTTTCTAAATATTTTTATCATCTCAGAGGTGTTTACAACTGAGTAATCTTAATATTTATAGTAGTCGTAAAAGAGGCAGGAAAGCGGGTAGTAAATTACGATCGGAAAAAAAGACAGTTGATGAGAATTTTGCATAATTAAGACAAGTGAATAACCTTCAGAATCTACTGTCAACTTCCTGGGTTTTAATTCCAATTGAATTAAAATGCTGGTTTGACAGAATGAGCCTGCACCTCTGAGGCAATTACTTTTGAGTGCCTGAAATTTCTTTGGTAAAATGTCTGGCAAAACTTTGACATAACTCCAATCGTTTTAGTGTTACCTGAAGCCCACACTTGTAAACCTGAACTAACAACTTGAGTCTAACAGGTATGAGTGGTTGCAATATTATGGTCAAGAACTGTTAAAAAGCCCATGAAATTTCAGTAGTTAATATAACATGTAGTCATTCAGTAGTGTGATAAGTGTATCCACATTTTAATGCTGTGAATTTTGCTAACGTATGTACGAGCCTAGGAGCCCAGAGGAGTAGACAGGAAACTTTGGTGTAAATCTAAAATAATTGTGTATTGCCAAGGCACTGGATGCATTTAAACTTTGCATATTTATTCCTACCACTAGCAGTTTACCTGTCTGCTTGAGTACAGAGAGAAGTCTGAATTGCTTTAGGACTGACTTTCTCTTTATTACCAGACACTCCAAAGGAGAAATAAATGAATTGGAAAGGATACCAATAATACTTTACATCTCCAGTTGTCTTGAACCTTCTGTAGACCCACTGGGTCGCGCTGCAGAGGATGAACTGTGGCAGACCTAAGCAGATGCTGCAGTCATTACTGCGGATTCAATTTAGGGCCTGCAGTGCATGCAGACGGGATCTCAGCTGCTCGATCAGAAAGTCAAATGCTTGGCTTCACTTTGCTACAGGTTCGATTTATGCTGAGCATTTTATTAATTGATCTCAAATAAGCTTTAAAACTTTACACCCCTTGACTGATGTCATTGTGAACTCAGAGTTCTGTTCTGTGCCTTGATGTTATGACACACCAGAATCACTTGAGAAAATGCAGAGTGAATAACAATAGGGAAAAAATAACTCATAAGCTCTGCTTCCTTATTTCAGTATTTATGGAAACTGTTACAGTGGATGCATGTCAGCAGCAAATGCCCTTTTCATCTCCCATACTTCCATTGAAGCTGCTGTCTGTGACAAAGTCTGGTCTCTAGAACATGCTCTTTCTTATTTCCAAACAATTCTTAATATCCATTTGTGTATCCAGTTACTGCAAATCAGGTAGGCGTACTGCGCTGGCTTCACACAGAGCTGTAGTCATGCTTCTCCCAGTTTGCTGTTTGATGGACTTCTCGTAATACAGATGCATCTTTCATAAAAGCAGTCTGCACGGACTGAAAATTCATGTCCCAGGCTCTCAGAGGATAAATACTTCATCCAGTCTTCATACCGTTTGATGAATAACAATGGACTGACTTAGCAGGGCTGCTAGAGTATATGGAATGATTCTCCTGGATTCATGTGTTGTAAAGTACAAAAATCCCTAAACTTTCTTTTCCAGCCCTTCAGCATAACACCACACAGGTTATAGAGCAGGTGGCACTTCTTTTACCGTCAGGGATACTTACTGTACGTTACATCTCTCCCAGGAGCAATGGCAGGCTCACCTGCAGGTCCTGAGTGGCAGTCGGTCCTGCCTGCTCTCCTTGTCTCGCCCAGTGCCGTGTGCTGCCTCTGGCCCTGGCTCCAGACCCTGTGTGCATCAACTCGGCTCACACGCTCAGTCTGCCTCTAAGGTCACGTCATGAAAATAACCAGATTGTCTTCATTGCTTTTGGATTCTGACCCTGTAACATGGACACAAGTTGCATTTTGGGACTTTTCTTCTCAGTTCAAAGATTAGAAATGTACATCTAAGAGGAATTATAATAAAAAGGAGAAATTCAACTTGCAGTTTTTTCTGTAATTACAGAAGAACCACAACTAATAAAAACAATCTGTGTGGTCATTATATATTTATTGATGGCATTATGATATTTTGTCATTTCAAGTATCATACGATTATTATGATAAATTTGATTATAGAGTCATGAAGGCTGTAAGCAATAGGAACTGTCTTGTTCTTCGATGCCTTTGTCATAGGTATGCTACTGCATACACAAACTTCCTATCACAAACATTATGAGAGGTGGTACTGTTGTTTAAAGGATCACTGTTGACTTTAAAATTCAAATTTTGTAAAATAAGATAATACAAAACTTAAACAGAAATGTTTCTGCTATTTTTAGAAATCCTATTGAGAACATGGGTTAAATTATATTTGAAATGTTGACATTAAAAAAGGGGAGGAAAACAAAACTGGTCTACTTGTGCTAAAAGGATCTGTAGTAAGTGCAGTTTTTTACCAGTGTTTTTAAAATGATTAATTTGATAGACATGTTTTCATTGATTTATGCTAATCCATGGTTATGAATTATATCTGGTTCTAAGATAGGTCTGTAAACACACTTAGCCCTTTAGCAACAGGCAATGATTTGAAAATGTTTTCTCCCTTAGAAATCAAAGCAAATATTAGGAAACTGGTGCCTCATTTCTTATCAAAGTGCCCTCAAGTAATAACAAAAAATAAAAGGTCAAAATATGAGCTCTGAGAATCTTTTTGCTGCTCATAACAGTGTATTTTTCTCATGGATCCTGGAATGATAGGTACTAGAGTTTGAATTATTTTTGATGGGTTTACTTCACGTTAAAATATCTTTTTCAGATTTCTTCCATTGCCAATAAGTAGGTGCTAGAAGGTTTAATTATACAAGAAATAATTATATCATTCTATCCAGCATTCCTTAGATTACACTGCCCTCTACAGATATGAGCATTAGTTTTTAGTTAAAAGGCAAAAACATGCACTGGAAATATTTTTAAGATTTAAAGCAAGAAATTACTGTCACGAGGAAAGTTTTAAGTACTTCAGGGATCATTTAGCAGCACCCAGAGACTTGGGTAAGTGCAAAGACACTTAGGAAAAATTGCTTGTTTTTTCCTGAGCTGCACCCAGGGAGTATTTGGGTTAAAGGGGAAACAACATCTTCTTCAGCCCTCCGTTTGGGCGTTAGAGATAGACTATTTTATACTATACCATGACAGTAATAGTGGTAAGGCACTTCCATGTAATTCTGCCCAGTGCTTAAATTTCAGATACAGATATGAGTTAGTTTATTTTTGTTCCTAGCCTAGTAGTGAGTATGATGTCATGAGGTTTGGTGTAGGCTGAAAAAAGGACTTGAAAGTCCTAATTTTACTGGACAGAAGCAGACACAGACAAGCATCACACAAGAGCAGAGCCATGTTAAGGATTTTTAGGCAAATTTCAGTTATTTGGGGAAGAGGAGCTGGGAAGGAACCTGGGGAAGAGGTTTGGGCATGGGTTGTAGGAATCTGTCTCCTTAACATCCCATAAACGCTTTCCTTTATGTATGGGTTGTTTGGGATGATGGGTAAGGGTGGGAGGGCTAGGGTCAAACCTGGGCATTTGACCCCTTCAGTTTTGCCTCGAGCCACCTCAGCTTCTGCCTGGGGACAGGACGCTTGTGTACTTGACCTGTGACTTCACTGAGGTCCCTTCCAGCTCCGGTTTTTTCATCTCATTTTGCTGCTGTTGAGTGTTAAGGTTACACATGAGTTCGTGGTATGTTTAGCTGGGATACTGTACATTTTAAATTCTGTGGAATCTTCAGTACTTGGGGAAACACTGGAAAGCCCATCAAAACTTCAGTTCTTAACTCCTGTGTTCCTGTTTTGTTTTGTTTTCGTTTGTTCTGCGCAGATCCTGATGAGTTTGAGAGGATATATGAGCCACTAGATGTGAAGAGCAAAAAGATTCATATAGTGGACAGTGGGCTTACATTTAACCTGCCATACCCACTTATCTTAAGACCTCAAAGAGGTGTTGATCTCATCATCTCTTTTGATTTTTCAGCAAGGCCAAGTGATTCCAGTCCTCCTTTCAAAGTAAGTAAGACAGGCCATTCCATTCTTTGTGTTCATAAATATAAGCTGTCTCAGTTTTATTCTTCCAGCCGGTTTGGTTGCACATTTCATGGTTCCAGAAGGCCTTAGTGCTATTGTAGTAACAGCATTGGAGCAATTTGTTTCCACGTCAAGGAGGAATATTACGTTCTGCCTCAGTTCCTGTTTACATGACTCACATGAGACCACTGACACAAAGGAGGCTAATACAATTGGTTTGAAGTAGTAGCTTTTTTGTTTTTATGGAAGTCTTGCCTTCATGCTTAATTGCAGAGTTTTATTTTATGTCAGTATTAAACAATTAAGTAAGTAATATTACCATTGTGCTAGTGCTCTAGGTCTGTACAGCTGTTCTCCTCTGTGATGCTGTGATGTGCATGTATGGTTTTCTGTCATCATCTTGCAGAAGTGTGTCTCAGTCACGGTGGTATTGTTAAATATGTAACATTTTGGAAATGGGGCTAACTGTTCATTTACATCTCACTATGATAATCCCAGAACTGGTGTAAGTAGGATTCCTAAATCCATTCAGGCCAGAACAAAGCAACAGCAGAAAAATACAGATTAAATGACGTGGCTGTTTTCTGTACAGGCGTGGAAAGCACAGCTGTCAGTCAGTACAGCCTGGGCCAGCCCTGTATCCAGACAGCTCCAGCAGGAAGGGTTAAGGTTGGATCACGTTGGTAGCTGATGCAGAAGCAGCAGCACTTAGGAAACTATTGTGAGGTTGTCAAAAAAAGGAGGCAATATTTATCTGAAACCCAAGTGGACTTTCAAAAATAATTATTAAGGAAACCAAGAAAACATGCCTGTTTGAGAAACAACTGGCATCCTTTGTTGCTTTACAGACAGATTGTAATTAGAACAAACAAGACTATTTTTTTTCTTCTTCTTGCTATCAAGGGACAAAACCTCCAAACAATGTTAGAAAATGACAGCAGTAGCAAAATGAACTCTAGATCAGTGTTGTCAAATGCAAAGAAGAACAAGTACAAGATTCAGGAGAATAAAAAGGAGTAACTTCTGTAATCTCTGGGTCTCTCGGGGACTACTTGGAAGAACAGAGCACTGAGAAGACTTACTAGTGCTGAGATCTTTCATTTTTCCTTAATTGACTGAATCCCACCATCTGTTTCTTCCTTTAATTTTCTATTTGTTTAAGAATTTGTCTCTTTTTTTGTCATGACTATTTTCCCCATCAGCTAAATTCACTGACACAGTATTACCATCACCTCTGAAACATCTTTTTCCTCCCTTCATTAAGGCTCTGCACGTGAGTCTGTGCAAAAGGCAGTGTATAGTCAGCTCTGTTGCTCTTAGCCTATGCATTGAGCTTTCTGTCTCCGTCAGCTGCAATTACCTGTGTTATTTTTGGGGACCATACCGTAACATGGAGGGACTGACTGGAAGTCAAGTGGTATCCCAAAGGTTTTTCTGTAAACTGTAATTTAAAAAAGGCAAAATCCTTTTATGCAAGAAAAAATGGTGGGAAAATTAAATGATGCCTTAGGTTTTCATGAAGCCAGCGTTGAAGGGACTGGTTCATTATTTCCGAGGCACAAATATGTGTATAGTAAAAGGAGTGGCATAGCTCCAGCTAATACGCAAGTATAGTCCACAAGCAGAGGCTGTATGCTAATGGCCTAAAGGACAGAAACCAGTTTTGTTTACTGGCTGTGCAATCCCATTGGTTCTGCTTGCGTTACAAAGAGTAATTGCCAGTTCAAGACTTGGCCTGTAGCTATGGTAGCACTCTAATATACTTTTATTACTCCAATACATAGGAAAATCAGCCAGCTGAAGTCAATGACTCTTGTTTCATCATTTTACACCCACGATCTTTTAATCTCTTGCGTATCCAAAACAGTTGCCCAAAGAAGGGTCCTATTTCATTCAAAACCAAGATTAAAGATGTTGACCTTCCCTCTCCTCCCTCTCACACGCCCTTATTACATGCTTTTGAGTCATTATTTACAAATTATTTTGTTTACTGAGTTGTCACGAGGAAAAAAAGCCTATTTTCCAGATTTACTTCTTCCCTTAGCATGCTTTCAAATGTTGTTCTGTCTGTGATGTGACTGAACATAACAACACGTGGATTGGTGTTTATTAACTCTCATTGGTCTCCATAGCACTGATACTCAGTTTGCAAGTGAAAGTAAGGATGGGTTTTTTTCTGGCTGTTGGCTCTGTAAATTCACCCAAAGATTTATGTGACAGGCCAGCTCTTTCCTTCCTGTGAATCAGCGCAGATGGGGAAGATTGGGCAGGCTGAATTAGGTGCTCAGTTTGCCGTACTGGTTCATCTATGCAAAGACTGACTTGATCAGTCCTTCTGCTGTAAAGAAGCACGAGTTATTAAAACCGCTTCTAGTAGCGCGTGTGATGTGTCTCCACGATAAAACCTCACGTTGCAGTGAATGCTTATATGCACCTGAGTCTTGGTTATCTTTTCAGGAAATTTTGCTTGCGGAAAAATGGGCCAAAATGAACAAGCTGCCTTTCCCCAAAATAGACCCAAATGTATTTGATCGAGAGGGCATGAAGGAGTGCTATGTTTTCAAACCAAAGGATACCTCTTCGGAGAAGGACTGTCCAACGATAATCCATTTTGTTTTGGCCAACATCAACTTCCGGAAGTACAAAGCTCCAGGTCAGCGCAGAGTTTCTGATGCTAAATCTAGCTCTTCCTTTGAAGCTTTATAATGGCATGGTGATTATATACTTGAAATGTTTTAGCTCTGAAATAACTGAAGTCTGTCAGTAGCGTTTGGGGATTTCGAAAGAGCCATTAAAAAATAAGACAGCAAGTCCTCAGACCTAACATTTAGATTGTGGTTTTGTATTGATCTGTATGCAGGCATTCCAAGAGAAACACAGGAAGAGAAGGATTTTGCAGACTTTGACATCTTTGATGATCCAAATACACCATTCTCTACCTTCAACTTCCAGTATCCCAACGAGGCTTTCAAGAGGCTTCATGATCTAATGGAGTTCAACACCCTCAATAACATAGATGTATGTATGCCAGTGTGGAAGGGGCTTGAAAGGTCTAGGTTGTTAAGGGAAGGTAGGTGATGTGAGTAAGATAAGTAAGATAAGAGCAAGGCCCTAAACGTGCCATACAGAAGGTACAGGGGGTTACTTCAGTGTTTGCCTGATGATTATGACATACAGAGTACCTCCCGCGCTTAGCTGTGCCCCTTGCTATTCTCAAAGTTGAGGCCGGATCAAAACCCATTATAGCCAGTGGAAGAAATCTGCTTTATTTTAATGAGGGCTGGAGTGAGTATACCCCAGGTAGGTTCTTCATGAGCTTGAGTAGAAGCAGCATGCACAAACTGTGCCATGGTCAACTTGCATCCTTCCAGCCTGGGAAGGAGTGGGGGATCCAGTCGCTGTAGGTAATACGGTGGCTGGAGTTACCTGAAGAGAATTGGGTGACACACAAAGAATTAGGTGAAGAGAATTTAGTCTTTTCACTTGACCTCTGTTTCTGAAGTACTGAAACACCAGTGTTGTAGGGAGTATTGCCGTATGTGATCCTCTGTCAATAATAAACCACTAAGCAAATATGCTGCTGAAAAGGCCAGAGGTGCTTTCTGGTGGAGATTAAAAAAAAAAAAAAAAAAAAAAAAAGTCTAAATGGTATTTCTGGGGCTAAGCTTGATGTAATAATGTCACCACCTTCCAAACAGAGGAACTATTAGAGCGTAGCATGTGTGCTTTTCATAATGTGTGAGCCTGTGCTTGTTAGGATCCATTCCAATACATATTCTTTTCTAATTTGGTCTCTGTTTGGTTTTGCTGTTTTTACCATCAAAAGCCCTGCAGGGTAGCTGAGCAAAGGTGACTGTGTGGGATGGAGACATTATGTTCAGGATTGTATACTCAGTTCTTTATGCATGATGATTTTCTAACTGGAAAAAAAACCAAAAAACAACTTGGCAATTTTCTGTAAAGATCTCTGGAAATTTCTTTATCAACTAACTCGGTAATGGTTATTTTCAACTGGTACTAGCTGTAACACGACACCGTGATCCCAGCATCCATAGAGCGACTTGTCATGTTCACAAGTGTAAATGATCATCCCAGATAAAGAAGTGATTTTTTTTTTTTTTTCTCAGCATAGTAAAGAAATCTTGTTACTTCAGGACAAGCGAGCCAAAAGTGGACATTTAACCTTTCTCAAGATAATAATTATTTCCTATATCCTTTAAGTATGGATTTTCTCAGTGTTGGTTTACCATTCAGAATTTCTTTAGGATTTGGTTTAAATGGTGTATATTCATGTGTGACTTCTTTGACGTTAGTGGTATCCCATCATATCTTTATTAACTACATTTAAATCAGTGGTTTGTACAATCAAGAAGTAGTATTCATAATAATACTCAGCAATCCCGTTGTTCAGTGATGGAGCAGTGCTAAAAGTATGAGCAACAGTAGTTCATATCTAAAGGGCTCTTTTCTGTTAATAAATCATTAAGATGTTAATTATTTCCCTGAATGACACGTTGTTCACCGTTTTCCAGGTGATCAAGCAAGCTATGATGGAAAGCATCGAATACAGGAAAGAGAATCCATCTCGCTGCTCCGTGTCTCTTAGCAGTGTTGAAGCAAGGAGATTCTTTAACAAGAACAATCTTAACAACAACCATACGTAGAGGATGTGTCCTAGGTCCCACTCCTTCAAGAAACTGGTTCTGTCTTTATAACTGGAAGCAAAAGACATTATCAGAGCATCACTGCTCCCGATCAGGGCTGTGCAAAACTCCCAAAACCATTTTCTTGTGAATTTTTAAGTTTCAATATAATTTTGTACTTGTTTGGTTTTGTTTTTTTTAAACTAAAAACACTGAAAACATTTCAGTATGCTGATATCCTTATTTTAAAAACTATGGAATTAGTGGGTTTAGTCTATGGTCATTGGGTTCAGTGTTTGGGTTTTTTTTACAAAATTTTATACACTGGTTTCTCATAGTGGGGCAATTGTCTGATTTGTAATTGATGTATACTGGGCATATCTTGAAACTTAAGATGGAATTAGAAACACAATAGAAAAAACTGTAGTAATAGAGACAATAGGTATACCTGGGCTTGGTCCAGGTGTATGATACTCTACTTTCTATCAATGAGATTTCCTCTGACTTTGGTTTGAAGTCAATAATTGCTAACTACTGCTAGGGAACAGGAGCTCCCTGGTATATTAGCTGCTTGGCTGCTTACTAGCTCTCTTAAGGTTGATTTTACAATACTGGAAGAGGTTTTGCTCGTTAGTAACCATTGGCTATGTTGGCCTTACCAGAGCTCCATCGTCAAGCTGTGTTTCTAATTTAACTTCTCTTGCCTGAGTGGTGTCTCTTTAAAAAAAACACCCAAACTTTGTTACCAAACAGGGATCAAAAAAATGTGGTTTATACATCTTTGATATTACAAGTAGGATCCTCAGCTGGTTATTAATGCTAGTAGAGCTTTTGTGGCTGATGCTAAAAGAATCTGCTCTTGAATCTTTTGATCTCAAATATTTTCACAGAAGCTGAACTCCACTTTTTCTACTACTATTTAAGAACTGTGTATCCACTCAGCAAACAGTCCAACCTCTTATATTTTCCACATTTATTCCACAAAATTACATTGCTTGAATTCCTGAGCTAGTATCACCCATGTGTTAAATTATAGTTAATTCATGTGTTTCTGACCAGAATGTTTATAGAGAAATTAAAAGTGATTTTGCATTTGATCATGATTAAAAGCATCACATTTCTGCAAAGGGACAGTGGCAATGTTTACTGGGGATAGATAAAATGTTCCTAGGTAAGAATGTGAAGTAGTTCATGTCTTCAGGGCTATTTTTAAATAAATGTATTTTTAGTACATTGAATAATTAAAGACCGTGCACAGACATAGATTATTTTAGTACCATCTCAACAAGGATTGAGATAACTCTGTAAATGCATTGAAAAATGCAGTCGTGCCTCCGAAAACTTCCAGCCTCCTTTGAAATGATGTAGTTGGTAAGTGTGCAGGAGTCAGGAGCCACGCATTGTTGGGGCACTTGGCTGGCTTGTTTCATTTTTGTAAAGTTTGTGGGATTAACCCTTAGTGAACACATCTAGCAGTCCTGGCAGTTGTTCCTTTAGCAGCTTGCTCTGAGTTTGAAGAAGATAGTGGGGGCCAAATAGTTTAGTTCAAGGTGAGATTGCTGCCTCTGGGAGTTAATGCAAAAGAGCAGATGGAGGTGTTTGCTGAGGTGAGAGGGGAAAAACACATCCCCAGCTGCCCTACAGGTCCCTTGTCCAACGCTCCACAGCAGGTGGAGAAGAAAAGTGCTCCTTGCACTGGGATTATCATCGTGGTGAAAGCGCAGCATGTTTTAAGGAGGCTCATTTGCAGTGTCGTGGTCGGAAGGTACGTGTGTTTCTCTTCAAGGTCTGTAAGTGGAATGTCAGTCTCAAGGTTTCTGTTGCCATTAATAGGGTTCAGATGTCACCCCCTGTTTCTGGTCGGGCTGCCAGGACCCTAGCAAGCCCAAAGACCATGGTCGCAATGAATGCCATCACTTTGCGCAGAGGCTGAAGTGTAGTTCATCTTTTGTTTGATAGTTTTCTGACAATTTTTACAATAACTGCTCATTTACCAGAGTTTATTGCTAATTCAGTGGCTATTCCTTTTATTGTGAGTTACTGAGCTATTTTAATTGCTAAAATCTGTAAGCCCGTGCAAAGGGAAGTAATTATAATGCATTTCTTTTAACAGCCATTGATTCATCCCTCCTTAAATCTACATGCAAAGTTATGTGATTAGTACCATTTTCTGTATTGATCCACAGATTTTATTTCTGTTTGAGTTAGTGCATGTTTAAAATCGAGAGAAATTAAGTTCTCTTAGTGCTGTATAATTTAATAATTTTCAATAAATTTTGGAATACAGCAGCAAACTGGTACCATTATTTTATTGTAATATTTTCTTTTAATGTTTATTTTTCCTTCTGTTAACATAATATTTTTAAATTTTATTTTATAATATGTACTTACTCTGTTTTATGGAAGTGTTTTATCATGCTTTATACAGTTTATATTATCACAGTATTATCAGACAATAAAAAATAGAACTATATTTGGCACCTACTGTTTTCAGACAGTTTATTTTGATCATTTACATGGTATTTTCACTTCTGTTGTGAAGAGATGGTGGAACAGCTCGATGGTATGTGGAACGTGGTGGGACAGCTCTCAAGCAGGAAAGTCACGGTTTTGCTTGTTACTCTTTTTGGTTTGGATGTCAAAGCTACAACATTTTTGGGCAGCTCAGTGCGTGGGGCCGGCACATCAATCCATTTTTATTCCTGCTGATACATTTTGCTCTGGGCTTTTTGCCAGATTTTTTGTGCTGTCCCATTAAGAGCCACCACGGCTAACTACAGTACGGGGGGGGGTGGTGGGTCTTTGCTGCCTTTCATCTCGTATTTCTTAAAAAGCAGGTGAAGGAGGGAAGTTCGTCCACACCTGTCCAGATCAAGTAGCTGCTGGCCTCTTCCTGCTGCTTGCTGAAAACCAGGAGCGGTCTGTCATGTGCAGGGAATTCGGAATGCAAGGGCATCATTCTGAGAGAAAATGTGCGAATATTTTTCTCCCACTACTGTATGGTGAGTAAGACTAAGAGTCAGCTATGACCAGTAGATCTAAGAGGAAAATGCTGGAGTCACCAAAGGCTTGTGGTCTGAAACATCTGTGGCGGGAGCAACAAGTGGACGTGCACCAAAATTGAGCCGACGCTGCTGGGACCGTGCGGTGGTGCAGGTCCAGGTGCAGGTTTTCTCATTTTGGAGCAGAGTGTCTGTTGGCCAGGGCTGGAGTCGCTCTTCCTCTGCTGAAATCAAATTTGTCGTAAAGAAGCCCCCCTAGCTCTAACTTGTTCAATCATTTGAAGTGTCTTGGGCTCTCCAGAAGTTCATTGGTAATTTCATAACTGTGATTTCACTACAGCCTTGAAAAAAAGCCACTTTTAATTCTGTGTCCATAAACTTCAAATGGAAAAAAATCCATCTTAGTTATGATTAGAAACTTAGAAATTGAAACCTTATTTCAGTTCAGCAGCAGAGCAGAATACTTGGACTTAACAGTCTTATCACACATTATGTTAAAAATTGCATCAAAGGAGAATAACAGTGCAGGAAAAAACCCCTTTCACTTCTGATGTGAAACCAAACATACACATTTTTTCCTTAGCATAAAAAATACGTCTTCTGTTACTCATTTTCCCTTCCTTCAACCCCTGGCTCATCTAATTTATGCCTGCAATATTTTTTTTCCAACCAAATGCGTTATACCTAGGAGGCAGTAAAAGGTGGGTTTAAGGGATGAGTTATTTCAGATGTCAGGAATTACTTTCAGTGATGCCTGCAGGGTATGGAAGTGCCATCGTGCTAACCCGGAGTGACTGCAAGAAGCTCAGCCTTGCAGGTGAGCGCAGCCCCCAGGAAGCAGACCGGATTGTCCCCCATCCTGCACCAGGGACACCTGGCCCCAAAGCTGGTCCTGGGGCTCTGGTCTGCAGGACCTGCCAGCGTCCCCAGCTGCTGGGACCGGCACCTGAGGTCTCTGCTTGCCTTTTCTCATCAGCAGTGGAAGCGAACACTCAGAATAAAATCCGATTGACCTGGGAAGCATGAGAGCGTAAGAGCGGTGACCTCCAGAATGTTTGCATCAGGAAGAAGAAAATTTGGCAGGGAAACAGGGCTGCAATGAACGCACTTTCTGGTTTGAGCCAGCGTGTTTTGTCTGTGGGATGGAACTTGAGAAGTCGCTGCAAACGGGCCGTGGCATTCTCTGTAACACAGCCTGGATCACCCACGGATCTCTGCTTTTAGAGCACTTCCAAGCTGCTTTTGGAGGAGAGCTGTTCATCCGCTGCACACAGAAACGGGAGGCAGAGGAGTGAGTTGCGCAGCCGCGTGCATTTACATAACACATGCTCTGGTGCTCACTCCGAGCAAGAGCATGTAGACATCTCCCTGAAGCTGTAACTTCACCCATCACTCTTACTGCTTTTGCGCTTCACGTATGGGCTGGGTTTGTGTACCGATGTGACTCATCCAGTTGAGTTATATACACTGGCCCTTCTCACGCTAGGTGAAAAGTGAAGACTCTCATAGTTCACGGGCAAGGAATTCCCCATGACAACAAAAACATGAGACTGCTTTGCATGTGAAGAACGAAGAACCGGGGCAGTGTGGTAACCGAGTTGACATAGCGACTTGATGCAGTATTTGTTCCAACAGGAACAGGAATTCCTGGTGTGGCCATGGAGCCCTTGGGAGCCAAGCCATGCAAACTTGGCTCCAGCAGAAATCAGGGACCAAAGGGTGAGCCAAAGGGCTTCTGGTCTGGTGAGGTTTTGCCAGGACATGTGTGGGAGTAGAAGTCCCAAAGCAGGCAGCCATGAGCTAGGGGGGACCCCAGCATGGAAGGAGACACCCGAACCCCCAGTGTGGCACAAATACAGCTGGGTCTGGGAAATAGGCGGGGGGAAAACGGGGTGCTGAAAGGGAAAGCCCAGCTGCAACGGGGCCACCGGGCGCTGGTGCAAGGGCTGGGTGGGAGGGATGTTGGATGTCTGATGTCTGCAGAGGGGAAACATGCTGCTGGCGCTTTGGGCTTCCCCACAGCTCCATCAGCGCCTGGAGTCATCAGTCCCGTTTGTGAGGTCTTTCCGAGACGTGTCCAAAAAACCTCAGGGAATTTAACGTTGACCCAACTTTATACTTAAAAAATACTTTGCCTTTATTCAGAACGATGCTGTTCCAGTGCCTCCTCCTTGAAGCCCATGGCCGAGCTAGAAGTAGAAACCTGAGTGCTTTGGGATGGTTCTGGCCTTTGTGTTTCCCTCTAATTCTCAGCCAGGTAAATTTTTTTAGGCAAGTCAAAAAGGAGCAGGGAAAAATAGGTAGCTCTGTTTTTACTCCAGTGTGAAACCGTAACTTCTGCCACTGCAGAACAAGCTACATAGGTAAAACGTTACACGTTTTTTTGGTAACCATTTTCTAATTTAGCTTCATATATGCTCATTGCCCAATTTTCTGGACAGTGTCACCGGGATGGATGGATGGGGCCAGCACTTGCTCTGCGTGGGACGTGGAAACTCACGTCTTCTGTAAGGCAGGTCAAGTGCTTAAGTTGAGGAGGTTAATGTAGGAGGCACGTTCCACATCCAGCTTGGGCTAAACAAGTTATAGACATTTTGTTGCCAACATGTTGTTTAGGGTGTGTTCTGGAAAATATGAAATGGAATTAACGTGATGACATTAAAAGACATTGAGGCAAGTATTTTGTCAGCGTTTTGGGGAGGTAGAAACACTGATAATTTGCAGCTGTGGATTTTACAAATCCTTCCTTCTGGTCCCATTTTGCTAAACCCTGGGGATTTGCTACAGGACATTTTTGTGTTATGGTTGAACATTGTTTATGACACTAACTAATCCGTGCTAGCTGTCAACAGAAATAGACACGGCCTGAACAGCTGATGGGATCTGCGCGCTGGCAGCTGCGGGTGTGAAAGTCTGTCTGTTTACCTGCAGCCCCAGGGCTCCCGCTTTCATCTGGGACGCCGCGGGTGATGGCTGTGGAGGAGCTGTGACCGTGTTTGCCCACGGATCGCGGCGCAGGTTGAGCCGATGGGAGCAAAGGCTGAAGCGAGGCAGACCTGGAGCAGTGGGCAGAAATCCCACCGGTGCCGCAGGCTGTGTGCCGTGGGCTGGGCTGTGTGCCATGGGCTGGGCTGTGTGCCGTGGGCTGGGCTGTGTGCCATGGGCTGTGTGCCGTGGGCTGCGGGCTGGGCTGCGTGCCGTGGGCTGCGTGCCGTGGGCTGCGTGCTGGGCTGCGGGCCGGGCTGTGTGCCATGGGCGGACTTGGGGGTTGGTTTTGCTGAACTGTTGCAGCTGACGAAGGCTGGGAGGAGCAGCAGGCCGGCAGCCTGCACCATGTTTAGAATTTTCCCCTTTGCCTAATATAGCTGTTGAAAAACACCAATTAAGTAGTTTTGCCTCCCGTAACCTCTCCTTGTTTTGAACTGGTGCTTGTTTGACCTTGCAGAGGTCCAACATTCAGCAGTGCTGATTAACTCCCATTTGCCATTCCTCCCTCAGCTTCAAGTCTCTTTTAATGTCTTGTTTAAAGCCACATTTCCCCCTCCATTTTTAGGTAGACAAATCTGTTTCAAGTCAGTTTAGAGCAGGTTTCAATAACCCACCAGACCGTAGACCTTATCTACTGTTAGCCCATGCCTGTGGGTCTTTCTCTTTCTTCAGGCCGTGGACAAGGGCTTGCCAGCCTGCCATTTTGGTAAGTGAGATATAATCATTTGGCATCGGAAATCCTCACTGTCTTTACCAGTTGCTTCCTTTTCTTCCTTTATTTTTATTTTCTTTTTGGGCCTGGACCGTTCCTTCCTCAGTCTGACACGCTATGCCAGGGACGTGCCGTTTGCCGGCAAGCAGGCAGTGACGCCAGCTGCAATGGTGGCACACGTGTCGTGTCTTCGTGGGAAGACTGTGCCTCTGCGGGCAGAACCTGCTCACCGCTGTTGTATGTTCTTAGTTCCCCAAGAGGAATGTCTTTGCTCTATTTTCCTTATCATTCTTCTGTGGCGCTTCTGAGACAAGATACAAACAACTAGGTTATCAAAGTGCCTATAATTAGTAGGCTTCATTAAGTCACAAATGGGTAATAGTTGTATCCGGCAGTAGAGGAGTTTGTGCAAAACGTGGGTCACATTATCAAATACGATTAATAGCGATAGCAAAAGGTCAGAGCTATTTTTCTTTATTCCACAGGGGAACGGCTTAAAATTCAGCTGTGAGCTGGGCTAGCCAGAAGACCCAGCGGCGGGGGATGGGGTGGGGTGATGGAGCATCGGGCAGCTACATGGTAGCTAAGCAGCTCTGGATGTGGCCATAGCAAAAAAACCTCCAACAACCAACAAAAAAAAGGTTTCTGGTTCACTGGAAATGTTTATGTTTTGCAACTTGCTTTCAGTATGGAAAACACCAAAGAAGCGAAGCGTCTGGCCAGCACGCTGGCCCTGTGGTCACCCTGGGAGCAGCCATACCCAGGAGTTTTGTTGCTGTTTCCAGCTCCCCTGAGGAGCTGCTGGAGCCATGGCATCCCCTGCCCTCATCCATCCCCTTCGGATGCTGCTCTCACACCGCAGCCCTGGCCCAGCCAGGGCTCGAATGTGGCACTTCTCTGGTCCTTCTCTGCACCAGATCATCAAACCCAAGGTGTTTCAGTGGAATACGTGTAAATAGCTGTGTCCCCAACGTCTCCAGGGTGCAAGGAGCTGGAGGCAGGGCTGGGCATGAAAAGGCTCCACTCCTTCTCTTACCCATCGTAGGTAAAAGCTGCCATTTGCAGGGTGCTTCAGATGATTTCTTCGCACTCATACTCCACAAAAACATAGGAGACTGTAATAAATCATTCACTTTAGATTTTGTATTCGCCAAGTGGAAGTATGAGATAATTGTCTTTTTTGCAAATCCTGCCTCTTCTCCACCCACTTCTGACTTTCAAGCTGCTTCACAAAGACAGAAATCTTCCCCTTACATCCAGCTGCCATGAAGCAAGAAGTTGTTCAGGTGCTTGAAGCCGTTTTAAAAGTTCTCCACCAACTGCTTGAAATACAGGGAATTCAGTCTTCTAGGTGAAGAACACAGATATTTATGCAGTTATATACATATATCTAGAATTTGTGTTCAACCTATGAACTGCCATTGCTCAGGAGAAAACCAAACCTACTTTTCTTCTCATCCCTGTAGGCCAGTGTACATTTCCAGCTAGAGGAAACATTAGGAGTAAAAAGGGTTATTGCCCTGATGTTTAGTTTGTGTGTCAGTAAAGGCAGCAGAGTGCCAGGGTCGGGGTTTGTCTTTTTGCTGGTAAGTGATTTGGTACCAGTAGTGAGAAGGGTGAGCTGCGCACGCAGTGAAATGTGATGAAAGGGACCATCTAGGTTTAATAAAATGGCTAAAAACTGGGAGACATGAAAAATAGGTAAGCACTGGTATAGTGTTTACTATAGCATTTATAATATATTTTTATATATTTTTATATAACTATAAAAAATATATTTACTGAACATAGGAGGGACACTGGTCTGGCTGGTACGTACTTTACAGGCCAACACTGGTAGACAGCTGCTCTCTGTCTTCAGGGCTGCAGCCTCCCGTGTTCCACACAGCACACACTAACATAGATGTTCTTATGAGCAATGATAACTAGCTGCCCACGACATCAGCCAAATTTTAATCAATGAAATTTCAAAGGCACAGACTTCGGTCTACAGTTCTGTTGTACACCAAACCCAGCCATTCTTTCTTCTGCCGTGAGTTCCCCTCCTGCCAAACCAAGGCAGTTCTGACCCCTCCCTGACACGGCATAGCCTGGGCAGCAAGGGGTCTTTAATCAACGGTGGGTTTTTTTCTTTTTTCTCCTTTTATTTAACGCTTTGTTTTTAAAGCACGTTTTGGTGCAGTGACTTAAAAGGATTTACCAGGAGAGATTTAGACTGGACTAATGTCATGGCTGATTACAGAGGAGAAAACAGGTCAGCTAATGTTGGTGGAGCTGATGGAAATAAAATAAGCCCAGGAGCACGGTGCTTCGTGCTGCAGCCGGAATTGTGACGTGTGGATGGGGTACGTGAAGGCTGCCGGGAGCTTCAGCCACAGGTGGTGGGTTCCCTTCGTTGGCCAGCCACTGTAATCTGGTCAAGGAACACATGTGTCATCTAAACAACATTCTCCAGACATTGTCTTATTTCTCAAACAGAAGTTAACAGGAAGGAGGGAATGCAAAAAACGGCCAGATGTAAACCCTGTGGCTCCTTCCGGGGGCGGGGGGGGGGGTGCGGGCAGGGGGGGTGAGGCCACAGCACTTCTTGCAGACATGTATCGTGGCGGCTAAGCTGGAAAAACCTGCACAGAGAGCTATGCACGGAAAGGTTGGTAACTTGACCCTGGCATATAGACCCGAAAGGAATTTGCTGTTTTAAATCTGGTTTCCTTTCAAATCGAAATGAGCAGTCAGAGTCCTGTAGCTGCACCACTTCTAAACAGTTCGCTTTGATCAAGTTTTAACATTTCTCTCCAACGTAAAATTTCAACATTTATGTTCTACAGTGTGATGAAAGCCAACCTTTTTGCTACGTTGTGTAATTTAATAAATGTCAGATTGAAAAATTCGAGTTAATTGAAATGTCTTTTTATAATTGCCTGTGATGTTGTAAGATGCACTTAGCAAAAAATGTGTTGACTTAATGGATGCAATTGAATCACGGTTTTCTGATGGCAAGCCATCACAGTGCAAAACAGCCTTTGCTAATATTTTCCTAGTTCCCTGTGTGGCAGGACACTGTGGACAGCTCTTGCAAAACCCAAAGCTTTGTTTTATGTATCTACAGGTAATACCCAAGTGACGGTCTTTTGCCTTCTAAGTAAACACAGGTTGTTTAGGAAAAATTAAAACAAAAATAATGAAAATTCAGCCCTTATCCCTGGTAGAAGGAGGAAACGGTGCTCCAGTGCCTCCCTAGTGCCAGCTTCGGCTACTTCAGCGTTTGCATCACCACCGTTCCCTCTCTCCTCACTGCTGGAGGCTGATGGTTTTAGCAGAGCGGTACAACCCAGCGCAGTAGGGGCAGTGCCGGTGAGTGATGCGCTGCTCCCCAGAAAGCCTGGGCAAGCTGCAGCCTTGCTCAGCCTGCAGAGGGGATAGGGGCCTTCCCCAGGGTAGCACAAGGCGCTAAACGCTGTGATGTGTGAGCTCAGAAAATGGGGGTTTAATGATTCATGAGTTTTCTCTTGGATGCACAAACACCCTTCCTGCAGCAGGACATTAAGGCTAAGTGCCTCTGAGCGATCTGGTCCCCGTCAGGTGAGGACGTATCCTGCTGGAGCTGAATGAGTCCTTCCCGTGACTCAAGGACGGGCCACCACAGAATCAGTCCATCAAGCTGCAAAAAGAGCTAATTAACCTTGGAATAGAAATAATTTTAGTGTAAAACTGAAGGGGTTTCACTCTTTCCTTACGGTAAGCCATGTCTGCCAATTTGTCATAAGTTTTTTTCCAACAATCTTATCCCAAAATGTTTTCTACTTCTCAGTGGTAATTGCAGTAAAAGTAATTGTAAGTCTACTTTTTTTTTTTTCAGTAGAATGTCTACAGATGAGACGTTCATGAAGGGATTGTTGAACAGCTATGCATTTTGTGGATTCTGCAGTTAAGTTTAGGGAAGACATGGAGAAGACGTTGTCAGTGCCTCCATGGGCTGAGTCCCTGAGCTCAGCCTGGTTCGCTCCACCTGGTAGGCGCTGTTCAGGACTCAGCTTTTTTAATTAAAGTATGGTTATTTGCTAAAAGTAACTTGCATATCAGCCCACCTGCTTCATAGCACTCTGTGGTTATTAAAATCCTTTTCAACCTGCAACTCGTGTTATGAACAGGGACAACTGCAAGTAAAAATAAAGAGAAAATAAATCTGTTCTAAAAATAGGAAAAATCAGATTTCCAATGTTTTTGTGGTGGTGACAAATCCCAGAAGAGCTGCTGGCCCTTTCTCTTATCTGGTAGGAACCACACTGAGTCAGTGCCCTTGGCCATGCTGATAACGGCCACGTGGCCCCTGCGCGCCCCTCCGCCGGCAACGCCGGGGCACACGTGCTCGAGGCTCCTGCCGCACCTGCGTGCAGGCGGCTGAAGGACGGCTGTCCCCTCTGCGGTTCTGTGTAAGTTTTACATTTGATAAATAACTCCCATGTCACTGTTGTGTTACGACTGGATTGAGAGTAGTTTTGGGTGAATTTCAGCCACAGGCATAAAAAAATAAAGAAAAATTAGGACATCTGTACACTGAGTGAGTCAACTCCTGCGATCAATCCCTGCTGAGGATTTAGTCTTGGGAATGGAAGGTAAATCCACAGGGAACAGGGTTTCCTTCACAGGCTCGCTAATATTTTGCTCTGTGCCTTATTGTTTTTCTTGCCTTTAGGTATTTTCAGCTGTAAAGACCTAAGAGAGAGATCACTGATATATTATAATGTATCACTCTGGTCTGAGTAGGCAAGAAAGCAAATGAGACTCTGTAGTTGGACTTAATTTTGACACATAAGAAATTTGTATGTAGATAGATAGATAGATAAATAGATAGATACATGTATTTATAGCAGCTGTTCCTTAGAAGTGACAGATCTGACATAACGTTCAAAACGTGTTGGATGTAGTGGTGGAGGAACCCCCAGCTTTTTGTGGACTTCGGGTTGTGTCTTGGGCAATGCCTTCGGGTGTGCTCTGCTCCAGGCTGCCACAACTGCCACTGCCGTCACTGACATACCGTATTTTCATATGTAAAATCTTTTGGTTAGCTGTTTAAAAAAGCAGATGTTGATTCAGATGCAGTGTAGGTAATTTACATGCGCTGATAATATGACAGGAGGTTTGATCTCAAACCCTTTTCTTACCAGTAGTAAAAATTGCTGCCACTATTTCCTTAACTTGCTTGCTCTTTGCTCCCATCTTTTTTTCCCCCTGCTTCTGATCCTAGGAAGGCTATAAGGGTTGAATAGACCACCTCGTGACCTCTGAGAAATTTTGCGTTTTGTAAGCAGTAGGTGAAAATCTCTGATTAAATTTATACTTCCTCAGAATTTCGTGGTGACAGGAGTCACACAGGTGCAGGGATGGGGGAAGAGCAAGAGGAGCAGAGGGTGACTAAGCAAGGGAGAATAAATTTCATAGCCACAGACAAACACAAACACATAGCCGCAGACACGCATCGTGGACACACATCAATAGACTACTGAAAGTCATCTTGCCATTTTTTCCACCTTGCTAGCTAGTAACACTTTCAAACTCCCCAGTTCTTCAGCCAAACAGGAATACCAGTTAGCTGTCATGTTTTTCCCAGGTGTGTACAGCATTGTTTTAAGCCTCTAACCCAGAACTAAACAAACTTTTAGTTCCTTCTTGGTTAATATTTACCTGTGCAAATAAGGCTGTGGGTATTTCACAGGTTGTCTTGTAATAGCTACCTGTTTAGTTTTCTCTTCCTGACAGTGAATTACAAAATCCCGAGGCTGAAAGACAATTAAAATATTGTGTCAAACTGTAGCTCATAGTCATCTGGATTTCTGCTTCAGTGCAGTTGCGCTAGGATCTGTATTTTGATCTAAACCAATCTCTCTCAAATTAATAGCTAGATTTGTTCTGGAACTCATCAAGTAAGTCCATAATGAAAGTTGTTTCAGAGTTTAAGGAATATTTCAGTATTGTGTAAAAACTACCAGCAATGTCTCTAAAGGTCATGGATTTTGTAAGGCTGAGAAATCTTAACAATTGTTAAGAACTTTAACAGTTCTTTGTTTTAGAATTAATACAGGATAATTTTATTTGATGTAAAAAGAAAAGAGAGTCCAGAGAAAGTTTTGTCAGTGGAAACAGGTTAATTTTAAATTCTATTTCTGGACAGTCTTAATTCCGTACAATGTGACTGGGTAACAGTTTGAACCGATTCGGCAGGTGAGGGTAAAGCTGCCGAAATCCCACCTGGTTAAGGCTCTGCAAACACTTCCCACAGGGATGGCCATGGAAGGAATATACACGGATGAAACTTTTCCCTGAGTTACTTTTACCGATCCTTGGCTCCAAGATGAGTCTAGTTCACCCGCACGGACTGCTTCGTTACGGCAGCGAAGGCGTCCATTGAGGTCAGTTTTAGCTCTAAAATGGATGTGAATGTGAATCTGTCAGTTAAGCCTGGTCCTGCCTCCACCCTGTAGAGTGGAGACCGAGCAGCATCTCTGTGGGTGTCGGTTGCCTGCGGGGGCCCGGCTGGGTGTGTGGTGCTCCAGAGAAGACCACTTTCCAGCTGAGAGCCGCTCCTCCCATCACTAAGCCAGCGCTGGCTGTTGACTGTTTGGCATCTGGCTGCAGGATCGGGGTTGTTCCAAGGGGAGCTGGATATGATCCTGGTTGGCAAAGAAGTCACTGCACTGCCTGGGGGGGTGGTGCGCCGTTGGTCATCGCTGTTGAGGATGGAGCATGAGAGCAGTAGGGCCAGGCACACAGCAGGGTTGGGGCTGTGCCTGGTTTCTCATATGCTGAGAGCTGCTGCTTTGGTGCCTAGCCGAGCCCCAAAACAAAAAAACCCAAACAGCTCTTTCAGGCTGCATGGGGTGAGTGGTACTAATACAAATGCCACCCGTGCCATATATAAACCCCTACTTGGGTTAGTCCATCAGTGCAGACATAAAATCTATGTAGTGGCCCAGAAGTCCAATATTTTTTCACTGTTTCGCCTTTATAAGTTCTTGTAGACCCCGCATTTGCAGCAATGCTCAAATTTTATTCCTTGTCCTCTAGCAAAGTGATTCAGCCATACTTCAGTTGCTTGAAGGTCTCTCCAGCTGACCTTCCAAAAGTGTCCAGCTGTCCTCTGTGTGTTGTCATCCAAATCAGAACAGCAGAACAGGTAAGGCAGAGCCAGTAATAAAAGGATGGGGCAGGGGGGGAAATATGTCATTCCAGGCACCCTAAAGACTTTTCTTTCTTGTAGGTGAAGTGTTTAAAGTCAAATGTTGTTTCTGTGAGTAATTTGAAGAAATTTGTTTATCTGTTGCACTGCTCGGCACTCACAATAAATGGTGTAAATAAACACAAAGCACGCACTATGTTGGGTAAGAGGTTAATTTTCCCATGCTTGAAAAATCTCATAGTGAAGACAGAGAGTGCTCTTCTAAAGTAATTTATGCTTAGAAGGAAAACATAGAAAGCACAAAAAGCAGTAGAGTTTTCCACTGATTGCTTGCTAGTAAGCAGATCAAGCAAATTGCAAAGGCAGCTGGAGGTGACTTTAGACATAAGTCAAAAAAAGTATGCTATAAGGAATGGAAGAATATAGTAGGCTTTTGCCGCATTAATATATGCATGAAAGACTCCCTTTTTAAGTGCAATAATTCAACCGTATTGTTAAGCTTCATGAGAAGAATAAATACATTCTCCCATTTGCAGCATTTCCAGTTAAATCAGCACGTTGCTGGCAAACTAGCTACTTCTGTCTGTTGTTGGTTTTTA
Source organism: Falco rusticolus (assembly GCF_015220075.1). Taxonomy (NCBI): domain Eukaryota; kingdom Metazoa; phylum Chordata; class Aves; order Falconiformes; family Falconidae; genus Falco; species Falco rusticolus. The sequence goes on from NC_051197.1 coordinate 32,141,637, forward strand.
CCGTCGTCACATCAAGATTGGCCGTGGCACTAATGGCTTTTGATTCTGTTGTCATCCCACTGTTAGGTGGAGAGCAATCGAAGGGGAAACAGAAGAAAAAAATTGTACACCATGCAGGCAGATGCAAAGCCAAAGCCACAAGATGAAAATCAACCCATAGACCTTGCAGGAATTACTGCGTGAAGGAAAGAAAACCATGTGGCTGTGTTTGACTTTACTGCTCTGTTGTCTTGCTATTATGCCATGAAAATAGATTAATTAAAACACTTACAGCACTCCAGATGGAACACAGCTTTAAAGCAGGTGTATACAGTGTGAAGCCTGCAGCATAAATCCTCCAGAGCTCTTTTTCCCTCTTCAAGAGACAGAAGAGGGTCCGCTGGGTTCAGTGCAAAATGAAACCTCAAGGTTCTCTCCAAAGCATGTTCAAATACTGGGAGCCCACCTGGGGGGGGTTCTTTTTTTTTTTTTTTTTTGGCAAGCCACAGCTGTGAGGAAGACTGCTATGAACCCAGACAAATCCCATTTAATAAAGTTGTTAAAAGATTGCTTCACCTTCAGCTCCTTTCGCTTGATAAAATCATGGAGTGGATTTACGGGATGTATTCCTTGCTGCTAATTGTGGTTAAGCTTGGTATGTCCTTCCTTCATGTTCAGAAAAGCTTTAATACAAGCAGCTATAGAAAAATCAGCCCATAATAGTTATAACTCTTACTCAGTGACTGGGTAATCTGAAGTACTGGTTTATCAGTTGCACAAAATCCTGCAAACATTTAGTTTATTTGTATAAAAATCTATTTTTTAAATGCTTATAATGTCTTGGCCTCAGTGAAATCTCTTGACAGTGAATCTCATAGGCAAATTCTAAGCAGACCCTCCCCCTACTCTCTTCTTTTTTCTCTTTTGGTGTATTGCTGATCACCCGCTTGGGTTCATAGCATGAAAAATCAAAGCGATAACTTGCACTTCAATTTGTTTGTCTTTATTCATTTCTGCACTAAATGGTTCATTTTTCTCCATCCGGGAATACACTGAAGCTGCAAGCCAGGCCAGTTGCCGTTCCCTTCACCTCTGCTCTTCAAGAAAACCGAGGCACGTGGTGACGGAGCTTTCCCCGTGGCTGGCTGGCGGCAGAGCCCAGGTTGTGCTGTTCTATGTTTAACGTTTTCCACGCTGTTACTAACAAATTCTAAATGCTGAACTCTATTTTCTGACATTATCTTGAAAAGTCTTTCTTTTTGCCAATGTATTTTGTGCACCTGCATTTATTTTATTCTTGAATGCTCCTGTTGGCTGTTTGTCTCCAAACTGGACTGTGTATAAATGTATTTTACCCAACCACATCCATGTTGCAATGCAAGACCTGTGGTACCCAAAACTTCAACACGATATAGTCAAACTCTTTGAACCTCCAATAGCTTGTGCTTAAAATGTGAATATTGGATGTTCACTTCTAGCCTTAATTAAATTGGAAAGGGGACTGAAAAAGCCAACAGGAATTTTTGCTGTGGGTTTCCACGTTTCCTGCGCTCAAACGTTCTTCTAAGGGGTGTGTAAGACTGAAGCTGGGGCCAGTAGAAGCAGCCAAGGGCGTCTTGGCTAAACCCATCGCCGAAGGTGCGGGGAAGGAGTAAGATGCTGCGGGGGCTGCGGGGGGTCGGGGGCTGCCGGGGTCGGGGGAGCTGCCCAGCCGCGGCTGGAAAGGGCTGTGCCTCTCTTCATACACTCCCCCCCAGACCTGCCAGGTCCTGACAGCTGTTTTCCACCTGCCGCGATGACCCTGATGTGAGCAGCGTTCAGGTCCCCCCAGTCCCACAGGCAGCATCTGCTGGTTTCTGGGCGCCACCTCCCGGTGGCCGGGGACGGGTCCCCCCTGCCGGGCTTGTCGCGTTCTCACTCGACATTCTCTGTTCGTGGCACGGCGGGCTGCCCAGCAAACCCCGCTGCGGTAACCGTAAGGCAGGTGGGAACCTCGCGGTGCGGTGCTGCCCGTGCGGTGCGCAGCAGAGGCAGGGCACAGCGGGGCTTCACAGCGCCGCCTCGGTAGCTTGTCCCCTGCCACAGCAGCAGCGGCTGTGCAGGTGGCAGTGACAGCTGGGTCGCGGCTGGGGGATCTCAGTGCGTTTTCCCCATCCTGCTCTTGAGCGTCTCTCTGGGATGCTGAGACCTGGGGCGCGCGGTCTCCTCCAGCCGGTACCCAGCGCGGCGCTGAGGGACGTGTCCTGCGCTGGATGGACGCTGCTCCCTGGACACCGAACACAAACACATCCCTGCAGCACCCGCTGGGAGACTAGTAACACCATCCTGAGGACACGGGGAAAAGCCACATCTATGAAACTAGTTCCCAAACGTCCTCTGCGAACCACGTATTGGTGAGCAGAAACAAAACCTAATGTTTTGGATCAGATCAGGTTTGTCTAGCTTTTTTTGTTTGTTTGTTTTGTTTTATTTTGTTTATTTTTGTTATTTTTGTAGGGGATTTTAGATCCTACGACTAGTTGGTGCCAGATCTTTCTAAGAATTCCACTGTGCCCTCTAGGGAGAAAGCAGTGTGATAGGAAAACATCAAAGGGTGATGTTCAGTCGCGGGCCTTTGACTCGGAGGAGCCCAAGCGCAGCTCTCTGTTGCCTTTTCATTCGCCCAAATTCTTGCATACCCGATTAAAGTTTCACTAACGGATGAAGTCAAGGCACTTCGGCCCCTTCACCCCCACCCCCGGGAAAGCTGGCTTCCCCAGCACTGTGCCTGCTGCAGGGTTTTCCATGCGGGTCCGCCAGCCCCCGTGCGTGCGGAGGGAAGGCTGAGCAGATGCGGCTGGCTTTCCCTTGGGATCCTGCGTTACCATTGGGATGAAAGTCTCAGTCGTTATCTCCTTAGTGCTGAGTGACTCCTGGGTGTTCCCTGAGGGATGGCAAACCGCGGAGGGGGGGCGGGGTGAGGCCCTTGGCTTGGGATGAACCTGCCCGCCCTGCGCCCGCGGTACCCAAACGATCGCAGCACCCAAACGATCGCAGCACCTGAGCCCTCCGACGTCATCAGCCTCAGAACCTTCTCCTCGAAAAGGTTCACTTCCCCGCTCTCAAACTAAATGTACTTCGCTGACTAATTAAGAGACTTGTGCCTCCGGGCCACTTTCTACCTTTAAAGGGCAGGAATTGCAGCGCTATTAGTGGTGCTAATTAGATAAATAGCAGGTTTGCAGCCTGCCTCGAGTCCTTGAAAGAGGAGCAGAAGTGGAAGGAGTTAAGTGCTGCTGCTTTTTACAGCAGGGATTTGTGCAGCAAAGCTCTAGGAATGACTTGCTGGCTTAGGGTCTGCCTCTGTTTGCAAGTTTTATGATGCCACCCAGGATTAACTGATTTTGCCATTAAAGGAAGATAAAATGATAAAACTATAAAGCAGTCTGTAAATTCCAGCAACAAGGGGTGCCAACCTCTGCCTTTTGTAATGGATGGGAATTTGACATTTTTATGTTAGTCTGTATTTGTAGTTTGACTGTAGCTGAGGGAGACAACATTAATTGCCAGGAGGTAGACAGAGAGTAGCATAACTAATAATAACATGAGTTTATAGGGCTGTGGGATGGTTTGGAAAAGCATGAGGATATTCCTTCGTGTTAGTCTATCTTAATCAGGTGTTCAGGAATCACTGAAGGAGGCAAGAGAAAGTTTTAAAGGAATGGAGGAAGGCCTACAGATATTTGAAGAGTAGGCTGGAAAGTGCAGGTAGTAAAGACAAAAGAAAAAGTAACAAGACTAAGCTGCACTAGTGAAAATCTAGTGTAAATGTTGTCCTCACTGGCCCCCACACCCTGCAGTCTTCATTCCTCTCACAGGTATGACTGGAGCATCCATCCTGTCTGAGAGCAGTCCTGGACTTTACAACCACAGGTGGAATCGCCTTCAGCTCCACAAAGCCTGTGGCTGTCTTTCGTCACAGGGCGCCTGCACCCGGGGATGGGGGAGGTCAGGTCCGTGCTCTGAAGAAGACTCAGTAAGCCCATGCTTTCCTCTTGGCGCAGTTTGCAGTGACAGCGTTGCTTTTTTTTGTGGTTTTTTTTTTTTTTCCTTTTTTGGAAGATATTTAGCATCCCTCTGCTCAGTTGTGCCCAGAGTATGCACAATCATTAAGAAGGAAAGGAATTGGAAATCGGTACATCTCTAACTGGTCTGTCAGTTACTCTCATTACAGCTTGAATTAACTAGGACAGCAATACCAGCATGGCAGGAGCAAAGCACTGGGGAATGAAATGCCGGTTTGGATATTTCTGTAATTATTTTTTTTCCTAAAATGATGAAAATGGGATGATCTATGTGTCGTCCCCCCCCCAGCCAAATAAAGGGCTTTATTTCAAGTGCATAATGATGAGTGTCAACTCTACAAAATAGCTTTTACTGTTTTCTGCTGCCCCAGTCATAATTCAAGGGACCAGCTTTGTTCCATAAAAGTAAAATCGTTGTGAATGGGTTATGCTTGGAGTTGATTCTGAGGCATGAATTGCAGCCTAGTTATCGCCAACAGAAAGAAGCGGGTATTATTACTCACCTTGGGTAATGTAATTTCTCTACTTTTGTAATCTCAGCTAGGTACCAAAGGCGGCAGAGAGTCTATTCTGATTTAGTTTCTGTTACTAGAGAGTAAAACATTTGTGATGAACCAACCTGGTCCCATGGGCCACCCCTTATGATGGCCTTAGACATGTAGCACTGCCCATTTTCGCTACGGTATATCCCAGGGAGCTGTATCCTCCTTGGCTGGCTGGTATGTGCAAAAGTTGGAAGGCTGAGAGGTGTTTTTGTGTCTACCCGCCCAGACACTCATAAGGCTTCTACCACTGCAGTATCTTGTTTCTGAGGATTTGATTTTATCCTCCTCTAGCTCCTGTGTGGTAAGCAGTAAAATTGGAATTACTCCATCAAATCTCCTTGTTTTTTTCCTTGCCTAGAATGTGACCGGGTTCTCCTGGGGTGGGGGTGTGGAGAAAAAGACAAGGGAAAAAAGAAAACCAGGTAGAAACTGAGTTTGTTAAAAACAAACAAACAAAAAAGTGTTTTCTATTTTCTTTCCTATTTGGTAGGAGCCTGGGAACAAGCTGAAATAAAATCACTAATTATAACTGTTTAATCTGGAGATTAAAAAGCTACATGAATGCAAAAATTTAATTTGAAATATAAATTTCAGACAAATTTAGCAAATACATAATGGCTGTGGTAAGCAAATGAGAGTCAAGGCACAGGCTGAGGAAATCTGGTGGCTAACACGGGATTTTGAAAGTCAGGGTGTATATTCTAGGCTGAATACAGACTGAGGTTTTATTCCACTGATTTATTCCCATAAGGGGTAAGTCAGGGAAAACTGGAAGTGGCTCAAAGGACAGTTTAACTGGTTAGTGCTTTGATGTGATCTTGCAAAGCTGAATTTTTGATGGAAGTATCCCAAGAAGTCAATATGTATGTGTTGGTATGGACAAAATGCTCTGAATTTCCCTTTCTAATTTTAACCTCAGTTTTGACCATGTGCCATTGTTTTAATACAAACAATAAATGAGGAAAGATAGATTGGCATTGAAAGAAGAAATCTGTAGTCCAAGCAAGCAGTAAGTAACAAACTGAATTACTCTTTAAGAAATTTAGCTTTTATCAATAATGTCAGCTCCTAACATCTTGTATAAAATTACATTTTTATTTCTTTGAGGGGAGGGAGTCAGAGATTGAGATGGGAATGATGCTAATGTGTCACTCTGGGCTCTAGCAAGCCTGCACTGAACACTGGCGTATAGATGCCGTTGGATACATTCTCATTTGCACATTTATGTCGCTAAATTGGTCTTATAGTAAAAGGGAATTTAGCCTCTTGTAGATATCGTATCTATCTTTAAAGCTAGAGGAGTAAAACGTGACATACTGTGGCCCCTCAGGGCTTCAAAGCATTTCAGCTGAAGAACCCTGAATATTAAGTCGGATGGTCCTAAACCAGAGTGTTTGGGAATTTCGCTTCCAAGGCTGTATCGTTAGTCAGGCCCCGGTTTGCATGAAGTACCAGAGGCTGCTTCCAAGGTGATATAAAGCTTTATTGCTTTCCCAGTGGGTGGGTGGTGGAGGAACTGTCTGCAGGAATATAGTCACTTGCAATTTTCTTGGTTAGCATAGTGTAGTGTGCAAACTTTTTTTTTTTCTTTTCTTTTGAAACTAAAAGAGCACGCAGGCTTTTCCCAGTGTCTCTCCCTCCAGGTTGCTTTTCACTTCAGTGCTGTTATTGACCTCTTTCTCTTGGTAGCTTGGTCCTCAGGAGTTCCCCAGGCCCAGGACACTTGTGCAGCAGGTCCCCGGGCACCCCTGCCTGAGCAGGTCCATTACATTGAGGTACGAGCTGCTCTGTCTCAGGGGGCCCCACTGCCTGGCGTAGCTCATTTCTATTTCTGAGTGCCACTTCCAGTTGATTCCTGGTGGTAAAATTTTTTGTGGCAAACTTAATGAGGTTTTTCTTACCTCCGGGAAATTAAAAAAAAAAAAAAAAAAGTAATCGCTTATTCACAGCTAGTCTAATATATTTTCAGGGATGATAGGAGAAGAGTAGAGGGAAGGGGAAGCCACCTAATGTGTTACGAGCTGGTGGGAGAAAGCAGACTGTGGTGGTCTGACTTCTCCAACAACAAGGAACTATCAAGAAGACAGAAATTCCACCATCAATTTGACTCCTGGCCAAATCATCTCACAATTCTTGATGTACTTAAGAGTTAGCATAAGACCACCATAGATGGGATCCAGTTGTCAGGAGAAGCTGTTAATCATCTTAAAACACATATGGAGCAGGTACCAGTCTTTCTGGATGCTTCCTTTATCACAGCTGGAAACTTCACAGGAGGAGCTAGAGTAAAACCTAAAACAAGCAATAACAAACATCTAAGAAGAAGACCAAATGAACCCAAATCTGATGGTCCTGCAAAATTTACCCTAGAGAGGGTGAGCTGAGTTATTTATATTTAGTTCTTTGGATATTTACTTAAAATTTCAAGTAACCATTAATTACGGTTAGTTGGGAGGTTTGGAGAGTGGTCTGGAGCGAGTAGAAAGGATATCTCAAATTGCCAAAAGATCGACAGAAACTATCAAGAGCTGCTGGTAGTAGAGTAATTTAGTGATGGTCAGTTTCATGTGTAAATAAGAGAAATGTAGTATTTCCTCTAGAGCTTGTGGCTTTCCTTCTAGTTCTTCACCAGGACGTACCAACAGAAAGGAAGCTTCCTGCTATAAGCTCCCTAAGTAATGTGGGAGTCCAATATGGTGTAGAGCAGTCTTGATGGTATACCAGTGAAATTGGTGTAGGTATTATGGTGCTGTTAGTAAATGGAGAGCAGAACAGTGTGCCTGTGTATGTCTATGTGTTTGTGTACCTTCTAACAGACTGCTATTTTTAGAGTGCACCATCCAGTGACTCTGGAACAAGGATGAATGTGCCAGTAGCCTGCACTGATAACTTATTAGCACACAAACCCCAGAAGATCATAGCAGAGGGCCCCCAAAATACAAGCACGAGGTGCTACAGAGGCCTGGAGAATGTGGGACACGGGATGATAACTACTTGTAAACACGTACCATGAGTGGTCATTACTGGTCCTGAAAGCATGTAACCACGGACATTAGATAAAGCTGATTTTAGGTATAACAAGGAGAACAAAGAACAACTTAACATACAGTAACTGTACCATATACAGTAAAACGTCATATAACATGGAATTTATGCACCAACGAGGAGAAAGCAAGTAAGCAAACTGTTAGGCAAATTGGAAAAAATAACCCTTGCAGACTCAAGAGTGAAGAGGAAGAAATCCCATTATCAATGTTATAATCCAGCCGGTGAGGAGTGTGGGATGCTGCTGCTGTAACAACACTCAGTGAAGGGTGGGCGTAACACCAGAAAAATGGGTAGCTGTGAGAAAGTTTTGCATATAAGGATTTTAATTATATCATCATTGCAAAAGGGCTGTTATAATTGGATGCGTTGGACTATAAATGTCCGTATCATGTAATTGGACTTACAATAATTCTTGGATTAGACTGTCAAGACTTTAATTAAACTATCAATAAATTCTTGGCCCTGTATATCAAGTGTGTTCCTTTGGCTCAGATAGGTCAGGTAGGGTGTCGGTAAGGTTGCCTGTCCTTGAAGGTGGTTGTAAAATCTGAATGCAACAATACGTGTGATGGATAAAGGGCCTTTTTGTGGTCTTCCAGAACAAACAGATGAAGTGGTACAAGGGGTTTGTTAAAGCTAGGTATTTCACCACTAATGAAATACTTAAAAGACATTATTCTTAACATTTGTGACCCATTCTTCTAAAAGGGCGTAATGACAAGGCTAGCCAGGATGAAACACCTAGTAAAGACTGTCATCCAGGCCAGCCAACAGGCGCTACTTGCCTGTAAAGAACAAAATTGGAAGATAAAAGCGTTGTGAAAGTTTGGGTAGTCAGCTGTAATGGGTGTTTTTCTCTTGGGTATGTGCTGACAGTGCTGAAAGGCTGAGAGGGAACAGATCCCAGGGCCTTCACATCTTGATTGATCTGATCTGCTAAAGCTGTTGGATAGTAGGGGGTTTAAAACTGAGCTACACATGAATATTCATGACAGTGTTGAGGACTATATATATCTTTCAGCAACTGTGGAAAAATGGAATATGGATAGTAGAAAACCTTTTAGCTGGTCTGAATGAAATTGAAATGGACTGAGCATCGTTCCAGCCGATTGCTATTGCAGCACTTTCAACAAAGATACTGCAAGCCCAGCTGTAGGAAATTCCTTTAAAACGTGTAGCCAAGGTGAAGCAAAAGGGCTGGAGGCAACTGGCTTTCAGTGGATATGTGGTCCTGTCTGGGCAGAAGTTGTGGTAACAGCTGCATGTTTAGGCAGGCTTTCAGTAAGGGAAGAGACCAGGACTGGTTGATATCTCCCCAGCATAAGGGTGCTGGCGCGTTTTTTGCTGCTGAAGTCCTTGTGAATCTGAAACATCTGGATGCTTGTTCTCAAAAGGGAGCCACAGGGAAGAGTGGGCTCTGAGTTTTAGTAAATGCATAAGAAACTAAGAAAGGAGGAGTAGATGACCTCCCAACGCTTGCATTGGATGCCACCTTCTAGCAGGGTGACATTCAAACGAGGCTGAAGATCTATAGAGGAATGAAGGCAGTGTGTTGATTAGCATTGATAACATGCAGCAGCTGTGGCCTTTCCTCGAAGGCAGCGGGTTGATTGACGTGGATGATGTGCAGGTGTAGCTCGTTCCTGCTAAGTGGTTAAATAGCCCGGGGGGTGGGCGGGGGGGGGGGGCGGTTGGACTGGGGTGGAGCAGCGTGGTCTGGCGTCTGGAGGAAGGAGAAACAGCACAGACAGCAGAATCTGACGGATGGTAAAAGCCTTGTTACAGCTTACTAGTTTGTTTGTGCTGCAAGAAAGATCCAGTTAAATTTGTTTGTTTTCAGGCAATAGGAAATTGTTCTTCCCATTCAGAAAGACACAGGTTGTACTGTACAGCCGGGCTCATCGTTGAATTTTAGTGAAAACTGACTCTGATCTGAAAGCTATTTCTGAAGTAACAAACTAAAGCATCTTAAAAAAAACCCCCAAAAACAAATGAAACAACCCCCAACTTTCTGATCATTTAAAAAAATGATTAATGAAAATATCCAAACTTAATGATTTCATACTTGCTAAAATATTAAAACCTTCCCAATATCCATTTCTTAATTTCCTGTTTCAAATGTTAATTTTCAGATATTTTGTTATGAATTGATATTTTTTCCATCTCTTCTCATCAGAGGTGAGACTTCAACAGGGAGCTGAGACAGGTGAGCAGTGTCTCTCCCATTGCTAACTGTTGACTCCATGAGAACAGAGGAATAAAATTTACCTTGCTTCCCTTCCCTGGGCCTCCAAGGTTCAGACTGATGTGTAAGCTGGCAATTAATAAAGTTGGCTTCCTCTTAGGAAGACCATGAGTTTGCAGTTCAGCTGCTGCTCCCTTGGGGAAACGCATCTTCCCAAAGATGCACTGACCTCCGTGCCCCCTCCCCAGCTCAGGCACGGCCTTTGGGCCCCGAACTGCCCAACGCTCTGTCAAGCTGGTTGAGTAAGGCAGAAATCTGCATTGCTGCTTTCAGCCCTTCTAGGAAGTCCTGTGCGGTTTGTGGCTGCTCCTCCCTCTCCAATCGGTGTGCTTATTGCCTTTTCCTATGGATTTTGAGGAGGTGGGGTGGGGTGTATTTGTCTGGTGCTATCTAACCACAGCAGCTCGGCATTCTGCTGGTCATTCTGCTTGCATAGCTGTGCATGGTGTCAGTTCTAATCATCATCATAATCAGAATCTTTGTAACAAATAATACGGCAGTAAATCATATGAAAGTATAGTGCTCTCTCTAGGGAAGCGTTAAGATAAAAATGTTGCATTGCTCTGCCTATACAGTGTGCAGGACGGGACGGACCGTGCTGGGACTGCGGACTCAGGGAGCTGCTCCGTCTGGTGCAGCAGCTGGGTGCACCTGGGCTGACTTCAGCATCCCCAGGCTCTCCCTTCCTGCAGCCCACCAGCCTCCCCCAGCTGCTGTGGGCTTTGTGGTTTGGGTTTTTTTGGCGTGGGGGTAGTTAATTTACCTCTCTTGCCAGCAGAAGTGGCAAAGAGGCGGTGGGATTTGGCTAGGGCTGTTTTAGTAGGTGTATGCATGTACTTAAAAAAGTGGGGGGGACAGGACGTAAGGGCATACCCTTATTTTCTCCTTAAGGCTGTTTCCATTCCTCATGGGGAATGCAGAACCACGAGGTCCAGCCATGGAAGTTTCTCCCAGATCCACTAGATGTTAGTGTTGCTCTGTAGAAGCGCATTATAGCAGCTATAGCACATTCCTGACCAAACCTCTGTAGCTGAGCCTGTGGAGCTCTTTCTGTGTCAAACCTTGCCCCACCACCACCAACCTCCTCCCCGGCACCATAATTTACTGTTTCGATTCTTACTGTCACATCTAGAATTTACAAAATTGTCACTTAAGAGTAGAAAGTGACAATTTCCTTCTAAATCTCCTAGTTGCAGAGACCTCTCCTGCCCTTTTTCTAAGCACATTAAATGCATCCAGTATATGGCAACACTTTATAGAGCAAAACAGCAAAAAGTAAGGCTATCCTTTTTAACTCTCTGGTGAGCTTATGGGTTCAGTCCTGCAAAGAATTTCTACAGAGCTTTACATTCTCTACTATTAGTATGGGGAATAAAGGAATATGTCATGAATTTTATCATTAATTCTAATTTTGGTTTCTTATATTTTCAACTTCTTTTTTTTTTTTTTTTGGTCACTGTTTCGTTACAGTACCACTTAGGAATATTTATTTTTAAAGAGAATTGTTGTGTCTTTGCCTCTCTTCTGTCCTGTTGGTCCTCCCTCTTTCCCCTGATTTAAGGATACAGCCAAATGAGGAGGGCTAGCGCAAGCCTACCTGCTTGCTTCAGTCCTGTCACACATGGTTGTGGCTTCTGTGGCACCAGCTTCAGCACTTTCCTCGTGCCATCATTAATCCAACAGAAAACCTACCCAGAAAAAACTTGCAAATACAGAAAAAAACCTGCAAATGTTCCTGCTGAAGAAGTGAGCGTTGTGGTAGACAGCCACTAAGAGGTGGGGGACAGGATCCCATCCTTCATCTCCTTGGGGGTTTTCTTCTCCACTGGGATTTAAGGAGCTCCAGCTGTCGGCTGGGGACAGAAGGAACCAGCTCCTGGTGTGAGGTGGGAAGGAGTGAGTCTATTGATTTTGGTGCTGTTGACCTGCTAGATAGGCTCAGCCCTAATTTGTTGAAAACTCCTGAGTTTTATCTCGCAGACTTGACTTCTACCCTGTTTCCTTCCACCTGATTAGGACGCCTTCAGTAAAACAGGCTGGTGCACAAAGTCGTGAGTAGGCTTCCAATGTACTACCACCCTGGGGAATGTAGGGAGGGTAAACCATCCATATATCCTGCTGAATGGCCCCAAAATTGTTTCAGGCTCTCTGCAGGTTCAAAGAGGTGATGCTGCACTGGTTATCCTTAAATCACAAATCAATGGCTATTTCTGCAACTAAAGCATTAGGGAACACCGGCAGCTTCCCGGGTTGTTCAGGGACTCGGCGCCCAGGGAGATACTGGCCTTAGCAGGATTAAGCTGTTTAAAACCCAGATTGCATTTCTGTATCAGGGACTTGCTGAGCGGCCTCAGCCTTGTCTTGCCTCTGCAGTCTCACGTTTTGATCACTGCACCAGTCTTCCCTTCGTTATCAGTGTGTGCAGTGACCGGGGAAAAGGGCTTGTAGGCTCGGCTAGGTGTGTGACACAAGTGTTAATCAGTAATATACAACTTACTTATGCTGTGGAAGAGCTGGTAGGGTGCAATTTTGAATGTTCTTTTCAGACGCCAGAAAAGGCATGTACACCAAACCCTTCAGCCAGCTCCTCGGAGCACAGTGGTTGTTTTAAAGCTGTTAAGCAACTTCCGAGAAAAGCCACAAACCCTCTCCCTCAGTACCCATGACTACATATGTGCGGTGTAAAGCCTGTGGTCACATGTACATGCTTGCAGAAGAAAAATGCAACTTTCTCAAAGCAAATTGCGGCAGCTTTATCTCCTGGTTATTCTAGTTATTTCTGTAGGCGCTGTTTTAAAATGTTTATACACCATCTCATTAATCTGAAGTTGTCCATAAACTTTGTCTGTAGTAACAGCTCAACAGATTGGCTTGACCAAGCCAATCGTACCTCTTGAAGAGACTATTTAATGTCTGGTAGCACTAGGAGAGAAGTCACGGGCAGATGGGATTTGGCAGATTGGTCCTTGGCTGTGGAGGCTGTGATGGAGGTGGACCAGCAGAGCAGCCTTGGGAGCGCTTGTCTCGCCCCAGCGTGGGCTTTGTTGGCTCTGCCTGAGACCTTTCGTGGCTGGCAGAGAAGGGTCACAGCAGGATCATGATGTTGAACTGCCTTTTGAAATTTGATGCCTGTGGGATCTCTTTCCCATGAAAGCTATCCAGAAGAAAAGAGGTAGGGCTCATGGTCATCCATGGCGCATAAAACCTTGGTACAGCTTTTCTTTTCTATCTAAAAGGGTTTCAACTCATGCCTCCAAGAAAAGAACCTTCACCAACAGGTTGTTTTTCTCTTCTGCTGCCCGGAAGCTTAACTTCTTTGTGGTAACCTTAATATGAGTATTAGCTCATGGTCACCACCACAGTGGTATCAAAGGCATTCAATTTCTTAATTTCTTTTCTAAAGGACAGAAAAAAAGGCACATGCTAAACAGTTCTGATGGGTTACCAGCCCAAAATAAATAATATTTGCTGAGATGAGAGAAGTGCTGAGCGCAACCCTACTGGTCAGAGCTCTTCCTGATTCCACCCTGTAGTCATGAGTTGCACAATGGCTCTGGCATGAGCTCAGGAACATGTTACAACACCTTCCCTTCCTCTCTACCGCAATTCAGCATGAACGAAGAATGTGGACAACTTTCTCTGCTTACATGTGGTGTCTAGGCAACACTTTGTGGTGTGCTCAGTCCCAGCTTCAGTTTCTTCCCTTGTAAGATATTAATCCCTGGTTTTGTTACCTGGGTGAGAATCCAATTCTCTTCTGAATGCTCCTGCGGAAAAACCTATACAAAACTGCTGATCTCTTCCCATCACCAGTCATTTACTTCCTTCAGAGGATCACGAAATAAAATAACATAGAGCAATTCGGAGATGCTCTTTTATAACAGAAATAATTCCCCTCTCTCCTCCTAACTGCTTGTCTCACCTGTGTCTGATGGCACAGCACACATGGTCGTGTGTACGCACTGAGACCAGTGTACCTGCGGTGGCGGAGCTGGCCCGTACGGTCCCAATTGTTCCCAAAAGAGCAAACTGAGTGATTTTGGAGACAGTGCCTTGGGGATGCAGACCTATGAGCCTTTTTCAGATTGCTGTTCTTTTGCTTTTGCTGAGTTTCGCAATAAACTGCTTTTACTGAGCAGTTCTACTGCTTTTACTGGATGTGGCTGTTCCAAATCATGTCAGAGGGCATTTTATACAGAGTGTAAATATGATATGATAAGTAAGGTCTTTGATATTTTGAAGTTGTGTACTTTTGTGTGGCTGTTTTGCAGGTATAATTTTTGTTTGGGTTGGTTCGGTTTTTGTCAGGAATTGGAATTGGATGGGAATTTCATTGCTACAGATGGTGCCTTGACAGAAAACTTTGGTCTACTACAAATGAAACAGAAATTTCAAATTATGCCCACAGGCTTAAAAGAAGAGGATCCAAATCAGTAATGTAGCAGGTGTTGGCCATCTGTAATTCCGGTTCCCTCACTCGGGTGATATCAAGCATCAGTTCTGGGACTTGTGCAGCTTTGGCTCTGATGCATCAATGTCAGCACTACCTTTTATTTTCTCGGAAAGGGAATAGCTCTGCATATAAGTTAACTAGGGTTCAACCTGAATGTCAGTCAAGGCTTTATTAACCTTTCTTTGTCTGTCCTTTTGTAACAGCTCACTTTCCACCTGAAATGAACGTATTTACTGGTACCTCTCCTTAGGATCGTACTAATTTAAAAGCCTTGACTGCAAACTTCAGCAACTCTTGGCTCTGTTATTTAGAAGCCATGAAGTATCTTGACGGCCTTGGCTAGCTTGCTGTTCCCTCCTCATGAATTAAAGGGAAAGTTGGAGAATAATTAAATTCCCTTGAATGTGCACAGGAAGCATATCTGCATGCTGTGAGGGTAAGGGAGAGCAACCCGGAGCTTCCAGGAAATCATCATGTTATTGACTTACGACTAAAAGTGTTCAAGTGATTAAGTAGCCCTTTGAAAAATTTTTAGATAAAGGAGCTGTGATTGGTCTTATGTTTTTCTAGCATTGTACCATGGTAAAATGTGTAGTGCTTTCCAAATCAAGGGGAAATCAGTCTTGGCACCTCACTGGAGTTTATTTTAGGTGGTGATGGTAGTAGATTTTCAAACTTCAGGTTAGCTATGCCACATTTTTGGTATGGAAGAACAGAATTTCTTACAACAAGGTTTATCCCATGGCAGATAATATTCGCTGACAGTTGGCCTCAGTGACAATAATGGAAAGTTTCTGAACCCTGTGTTTTGTTTAAAAGCCTATGCTGCCAATTATTCCTAAATCTGGTATAAAATAACAAGTTTCACTTAATAAATGAAGAGACAAGTCTATGAGGAAATATTCTGACCACTTAGTTTAAGTTTCAGTAAAAAGAGGAGATAGAACATATCTGTTAAAAAAAAAAAAAGCTTTTTAAAAAAATTTAGATATAAAAATCTCTGTGATCATTTGAAAGTGCCACCACCAGAATTATTAAAATATATTAATTCTGTCTTCTGCTTTATTTGATAGCTGTTTCTTTATCTTTGGGACTTGTTATAGATTTATTGACTAAATTGGAAGAGTCCAATGCCACAGATAAATTGCTGATATCAGTTTTTGTAGATCATGATTAAGTTGTCTTCTGACTTCTCTTTTATTCAAATGAAGAAGACTTATGTCTTAGACTCTTTCCATGTGAAGTAACCTCCCAAATCTCTGATTTATCGGTAGGCTTTTTGAACTATATGTAACAAGACAAGATGGGGGTTGCTGTTTGTTAGCTCTGCCATACACCTAGAGATGTACAACTCTTGTTTCTCCACATTTAGAGGAGTGCTGCTTGCTTTACCTGGTCTCCTGAAGATTAATGTAAGTCTTTATCAGTGATGACTCTTCTTTCATGTTTTCCGCTGCCTTGTTCTTTGTCTCCCCTGCAAATTTTAGTGAGGGTATGATGGAAAGTTTTCCTTCCTCATATCACTAATAAAACCATGAAAAACAGTAATTAATCCTTGTGGGATCCCGCGGAAAATATTCCCATTCAGTTCCATGTTCTCTCTGCTTTACAGTGGTATTCCAGGAGGCACCAAGTAGCTATGCAGCAGCTGCCATGGTGGTTCCTTTGTGGTGCCCGTCACACTATGAAACCACCTGTGATACTTAATCAGAACTTTCTGATAAGGGAAATGCATGAATACATCAGTTACAGATACATTTTCCAGCACTGCTGTGGGACACGTGGATATTGCTCCATCAGTCGCAATACAGAGGGAGCTGAGGTTGAGCTGCCGGAAGTCATGGGAATTCTGCCTGGGAGAACACAGAAACCCCCTCCTCTTGTTTCAGTCTAGTTTCCCTCTTAAAACCAAGATCCTCCTGCTTAATAATGGAACCTGTGTCTAGTACAAAAGAGGCATGGACATACTTCAGCAAGTCCAGACAAGGGATACAAAGATGATGAAGGGACTGGAGCATGTCTCCTGTAAGGAAAGGCTGGGAGACCTGGGGCTGTTCCACCTGGAGCAGGGAAGGCTCAGAAGGGAACTCAACAGTGTACGTAAATACCTGAAGGGAGGGTGCAAAGAAGACAGAGCCAGGCTCTTTTCAGTGGCAAAGGGCACAAACTGAAACAGGAGGTTCCATCTGAATGTCAGGAAACACTTTTTTACGGTGAGGTTGGCCAAACACTGGCACAGGTTGGCCAGAGATGTGGAGTCTCCATCCTTTGATGCATGCAAAAGCTGTCTGGGAAGTCCTGGGAAGCTGGCTCTTGGTGGCTCTGCTTGAGCAGGCGGGTTAGGTCAGATGGTCTTCAGAGGCCCCAGACAACCTCAAGCATTCTGTGGTTCTGTGAACACCCCTGAAGTTTAGTGTATTCATTCTTTAATTCTGCACTTTTTCTGTTTTAAGTAAAGTTTTTCTGTTTAAGGCTCTTATTTGTGCTTTCTCGTCCTCTCTGATCAGTAATTAGAGAAATGAAGGCTGATGACCCTGGGTTAGAGGCCACATGTTCCTCTGACCTGGCTGACATACACATGAACTGTCTTTAGAAAATGAACAGCATCTCTGTTGTCGTCTCACCCCCTCCCCCTCACCCCGAAAACCTACAGAGCAGCAACACTTTCTACAGTATTGAGGCACAACGTAGATTTTAGTTTGCAATATTTTTTTTAATGTGAAAATTCAGAGATTCAGAACAACGTCCTGGTTGCTCACATCTATGAAATGTGTGCTGTTGACTTTATGACCAGGTTTCAGCCTTTTTGCAAAGATTTAGTGACGGGTGTGTGTGTATATGTGTAACAGTTGTCTAAGAGGTTTTCATCTGCACCGCTTCATTAGCTGGAAATAGTACAATTAAACTGGACTTGGGCTATGCTATGTGGCTGCAGCTGAGGTCCTTCTTGTTCAGACCCAAATTTGCATCTGGTTGAGGCATCATACTCTAACACTTACCAAAAATACATTCACGAAACCTTGTTCTCCACAGTTAGAAGCTCCATCTTGCAAAACAATGTGTCCTTCAGCCATGTCCTCTGAGGAGCCACCTCCATCGTGCCCATGCAGCAGCCGGGCTACTCGTGTGCAAGGCTAAATGCATGTCTATGGCGCAGGTACGGAGCCTGGGTCCTGGCAGTAACTTCAGGAAAACCAAATGCTTTGGAAACTGCTTTTCTTGTGTGCTTGCTTTGTATCCCCTCATATGTAATTTTTTTGAAAGAGACAGAGAACTATAGCTTCTTAATCAATCTAGAGGTGATTTTTTTACCCTTATCCCCCTCCCCCAATGAAGTTAGGTTGACTGTCTCCACCATGGCCTCATGTTGCATTTTTGGCTTAGAAAAATTCTCTGATAGCAAAATTAAGAGCCAGAGGGAAGCTTTATTTTCTGTGTAGATTTGTTTTTGCATAATTGTAATGAAGAGTTAAATACATTATTTGCATGATACAGTAGCCACCCTGTCACAGACAAAAGGTCCCAAAAGCCAGCTGACAAAGACCACGGTTGGCTAAAATGCTGTTGTGTCCAAATAATGTTGGTTTGCCAACATGCTCCCATTTGTCACCTACAAGTGGGTGCAGTCCTGTAAGATGGATGGCATTTCTTCCAAACGCCTTCCAGTGGTCATTTGCTTCTATGGACAGAATTTCTTCTTTGGACAATTATTGCTACTTGGAATCTAGGATTTTATTGCAGATATGGGAGAGAAGTGTCAAAACCAATGTGAAAACCAAATCATGGAGGGTGGTGAGAGGTTTTCTTAGGCATGGAGAAGCACACGCAGTGGGGATCAGTTCAACAAAAGAGAAATCATAGTGAATATAAACATTAAAATGAAAGAAAAATGTCACTTGAGGTTTCCCAGGGTAGTGAAACAAGAAAATGTCCTGAAACTGGTAAAAGAGTCTGTAAGGTGTGTCTCTGTAGACATGGAATTCACTCTGTGATTCTTATTCAGTAAGTCTCTGCTATTCATTATTCAGAGGAGACTATGCAAATGGTTGGCATTAGCATTTTAACACATAACCGTGTTGAACTACTTGGAAAGAGTACACTGAAACCTATGAATGCAAAAAAGAGTTTTTCTCAGCATTCACCCCTATCCTGTTGTATCTGGTATTTGTAAATTATTTTGCACAAATATGGACAGGAGAGAATGTCTAATATTGGAAATTGCCACGATGGAGCTGTTTTTCCCTAGCTGTGTTACAAAGGTATTTGTTTACCGGGAAGATGTTTCTCTTTAATGCTGGATATGCAGTTGAAAGATGAATCGAAAGTCTCAGTAGATTTCCTAGTGGACAGATTCTCATCTCAGAGAGATGAAAAAAATCCTGCAAAGGATGACATGAATTGACCATCTCACCAACAGTCTTGTCTGAGAATATCAAAGCTACAGACAAAAATATCTTTCTATCGCTATAAATTATTTCTATAAATGTTGGTAGTTCATACAGATTCCAGTCCTACAAAGAAACGAAGACTGATGGTCTAGTACAGCTAGTTTGGCATAATTCCTCACCTCTTACATCAGTTTAATGGAAAGCCTACCTCAGGTATTAAAGTCGCACTTGGTTTCAGAAAACATAAAAATGCCAGCCTTGCTTTAACTGCGCTACATAGATAGTGCAGTGCGCATGTGGAGGTGCTTCAGAAAATTCTCACAATCTACTCCAGTTTTTGGAAGGAGAATAAATAATGTATTGACAGGTATACAGCATAGGTACATATATGTACTTTTAACACGTGTAGAGTTGGAACTTAATTATGTATTGGTCTAGTATCATGCATTTAAATATATTGTAAAACAGATGCAGGGATTGTGCGGAGAGCGGCCCACTAAAGGAATGGAGCTACAGAGCTCTCAGCCGTTGTCTTGCAAATCAGGATGAAATAGCTTTCCACAATCTGATAAAATTGTTTTTATAAATACGTTGCTCTGTGTTGATTAACTCAAAACATAAATTGTTGAGCTGGCCTTTATTTGCACAACCAGCAAGCATTTTTCTTTAAAGGCCAGGGCTTTAGAAATGCTGCCTGGTAGTCGACACATTGCTGTCATGAGAGAAAAATGCACTTTCAAAACACAAAGCAGGGCCACCCTGAAAAGTCCCTAGATGTCTTGGATGCTGAAAGTTATAATTTCTGAGATGAGGGGTGGGATTGGCAAGCAGACACTGGGAAGGCACTGTTCAAAGTGTTTGTCCTGTCACGATTTCAGATATGACTTAAGAAAGGACAGAACAGCTGACCTACATCTCTTTGAGTTTCGGTGTTTTGATGAGTAGTTTAGATAAACGAGGATAAAACTCCTTTAATCTGCCAGAATGCTATTTGATTTCTTCATGTTTTATGAAGAATTCCTTCTCTTTTGCTCCGACTGTTAAAACTAGGTTGCCTAGGTAACACAGAAAAGGGAAGCTGTTACCATGCATCCCTGGTGCTCAGTGCGACTTGGTGATCTGACAAACAAATGTGGTCCAAGGAAAAGCAGCATTTCACGGCACGGTTAGCTTTGTTTTGCTGGGTGCTAACGTCTGCAGAGCTGCAATATAAAAAGGAGATGGAGAAACGAACCTTCTACTCCAGTGTGGCTTTTATCTCACCCGAGGACGAGGGTCTTAACACCCCATTTTCCTTTGTATTACAAGTTCATTTCTATGGTTAATTTCTTAGCAGCTGATTAACATTCTTTTTTCATGACACAGAGGAAAATCAATATAAAAACTTGATAGCTCATATTCAGATTTATTTTTGGAAAAAGCCTTAAAAAAACCACGATAAACGATGCTATAGGTTGAGGCTGAACACCTCTTCGTCCTTGCCGTGCTTTATTTTTAGAAAACCCTGTTCTGGGCTTTGCCATTCGTACCTCCGATCTGATCTAATTCTTGAAGACAAAGAACTGCTCTGGCTGTTTCTCAGAGGGATAATCTTTTATGCTGAGAAAATCTTTAGCCTTAATTAAGACAGTTTTATCATTCCTGTGGACTTCCAGAGTGGCACAGAAAGACCCTATTAATGCTCAGAAACTCTCGCTGTTCTAATCCGGCAATATTCAGCAGAGCTCCGTTTCAATGAAGGTAACAGCACTCTCCAAGCGGGACTTGTTTTGCACAGAGCTGAGGATTATTCCTTGGTTTCCTCTAGAGCTATAACTCAAAAAATTACTGCACAAATAATTATTTTTACACCTCAAAAGTGGTACTAAATTCAAGACCCCAATTGAGCTGTCATTTGGAAAGTATAAATATCCCCTGAGTTTATCTCTTATAAGGCTTTTTTATTTTTATAACTGTTTAACAAGAAATGTAAAGATATGCATCTGATCAAAGAAAGCCCCCTGATGTTTTATGCAATGTGTCTGCCTTTGACTAGAACAAAAAATAGATCTGAGAGTACTTTAATCTGTTGAAAGCAGAACGGTACTTACAGTACATATCAGATCTCAATTGTTTGAAGTGACATAGGATTTTGTCATCTGACTTGACATTGTTTTACTTCATTGCTCGTATATTTAAGATAAAAGAAAATCATTACTATTTTAAAGTTAACACAAAGAAAGTAGTCATGATCAACGCTGAAGGTTTCCAACTCCTTGTCGGTAGGTTTTCTGGATGCTTTTTTTGAGTGGCTTTGTATATACTTTTTATGTACAGTTATATATTTATGTTAAATTACTAGTATACTACGTTATGGTACTAAAAAGCTGGAGAACAATCCTGTATAAGCATCCAAAACTCTTTCAGGCCTTCACTTTGGTTTGTAAATTTGGGCTTAGATTCTTGCAGAAAGATGCTCTGTGAAGATTACTGGTGTTTTCTGCTCTTGCCCGAAACTGACACACCAACTGTGTCAGGACTTTCTGACGTGCCTCAATCAAAGTCTGCTGTAACTTAAGCTGTTTAAGTAGTTTTGTTCCAGGTCTTTGCTAAATTATAGGGGTTGGAGAGAATAGAGAAGTACTGGGGGATGAAAATTTCTTCAGCTGCACAATTATAATGAAACAAAGAACGTATGAAAGGGAAAAAAGTATGAAATTTAGAAGCTTACTTTGCCTTGAGATTGCTCAGCAATTCTTCTCCAGTGATTGGTACCTATTTTGTCTCTTCTCAAGAAAAGGATTTGGAGGCCTTTGCCTTCCAGCTTACCATATGGAACATCCAATCGCTGATGCACAGTTGTGAGATTTTCTTTGTGTTTTGAATGTTTTTACAAATTCCCAGGAGACCTACTTTCTGAAAGATGGATTTAATACATGGGCAGTTCATTTCCAACCGTTGTTCTAATACCTGTCCTGTCTCTATTGCTCCTACCTCTCCCAGGGATCTAAAGCCCAACCTGCCATTTCTGTTTCCTTTCAGTCTGTTCTGACCAGTCCTCCTGGTGTAACGTGCCCCACAAGCAGGAGCTCCTGTGCAGCTTCCCTGGGGGCCCCAGGCGTCTGGCTCCACGCTGCAGTCTCACTAAGCGAAGCACTAGCCTCCACCTTGATACACAGCAGCTCAGGGGCAACTCCCATCCCAAACTGTATCAGCCTGCTAGCAGCAGGGTTTGCTGGGAGGAGAGTGATGGAGGTGGCGGGGAGGTTGCACTGCTGGGGGCTGCAGGAGGACGTGAGGGGAGGCTGAGGCCAGTCTGGCCATGTTTGCCTGGGATTTGGCTACATCCTTATCAATGTCACCCTGCTGCAGACTCTAGAGGAGTTGTTGTGTGTTGCCTGTAAGACAGAGTTGCCGTATATCCTACTTTTCATGGTACATATTAGTTTTGGGTCATGACAGGAATGCTCATAATGTTGGGTAGGTCAGCTGCTGCTTCTTGAGGCGCTCTCCTTCCTTCTCCCTCATTTTCTCCACCAGACCTTTGTTTGAACCAGTCATTTCATCCTGAAGAAATATTTCTTGACAAACCTTTTCTTGGAACTTGTACCCTCCAGTGAAAAGTTCTGATTTCAAAAGATCTACAGTGACGGAAAACATTTTGCCGAAAACCTTCCAACTTGCTTTGCTTTATATTTGCTCCTTGGTCTATATCTTAGCAGCCTTTAATCACAGGCTATCGCTCTACCAAACAGTCTGCAGGGTCTGTGTCTGCCAGACACCAGGACACTGCCTCCTGTTCCATGACAGTGGTTTCCCTTGTGGACAATGACTCATTCACATCCAGCCTTTGAGCCATCCCCCATCTTGTCGTTGCTGAACATGAAAGGGAAAAACCTGTTTCTGGCGCTGTTGTGCCAGCTGGAGCCCACCATCTCAGCAAATCCTAGCTGTTAAATATTATTCCTCCTCCACACCTGCCTGTGTCAGGACTTTCTGACGTGCCTCAATCAAAATCTGCTGTAACTTAAGCTGTTTAAGTAGTTTTGTCCCAGGTCTTTGCTAAATTATAGGGGTTGGAGAGAATAGAGCAGTATTGGGGGATGAAAATTTCTTCAGCTGCACAGCTATAATGAAACACAGAAGGTATGAACAGCAGTTAGGTTTCCTCCCCTGCACCTTGTCTAGGGAAGCAACCCCTGGCTGACCCAGTGAGCTTCACCATTTCTGTTTTGATCTACTTTAGCTATCATTACATAGGGGTTTTAACACTGGAATTCTTCCCAATCAGGAAGTTACTATAATCACAGACTAAAACATTTAATGGAACAACAATCGCATTTTTATTTATTTTTTATTGCAAGCATATGTTTTTTCTCCTGAGTTTTAAAAGTTGTTGCTACTTCCTCTTCAATCACAGAAAGGCATGAACCATGACATTTCTTTTTAATGAAAATGCTGATCTACTGTTTATCTTCATAGAGCTAAATGAAAAGTTTCAAGGGCTGACTTTATGGTTTAGCCTATGAAGTGTAATGCTCATGAGAGGTTTGATACCTTTTTTTCATGTTTATGTTGATTAGGAGAGAGCCTAGCCTGATTAGTATTTCCTCTCTTCCTGGGTCTTCACTGACTTGTGATGGATGGTTTCATATGGTAAAAGAACCTGAGTGCTGCGCAGCGAAGCATGGCTGTTAGCGATGTTTAAAATGATCCTTTCCTGCCAAAAGGGAAGCAGTGTTTACAGTGTTTACAGAAGCGGATGGATCATCCGAGATGACAACTGCTCTTTGATTTGTTTGTTGTTTGTTTAGTTGGTTTTTGTTGTTTTATTTTTTTAACTGTCTTCCAGTATGGCTTGTGTTCTGTGGGTTTTGGTTGTTGGTTTTTTTTTTTTTTTTTTTTTATGGAGGACAATATAGTAGAAAGACAATCTGTTTTTCCCAGCTGTCCCTCAATGCACAAGAAAAATTGGTTATTCTCTCCCTCTTCTTCAGAAAGATCATGTCCCTGACAGCTCCCTCTCCCATTCTTCTCCCTGTTGATGTTTCTTGGAAGGATGGTGGGGATCAGGATGGAAAAATCCATCCTCTGTCCACACGCCCCTCAGCTGAACCAGTGCTGGACCCTTTGGGAACTGGGACGCTCCACGACATGCTGTTTGCTTTCTGTCTCCCTATGCTGTACTTCGCTGCGCACAAGGAGGTGATGGCGATGCCATCTCACCTCCGCTAACAGGGACACCAAATGTCTCAAATGAGCCAGTTTCCTTAAGATGTTCATTCTTGGTTTAAAAAAGAATATTTAAGTGTTTGGCAGTAGCTAATATTCTGCTGCTCACAATAATGCAGTTGAATACATTAGCGCAACAGCATTTTCTCAGGGACCCATGTGCAGGGTGCTATTTAATACCTAATGTTAGTTGGCTTAGTTGTTCACAGAGAGTGGGTTTTCAATAAACAAAACATTTACCATGATAATGATACAACAGACACACACTGTGCCAAATGAGTGTTAAAAATAATTTGTGGTTGGCATGGGAAAATTGCCATTTGTAAGTTGCATAATACTATTTTTAACGATAGGTACCCAAAGTACTTGAGATTGTCTGGATTCTGTTCAAATAAGTGCTTTCATAGCCAATTATCAAACATTAACTGGGAAGGTCAAAAAAAGCCTCGTATGTTTTGTATCCTTCTGGCTTAAAATTCAAAGCTTCCACACGTAAAATTTTTAACAAGGATGAACTACAGATTCAGAAGCCTTACAGATTTTTTAAAAATAATCAGTACAGTCAGTGCAACAGGGAGAAAAATCCCTCCTGCAAGTTTACAATCCCTCCCTTCCACTTATTTCAGCCTATTTTCACTTAGAAATTCTTTTTGGTGTAGTTTAAATTCTTTCTGAATCGATTTAAACTAATTGCAAAATCTTGGGGTATTACCTTTGAAGGAACATGCAGGCTTTAGTGTCCAAAACAGCTCCTTGACCTTAAACTTTCTCATGTAAATAGGTATGCCATGAGACTTTTTAGACTTCCAAAATTCAAGGAAAAACATTTTTTTCTTAATTTTTCAGTTCTAGCAGTTTCAAATTGCTTTAGGTGAGTACAGTTTTTGCCTCTGTGTTGTCTGCATAATGATCAACGTTTTCCTTCCTTTTTGCCTGCATTAAATTTTGCAGTAGTAGATTTTGTTATTTGTGTGTGTTGTCAGGGTAGCTTTTCCACTAGATGTGGTTGGAAGCAACTGGAATGAGATTCAGCCAGGCTGGGTCCCTCGATAGCCATTTTATGAACACTGTACTTTCAGTCAATGATGCAAACTTACAACACGCTGGCTATTTAGACGGCAAGCAGAAACCTGCTAGTTCCTTGAAGGTTTCCCTTTGCTAGTAAAATATGAGCAGTGTAAGCCTGTAAGCAGTGTAGCTCTGTAACCATTTCCCCTCACTTATTTACCGAATAATGGGAACAGAAACCTCCCCCACGTTTTTGAAACTTCAAGCTGTGTGTTTTTTTCAGCCTATAAATCTCCAGTTCTGGTATCATACGGTTCCTGGTTAGGGTAATTGTCGCTAGCTAGAGTAAGACAAACTATTGTACTTTCTTGCTTTTTTGCTTGCTTTGTGTGCTTCTGCTTCACTCCTGGCATCACATCCACCAACACAGTAATTCACACGGCTTTTTGAATATCGGAAGACCAGTCCCAGAGGCAGGCTTGGGAAGACTGGACATTTAACCACCCCCCACCCCCCCCACCCCCCCGAAAAGGGGTAGGTGACCAGAACAATCCAACAGCCTGCACACATGTAGACGAAATACTAAGGTATGCTCCCCTCTGATGGGAACAAGACAGTACGTACCTGTGTAGCGGTACATATGTGGGGCAGCAGTGGGGTCTGTCCTGCCCCTCCAATGCCAAAGAAACAACTACGCGCAGCTTGTTACAGTTTTAAATATCCAGTCCAGAGGTAGCTCCACCTTTGCTGTTTGTACAGTCAACTTTTATGCATGGGTGAATTATGTGATTCCTTACTCAAGGTTAATTGTTTTGCAACAGAAGGTTCCTCTCTTTTTTCGATAGCCTGTCCATTACAGTTGCTATCCATCAGTGTCTCTTCTTAATTAACCTGTTTCTCTTTTGACTGTCCATTTTGGTATAATTTTCTTCAGATACATGTCAATATTCTTTTAAGATGTGATTGTCTTCCTCCTATTTCCAGATCTGGTTCCACATAGACTTAAAACATTTTTGTTCATACATACATTTTTCAGGATTTCCAGATTTCTTAACCCTGAAATTAAAATTACATAAGCAGAGATCAAATTGGATCCTTTGGTATAGGTATGTATATTATATAGATACAGACGACAGATTTATATTATATTACACACATAATACCTTTGTCAGTACTTGTCATTCACACCTTAACAGGCATCTGGTTATAGCAATGTTAACAGTACTTATTAGATGCCTTTATTTAAATACATTTCACTTTCACATGCTTCCTGTCCATCCTGGTGTGCTCCGTTACAGCAGCTGTCTTGCACCTCTGTCTCCAAAAGTACATATATACCTACCAAAGGGGTAAAGGAGGTTTTTTTAACTGCATGGCTTTAGACTTACGTTGTAATTTAGCTAATTATTACCAGTTTTGCTTATTGTCTCTAAATAAATCCAAAGAATTAACTTGAAGAAAGTAAAATTACCTTCCGATTCCACAGTTCTATGCAAGATGGCACTTCTTGCATAGAAGTAAATAGTAAATATAATCCCATTGCAAACCACAGCAGAACTGCTAGGTTACCAGACTACAGTCTAACTTGAAATTAGCAATATACAAGGAACAATTTAATCACAATAATTTGGCATGAAAATTCCAGTCTAAAAAGTCTAGTTTTCTGAGCTAAGGTACTAATCTGAAGCAATACTGCTGCTAGAATCTGACGCTGCTCCAGTAATTGTTACTAGCAAATCTGTATTTCTGATATGCCCATACTACATATACACATAGCATGTATTTCTCTCTCAAGTGTTATTTCTTCTCTTTTATGTTAAGTTTTGCACTGATATTTGCTGCTGTCATGCAGTAAATTATCTTTCTGCTGTAGATTAACAAAGCTGAAATACTCGATGCCATGGGCAAATCATGATGTATCTACACTCATAGATCAGGGTGGCAATGAATGATGACTGCTTTGCAAAGCAGAATGTCAAATTGATTACACATCGTAGTAGTTGGAATATAAAGCATCACACTAAAAAGACATAATGCTTCATGTTTGGCCCTGAGAGAATGTTTTTTTTTTTTACAGGTGAGGTAGAGGGGATGCTGGTGGGATTCATAGCTCTACTGATGACATGAATTCAACAGCACAATATGCCAGGTTCTGTCCTTGTTCGACGAGGTATCACCTGTGTTTGCAGTTTACTGTGTTTGTCTTGCTCTAAAATGGAACTTCCTTGATACAGAGGGTGGTGCACCCCGTTGCCCGTACGTGGTGATGCGCTGACATGGATATGCTTTGATCTACATAGAGACAACAAACACAGCTCTTAAAGGCAAATTAAGTAGTTAAGGATCTTAGTCATCCCAGTGCGCCTTGTAAGTTCAGGTTACCCTATGCGTGTTTTCACTGAGGTGACTGACAACTCCAGAGACCTCAGCAGAAGCAGAATGTGACACCTCACTTGGGTAAAGACTGGACCAAGAGGGCCCTCTGCCTCTGTGGCAGCAAGGCAACTCCACATTTTATGAGGTCATTTGTGCTCCACAAGTCCTAATTTTTGAAGTTAGGGAAATAAATGCTTAGCCAGAATCTGTCCAGATCCAGAAAAGAAAAAAATAATATTAAGATAGTTCTTTTCTCTCTTTTGGAGTATTGTCAAGAATGCAGCAAATTCTAGCAGTCCAGCTTTTACAGTCTCCTGAAGTCCTTGATTTGTGCCTTATTTGGGGTACCTTCCCTCCATCCTGGTGCATGCACAAATAGCCATCTGGGCTCTTACATGATCCAGTTGAGGGTCCATTACTCGGTGGGTAGGTAAGATTTTTTTCCTGATGTGACGTCAGTTGACAAAAGGATGACGTTACAGAAGGGAGTGGAGGTTTCTGCCTAACTAAGAACCAGCATTTTCATCCTCCTTTTTAACTGATGTTAATAAACACTAAGAAACGCAACATAAAAATAGAGAGGGAAAAATACTTTTTACAAATCAGCTTCAGTCTGGATTAAGAGCTTTTTACACAAGGTAACATAAAGTGCAAAGTAAAAGTGAATGGCAAAGTAGCAGCAAGTCCCTCCAGCAAGCCCACATTTTATGTTTTATGAAAACGAAATGGTGCCAACAGGCATCCATAGATTATTAATAATTAGTGGACCTGGTATGCATCTATACACAAAATCACTTTTACACAATTCTAGGACAACAAAGTAATTATAAAAAAATAATTTTAGGGCTACAACTTTGTAAAGGCTCCTCAGTGTAAAAATAAATTGGGACTAATAGGGTTCTCTTAGTTGGGTTATCATCCAGAGCCTGAGCTTCAATACCCATTTGGGCCCTTCTTCATGTTCGGAAGACATCCCCCAGGGAGATGTCAGAGGTGGTTTTTGGATGGCTGTCGTCCACCTTAGTCCCAATCTAAATCTTCCATTTGGAGAGAGAGCAGGTAGCCAACCACACAGATCTTTGCTTCCAAAGCTTTCCACAGCTCTGCCTGAACGCTTATGGCAGCAATATGAGTTTGAATGCATCTTCTACCCTGCCTGCTGCCCCCTTAAAACAACCCTATTTGTAAGAGATTTTCTAAGAAAAAGATATAAATAGAGGTCAGGATACAGTTTAGCCAAAAGATGGTGCTAACGTATCTGGAGTTGGTTAGCCAAAACTAAGCAGGGAAAACGTAAAATTTGCTATGATGTAAATGTGCTGCAAAGAGACGCACATTTTAAATAATGAATGAGCATTTATATTTACTATGCGACATTGTGGATGTAAACAATTTAATTTTTACAGATAACATTCAGCTTCTAAAAATGGATTATTAGATATTAGCAGCTTAGTGGTGTATTTCAGAGCTAAATAGGATAAATGAAAATATACTTCCATAGTAACCTTTAAATTTTGCAGTTATATTACAATTCCTGTGACTGTCTTCCCATTTAAAAAAATTAAAATAATTGAAACAACACAGAAAATGTAAGTAGGGTAAAGAGACAAACGAGACTTTTTGCTTAACCATATTTGCATGTTTACTTCAATTTACATTAGGTTAGATTTAGCCTTTAAAATCTTGACATCTTCTAGAATCATCATCAAATGACTGTGGTTTAACATTGGGAGATGTATTTTGCTGGTGACAGTGCTGAAAGTATGGTTAGGCAGTGGTAACAGAGACAGAAAGCAAGGAATAAAATACGAAGATTCCCCAGTTTCATTAATAAAGAAACTCACAAGAGTTCCGCCAGCCTGCAAGTAAGCAAAAACTTGCCAGGTAATTCAGTGGTGGAATGTTCTTGTCTCCTTCCCCAGTATATTTATGCCATAACCTTTGAATGTGCAAAAATGGTGAGGTGGGTATGCATGTGCTGAGCACCCTGCCTGAGGGAAAGGGGGAGGAAGTACTACAAATCATAATATTTTCCAGCAAAGGAGGATTTTCAGTGAGCATGCTGTAACCCATGAGTATCTCACTTCAGCCATGAGTTTAGATGCAACACATTTTTTGAAATCCTACTAAGTTACAGGTTTCCAAAAAGACAAAAGTTTCCCCATAATACTGAAGAATATAACTGTCGCTTGCTGGCAGAGCCTGCAGGCTCTCTGAATTACTATGGGTTTAAGTTTTCTCTATGTCCTCTAAGAATTCTGCTGTCAAAAACTAGAGAAGAAAGTGTCGGTATAACTTATTCACTCTGCCACTTCATCTCCCTCCCCACATAGTTGCTGTTTCTGTCAAACAGCAGATCCTTCGGGCTCATAAAATGCTTCTCCAAGCATACATTTTACTTTTCAATTTTACCAGAATGCACTAAATTTAAAGCAGTTTACAACATAACCTTGGGGAAGTACTCCTCCCCTCTCACCCACTGCACTGAGGTTCCTGTTTCTCTGCCCAGTTCTTATTTATGATGGCCAGGAACCGGTGTAGAGTCTCGGTGCTGACAGAAAAACCAGGGAAATCATTTATGGAACAAAGAATTCTTCCATATTCTTTCATCCGCTGGCATTTTGGGGGCAGTCCTCCTTCCCGACTGTGTGGGCAGGACCTTCATACCAGCAGACCAATCCCAAATTGTGCCATGCATCCTTTGGTTTTACCCTTGATTTTCGAGTTAGTGGTTTAAACTGTCGGAAGTGACTTTCCAACCTTATTCTCAAGGTGGGAACTTGTCCATTGCCATCCTCTGTAGTGGGAACCCTGCGGGTAAAAGATGTTTGTTGGGCACCTGTGAGGGGCTGAGGGGGGGGGGGAAGCAAAAGGTGGTCACCCCCCCAGCCATGCCAGCCCGGCGGGGGTGTTTAAGGATGCGCTGAGTTAGGCTCATCTTATTTCAGTCTTTTCCTGCCATGTTGAGTTGTGACATGAGAGTGCTCCTCGCAGCTGGGATGGAGTTTTAAGCATCTTTTATTTATGAGCCTGATCTTTAATTTTGATAGTGTGCCTACTTATTCTAACAGGCAAACAAAAATTCCAGCTGGATTTTTCATGTGGTTTTTCATCACATTGCTTTGGTTGTTAAATGGTGTCAGCAGCTTCCTGGATGTGGTTGCTGTACTTCTTTTATTTGAAAAGAGGGAAAATAATAACAGTTTCAGGATCTCCAGATCCCTTACTGTCAGCAGGTATGCAACCCCCAGCTCGGTCACAAGCTAAATGGAACAAAAAATGATGAGCTATTTTTGAAAATTTTGGCAACATGATTGTTTGTGGCTTGGTTATTACTTCAATGCAAGGTTTTACTTTAAGTTGCATTTTTGAACGGGAAGATGAAAAGGCAGACAGTCTGGAAGTTTCTGCGCTTTTAAGGATGCCAAGTGATAAACCGGTACACACTGAGCTGTTCTGTGGTAGTGGCTCACAGCTTTTCCAGATTCCTGACCTACACTAAGAGCAGAAGTCCTATGTATTTAGCAAAACGGCTAATTGCTACATTTGACCTAAATTTGAAAATACACCACATGCCTATATTTTCCTGCAAAGTTGTGTGTCAAGCCAAGCTGACAAGGTTCAGGAGGTGACAGTTTTACACCTCCCTTTTTACTTAATTTCTGCAGGTGTGGCTGTGCTTGTTATTTCTGTTTTGTTTACTTTGCAAACATGTCGATCTTTAAATGTAACATCCAGTGACAAATACAACTAAAAATGCTTCTACAGTTCCATATCAGGTCTGTGTCGAATGCACAGAAACTGCCTTTGACATCTATATCCTTGTCAGGGTTATTAATGGAAGAAAGAATCTGTGCGGAACAAATGTTTGCTTTTCCTCATTATCCCCCACAGGAATTGCTATCACAAATGGGCAACAGAAAAGATATTAAGCATCAGAAAAGAAAATACGAAGGGATATCTCAGGCTTTAGAACTTCTATATTGCAGAACCTAAAAAGACTCAAGAGCATTTTTTTCCCCGCCTGTAAAGTGTTGAAACTTTTCTATCTGACTTTTCATAAACCAAGTCAAATGCTTATAATAGAAAATGAACATAAATTCTTAAACAGTTTGGGAATTGAAAAGATTGATTTTCTTTACATATATGGTAATTCGTTCGGACAAAGAAGCCATAAACCATGAACATTCACTACTATAAATAATGTGTAGTATTTTCTTATGATGGCGTTTTCAGCAACTGGAAAACAAAAGCAGAATGATGTGTAGAATTTAAATCAAGAAGTGTTATTAGACTTTTGGAATGGAATTATGGCTGAATAATAGTCCTGCAGTTCCACCTTAGCACATTTACACATATTTAAATCTTCTTACTTTTAAAAAAAGTATAACTACATATGTTGATTATTATTTTTTAATTACTGTGGGTGTCAGGCAAGTTTCTGGTTGATACTTTTAGGTTTCTTTCACCAGAAATTTCGGAATTTGCCTGAATTTATGTAGTGTTATACCTACTTAGTTTCATTATGATTTATGAGGGAGGCGTGAACTGCTCTTTTTTCCTGTGTGCTGAAGCTTTCCTCACTGCATTCTGCTCCTCTGCAGCCTGATCTGGAACAGAAACACGGGCTTGGTCTGCTTTGCACAAATGAAATGGAGTACCGGAAAATCCATGCGGGAAATGAGCAATGTATATGCACAGAGCGCCATTTGCACAGGCTTATAGGTAGTATTGAGTCCTACATATTCAATTGTATTGAAGCTGATTTAAAAAATAAAAATGGGGACAGTTTGTGCCGAGAGACTTTTGTTGTTGTGGTTCAGAAGTAATTGTAGCTGTAGAGTTGATTTAGACCCACACATGTGAACACACAGACAGAGCACTTTCGTGTCCTTGACATTTTTATTATCTTTTAAGGTCAGGTGCAGATGTGTGTAGTGTGAGAAGGGGAGACGAAATAATAACAACCAAAAGCTGTTAAAATGACATTCTGACATTTTTATTAGATCCAAATATGTCCATTACTCCTGAGAATTAGTGCATTGTATATAATATCATATTATTCACAGATCATTGCCGTTCTTCTTTCTGATGCTTTCTAATAGAGAAAATCAGCTGCTGTCAGTACCAGGCAACCGCTGACACGTGGTCTTCATGAACAGAATCAACAAATTCCAGCTGGTTGCAGCTGTGAAAGAGCAATGTTTACATTTCTGATTGGTTTATGTTTTAGTTAATCCTTACAAGTTAGAAGAGATGCACATCCGACACAGTGCAAGACCTAGAGAACAAGGAAGCAGCAAAGTGTGCCACAGCAGTGTGAATCCCAGAAAGGTCTGGGGAAGAACCACGTGTTAGAGTGAGATGGTGTGTTTGGAGCAGTAGGCATGAGCAGCGGGATGCATTGCCTGCCGCTGGAGCACAACGCACGACGTGTGCTGAAAAGAGCAACGGAACTCTGTGTGGTTTTCAGATTGCCCTTGCTGGTGCTTGGCTTCTCCTACTCTTTTCCTGTCGTGCATCTCCATATTCTCAAGGGGGTTATATGCAGTGTAGAGGTTTTAAAGGAATTACTGGAATTCAAATGTTTGTTCTGCTTAGCAACCTGAGTAGGCTTGTCCTCCCCACCCTACTAATAGAGCTCACTGGAAAGCAGATACAAGAGGGAACGCATTTATTGATGATGCAATATTTATTTACAAGGCTGAAGAAATACCTTCACTTAAAATTTAAGATTAAGCATGTATGTCTCAAACGGATGTGCCCTTATTTGCAGAAAGGGTGATGCAGGCTATCATGACCGGTCTTTGAGTGGAGATAGTCAAAGTGCTGTGTCAGACCTGGCATGAGAACACAATGACAAAGCCCAAAGGTTCGTGAAAACAAGTGTACAGCCAAGGCAGGCGGGCAAAGCCATATGCATGCCACACCAGGAGATTTAGCAGGTATGTACACAGGATGTTATCATATATCTGGTGGGAGACTTGATATCTGGGATGGTAATATGGGTTAATCCAGGACAAAGCTTGAAAAATGGCTTTTTAATTTGTAATGTTAATTTGCACATCTTGGGCTGAAAATCTAAAATTTTAATGTTTGCTCTGCTTTCACCAAATGCCACAAATACATTTTGATGCATGCCTGACCTTCTTGGTAATCAGAGGGCATCAAATGGTTACTTGCATGTAGCTTCATTTGCTAATGGAAACCCTGCGTTTGGTGCACCACTGTTGATAATCCATGACTGAGCGATGCCTCACTGCCCTTCTCAGGCTTTCCTATTTGAGTAAAATACTGACTAAGATGATCTGAGCTCCTCTGTTGCTACATGAGTCCATGTGCAACTGGGCTACTTTCAATTATAGAATACTGAAAGCTTTGAATTCTTGCTCCAGACTAGTTATTAACGTTGGTATCACACTGTGATAAAACCACATTTTTAATCTTACAGTACTTAAGGTACATAAAGCATCACTGCTGTTTGAGATTTACTGGCTTCCCACTGCTCAAGTTCACTTTGTCAGCAGCAGAGGAAAGTCAGCTTCGAGTTTGTAGGGAAAACTGAGAGAACTGGAAGAAGCGGTTGCTGTTCAAAGGTCTTCTGTTGGCGAGGGGAAAATTACATAGCAAGGACAGATTGTCTGCTTTGTTTAATTAAAAACAAAAAAAAGGCAAAACAACCCCTGTCCCTCAAATCTCAGAAACATATGGGAATTATGGAAACACTGGTAATATTCAGGAAATTATTAAATCTTCACCCATTAAAGTTCTCTTAGATTCCCATGGATGGTATTTATATCTTAACTGCAAATTCTTTCGCAGGAAATACAGGAAGAGAAACAGTGCGTAAGATCAAGAATATTATAGTCTGGAGATGGGACAGCAGAGCTGAGGTAGAGCTTCCTCGACTCAGCAGCCTGGGCAATGTGTGTTTTGGGTTATCCAGCTTGTGCTCGAGCTGTCAAAGTTCTTTCTGCTTTTCCCTTGCTCCGAAAGCTTTCTGTCAGTATATTTTTTCTGCAGAAAGCTTTGGCTAACCCTTTTTGGGGGTTTTGCAAAGCAGAATACATGAGCTGAACCTTCACAGCAAATTAACTCATCTGCTGGCAGTGGCTCGCGGTTTTACACGTTGGTAGGAGCTTGGGGAACATGTGACTGTGCCAAATGCACCGCGTCTGTTCAACACTCTGACATCTGTGAGCAAAGAGGTTAATATACCGATGGATAATTAGGTATTTCAGTACCGGCATCTCACTATTTAGCAATATCTTTTTGTGAAATTATGCAATTTCACCACCTCTGTTTTTTGACAGCCAGTGTTAGAGCCAGATTCTCTGCTGGTGTAAATAGGCATTAATGCTGCTTTAATTACTCCGGCTTACCCCAATGGAGGGTGCTGTGACTTTGGCAGCTTCCCTTTAGTCCAACCTAATTACATTTACACAGGCAACAATTTTCTCTTCACAAATCACCTGATCTTGTCAAAAGAGTTCATCTTTGACCAGAATCTATTCCTCAAACTTCCAGATCCTTAAAAAAATGTCATTATAAGCATAACTTTATATACAGGAGTTCATTTGAGCTTTCTCTGCCTTGTACAGGAAGGACGTTCTCCACCAGGCCACACAGAGAGAATTGGAGAGTGGGGCACTGCAGCCAAAATAAATATGCTGTCAAGGCAGGTAGGATTTCAGAATTTTGGTGTGAGAGATCTGATGGCCTTCAGACATGGTATCTCAACCGTTTTCTCTAGGAGGGCTTTTGAAATTTGCATATTGTTTATGGAAATTGGCATCCATTTAATGGATAGACTTCTGGATTATGAATGTTTCTAGATATATATTCCTATAGTACACTGGTGTCACGCTACTATAGATTTTCAGATTATGCTGGCAAATACATCTTTTGTCATTGAAAGAAACAGAAGACGTGGGTCTACATCCCTCAGCTGACTGGATATCTAAATACTATGTTTTATTTAGTCTTGAAATAAAGAATGTTCATTTTACTGTGCTTGTTTTAATCAAACTTTTCCTCAAAAAGCTGTCAACATGGATATTTAGAAACAACCTTTGCTTGTCTTCAGGGAAGATGTCACTGTTTGTGCAGATGGGCTGCCAGCTCCTTTCTCGTTCCCAAATACTGCTGTAGCTGTACTTCCAGTGAGAACGCATTTATGTGTTCATTTATCTGGCAGCACAAATCCAGAAATATTGCTAGGCACGTAGAAATTTCATCCATGGCTCCCTCTGATAAAATTTTGATAAATAGAACTTGGAGAGGAGACTGAAGAAGATATTCATGGAGAAATGACAAGCTGTTAGAAACTTCCTTTTTAAAAAATGCAGAACATCAGAAACTGAAAGAGAGAAAGTTTTTATCATAACCACAGCATGACTCCAACTTTGATCTTTACTAAGTGATAACATATTCACAATATCCCATTGTCTTTCCTTAGAGGGAGTTTCAAAGATGCCTGAAGAAGGTTCCTACCGTCTGTTAGCTCTGATTTCAGTGCTATACTGAAATTATACTGGGCTACTGTTTCAGTTTGGGGCTTTTGAATATCCAGCTTGAGAGTACTGTGGGTGCACAGGAATGTGTTTGGAGATGGGAGCAGGAGCTCTGCAGCTCCATCACATAACACCCTCGGAAAAATATCTGTTACCTTGAATGATGGAGAGAGAGGGGACACCCATCTGTGTTCCTGTGGGATAGCCTTGTTAATTTGCAAGTTTTGGTATATAGAGAATGAACTATATAGCTTGTGAGGGAGCACTTAAATCAAAATGGATGAGATGTACAAGAAGTGGGAAAATGGAGCTTCTTTATTCTCTGTTTGTGTTGCAGTGGAGGTAGGGATGGACTGAGTGACATGACAAATCTCTGGAGAGATCGGCTTCAAAACGGAGGTCAAGTTGCCCAAGTACAATATTTGAATAAAAAGATCAACAGCTTTTGTGTGAACTGAATATATGTGTATATACGTATAAATCAGGGAATTGGAAATTGCTGTGATGGGGTTTCAAAGGCTGAAAAAGCAGGACAGTACTAAACTCATTCATTAACACACTCTTGGCAAGTAGTCAGTTCTCACACAGTATTAATCATCAGTGCTATTTATATAAAGCCATTATTCTTTACCACTAATTTTCTAAATTAGCTGTGAGTACACAGGACAAGGGAGGCGATGCCACCTCGTGCTGGTGGCTGTGGCTCCTGGTGGTCCCAGAGGCTGAGGTTCAGGTGAACAAGGTTGAGAACTCATCAATGAGAAAAGCCCAAACTGAAGTGGGTTGTCTGTCTTCTCCCATTTTCCTTGCTGACGCCTGGTTTTTTATCCCTTTTTCCTTTGGTTTGCCAGCCATCTTTGCTGTGTATTTGGCAGTCTATAAGTGGTCCCCTGTGCTTCTCTTGTCCTTTTTATGACAAGTTTTGTTGGATGCATCCTGCGTGCAGCTACACACAGCTGTCTTTACCCTTTTGGGGGTCACTTTGCTTGCATACTTGTGCATTGTGCCTGACCACAGCGTTACAAAAATACATCTATACCACTAACTAGCTTAGTACGCTTATTTCTGGATTTGAGGCAAGCTAATATTAATTATATCTGCACTATTAGTAATTACATCCTGAGTGGTAAATTTATAATGTACAAGTATCAGAGGCCTCTAATTTGGCTACAGTTTCCTAGTATTGATTTGGGAAGCACTATGATAAACGTTATTTCTTACAGAAAGGAAGCAGCTTGTCAACTATTTGCCCCGTGTGTGAGAAGGATTATGCTTAGTCTATGTACAGGCTGGTGAGTTGAATTTTAATTGCTTTACATGCATTAAATTGGTACTTGCATGTTTGCAACCAATTAGATCAAACTATTTTTGAGTACTTAAACTAGGAAGTAAAATATGCATTTGAGCAGGCGCATATCTGTATGTCTGGGCTTTTCAAATGGGATATATTTGGTAAGTGAATCCAGAGCCCCTTGACAGCCTAGTTTTGTAAGAGTGCCAGAATTTACCTAGACCTGTGTGGGATTTCATGTTGTTTTTCTTTTAAAGCCACTAGTACATTATGTTGCTATGGTTACTCCATCACAAAACCCTGTTACCAATGCATTAGTGTGCTTTAAACTCAGTGTTTCCCCCTCTTATTTGAAATTCTATTGTATTTTTCTCCTGTGCGGGATATTTTTGGAAGAGGTTTGCATTAAGGAGGGCTTCAAGACCTCTTGGTGTAACAGACTTAAGGTTTAGCTGTCCACTGTACCCCTTTAATCGGTTTCATTCGCTCTGTTACTGAGTGGCAGGAGGGAACTGGCATTTGTGCCCTGGCTGTATACACTTTGGTATTACTGATAAATTAAGCTATCATACTGAAATGCTGATTGGCAGAGCTGAGGTGTCAGGTACATATTCTTCCAGCATCAGAACAAGCTACTGGACTTAAAAGTTGCTAAAGGAAAAAGTAATGTGATATGATAGACAAGGTGCTAACTCTAAAGCATTTTTTTGGTTCCAATAATATCCTAGACATCTAACGCTCCTAGAATTTTTTGATGCCCCAGAGTTGCAGCTAGTCTGGCATTAGGCAGAAGCAGCAGGTCATCATCTTGGTGGGCTATGGGCAGCAGTCCATACTCCCTAAAGATGTGCTAGTAGCTAGAAAGGGGGAGTGAAAAGGCATGCTTGTAGGGCGGGCAGTGGGTGAGTCTCGCCTGCACTCTCATCATGTTGAGAGAGCTGCTACCAGAAAACCAGGCATTTCCCTTCCGACTGGTGATAAAATTGAAGTGTCCTTGAGTGCTGCAATTTCCTTATACCCTTTCCTTTCTTTTTACTCCCATAGTGGTGATGACTGGATGTCGTTTCAATCTGATACTAGTAGGTCTTTGAGAAAACTAGTGTTTCATGGGAAATCCCTCTCCTGACTTCCTTCTGAAATAACAGCAGCAATGATGATAAAAATATATTAAAAAAAAATCAGCTTTTTTTTTTTACATTTACTGCTGCTTTGTGTAAACCAACTTTTTTATCAGTGCTCAGGTCAAAAGCAATAATGCCAGTAAATCTGTAACATTTTCTTTGTTCAGAAAGTGTTACAGGAGTGACACCGGCAGCCCTCAGCGGGGCTCACAGCGTACGTCTGACTTGCAAAACATCCCTCCCGTGGGTTCAAAGGATGATCATCCTCAGCCCTCTCTGTGTGAAGGTGGGATCTCCTCTCCCATCTTGCCAGGCATAACAAGACAACTGTACTGAAGATCACCCTCAAAGGTGGCTTGCTTTCCTCCTCTCCTCCTGACAGGGAGAAGGTTAATGAGCTCCTGGGTTAGCTATAGAAATACTCTTAAAAACTGCCAAAGTGCTCCCAAAGCTGTGGGAAAGGGTTAGCTGGCTGGCAGTTCAGAGCCAGCCATCCTCAGTGAAGTAAATGCTCTCAAAACACTTGTGGGAGGAAGGGTTTGGGGCAGAGATGGACAGTTTGGCTTTAAAAGCTTGGACTTTCTTCTTGTCTCCCTAAAGTCCACCTGAGCCCCAGGTAGAGCAAAGCTGCTCTGCCAGGTCTGCAGATCCTGTCGGCACCAAACACTTCTCTAACATTCCTTATGTCACCTCTGACTCCAGGCAGGGGTGTTTGGGGCTCATATATCCCTGTTGGTAGTTGGTGTTAAATCCACGGCTCCTGGTCCTGGCACTGAGTGTGGCGCTCCTGACTCGGCACGGTCTCTTGTTTTCTCCTCACGTACCTACTTCAGAGAAACTGGAAGTGCCTGGAGAGAGTTTTAAACCCAGCTGTTGCAGAGTGCCGAGCTCCTCGGTTTTCTTTTTAAAGGGAGTGAAAGCTGCCGTTGTGTTCAAATCAAGAGGGATATGAATCTCTCAGTTGCAGTAAATTATTCTTGTCACTTAGTGTCTGTCTTCTGCATTTCTCTGAAACTTATTAAAACATGTCTGGAAAAGGAAAGGGAAAGTAGAGTATCTCGGGTCATAGTAAATGCTGCTGTTTGTAATTCGTCACCAGACAAGACAGTAAATGAATTTGAGCTACTCGCATCAGGGAGACTTTGAATGACATTGTGTATCATAGTGTACCTCTGAGGGGATGCATTATGCAGCCTCTTTTTCCAGATTTTATCTGATTTTGGAAAAAAAAGAATGGAAGTCCATGATCTCTATCTACAAATGAAGACATGGGCAGGCAAATAACCTTGATCTGGGAAAGGAAAGAATGGCCTCGTGTTTGTGATGTGGAAGAAATGGATTATGTTCTTGTCTGTCACAAACCTTGTGCAACCTTTTATGAATCACTAAATTATTCTATCTTTTGTCTTCCCCTGTTTTATAGCAGCTCTAAACCACTCATGAAACGTATTTTTGGGTAGTTTAGCTTTAGTTGAAGCATTTGTAGTTTTCCAAAGCAGGTCAGATCTTGTGGTGTTGCCCTTCTTACTGTTCCCGCTCATCCCGCAATGCCATCATACCCCTAGGCCTCAGTGCGCTCCATAGGGGCGGTGCGCTCTCCTCGCTGGGGTGCGTGGGTGGGTGCGCTCATCTCAGCGTGTTCCAGGACCCCAAGTGCAGATCCTGAAAACACCTAACAAATTATGGTTTCTTTTTTTAAAATGTGGTCCATGGAAACCACACGTAGAATAGACACAGAAAAAAGACAAAAAATCTGTAACTTGTCTAAAACTGCTTGGTATTTTGGAGTCCACAATTGATCCCAGAATCCTTTGTGTAATGGAAACTTCTTTTTACATACTGCTTTCCTGAAGTAAGTGATGGACTCCGTATTTTCTTTCTACAGCACGCGGACAGAGCACTCCTGATGCTTGTTCTTCTCCTGGCTTTGGGAACCTTGTGTGATCAACCTGATCTAGCTCATTTAATCTTCAGTCTGGGACTTTGGGAGCTTTCATGAGAAAATGAATTGCAAGACTGTTAGTCTCTTGTAGCCATTTATATTCCTTGGAAGAGAGCCTTAAATTGATTTTTAACTGAGAAAAGAAATATGTGCATACACCCTTGCTTTGGAAAGAAAGGAAAGAATTGTATACTTCAGTCCCTGAAAATTACTGCCTTACTGAGGACAATTCCTAGATTATTTTATTTGTAGATGACAAGTATTTGTGAAGTTTTATTGTATAGTTCAGACTCATTCAAGCATCTTTTGGAGGTGTCACTTTAAAGAAGGGAGCGGGAAGGATGGAGAACAGAAAGGCCTCCTTCCTCAAGGCTCTCTCTGAGTCAAAGTCCTATTAGTCACGTTAAATCCTAACTCTCTAACATTTATCTTACAAAATGTCTCATATTTTTCTAAAATGATTAGATTGACCAAAGAAATAGAGATCTATTTTATATGATGATACCTTGTGAAATTAAGGTTGACAGGTGATAGACTTTCTCTTTAGAAGCGCTTGAGAGAGAAAAGTAATCAATGGAGAAAGTTATAGGAAAATGTTAGCATAAGAATGAGTGGTTTCAAATAGTCTGCTCATAAATTCAGGCTGGACTTCAGAAGTTTTCTCACAGATAGAGGAAATGAGGTTCTGGAATGACTTTCCAATAATAACGGAAAAAGCAATCAAGCAAGTTGTAAAAGACAAAATCACTTTTCTGCGGGTAACTCTGCTATATAACATATAATCTCATTCATTGTGTGGGAAGTTCTTCACGGGCCTGTGTTTCTGTCCTAACAGAAATTCCCAGATGGGCAGGACCACGGCTTTGCTGGCAGTATGGCATCCTCCAAAGACTCTTTTATTAGTAATTTTCAGAAGGGAGGGATATAACACTTTCCCAAGCATTTAGGAATCTTTGTGGGTAAACAGTGGGTTGGGGTGACCCTGGCTGGCTGCCAGATGCCCATCCAGCTGCCCTCTCACTCCCTGTTCCTCAACAGGTCATGGGGAGAAAATTAGATGTAAAAAACCCCATAAAGACACTTGCCAGTTATCCTTAAGGGCAAAACAGACTCAATTTGAAGCAAATCAATTTGATATGTTGCCAATTCAAAACAGACGTCAGATGAAATGATGTGAAAACTCACGATACTTTACCACTTCTGCCTACTTACCATGGCTTACAAATGAAATAAAATAAAAAAGGAGCAGCTCCACACCTCTGAACGGGGTTCGTGCTTGCTGGCCTGTTTCCAATTACCTCCGCCTCACCAGGAGCCTGCCAGGGGAGGAGCCCCGACCCCTCCAGTGGTGGCAGGTGCCAGTGCTGGTCTGCAGGATGCTCTTACAAACCTCCTGGTTTCAGGAACGGCAGCTTGGCCCTGCCAAGTCATTTACTTGCGGGTGGAGAAAACCAGAGGTCATTTGTTGATTCTTCTGCCACTGAGCCTCGAAGTGTGGAAAATCCTTTATCTTTGAGACTTTCTAACTTTCTTCACAGTTGGTATCACAACAAGCCTCTGAGAGATGTAAGCAGCAGCATTCCCATTTTACACATAAAAATAAACCTTGCTAGCTTGGTTGGAACTAATTTTCTAATTAACGGCTCCCTGATTTTCTTTTTTTCTTGGAAGTTGTGTTATTCCTGTGGATAATAGTACTTTTTGTTGTTGTTAAGCTCATTTGGGTTATTTTTCCTTAGTGAGTATCTCTTTTGATTTAACTGTAGGCAGTTAGGGAGAACAATAGCGAGCAGATAAATGAAAGTGTACAGAAAATATCCATTAAAAATATAGGTCTTCGCCTTACTTGCCACAGAAGAGCAAGATGTAAGATTGCTATTCTTTAGATTCTTTTCTCATAGCCTATTAACACCCCCTTATCTTTTTCTAAACTTCATATTTCTTTCCAACAAATCAGCAATGTATTTATCAAGTGAAAACATGCTCCTTTAAAGGTCACACCACCCTTAGATTGACTTGACTGTTGATTGCACTTGAGCTAGTAGCTTTAATTCGTGTTAACTCCATTTGTTTTTAATTAAGCAATGTCTTTTAGGCAGAGATAGCCCATCACTACTGCCAACAGGTATGTTTTGCTCTTTAATATTGCATCTTATATTCTAGTTTAACTGAGATGAAGCTTTGAGGGCGATTTACTCAGACTATAGATTTTTAAACAGGAATGCAAATTGTCTCACAATTTGCAAGAGTCCAATTTAACCTAATAGCTTTCGAAGTGAATTCTAATAGAATCAACTCACCTAGCCATATACCTAGTTGCATATTAACATATACTGGCTCAGTATCAAGGGCAAACCAGGTAGCATTTACGTTTATTAACACTGTCCCTGTCCAATAACGACCCTTTCAGAGACGATGGGCTGCTGCTTCCTTCCTTCCCATCAGAAAGGTCCTTTGCTAACTATATTAACATATGGTTTGGGTAATCAAATACAAATCTCTATACGTGTGTTGTAGCTCTTAAAACCCAGAAAACAAATTTTAAGTGAACAAAAGCCTGTTTGGGTAAGCTCTGGGACAGCATTTTTTTTGTCAGCTTGCTTAATTTTTCTTATTTTCGGAAGACCATGGAAGAAGAGAGCATGGAGAGAGTTGTCTGAGATCAATAGCAGCATCTGTCTGAATTAGCAGTGGAGCAAATTAAGATGATCTTGTGCCAGGACCTCTTAATGACAAAAGCATCGGTATCTTTTCTGTTAAAGACATCATGTTTTCTGACTGACATGTTGTGTATGATGTGTATTGAGGAGTTGGAACCATCTGCTTCACAGTGCCAGGGGTATAGCATTTCTTTCCTATCTCACATACGACTCCAGTGCTGCTTTTGCAGTACTAACATTGTTGTTTCTTTCTTGTCTGTGTTAATAGTATAACGCTGCTTACTTGCACAGAGTACAATTTTTGTAAAAAAAAAAACAAACCAGGAAAATGTAATCCTGTCTATAAAATTTGCAAGTGAAAGGACAATAAGGGTCTTAGAGAGTATTAAAACATTTCAGATGGTATTTGGCAGTACAAGGCATATGAATTCTTAAATCTTTCTGAATTAGTAGTGATTAGTAAATATTATACATGGATTTCTAAGAGTTTTGCTTTTCTTTTTATGCCTTCTCTGTCTTCTGACAGCAGAAGTGGAAATTGTGGCAGTTGTGACTGGAATGTTAATAACTGAACCAGGCATTTTAGTCAGTGGGATTCATTAGCTGTTTTTGCTTGAGTTGTATAATATCATTAGTATTTTATGTATACTTACACAATTGGTTTGGTTTGCTTTTAACAAAACAGAACAGAATCTCTTACCTATTTATTTTTTCTGCTTTTGTTTGTTATTTCTTGGCAATTAAGCAACATTTGCCTGTGCAGCAAAATCCTTTTCTTCTAAGCAGGCGATTCTGCCCAGAACACCTATATTTTTGGTATTTCATGTATTCAGTCCTCCTTCTCCCCTTGCTGTACTTTTTGATAATAGATTCTTAGCTATTCCTACTGCTTCTAAATAGAAGCTGCCTCTTTTGGAAAAGTAATGAAAAGGAAATCAACAGCGGTAATCAAACTGAATTATAGCAAAGCTCTGGCTTTCAGCTAGCAATTGCTACAGAAATTGGGCCCAATTCATTATGTACTGTATGCACATGTAATTGAAATTTCCTTCCTTTTTTTCATAAACATGTTCCCAAAATACTGTGTATCTCTTATCCTTAATTAAGGGAAAAACTCAACCTGAAACTCAGGCAATTACTAGAATTTCTGCTGGGCTGCAGAAGATTGCAG
Organism: Falco rusticolus; assembly: GCF_015220075.1. Taxonomy (NCBI): domain Eukaryota; kingdom Metazoa; phylum Chordata; class Aves; order Falconiformes; family Falconidae; genus Falco; species Falco rusticolus. Next base: position 32,185,652 of record NC_051197.1, read on the forward strand.
AAGAACGAGGGGAGAACACCACTAAATACAATAGGCACAGGCATCTTGCTGCTCTTCCTTGTATTTCCACTGCCAACAGGATGCAGACAGAGTGAAGAATTACTTCAACTCATTAGAGGTCTTAGGGGAAAAAAAATGACCAAATAACCAGTGCATGTACTTTTTACTATGAGACCAAAATTGTTTTCTCTTTTTGATTTGGTCAGTTGCTTGACACTTACTTTCTTGCAGGCTCTCTTTTGCAGCAGAAATTTATAGCCGAGCTGTGTCTGCTTATACGGGAAGCCCATTGCTCTTAACATTACAAAAACAGATAAGGACTGTTTTCTTCACTCAAAAATGGTCTTTTTTTATTTTTCTTTTTTTCCCAGGTAGCACTTTGCTCAAAAAGGGCTGTGTCTCACAGCCGTGTTTCCAGTGCCGCTTCTGCCGCTTTCTATCTGCTGCTTTGTGCCTGTATTTGCACGTTATGGAAAAAGTGCTGGAAGCTACTTCTAGCATTTTTATTGCATTCCCGGTTTTCTTCTTTGCGTACCTCTGCTTCTGGTTGAGCTTGTTCATGTGTAGTTTTTGCATTATCAGCCCAGCAGGATTTTGTAGCCAGCTACCCTCAATTCCTTTATGCAGATTGTGAGATGAAGAAGATGAGATTTTTGGTTTCAACGAGGCTTTACGCAAATTTTACCCCACTAATCATGCCTGCCCCTATTAATCATGCCTGTGGTGTCTGAAATGGCAGCATGCTTCTCATGTGTGCGATCACACAAAAGGGAAAGCAATAAAATCACCACTCAATCAGGCTTAGCAGGTTACATGCTTCATGCTGGGTTTCCTGTCAAGACATTTTTGCTCCGGTGAACCCAGTTGTGTTTTGCTGCCTTTCAAATCTGCTTTGGGGATATTTTGTGGTTTTCCCTTTCCTTTTGTCTGGCTTCTTTCCTGCTCCTTGCTGAGTCTGCGCTGAAGGCCTTCTGAAGGAAGCCAGTTGCTTTGGGCAAACCTGCTTGCACCTTCCTTAGCCCAACAGAGGCTGTTTGGCCAGCACATTCCCTGCTGGAGCTTCTGCATTGCAGTCTCTGTCCCAAGGGCACATCCCTGAGGGCAGCCATGGTTAAACTCAAATTAGCTTTGGAATACTGTGAATTTTTGGATAATACTGCGAACGCCACTTTACAGGATGAGGGCAGTGCGAGATCTCTGCCAGGGCCTATGCTATTTACACCAGTTCCCATTTACCTTCATGCACATGCAGGTTTCAGTGGTTAAAACTCCTAAAACTTCCCTATTTTGCACCTTCATTCCTGCTCTTCTCCTCTCAGAAGAGAAGCAATCTGTTACAGGTTTGCCTTCTCAGCATTTATCACCTGGAGCCACTAGGGCAAAAAGAGTGAATATACAACCTTATTTAAGGTGTTACTTCTAAGGTATCTGAGGACTTCCTATATGAAATAAGTTTTCTAGCAGGCTATCTGAAATAGCCTCTTCTTGTTTCTCTGGCATGCTATCCCCTCTGAACTGCATGAGAATTTTATTTATGAGGACTTACTCTTAAAATCTGCGTAGCAATAGACTAGGTGGCTATTATTATTATTATTATTATTATTATATTCTAAATCATAGAGTCAGTGCAAGTTCACAGGACATGTTATTCTTTCTCACAAACTGTGGGCCACATTAAAACAGTGACCTTTCACATCCTAGGTGTTTAAAATTAAAAGCAGAGGTGGTGTGCATTTCAGAGCCATCACTAGAATGACCTGGAAGGCACAGGGCTGGGATTTGGGGGAGCAAGCCAGCGCCGAAAACCCCACTGCTTTCACTGGGGTCTGGATTTCACTTTGTGAATTTTAGAATATTTCACTCTGCTAGCACAGTGTGTCCCATCTGTGGGAGAAAAGGATGAAACTCGGTGTCCTGCAGTTTCCTGAGGGTGGTAGTCAACCAAATTTGTGTTTTGGAGGGGAAAAGGAGGCTCCTGCTGATAAGAAAGGCTCTGTTTGATTCTAATCTTTTTCACCTGTTGAACAATTATTGATGACTTTCATTTATAGTGCTTTGTTGTCCTGCTATGTAAAAAGGAATAATCAGTCCTGCATTAAGCTACATGTAAAAAGTCTGTCTTTATTTGCATTGTAATGAAGGGCTACCTAAGGTGTTAGAAGCAGAATCAATAGGCTAATGAGATTTTATGCAAACAATCTCAAGTAGCAACCTGGTCTCACCCTTAGATAAAAGGATTTATTTGAAGTAGGAAAATACTTTAAAGTTTTTTTTACAAAAGATGTATTCTTACATCAGTGCAAATTGAAACATGAAAAAGAACTTTTTTTTTTATTGTAAAGTATTTCAGAAAATAATTCCAATGTTCCTACATGCAGTAGTCAGTAATAAGCTAATCAGGCCAATTCTTACAAGAAGGCATACAGTCTTGTGTATCAGTTTCATTCTTTTCTTTGACACTCGTATTTAACCTCGAGGATGAAGTATCTAGAAGTCCACAGCTGAATACAAACCATCGTCTCTGGAATAAAAAGTAAAATAATAATAAAAAACCCTGCCTACAGCTTCCCAGGTAACGTGTACTTTGCAGCTGGGGAAGAGACAATTTTGCAGGTGAAGAACTGACCATAATGGTACAATGTGAGATAAATATTTTGGAAAAGGGTGTGGATTTACTTTCTTAGCTTTATATCGGTGTCCTTTCTTTATTCTGTTATACTTACGATTGATTCTTCGTATCTTTTAAATGAAACTGCCTTGCAGAATGCACATTTTTCAGCTGGACTCTGGCGGTGAATTTTGATTTGCTGCAGTTGTTGTAGGGAGAGGGAACAGAGCTCTGAATTTTCTTGGAGAGGCAGAGAAGGCTGCAGGGAACTGCTGTGGCCAGACCCCGTTTGTTCTGCTTAGCCCTGCTACGCCTGGGGTGAGGCACGGGAAACCCACCTGATTTAGCTATGCACAGCGCTAAGATGCTGTATAATAAAGTATAGAAACATGTGTTCAGCTGCATAAGGTAGTTTGAAACGTCATGAACTATGGGTTTATCCAACACACACAAAAAACACAGACAACGTAAACTATGCTGGTTTATTAGAAAGACATGCAGAAAACAAGAGACCGAGCAAGGCACGATCAAGAACCTCAGGCAAACCCCAAAAAAATTCAGTAAAGGTAGATCTAAATTATTCTCTTTTTCCATTTTCCCAGCTAGCTCGAGCGTGAGAGAGAAAAACACATTTTTATCCAGGAATCTGCCCTCCCACCAAACCTTTTCATTCTCTTTGTGTAAGAAATAAAACACTTTTATATATTTTCTCAAGCGCTCCAGTGCTTCTGAATGGGTTTGTTTTCATCAGCCAGTACCATGGGTGCAATAGGTGTCTGTCTCACAGCCAGAGACAGACTCAGATGGACTGTAATGAAAAGGACAAGGAGAAGAGGAAGCTTTCCTGCATCCTAGTGCTTAAGAATGCATTTTTCCTTTCAGCTGCTCCTATGGTGGGAGCGATAGCTCCCGCTGTTCGTAATGGGGTTGGGTATGTGCAGCTTTGAAATGGCAGAGGTGTTGTTAAACCTGTCTTGTAGCATCCTGTGAAAGAAGCACTCGCTATCCCCCAGTATTGCCTTGTTTTCATGACTGTTCCAAACTGAATGGAGGTCAAGAGTCCTGTTATCTTCAGTGAGATTTGCAGTTGCACGATAGGAATACATTATGTAGACTGTTAATTGCAAATTTGACTTGTTCTGTGACTTTCTTAGTATAAGAAGTATTTGGGTGCTGCTCCCCCTTATCTTGATATATACAATGCTCTCACTGTTTAAGAGACTCCATTCCTTCCTGAGGGCAACCATTTCTTCTCCAAGGCCCATAGTGCCTGCGGTGAAGGCTACTCTTCTTCCACGTCACGTAACTCTTTTGGTACTGGAGGACGAGAGAGAAATGTCCAAGGCAGTTTAGGGTTAGAAGCCTTTTGAGAGTGCTCGTCTCTCAGAAGATGAGCATCTCCCATCTCATTGGCATTGCTTTACTCAGAGATGCCAGACCTTTCTGGCCAAGTAGCTTCTACGTTTTTCTTCAAGACTGAGTATGTATCTAATCTCTGTGTTTTGCTAATGAATAGATAAACTGAATGAATTTGCACTAAAATAAAATGATTTCTTGTTAAAAGTGCTAATGAATCCTGTTCCTTATAAGAATAAACCAGAACTTCTGCATTTGTCAGTTATTATTAGGTTTTGGGGACTTTTTGGCTTTGTTGTTTTGTTCGTTTGTCTTACTTCTGCTTTCTGATGAAATCAAGCCCCCTGAGAAGTGGGCAAAGCAGCATTCCATGGCAGAGCACTTGTGGGATGTGCCCTGTAGTGAGACATGTCTACTCTGAATTTCTTTGGGATACTGCCAAAATGCTCTTTGAAAGACAGCCCTGCACGTGGAAGGTGCACTCCTTACAGTGAGTAGTGCTCCATTCGACATGAAAATTGCAGACTGTGTTTAGGAAAGGGAATTTTGTCAAATAAATAGTTTTGGAGTTGTTTTGTTTGGGTTTTTTTTTTGGGGGGGGAGGGGGGGGGAGGGTGGAGAAGAGGGTGAAAAAAAAGCTGTGGCTTTCTGACTTTTAGGATTTTAAAGCTGCTGTCGCAGTCTGGGTGTTGGGTGTTGTCTCACTGATTTCTTTTCACCCCCTTCCCTTCACCCACATCCATCAGCTGCAGACCAAGTAAGACCCGTGCACATGTAAACACTGCCCTAATAGCCAGTGTCAAGTTCAAACAGCTTCCCAGCTCTGTGGTCTCTGTTGTCAATTGTGAACCACATTTCTGGAAACAAGGGTGGAATATATAAGCTTTCTGTGCTGCCACTGCTGGGCATTGGTAGGGCTGCATCCCTGTCTTGTGGTGGCAAAGCCAGATTTCCCATGACGTACTGCACTTTCTAGGCTAATGGTGGGTTGGTGATGCTTTCTATTTCCATGTTTAGCTAAAGACCAACTCAAAACCAGGTAAAATTGGACAGTAAAATAGATTGAAGGAAGAAGAGTTTTTTGGTTAGCATGTTGTTTTCCATTAGCTCTTCCCACAATTTTGTTTACTGCAAAGAGTATAAGTTTCCCATTATGTACTTATCAGATTTTTAATTGAAGGGACAAACTAGATAAGGCTTCCTGTTTTGTTTTTAACAGGTCTGCTGAGAACTTATGATATGATCTATAACTATTTATGAGTTAATTTTTTTCTCTGATATAATTTTTTTTTATTCCTTCTGTGGGTCCTTGAGTTTCTCCTACTGTGGAGCCCAAGGGAATCAGTAAATGAAAATCTAAAGCAGTGATCTCAATGAATTATAATTTTACTGTTTCCCATATGAAGAATTAGTTTCTTCCCTTTCTTTTTCTTGTTACAACCTGTATCACGAGCATAAATTATCAAAATTTTTCATTAATATTCCATGTAAATTTTAGTGGAAGGATGACAGTGTTGTGACCTTTGTGCTGCACCGCTTTCTGATTTGGATTTCTTTTCCTGTGTCTTTAAGAAAAGAATAATCAAAATAGCTGACTTCTTGCAGTTCTTAATAGCAAAGCCATTGAGTCAGTTTTTTTGTGGTCCTTAGGTATGGAGATACCCTGTGGAAAGGTAGTGGGGCAAGGGGGTAACCTACACAGGATTTCCACATCTTGTGACTTGCTTGGATTTCTTATATGGCTTCCAAAATTAAATTCAGCTTACACTGCTGCAGGATGGGGACAGATTAGATGTCTGGTGAACATGCCAATAACTACCTACTGTCTACTATTTTATCAGAAGTTTGGCAAAGAATATAAAACAGTTCTTGGGAGTCTCAAACAGGAAACTTTGGTAGTGCAGTCAGGCTCTTCACAGATGAACTATAAACTCCTGAGAACATCTGAATTGAGCTTTGAGTTGACAACAAAATCTCTGAACTCAAGCCAGCTCCTTGTTTTGTTATGGGTCTAGCTGGTCTTGGCATAGGTTTCTGTGAAACATTGGAATGAGAAATAAATTATTTGTAGTTTTAAAAATTAATAAGGTGGGTTTTTTTTTGTTGAGGTTTCAGTAACTTTCAGTGAGGAAGCACTGCTGTGTCATCATCACAGATCATACAGTGAGGATCAATTAAGGCCCCATAAACTCTGTAATAGTTGTGTTTGACAGTTCCGTCTTGTATTTTATTGCTTCAAGTAAATGCAGTATATAAGTTTCCTTAGAATTAAAAAAAAATAAAATCACAAAAATAGTTTTTTGCACATTGTCTTTAGCACCAGCATTATTTTCCTATGTATGTTCTCCTTTCCTGACTACTCTTGATTATAGTCTCCCTCAGTGTTATTTTATATCCCTTCTGGGGAAGCAGTGGAAAACCTGCAAGTGCTGTCCAGTTCGGTGGCTGCTTCTTGACATGAGTACCATCGCAGTTTCACAACCTCCTTCTCACGAGTTATGTGCAGTAGGAGGGTGATATTCAGGAGCAAAGTATTTCAATGACTGTCTTCCTTCAGCTCATGATGCGGGTGAAGAAAATGTACAAACAGCAGAGACAGAAACAAGAAAGCAGTGTGAACAGTGGGGAGATTTCAGATGCCTAAATGAAGGTAACCGGATAAAGGGTCAAAGTATTTGGCTAAGTTAAACCGTCCTTGCGCAGTTCCCTGGTTAAATGATATATGAGGACTAAGGGTAAACCCAGCACATTAGAGGCCACTGTTTAGCAAAAGCCACTCTCTCCTTTGGGGTGCTGGTTCTGTCCTTGCAGCAGCCTTGAACTTGTATGACACAAAGCAACAAACCGCTGTCATTACTATTCTTTCTCTGAAATCAGACTCTTTCTGTGGTCTCCCTGCATGCCACATCTCTTCTCACTCATCTTCTCCACGTGAGCAGAAAGAGAGCAAAAAGTGAAATATGTTCTGAAATGAAGGGCAGCTCCTGACTTTCTCATCGTGGGCAAGGGACAAGTAAATAATCCCTGCTACAGACCTACCAGTACTGACCTGTTAAAATCTGACGCATCATTTACAGTTGGGTGTCAAAAATGCTATTTAACACTGCATTCAAAGCCAGTCTGCCTACTTCAGGTGCAAATGCTTGGAGTAAAACCTCTCATTGCTTACTTCTTTTACTGTATTTCCTATTAAGGTGATTATGCGAGGTGCTGACGAGAGAATAACCTTCCCAAGCTATCTGAGCAATGACTTCAGCACAGCAGATCATTTTAGACATTTTAGAAAGTCTGAAGTGCTATTTCCAGAGCACTTCTGATAGCGTGGAAATACAGTTTGTTTTATAGGAAGCATGGTTGTTAGTCAATACAGCAGGAACTGAAGGATAATGAAGAACAATTGTGGAGTGAAGGGAACTAGTTCATAAAGCACTATAAACCTTCAGATTTCTAAATCACTAGTTCTAATATGATCCATTTACTGAAAATAATACATTTTAGACATGGAGTTTTTTATTGTGTAAAAATCTTGAAGAATGTAAGAATTCCTCTGGGTTTTACTGAGTTTACCGAGATGCTTAGCACTAAGTGCCTATGTGTTTTTTCCAGTCTGGTAACATGGGATGGACAAGTTTTTATTTAACTGGGCACTCCTATAACAATGCCATAGCTGGTTTTTTGTGTGCTTTTCTTTACCATGCATGCTTAAGGAGTTTCCCTGAAAAGCCTTGTTTTCTGCAATCCCAGTGAGCAGGTTTTGCTTATGGGTATAAAGTGATCAGCATTTAATTCAAAGTAGTTGCATGTAAATGTGAAATTCCTACACAAAATAAATCTTTCCACTTTGCAGAAAAGGTGGCTGTTGGTATAAGCTCATTAATCTGCTTAAGAATGATAATAACATTTGTCTCTCTAATTCCAGGGTTTTATTTTTTGAGTAAATACCAAAAGGAAATTGATGTAAAAGTTTATGTTGTACCTCAAAACCAATAAGTATTCTAAATTCTTATTAATTATATGAAGAAGAAAAATATAATTTCAGAAGGACATTTAACATAAATGCCTCTAAGGAAGTATAGGAAGATGATGTCAAGTGGAAAAAATAATGGACAAGACTTACCCACAGTCTGGTTCCACATTTGTGCTCTGTGGCCGTTTCAAATGGCCTGTCTCTTAGTATAACTTCACGTCTTGTTCTTATCTATGGAATGTAGAGCAAAGCAATGATGTTGGTTTTGTATTTGTGAACCTGGTTAGTGGTGTCATTGAATCTTTTAAGACTTGGCCTACCTGATAAAGTGGTTTAACTGGAAACCAGTCCGTTCCTCTTTAGACTCTGAGGAATTAGGTTCATAGCTCTACTGCTGTGCCCCTGTGGAAATAAAAAAAAGTCATGGCTGCAATTTAGAGAAGCATCTAAGCATGTGCTTAATCCTGAGCAATCCATGGGAGTCAATAGAAGTTAAATATGCATAAACGGTTTGCTGACTTGAGCCTGTGAGCAGTGGAACTCATCAATAACAAAACTAAGTGGATTAAATAGAGGCTGTGGTTGAAAAGAACCTGTAGAAAAAAACCCCAAACAACCCAAAACAACACCCTTGTGGTAAAATTGAAGATGTTCCAGGGCTTTTCTGAATAAGAAAGTTCTCCTAATGTGGTGTTGCAAAATATGGGTTGAGATGGGAAGAGGATCATGGATTCCAGAAAAGGACTCCAAAAGTTAAGGGGTGTGCAGAAGTGAGAAATACACGGAGGCAGGTTTGAAGTGAAAGCTGCAGTGTGGATTGACAGAGGGACAGCTGAACCAAATGGAGTGAGAATTAGCCCCTGACATTGCAATCATCCAACATCAGCATATTATCAAGAAACAAAGAAGCGAATAATCAGTAGCACAGGATGCAGAGTCAAACGTAACCCTTTGCTAGCCAAGTGTGTAAAATTTTCCCAGAATGTATTTGTAACAAGCTTTTGAAAAAATAGAGAACCTGCCTTTCCACTGTGGGTGGAAAGGTAGGGGAAGATGTATTTTTTTGTGATGCAGGATGCTATGAAGAAGGAATAAAATGCAAAAGCAGAGACAAGGTCAAGCCTAGCAGACACTTTTTCAGCTACGTATGAAAGCAACACACTTGGAGAGCCATCACTCCTGGCAGGGAGCTTGGCTTCCTGGTGGTGATGCTCTTATTAGTTGCTAATCTGACACAGCCGACTGACATGAAGGAGAGCCCATCTAACAAGTGTGGAGAAGACACAGACCACTGAAGGGCATCAGCTGCTGTAGCTTCTCTAATCACTATGTGATACGCTAAGGAAAAGAAATGAAAGACTTGCAGGGAAAGGGCAGGAAAATGTTTGAATTGCTGCTCTTTTGGCATAAGGGAGGCTTTTAGGGCTTGGAGTAGATAGTTAGAGAGGTTCCCCCTGACCCCCATTACTACTTGTAGCTATAGATATAGATAGTTATAGATATTGTGGAATGTTAGTCAAAAAGTTTAGAATTCATACAAAAGGTTTTGCTTCAAATGTATGACCTGAATTTTCAGCTATGCTCCATTTATCGTGGAGAGCATATAAGGGGAGGTGTTTGGAAGGGTAAGAAAGAGAAGAACCAATTCCAAGGAAATACAGAGCAAGAGATTTCTTGGGAAATAGGAAGAGTTATAAAGAACTGCAGGATCTGGGATCTGCAGAAACCCTTTTTCAAATGGAAAAGGAAATATAGCACAATTTATCTTGCCTTTGTCTTAGATAAAATCTCCAATTTGGGCAAAAATATATGCTAAAGAGTATACCTGTCCTTTTGGAAATTGTTTGTTGACTATTTTTTTTAGCTTGTGAAGCACTCTGAGAGTGGACAGTGATAAAAAGAAAGGAAAAATTAAAGCAAAAAAACCCCCAAAATCATGTGTTTAACAAAACCAAAAAATCCTCTCTTTGTTTTATTGCATGTAAGTAACATCAGAGAACTGGACTCTTTGAACATAATAAGACTGCAAAACTTTCAGGAAGACAGAAATGTAGCAAATTCATTACTTCTAAATTAGCAACTCCTAGTTAATGATGCATGATTTTTTATTGTCTGTCTGTCTGTCTTTCTTTTTTCTTTATGTGTTCTTTTTCTTTATTATTTTTATTTCTTCCCTAGACATCTTCAGTTCTGCTATGGGAGATAAGGTATGGAATGTTCAAGTAAATTCCTGAAGGAGCCTTTAGATGTTTGGCCCTTGGCTGGTGTGAAGAACAGGTAAGGGCTCTTCCCAGGCTCAGCAGCCATCCTGCTCTGAGGTTCTGAATTGCCAAAATTTGGACTCAACAGTTTCAAACTCCTGGATGGGATGTGATCTTCCTTGAAAACATATCTGGAAGCCTGTTTCCAGCATTATAAACTACCTGTAAATTGCACAGGCACAGACACAAATTAAATCACAGGCTTTCTACTGACAGCATCCTGCTAAAGAATAAACCTGAGTAAACCTGAGTTTTTGAATCAACCCTCCTCAAGTGTAAGGTAATTTTCACATACAATGCAAAGGTGTATAAGCTGCATTTATTGTTCTTGTTGTCTTTTGATGTAATTTCACGGTTATCCCAAATCTCTCTATACAGATCTCTCTCTTACTCTCTCAGTGCTCACCTCTGAGCCTCACCAAATTTTTATCAAAGGGCATTGAATAATGTAGTTTTCATAGAGCCGGTTATAACCTATGATTTCTTTTTTGCACATTCTCTTTGTAAGGGGTAAAACTGAACCTTAAGTTGGGACCTGCCTCGGGTCTGGAGCTCGGAGAAATCTACAGCATGACTGTGGTCAACTGCTTCAGATAGTCTTACCTAGATTGGACAAAAGAAAAAAAAAATTATTTATTCTTTATTGCAGCCACAATTCCCAGAGTTACTTGAAAGCTAAAACCTTATTTTGTGTTCTTTCTTCCAGCCTCTACCTCATATACAATTTCAGCATATTACAGAAGAGTTTTCTAAGGTACTCAGTCTTCCCAGTCTGCCCTGCTCCCATATATGCACATACATTTCTGAAGATTAGCCCTGTGGTAATATTAAGATTAGCTCATTTTTCCTACCAGACTTGTTTCCTACCAAATTTATCTCAAAAACTATGTATTTTTACATTAAAACTATGCATAGATGAATATTTCACTCCTACAGTAACACTTCCTTTTCATCCATCAAAGTAAATGTGGCATTTGCTGTAATTCATTCATTCAAAATACCCCCTTGCTCTGCTTGGTAATGACCGTTTTCAGTTTCCATAAAAGCAGAGAAGAACTCCAGATCCCAGGGAAGTCGATGGCAAATTTGTAATTGAGTGGAAATAAGACTTTCAGCAAGATCGGTGAGTTTTCTGACAAAAAGAAGAGATTACTCTTTTTGCGAGTAAATTAAATTCCTAACTGTTGGTTTAATATGTGTCAGCTGTGAAAATAATGCAAAGGGCAATAACACTTTCTAATTACCTTTTTTTATCTTCATGAAGTTCTTGCCCAGTTTCTGATCAGGATAGAACAGCAAGGTCCCGTTGTGCTCTCAGGTGAGATGGGAAGAGGTAGAGCTACAGAAGGATGCCTCATCCCAGCTCCACAACTGTGAAAAATTGATCATTTCCATTTTGAAGGCTTGAAGATGTACTAAAAAAGGAGCTGAAATGCTGATTTTCTTGCCTAGAGGAGGAATACTTTCCCATATGCTAGTTCCTTCCTGGAATAGATGTTTATTTATTTATGTGAAGTTAAGCAGTGTTAGCAGTAGCCTCCTTGCACAAAAATGCATTTGAGACTATGCCAAAGGGTTCAAGCATTTAGAGGAGACAAGGTTCACACCTGGGCAGAGGAAGACATTCAGACTAACTTTTTTACCTCTATGGGACAGATAAAAGTTTGGCCAGTTCTCTCTTCCTTCCCCTGCAGGTCTGGGAATCTGCCCCTAACTCTTCATTTCCATTTTTTTCCCTTACAGGAAACCCCAAAAGTGTACGAACTGAAAGGAAATGCTTTATTTGTCATTTTCTGGCCTCAGGGTATTTTATTTCAGAGGCAAAGACAACAGAAATTAGATTTGTTATTATTCTCACTCTAAGTTTTTAAATGGTATTTTTGTACTTAGCTCCTGAATGGAAGATTGTAGAGCTGCGCAGCACTTTGTGTAAGCCCAGTAAGTTATTTCTGTGGGAACGCTGGAGACAGATGGGTTAATTCCTATACCACCGACGTGCTGTCACTTTCTCAGCTGAGTCGAGAAGTGAAATCTTGGCTCATGGAAGCAGCAGAATAGGTCAGGCTGCAGTTTCACATTTTGTTTTGTGACATTTTTGAGCCTATCGATTAAGACTCACTCTGAATTTGTAGGTCAGTGCTTTTGGATTGTCCCTGTTGGGTAACAAAATGATGAAAGAGCTGCACCACCAGTGCGGAGATAGCGTTAAACTGATCAGGCAGGGTTTTGGAGCTCTTGGGGAAGGAGCATAGGTAAGGGTGAGAGTCTGGAAGCGAAATGGGCACAGATGTTTTAGTAGGGCCTGTGTAATAGGACACAGGGTAATGATTTTAAACTAAGAGCGGGTAGGTTTAAACATGATATTAGGAAGACATTTTTAATGATGAGGGTGATGAAATGCTGGTACAGGTTGCCCAGAGAGGTGGCAGATGCCCCGTCCCTAGAAACATTCAAGGTCAGGTTGGACTGGGGGCTCTGAGGAACCTGATGTGGTTGGAGATGCTCCTGCTCATTGCAGGAGGGTTGGACTAGATGGCCTCTAAAGTTGCCTTCCAACCCAAAATATTCCATGATTCTATGAAATGAGCAGCCTTCCATCGACACTGGGCAACAGTGAAAAGGAAAAGGGAGTAGGTAATGTTAATTAATAAGTAAAAAAATAATTAACATTTCTTGTGTGTGATGCCCTTCTGGTTAGCGTATGGCATAATTACTTCAAGTGACATGATTCACTCATACCAAGTTTGATCAGTGCTGGTGTTGTTCGTCATCGTTCCCATATAGTGCACCTTGGGTTTCTTTGGGTAACTTAATTAAGCAGTGCTACACATACACACACACGCACGCACGCACACACACACCCCTGCCCCCTACACACCCCCCCCCCCACCTCCCCCCCCCCCCCCCCCTTAGAGTTGAAGGATTTTTTCCTTATCTCTGTATGTCTGATATGGTTCTCTGTTTTTTAAATGAAAATGCACATGGACTAATGAGTGACTGAGATCAAGTTTAACAAGTAACCAAACTCTCAGTGTCATTCCCATGAAATTGCATTGCAAAGGCTTAAATATTTTCCTCAAACAGCTAGAGGAACTGTGGCAAGTGTGGTGGTTGTCCCAGCGTGAAAGTTAAGGAAATTCAGGGCTTAATGGAGAGCTCATTGTATTCCCGTGGGCAGTAAAGTTACATGCAAGGAGTGGCAGTATTCAGACATGTTTATAAGGCTAATAAATGGAAGAATTAACTTGGTGTGTCTGTGGGCTAACTCAGCTGGGCATCTGATGCCTTTCCACTGGAGGGAAGAGGCTTGACACTTCTTGACTGGGCAACCATGGCAAGTCTCCCTGCTGGTGACATCTGGGGAGGCACTTGCTCTCTATCCATTTCAGGTGAAGCAAGAGGAGATTTAAAAAGAGGTTTGTGTATATAAGGAGGGAAGCTCAAGCTGACCCAGTGGACAGGTGTGCAGAGTTTCATCATGGCATCTGACCTTTCTTCTCTCCTCCTGTTGAAGTGCACTTCTCTGCAGTGCCGTAAGTGGACGTGTTGTCCAAACTCATTTCAGCACTCAGCCTGCATAGCAAAAAAGCAAGATGATGGAATAAATTCATTTATCAGGCTTGGTAGAACTTCTCACCCCAGGATGGTGATATATCAGAGCATCAGAGCGGGTAAAAATTTTGTTTTAGGCTTTCAATTAGAGAGCTTAGCTAACGGGAAGAAAAATTAAAGGCGAATAAATAGGAACTTCTGCCCATAAAATGACCTTGTTTCCTGCTCCAAGGAGACTGAAAATGATGATTAATAATTTACAAACCAGCTGTCTATTCAGTAGGTTGTGGGTTTATGCAGCAATACTGGATTTATAATAGCTTTAATCCCAAATTAATTTGTAGCCTTCTGAAAGTGGAAAGTGGTGGAGGGAGTATGGTAGGAAAGAGTGATTCACAGTAGATTATGACCAAGACTGAATGGAAATCTTGTGTTCAGCTTCCACTGTAGAGATGTGGAGAGGGAGAGTACGTATATCTGAGATAAAATTTACATTAGGGTACTGAAGCTAATACCATGAAACCTCATTAGGGTTTTGAAATCCACATTGTATTCCACAGGCTTAGAGCTAATATCCCAACAATACAGAATTTAAAAGTTTTCAAGCTTTTAAGCGGAGTAATGTTGACTTTGCGTGCCCCAAGGTTTCCATACAGTTTCCCTATGGTGGATCTAGAGGAAACTCTCCTCTGACTTTTACTTACAGATCTGAACTTGGAATAGCTGGTCTCTCCCAGGTGGTCCAAACCCATATCTCTGTAAACGTCTGTGGAACCACAGGATCTGTTTATGGCTCTGAAAACACAGTAACTCTTGGTTTGATGCCAAAAGCCTTATTTGAAGTTAAAGCATCCTCAGCTGAGAAGCTATAGGAATAATTTCTGGTCAGTCTCAATTTAGCTTGGAGTCATGGGTCTATGAAAAGACTGAAATACAGCAGGAATCACGGCTGTTCCAAACACACGTAACAGGCAGGTTGGGAAGAGCTGGCAGGACCAGGACAGTGTCAGTTGTGATGCAGCACATGCTTGAATATGCATGAGGCCTTTTCATATGCAGTGGGTCAGGTATTTTTTTTTTCTCCTTTGAGACTATATCTTTGATTTATCCTGATGAAAAGAGAATGTCCCCTCCAAATCCATTGACTTTTATGTTAGCCATAATTTGAGATTGCGTCCCTCGGGATCAGTTACCTTGGGGAGCAGAGAATTTCAAAAAGAGACAGTTTAATGTGGAGTAGGGTTGCCACAGCTGCAGTTCTTTCTTTTCCAAGAAGTGTTTTAAAGTTGATTTCAACATAGGGTGAATATAAAAGCTTTTCACTGCTTGTTAACCTTTGTTTGGGGGTGATTCTTTTAATAATTTGGTTTACCTGCTTTTGTTTTGCATCATTTGTACTCTCTTCTTTTGTATTGCTTGTTGGCAAATACCTGCATTTTCTTGTCCCCTCTACCATTTGTCATTGGTTTTGGTTTACATTCATTTCTGTTATATTTTTAGATATATTTTTCATATATATATAAAAATAGTATATTTTATTCAAGTCTAAGCAAGAGCAAATTGTGGCAACTTGTTTAGAAAGATGAAGTTATTTAAGGAACATGAAAGTAAGTGTGTCTGAAAGCTCCTTTCTACCACTGAGGATGCTCCCCTTGATTTAAATTGCCTTTCAGGGAAGTCCATGGCTAATCATCTTATAGCATATATATTTGGCATTTATATACCTAGTCCTGATATTAAGCTCTATATCTAGCTATCTGTAGATTATTTTTAATTCTTTTATAATTACAGACCTTGATGCAAAAATGTAATCTACTTGCCTGTATTAACAGCGGAAGAAGAGATATCAATTGTAGTCACTTCCACATGCAGAGCCATTTTAAGTCAATTGGTTTTATTATTACTGTGCTCTTCACACTCTTATGCCTCAAATTGGACTGAAACCATTTGAATTTATCTGCTGTATCGAGGCAATCAAATGACAAGGAGTGGTAGTCATTGAGGATGGATTACTTTGGATCTCAGTATCATTATTTGCCTTTAGAAATATAGTGAGATATTCAATCCAGGGAGGGATACTTCAGTTTTTAATTAGTAGTTTCAGAATGCTATTATGAACTTTTCTTTTCACTTCTTTCATTAATGAAAAATTATAGCTATATGGTCAAACAGGTAGAGGGAAGAATGCAAAGAGTATATGATGAAGTCTGACAAAGAAAAGGATACTCTCTTTCAGCAAAATAAAAACGTGTCACTCTCCATTAGATTTCTAGGTTTTGATGTTAAGATTGTAACACAATCCAAAGTGGACAGTTAATTTCTTTTAATTGGTAAAGCATTATCACTCTAGGACAGAGAATAAAGTTGTTAAATGACAGTAAGGTACTAGACCATATAAACTGTTTTGTACTTATGAGTGTATAATTTTAATAAAATAATTAGTTTGGGCTATATATTTTTGAACATGTGAATGATTTATTGTGTGAATACTAGAAGTGTACCCTTCAAAAAGAGAATGGATTTAGAAATGTGAATATTTGATTTTACATGATATCTGACTTGACTATACAGATGTAATTCAAACCTCCTCTACATTTGCTCATAAAGTTAGATTATGGCAGAACATACCTTACTGACAGATTGTATAACATTTCATAGGAACGGTAAGGTGAAGGATAATAAGCATTTCTCCTAGGTGTAAATCTCTTGCATCCAGATACTTTGACTCTCAAAGTCATGTTGTAGGAGTCAAAACTTGACCAAATTTAAAATTAAATGTTTCAGTTCCTTAAATGGCAGAAAATGGACTTGTGAAAAATTATTTATTTCTGCTGAGAATATGGAGACTGTGCTGTAATATATGTTCTGTCCAGTTATCATCCCTAAAATACTAGCTTTAGGTGGGACAGGGCAAACTACTCTTTGCTTGACTGTGCGCGCGTGTAGCTAGTCTTCTCCCTAAGTCTAAATGGCAGTACTTCAACTAAATCCTACCACAGGCAAGCAGCATTCTGCAGATGAATCCATATTCTTTTATAGATTATTTTTGTAACCCTAAATTGCAATTGAGTTTAATACTAGTATCACTGGTAATTTCTTCATCTTGTGATTATTAATTGTTAGACACATTACTGTCTAAGACTGCACTGTGTGGGCTGGTGATCTGACTCCTGATTGATAAGATGCAAATGGAATTCTCTCCCCGAGGCTGAGAAAGAAGATTATTAATTGTATTTTGAACATTATTCAAATAGTTTTCCTATATCACTAGAATAATAAAGGGTGATTTAAGGAGACAGATCCTGGGCTGGTAGAATTCAGTGGTGGTTTTCAGCTGGGGAGTCTGGGTGTGAGTGATCCTGTGGTCGTGGCTCTCTTTTGGGATGGGTTTTTAAGCTACGGACAAAGTTCGACAGGAGGTGCCCAGGTGGGAAGGTTGATGTTGACCTGGGTATGTCTTCAGGATGTTTCCCTTCTCCTGCTTCACTGCATACGCACATTTGCAGTAAGCCTTGCAAAAGCAAATTAGGTATGTACTGCGCACTCAGCCTGTGCCTGGCTCCTTGCAAATCACTCAGGGACAGACGATGTGCTGGAAAAACTTCCATTGACTTGATAGGGATGGACTTTTGTTTCAGGCCTTTAATACACCTTTTGCAGCTATATCTTCTCTGAACAATTTGCTTCTTGGACATGTAAGTCTTCTACACTCTTCTGCATTGATTTTCTCAATTTCAGTTTTATTTTATGCTGCTACTTTCCTCTGATCTAAGTTGAAAGTTCACCTGATAACCAATTTTTCTGTGACGCTGGTTATATTATGTCAGTAAGTAGGAATAGCATAGCATCTCTGTTTTCACTCAATGGGAAGTGACATACTGTTGATTAACATTTATTGCTAATATGCTCTGATGAATGTTTCAGAGTGTGTTATTGTTTTACTTTTTCATTTCTGGACACTTTCTATTTCTGTTTTATCAATTCTATTTCCTTCGATTGTTTTAGACATAATGTATGATGCTAATAACATCAGCTGCAAAAATCAGGAGCATAAAATGATACTTTTGCTGAAAACTACAGTTAGAGAGAAGAATGATTTATAATGGTCTTTAAAATATGTAATCACATTTGTTGATTGAGATGCCACTTACATACAGAAAAACAGGGGAAGATATTTGAATTTCCTTTTCAAATTATTTAATATAGAGTTATAATTTATAGATGGAAGGCAGATTTGATATGTAAGCTAGCCCAACTCTGATTAAAAGGACTATCTATTTCCCAGCACCTCTTTAATCCTCCTTTCAGCTTCCAATATTCCTTGAGAAGACTTTTATGCAAGTTTTATAGGTGTTCAGTCCATTAATCTCTGAATTTTTTTTTTTCTCTTTATGCAATAATACTATGGTTCAGCTCACCATGTTGAATCACTCATTTTATTTTCAGAGATCCAGGTCATGTACTTCATACGATCACTTCAGTCCATTTTTGTAACACCATTTTGTAATAGTACCCGCCTTGGATTGGAATAAAGGACTAAGGGAAGTTCAGCTGTTGACTAATATAAAAAATATATACACGGACTGGTGTAGACTAGTTCTTATCTCTTTTCACCCTGGCTGCTTGTATTTTGGTCCTTGAGGCCCCTTTTAACAAGGCGCTTTAGCGTATGATTACCTTTATGCATGCAAACATTTAATCTGACCCATCTTCCATGTTCTCCCATTTTCTCGTTGACTGCAGTTCCTCCAGACTGCTCCTGGATGTTGACTCCAGAAAGCTTTTTGGAGAAAGCTGTTCCTGCTGCAGTAACTCTACTGAGAGGGAGCACGGTTCCTATGTGGACATGTTACTCTACACACGTGTATGCTCAGCTGTGTTTTTTCATCTCTCTCTATTTGGGTCTTTGTCACTGCCAGTTGATTGTTTCTCCCCTTGTTTCTCCTTCATTGAAAGGATATAGAATTTGGATTATTTTCCACCATCTGTATTTAGCAAAGATGTCAAGACCTCAGAGGTGTCCTAATTAAGTCTTTTGTTTTTACCACTGCCCATTTTTCCACTCTGCCTTTCTGCTGTTAACCATGTCTCCCAAAATAGAATCGTTTGCTAGTTTTATTAATATCATTATTTCTCACTCTTCCAAATCATTTAGGAAAGTATTAAAGAATATGAATGATAGCCACAATTCCCTTGTTACCGCAGAAGATGTCAACTTGGCATACTACTACTCCTTATTGTCTTTGTTTACATTCAATTAGTCAGGTTTTGGATCTGTCAGATCCGGTTTGAATTAACCTTTCAATTAGTCTTCCATGAAAAAGAGAGTAAATGCTTCATTAAATTACATGCTTTATTAAAATAGTCATCAACATCCATAAAGAAACTTCCTAACATGATATTTTATAATACAAGTGGTTTCGCACAAAATATCACAAACAGTCTAGAAATATGTATCATTTTAATTAGGTTACAATTTAAAATGTCAGATTTTTAATATCTTCTGTTTGAGGGGATAATAAACTGATCTAAGAGCTAGAAGGTCTCAGATTTCTTGAGAAAATGTAGGGAAAAGGAGCATTTGGGTCCTTCTGAAATCACAAATCACAGAGCATTGTGCTTGTCACTGAAGAAAGACAGAACAAAAAGATCATCTCTATGCCCCAAGATATTGGCATGAAAAGTTTCCACTGATGGAGAGAGGATCAGGGTTGAGGGCAGGTATCTGCCTGAAATTGTTTACAATTGCCTACAGGGCAACTTCTGCTGTCATGTGCAATGATACAGCTCCCTCGGAACGGGTGAAATAGCATGAGTGTTTCTGTCCACTACTTACTGCATAACATGGAAGAAGAACACCATAATTTGTAACAAATCTTGTAAGAATATCCAAGTTCCTGTAGCATATGATGCATGGTTCCACTCCAATTTTGGCGCTTTTACTGGATCATCTATGTTTTATACAGTCCTTCCTTCTTTAGGCCACAATCTAGTCAATCATTTAAGCATGCGTATGGAATTTAAGGATATACTTAAGTATGTTCATATTCAGACAAGTGCTTAAATTTGCTCTTAATTCTAAGTTGAGCTACTGCTGTGGGAAACTGGCTATCACACGGTTTCTGTTCACATAGGTAACGGCAATCACTAAGGTGCTTACACTTTGTGTAAGGTTTGTCAGCCTTCTTGGCTTTCAAAAACCACTTCACAAACAAGATCAGATTTTTTTCTTTCCATTCCCTCACAGGTGTTTTAATTTAAATATACTTTTCCTCCTGGCCCATTTGCTAGCAAGAACCTGGTAAAGCAACTGTCAGTGGCTGCAGTGGGATAAAGCAATGTCTCTGCTCCTACAGTTGCAGAGTAGACTTCTAATTATGGCATGAAGATATTTTAGAACAAAGACATAAAAAGTCATGGTTTTTATTGGCTGTTCACATGCCTGCTCTAATTAATACTGCACTGGGAAGTTTGCTTTCAGTTCAGTCGAACACATCTACTTTTAACCTTGATGACCGAACAATTTTTCATACGCTCAGTCATGGATTAATGTTAAAAAGATGTAGGTGACCTTTTATTCTTTTTTTTTTATTATTTCTTTTTTAAAACCCTACATTGTGAATATATTAGCTGGAAAGCCATTTCATCAGTGCTGCAATACTTATGTACTTACAGGTTTGAGACAGCTGTAAGATGCTGAGAACTGCTGTGGAAATTGCAAAATATTTATTAATACAATAATAATGCTTTACCTTGGATTCAATTTATAATTTAAATTGTGTAACACAATGGTACCTTTGTTCTTGCAAGCAGTTTTGAAAATGTCATTTTAGACACATGCCGTGTAAATCAGTACCTTGCTTTGCTTCTGTGGTGGGGTGACCCAGGCTGGACGTCAGATGCCAAACCTGCTCCATCCCCCCCCTCCTCAGCTGGGCCGGAGGGGAGAAAATGTAAGGAAAGGCTGGTGGGGTGCAGGGGGGGCAGGGAGATCACTCAGCAGTTGCTGTCACCGACCAAACAGACTCGACTTGGGGAAATCAGCTTAATTTATTACCAGTCAAATCAGTACAATAATGAGAAATAAAACTAAATCTTAAAACTCCTTCCCACCACCCCTCCCAGCTTCCTGGGCTCAGCTTCACCCCTGGTCCCTCTGCCTCCTCCCCCCAAGTGGTGCCAGGGGACGGGGAATGGGGGTGACGGCCAGTTCATCACACGGTGTCTCTGCTGCTCCTTCCCCCTCACACTCTGCCCCTGCTCCAGCGTGGGGTCCCTCCCACAGGAGACTGTTCTCCATGAACTTCTCCAATGTGGGCCTTTCCCACGGGCTGCGGGGGGGATCTGCCTCCCCATGGACCCCCATGGGCAGGGGGCTTCACCGTGGGCTTCCGAGGAATCTCTGCTCCGGGCCTGGAGCCCCCCAGCCTCCCCCTGCCCCGACCCGGGGGCCAGTGCTGCTGCTCTCAGCTGTTGTCACTCTCTGCCTCAATCAGCCATTGTCACTTTTTTTCCCCCTTCTTAATCCCCCTCCCCCGAGGCGCTGCCGCTGGCACCGAGGGGCTCGGCCTGGGCCAGCAGCGGGTCCGTCTGGGAGCTGGCCGGCATGGGCTCCGCTGGGCACGGGGGAAGCTTCTGGAATCTTCTCTCAGAAGCTACACATGTTGTGCCCTCCCCCCTTGCCCTGCTACCAAAACCTTGCCATGCAAGCCCAATACAGCTTCATACATAGGCAATCTAATTAGATCTTTAAATTTAAACAACCATTTCTTACTATATTCCTGAATAATATATTTGGTTATTTTCACCTGTCCTGCAGGGATACTGTTTATAAGCAGGAGAAAGGTTTGACTACAGGTGAAATGCAAGTTTTTTATATATGCTGATCTTTGTTATTAAATTAGGAAATAACAGAAAGAGTATGTCTGTCTTTCCATATTTAAAGCTTGAGAGCCTGATCCAATCTCCAAGTGCTAGTGAAAAAAATCTCTCCCTAATGAAATACATATCAAAGCCACGTCAAGAGTCAGAAATTTGCAGTTCCCTTTCTGCACCCACAACCATGTTTATGGGTACGTAACTTGGTGCTACTTTCTTCCATCCTGACTTGTGAAATGCCTTCAGGTGTACTAAATATTTTTAACTTTCCGCTCTTTAAAACTTAACTCGGGTCCGGATGTGGCCTCAACAGCAACGACAGAGGAGACCACACTTCAACTTAACTTCCCTGGTGTTTGGCCACCTCATGTCTGCTAGGGCTGTAGCGCTGATGGGTGGAGGAGGAGGAACACAGCCCAGTTTCAAACCTCTACAAAAATCTCAATCTCAAACTCTCTTACAGTACAACCCTGTTTTGAAACTTCATTTTATGTGTACGAAGACCTTGGGGAACATTATTTGTGGAGGACTAGCTATCATTTGGCTTCCGTAAGATCTTTTTTTCTTTGGACATGCCATGGCTACCCTTGGGTGCTCTGGAAGGCAGGTGAAGCACAGTTGCACAACACGGAGGTGTGTGTTGGCGGGGACATAAGAAGTCTGTACCTCAGTACAGAAACTCAGCTCCTTGTACCTGTGGTTTGAGCAAGTGCTTTAGTACTCCTAAGCAGTGGAAATTGCTTTCAACAATTTGATGACAGTTTCACTGAGTGTGTAGTGACAAAAACGGGGAAATGGAAGAAACTCATAAACTGCTCCTAGGAACAGCTGCTTTAAGTCTGCAGCTGTGACACGGATGAACTGCCAGAAGGGGTCAAGCACAGCTGCGTTTGTTCTTTTTGCATTGTTTATTAATCATGATTTTCTCAAGAGAAAATCTCAAGTTTTAATGGCCTATGTAAAACTCAGATGGATTTCAGCTTGAATGAAAGGAGGAAGGTTATAAAAGCAGAATAAATGTAGTGGTTTGACATGCAGTTTTTGGTTGGGGTTTTGGGTTTTTTTTGCAATTTTCTTAATTTTGTCTTTTCATTTTTATATGACCTGATATTCATTATGCAAGGACATTATTGTGTAACATGGCATGAGTAGGACATTTACAAAAAGCAGCTAAATTAAATTGCTGATTTAGAGACCAGATACAATAAGAATTTGATTTTGTGTGTCATCTTTTTTTTTTAAGAACAGACTTCTGTCAACCTTCAGAAACTGTAAGAGCAGCATGGGCTTGGATCAAAAAAGACACTTGAGCTCTGTTCTCAAATAACAGGCAAGTTCAGTCCTTGTTTACATGCATGAGACTTTTACTGACAATGATGAGCTTAGAGTTTTATATGCTACTTGCACAGAATACATAATTAACTGTGGAAAATAACTCTGAGGCACCAGCTATGAAAAAGACAGGCTTGAGATACGTGCTGTGATTAAGGAGATGTTTAAAAAACTCCCATAATAAAGTGCTCTGAAGGCATGAATATTGCTTACTACCAGACTGAAAGGTGAAAGTCTGCATGG
The DNA here is from genome assembly GCF_015220075.1 of Falco rusticolus. NCBI lineage: Eukaryota > Metazoa > Chordata > Aves > Falconiformes > Falconidae > Falco > Falco rusticolus. The sequence goes on from NC_051197.1 coordinate 32,208,849, forward strand.
GATACTGCCACCTGCAGAAAACTGTTTTGTTATATCATATGAAACGTATGTTTCACATCATAAATTTCATAACATAAGAATCTCATATTCTCATGAAGCTTATCGTGGATATGCTTCGTTAGTTCCAATAATGACAGGATTAAGCAGGAGGCAGGGGTCCTGAGACCAGTGCACATGCTTGTGCTGTGGTCTGCATTAGGACTGTACATTCTTTTTCTTTGTAGCCAGTGAAATTTCAGAATATAAGCAACAGTCAAGAAAGAAAAAGCTTATTTGTACGAAATAGGATTTTTAAACCTTTCCTTGTAACCTTAAATGTGCTTTGTTCTCTTTGCTAGGAACAGATTGAGGCCAACTTTCTGAAAGTCCCAGGTGACCAGAATTGTTGGTTAACCTGGTAAATAGTTTCCAGTAATGGGCAGTTTAGAGAAAATGGGAGCGATTAGGTCAGCAAATCTCCTTAACTTGCATTTTTTTTCCAAAAGAGAAATATCCTACACATTTCTTCTTGTAAACTTCATTATAGAAGTTTCACATGAAACTCTTCCTTTGCCACAACTGTCCTTCCAAAAGAAAAGTCAGTGTTAAAACTAATGGGCTATAGATAATTCATTTAAAATCAAGGAATGTCTTTATATCTTGATGTTGATGAGAAGCAGATGTTCTGAAATCCTGAAGCACTTAGGTGTACCACCTGTACCACAGTTGCAGTGTCCTCTATACTTCATGGAACAGTATTAAAAAAACTCAACAAAACCTTCTCACTGTGACTGTGCAAAAGCAAGTAATCATAATAAATAAGATTTAGTATCCATCATGGCTTTAGAAGTTGTAATAATGCTAATGCCCTTGAGAGAACTGTCATGAGTTTTCCTAATGTTTAGTAATTCTTTTCTTTCCCTCTGGGAACCATGTTTCCTTTCTACATTTAATCTTTGCAGCCCTGAATTGCTGAGATAGACAAATACATTTCATATATATTTTTCTTGACTTTCTTTAAAAACACCTAAATTATTCTTATCTTTGTTCACTAAAAATACATGTTTAATGGTGTTTCCTTCTGACTCTTTTCTCTACAAAAAGCAATTCCTTTCTTAATTTTAACCATATACAGACTGATTCAAGTTGTTTCTTGTCTGTTCTTTATACTAATGGATTAGATTTCAGCTGTCCATCAATCTAGGTTCCCAGTATTGCATTTTTATATTTTGACATTTTCAAGGTATCATTTTATTAGAGAAGATACAGAATATGTTTAGATGAACTTCCATTTGTCTAATTGCTTTCTGATATGTACTGGGATATCCATCTTACTCACATTCTTATCCTTAAGAATCTGTGAAGGATATTTGAACTGTGCTATCACTTGTGAATCACTTGTTGGAAAGATATTTTTCCTGGCACATGATGGATATTGAAGAGGGGGAAAGTTTCTCAGCACTATGGTTAAACCGAATCCTTAATACCAGAGGAAAATAAATCAAATGTCTGTGGGTTCTGCATTGGAAAGGGTTTGTTGATCCTAGATGTTTTGTGGAAAGAAATGAAACTCCTTTTAAGAAAAAGAAGAAGAAGAAGAAAGAAGAAGAAGAAGAAGAAGAAAGAAGAAGAAGAAGAAGAAAGAATAAGAAGAAGAAGAAAGAAGAAGAAGAAAGAATAATAAGAAGAAGAAAGAATAAGAAGAAGAAGAAAGAAGAAGAAGAAGAAAGAAGAAGAAGAAGAAAGAAGAAGAAGAAGAAGAAAGAAGAAGAAGAAGAAAGAAGAAGAAGAAGAAAAAGAAGAAAGAAAGAAGAAAGAAAGAAGAAGAAGAAAGAAGAAGAAGAAAAAGAAGAAAGAAAGAAGAAAGAAAGAAGAAGAAGAAAGAAGAAGAAGAAAGAAGAAGAAGAAAAATAAGAAAGAAGAAGAGAAAGAAAGAAGAAGAAGAAAGAAGAAAAAGAAGAAAGAAGAAGAAAGAAGAAGAAGAAAGAAGAAAAAGTAGAAAGAAGAAGAAGAAGAAGAAAGAAGAAGAAGAAGAAAGAAGAATGAAGAAGAAAGAAGAAGAAGAAAGAAGAAGAAGAAGAAAGAAATTGCACGTCCTACCAGTGCAATAATATGCCCTTTATCATCTGGAATTCAAGGCAGCCATGCCTACTGTCTTCTAGGAATCACAGGAATAAAACCTGTGACAAATACGTTTCCACATTTGCGTGTGAGTTTTAGAATAAACACAGTAAAGAAGGTAAATGTTAGCAGTCATAGCATTAAAACTACTGTGGATAAGAAACCTCTTTCCCCATTTGCGTCTTCAGGTAGCCCAGATCTGTGTCCTCCTTTATCTCAATACCGGAATAAAGACACCATTGATCCCTAGGTATGTCTGAAAATCTATTTTAGGGACAAAACTTTATCAGCAGTTTTTGGGTAGAAGTGGAAAAGTTGACGTGAGGGTGTTATCAAAGCTAGACCCAAGCCCTATACTTACGAAGCTCTACGTTTAATGATAAATAATCAGTAATTATATATATTCAGAAATTCAGATTCTACAATAGTTAATTTGAAATAAAATTTAAAAATCTAAGTCTTATTGTAACTTTTAATCTGAATATACACATCTTCTTAACAAATCACTTTTCACTTGTTTTTATTTTAATGGCTCAGATTGAAATTTGGCTGGCACAAGCTTAGGCTGTTCACCTTCTTTCTGTCTTTGTAGCCAGGCAAATAAATGACCTCTAAATCTGTCCTGGAGAAGCTTGCAAACAGATATTTTAACAGGTAAAGCACTGATTTTAACCTTGAGCATATAGAAAACGGTGGCAGTTCCCTTTATCAGCAAAAGGAAAGAGTCATCCATCATATCTGGATTTATGATGCTTATAACTGTACTGGTGACAATGATGGTGTTCAAAACTTTCTGCTATAAATTGCCTGCTCTTGTGGTATACTGCAAATAATTTTGATTAATTTAGCTGGTCCATTAAGCTCATTAGCTTGTACAGTGGTTATGGGCTGACATCCACTCAGGTCTATAGAGTTAGCAAGCAGTTAGGAAAGACCATTTTTATAATCATTTGAAAAGCACCCTCCCCCCCATTTTTCCCCTTTTAAGGAGATTCTGCTTTCAAAAGGCTGATTTGAGACCTGCCCTTGAGCTGAATTATGGAGTAACTGTCAGTGCCAGGCCTGGTTCACTCTGGTTTATGGAACATTTCTCTTCCACATTTTAACCCTACAGAAATATACCTTAAATTTCTAGATCTGGAAATAACTACAGACAATGTAAAATTCATGCCAGTCTTGGCTTTCTCTCCAGAGATGGATTACGTGCTTGGGAGCCCATCACCATTATAAAATGTGATAAATCTACATTTTCCATGGACTGGTATAAATCAGGACAGAAGCATGACTTCAATAACAAGGCAGCATGTTGCTGCACACTTTATACTTACAGATACCCTCGTAGGACGTACACCTCTGAGTAGAAGGATATTTTGAAAGCTTTGGGCACTGCATTGCAGAGATTTTAGATCACTCCCTTCCTCTACCACAGTTCACTCTTTGCAAGATCTAGACCTTCACTTGTGATGTCCTGTTAGTTCAAATAGTATAATGCTGAATAGTTTTCAAATCCTCTATTGGCAGGATATTTTGTTTGTTTGCTTGGTTTTAATTAATATTTAATTGAGTGTGCAGACAAGAGGATATATCATCAGTTGTTGTAAACTGGCTTAGCTGTCAAAGCTAATGTTACTATATTGATTTATACAACTTAAGAAGGTAACCTGGAGTTAGAAGAAAGGGCAAAAACTTTCTTCATAGGAAGAAAAAAGAAATTAGAAAAGATCTCATGCCGTGATTTGTGGTATGGTAATAGTGTTTTGTTGACTGCTAGGGAAAGGAGACTCCTGAAAAAGAACTGGAAAATGATTGGGAGCTTTTTTTCTCTCTCTCTTTTTTTTTTTTTTTAGTCTTACTATCATCATAGAAAGTTTATTGCCAATTAACTTTATGGGAAGGAATTATAGTGGTGGTAAGCAATTAAAGAATATAGTATGTATTTATGCAATGGAGAGAAAAATTAATAAAACTTGCTTTTTAAGCTTTGCCCTAGCCTTGTCCCTAGATATATAAGATAAACTGCTGTGATAAGAAACTGTATTTTGTTAAAAATCAGAACAGATTTTCTTTTATTTATTAGTGTTAGTTGTAAAACTCCTATTGGAAATAGCACAGAAATGAGCTTATACATAGAATCATTGAAACATAACATTACATTCACTACCTGTGGTACATAATTAGACTCCCATTCACTTATACAATCATTTATTTCAGCCATTGAATATGGTGATTTTGAGATAAATTAGCTTTCTATTAAAAAAATGAAAATTTTAAATTGTACTCTTTCTTGCTGTACTCCATTCCTCAGAAGGTCTTATTTCAGATGAAATAGCCAAATCTGCAAAAATAACCCCTTATTCTGCTTATGAAGTATTGAATTGGTTTTTTCCACTTATTTTCTCATTGCATCTGATGAAGTTATTTATGTAATCTTTCACTATCACTCCTTAAGAGTGATTTTCATGATTAAAAAATTACCCATCTATAATTAATGCACAGTATTAAAGATGATCAAGATAGGGCACTTAAAAAATCTATCTTCAACATTTCGATTTGCAAAATCATGTCCAGTTTCAAAATGAGGCTCCAGATTTGCCTTCAACTTCTGTTATTGAATATAAGCATTAATAATTTATTTAAATTCAAGTTAATTCTTTTTATTACCAATTTTGCATTTCTCTAAGATTAGTTGCATATTTGGTGTAGAGAACTAGTCATTCTCCAACACTTGATACATTACAGTTTGCTTTGTTTTCTTACTTACTAAGAAGTGCTAACAAGGTGAAAATTTTGCATATCATCCTCTTTTTTCCCCCATGGGCTTAAATTACCTGAAGATTGTGTCCCTGTTTCTTGGACTCCTATCTACAGCACATACTTTTGTAGTTCTTAACGTGCCATCACTTTGAAATGTATATGTTTCTGCATAAAGCTATCTTCTTTTGTCATGAATGAGTGATTCAGATAGCTCAAAGAATTAGTGTCAAATGTATTAGAAAAAGGGGGTTTATATATGAACTTATAAAAGTGCAGCTTAACAAAGTCCAGTGGCAAGGCTCAGTCTATTGCTTACTATATGGATGAAACATACAGAGGGAAATTGAGTTAGAGTTGAGCTAGAATGATTTACACAGAGACAGGTGCAAAAGGGTAAGCAAGACCCTTCCACTGAGTGATGAGGTTCAGAATGGACCCCTTTGCCTTCTAAACTCCTTCACAGAGAGAAGTCTAGGTGCGGCTAGATCCAGACTTAGTGCCAGACTTGGTCAATGGTTTATGTATGAAGAATGATATATGCAAAGTTTGTAATAATTAATATTGAGTACATGGATTAGTAATGTTTCATCAGTATTAACGATTCAGCATGCTATCAGTCATCGAGGATCTGTTGCGAGTAAAGGGTGTCTCCGCCTTGGGTAAGGATCTCTTAGTCTCAGATAAGGAATCTCAAACCTTGAGATGTGTCCCTGCTCAAGGGTACAGTCACCTGGCGTGCAGTCCAGTTGCAATTTAGGGAGAACTGAAATTGTACTCATCCAAAGATCTGTCATTGGTAAAAGGTCTCTCTGCCTCAAGGAGCAACCCTGAGAGGCGTCCCACCTCAAGGAGAGGTATCACCATACAGCCGCAATGCCTAGTGTGGAGAGCTCAGGGAAGGCTCATTAAGCTCTCATATTTGTCATATTTGTTGGCTTATAGTCAAATTGCTACAATGGGAAAGGTATGCATAAGACAACTTTCTCTGTTCCTTGATAAATGAGTTTTGGAAAAGCCACCCACTATTCATGTGTTAATAGCATGATTGGTGTTCCAAGCCCACATGCATCAATGCTGATTGTCACTCTGCTCCTTTGTGGGTTTGCTAGAGGAGTTCTTGGCCTGGCTATGGCTCAGGCCGTTACCTCCTTGGGAGCCTGTACCATGCTACTGCTAGTTTGGCTAAGGGGTGGAGTGCATCCCTCACATCTTGCCATTAACTTAATTCCCATTGACCTTAATGAGGTAACAAGGTGATAATCTCTGTAACTGTCCTGGAGCAGATTGGTGGGAAGATGAGGGTTGCACCACCCCCATCATTTTATTCCTGTGAATAAAGCTGGTCATACAGCTCTTGGCTAGCATGACTTCAATTTCAGCAGTGAGATTGGAGGAGAAGCTGGATGCATGGGAGATAGCTCTCCTTAGAGTGAAAGAAGGTGAAATTTTTCATTGGCTTTTACTAGGAGAAACGGAACTCAGATTAACATTTTACAGTGGATGAATTAATCGAAGAAGTAAAGTTTTAGCTAATTTGGAAAGAGTGGAGCAATATGAAGGTGCTGCTGGTATCTATTAATGTGCAAATATGGTTCTACACCATTTTTTAGGTGGATGAGGGACTTGTAGATTAAAATTTAAAAAAGAAACCCAAACTAGAGGTGCCCTTCAATTATAGCAACAAGACTACTCTTTAGGTTTTGGTAACAAAGAATGTGTTTTTTTCTGGGTCATGTTTTAATCCTGAAACTTGATACCTTCTGCAGTCCAAGGATCAAACTCTGCCCTATTTCAGAAAAAAAAAAAATGTTTTCAGTCTTTCATTTTCATCTGCTTCATGTAGACCTTAATGAAAACTCTGCCTAGAATGCATTTTGGAGAGCATCTAGGATGAACTCTGGCAAGCTGAGCAGAAGGCTCCAAATGTAGTATTAGAAGCAAGGAGTCGTCTGTAAAGTTCATGATCTTGGAGTAATAAGAATGATACCAGCTTAGAATTGTGAAGCAGAGGTTCGCTTGCAGTGCCCACTTCTGTTTGCAGTTATTTCTATAACTTTTAGCAAGCGGAGTAAGTATAGTGTGAGTGAAGTATGATGAAAACGGACTGCACTGCTCCTCATGTGATGCATTTTAAGGGCTTCCCCACAACTCCTGGCCTCTTGTACCTTTTCTGCTACCCACTGGAGAAAACTGTCTGACTTTGGAGTAGATATGGTCATTGATGAGATTATTCCTGTGCTCTTTTTCCATTCTCTGCTTCTTTTAAGAAAATTTCAGATAGACAGGAGGGAAGGTTGTAGCCTGAAACAAGTGCAACGTGGCCATTAGTTGCACCAAAATGTGTTAATCACTATGCTTAACACAACCATCAGGGACTCTCACTTGCTGTAGTGATGAATAGGAAAATCTTAATAAGGCACCTTCCATCTTGAACACACAGGAATTTGAAACTATTTCTAACATTTTAATGCCAAAAGTTATTTCAGATTAAATAACAATCTCAGTGTACTTGTTATAGCATTATGCATTTTATTTTATGTAACTACCTTTTAAACTGCTTTACAGGCATTCTTCACAGCAGGTACCTGTTTCAGAAAGCCTGAGCAAATGAGGAGTTGAAATTACGTTTTCAAACATGACAGAGGAGGAAATTCTACAAGTGCTTACATGAATAAAGATGCAAATTTAGATATTCTGGAAAAGCTTAACAAGTTCCTACCTTAAAATATCTTTGCATCTTTAGTTAGGTAAACACCACTAAAAATGTCATCTTTAACTACTTGTCCTCTGAAATTACTGCTTTCTGAAAACAAAATCTATTTTTTTAAAGAATCTCCCTGGAGTTAAAGCTACTAAATAATTTTAAAATCTTTTATCTGAGATCTATAGTCTATACTACGTATTTGTATCTGTCATTAACTGTGAAGGACAGCTCCTTAATGTAATCAAGAAGATTAAATTACAACCCTAGATGGGAAATTAAGGTTAATTTTGTACACAGCAGAAATGCAGACGAGACTGTCTGAATAGGTTATAACTAACATGCTGAAATCTGATATATTGCCGACCTACACAACACCAGCTGTGCTGGAAACACCACTGCTCCTGTCAGCATTGTATATGGGTATAAGAAGAGTGGTTAGGGGGGGTGCATCTTAAACAAAGCATGTACAGTATTAGTACATCTGCTAACAGCATGCTAGAGCAAGAGTTAAAAGGAACTGATTAACATTGCAACGTTAGCTGTCTTACTGGCAAGATCTCTTAAAGATTTTTATTTTTCCCCTGAATCTTCCATTTACATTTCCAGTTCAGATTTTTTGGTTCATGGGTTTTGAAAGGGTTATGGCCTCTTCTGGTATTGCTGGATCATATACATGTGCTTAAAACAGAGTATCTCCATGCTTGAACCCAGATGTGCATACACTGTTTGTCATCACGTACATCGTTCATCACCATTCATCTGGGCCTTTGTGGTAAAGGCTCTGTAGAAACAAAACAGATCTGCAATTTGCAGGTACTTGTTTTGGTTATGGTGCAAATACTGAACTGGTCATCCACCCTCCTCTATTATAACAATGTGAAGAAAATAATTCAGAAGTCTTTGGCCACAATTAACTTGAGTTTATAGTCAGGAAAGTTCAATCCAAGCATGGCAGAAACCTCTTAAACAAGTTACTTCTGATATTGAACTGTTTTGTGCCTTCCAGGTAAATAATTCAATATGTACAGTGATGCAGGTGACCTGAGAACCATTGACATGGCTATACTCTAAAACTCACTGAAGACTTCAGCAGGCTTGGATAAGGCTCTCATAATTAATGAAGCTGGAAATATTTAGGAGAAATCCCGTTCTCTGTGATTTATTATTCTAATTTTGTGGTTTTGCTGTTACTTGCCTTTCAGCTGGGTGGGGTGTGTTTAGTGGAATCATTAGAGATTTTGATGAGGTGCTTCATTTAGACTAAATACTAACTAGAGATATTTGCGGGGAAGTTTTGATTAAAGTAAATGAAGCAGAACTTTTGATGCTACCAGGTAATATGGGAAAGGCAATAAAGGATGGACGCAGACAAAATATAATAGTAATCAGTGACGGTGCTATGGTATTTTAATTCACAGTGTGAGATCTGTATGAAGTCCTTGGAAACTGCAAGGCTTTTCTAAGGTACTGATCCTCTCGTCTAAAATGAAAAAAAAAATCTAGTTTAAATTGGCTATGATTTTTATATGTTTGTTTTAGTAGCAAAATAGAAATATCCCTGAATTGCATGGTACTTGAGTTTGTGTCTGCACTGCAGTACTCTTTTTTTCAGTGACTAGTGCCTTGTTTACAGTTACTTTCTATAGTAAATCTTCCCTATTGTTTTGTCTTTATTAGCTGTGCCAGAAGGCTACTGAGCTAGAGCATGTTAACAGCTATCCTCCAATACTTACGAACACGTTTGCATTGCTCATCCGTCATTTTAACTGGCAGTTATCTTGATGTAAAATATCTGGAAGTCTCGAATCACCTAGAATACTCAGGATCTGGAAACAGTCTGAATTTCTGAAGCAACTATTCATTTAATAGAAGTGGTATAAAATTAGCATGGACAAAAATGTGAACTGTCTTGCTTAATTTATTTCAGGAGACTTTTCCAGCACAAAAATCAAGTCAGCCTGCTATCCAAATCCTTAACTGCTGGCTACCTGATTTTATGATAGGGCCTGTGTCCTTTCTACCACTTTCATTTGTAGTATGGGGAGATTATGAAAACCACTTATTTAAAGATTACTTGTTTTCAGGTCATTTCTGAATGGAGTGGATACAAGGGCTGTAGGTTTCTCCCTTTGTCTATATGTTTATATAGGGTATAAACCAGATTTCCAAGCATCATACTCACTTGGTAAAGCCGAAAGTGACCTTTCCCTCTGAGCTAGCAGCTGGTTTCAGCCAGGATATCTGTGGCCACAGAAATGTTTTTTCTCTGGAAGAAGAGGAACAGAACAGTCCTCATTGCATCCCTTCTGCTTTCAGATACCTGTACCGCCCAGCAGGCTGTGGTGGGTATGCTGGTCTGGAAAAGTAGAACAAAAGCCACCAGGCTCAGCATCTGGGCAGCCAAAACAAGGACTTGTAAAAGTGCTTTATCCTCAAAAGCTTGAGCTGTTGTCATTGCAACTTGGAAGGACAAATGTTTGCACACCACATGCTGTCTACACTAAGCTTGAAGAAAAGAAGGTAAATTTCTAACTTGCCAGGTTGTACTAAGAACTAGGAGCGAGCAGTCACTGTGAGCTCTGAACTGAAGCATGATTAAAAAACCCAGGAGATTTGTCTGTATTTTAGTGTGGTGGCCTGACCCAGGCTGGATGCCAGGTCCCCACCAAACCTGCTCCATTCCCCCCCTCCTCAGCTGGGCCGGGGGGAGAAAATGTAAGGAAAGGCTGGTGGGGTGCGGGGGGGCAGGGAGATCACTCAGCAGTTGCTGTCATCAACCAAACAGACTCAACTTGGGGAAATCAGCTTAATTTATTACCAGTCAAATCAGAGTACGATAGTGAGAAATAAAACTAAATCTTAAAACTCCTTCCCACCACCCCTCGTCCCTCTGCCTCCTCCCCCGCGCAGTGCAGGGATGGGGCCCTGCTACCAAACCCTTGCCACACCAACCCAATACCTTTGGTATTTGAATAATTAGGGTCTTTGCCATTCCGCAGTAAAATAAAAATGATAGTTAACAATGATTTTGGGGTTGTTTTTCCATTTATGTCCATACATTGTTACAGGAATCTTTCACTATTTTTATAGCCAGACTGTCCTATCTGTCAATACTGGTCAAAGAATTGGCTGATTGTTCCTAATTAATAGACTGTGCGCCATTTGAGAACTAGTTGATGCTGATGCTTTTGGATGATGTGTTTAGTTATTTGCAGTAAAGGGAAGTACTAATAGTCAAATATCACAGACTGCGTTGTCCACCATTAACGGGGGAAGCAATGCTAACGGAGTAGGGTGGAAAATGGGAAAACCAGGTTTGCCAGTGCTTTATGGCTTTTGAGCTTTAGATAATGTACTGCAGCAATTTATTTTATTTTAATGATGGAGAAGAGGAAACATGTAATTTTTCAGTCATTTCACACATGCCATTAGCAACATAATTTGAAAAGATAATGATTTACAAACCACCTGCTATCTGGCAGATGCTTGATATTGGCACGTGCATGGAATATAGTATGAAACATATCTGAGGGCTTTAATTGCCCGCTAATGTAATAGCTTCTGTTCTCCTAGAGAACACTTTCTGTGCAGGTTAATGATGTAGAGTTGCTTTTTCTTTTGAAGTAGGTCTGCTGGGGATCTTTTTTAATAGACAGCAAACAAGAAGGATCTTTACATGTTTAGTCAGTCCTTTTGAATTATTTTTATACTAGTTACTTTCAAATGGCAAGAAATGAGGAAGAACATCAGGTTTGTAATAGAGTGAGATCTTTGGAGAGCATTCTGAGAAAGCAGCTCATGATATGTCCTGGTATATCAAGAATAGTGATTTGTATTTTATCTAAAATGTACTGAGGACCTCTGATCTTCTCTAGAGTCCTTGGGAGTCAGTAGCTAAGTCATGTCCACTAGAAGCCCACTTTTTGTGGAAGGCCCATGGCATCACAATCCTGTGCTAAGCTCAAGGTTACAGAGGTGGTTACATCATTGGTAATGCTTTTGGCAGCTCAGGCTCCAGAACTTGTAGTGAGTGTGGGATTTTTTTATGGATCCACACATACTTTTATGCATTGAATAGCAAGGAGCTAAAACTGGAGTTGACACCATTCTACCAAAAGTGCAACATCTTGTTCAAAAGGTAATACTTTGCTGGGAAAGGAAACCTTTGATGTGAGTATCTGAGGAGAAATTTGTACCCTGATCCAAATTCAGTTCTGAAACCCTGATTCACATTCAGTTCTGAAACTGCATTTGCTTACCCCTATTCACTTTCATTCAAGAGCAAAACAATGCCCAACCCCAAAGCCAGAAAGCCCCACACATAAATAAGAAAAAAATCATAGTCATGGTAGCAGCATAGGCTTCTGGGATTGCATAGGGGTACTTGGATAAGCTTAGAGGTACTTGGATGAGTATTCTAATGCAGAAGCAGCACCTAGACTATTGATTTCAAATGTGGACCAAAGTCAAGTGGAGATTGTGAGCTTGATGAGATGTATTTATTATGGATATTTGCTATGATTGTAAAATATTGTAACAATCTTGCAGACAACAGGATTACAAAGTCAATGCCAATGTATTTGTGAGGTATGTGTTGGAAATACCAGACAGTGGGAATTTGCTTTAGCTACCATAAGGGATGCAATCTTGGCTGCTAATCTGAACAGATGGAAAAAGTTGTGTATTTTAGATAACTGAGAAAATTATAACCTGCTACGATGTAGCCTGTATACTGAGTGAAAGGAAGGAGGAGAGTCATAAGATGGCACTGAAACTAACGGGTATCTTTACATGGCAAATCTAGCACAGGCTAGAGATGCCCAAGCTGACCAGAGAGAATAACACTTTGGCACAGAACTATCTTTTCCTGTCTCTCAAGGCCCCGTACTAGATGAATTAGATAGCTGATTTTTTATTCAGACTTGCAGTAATATACTGGAAGGAATGACAACTACTCTAGGTTTTTCAAGGTTGCTGAAAATGTAGTATAATTTTAAAAACTGGATTTTAAAAATGAAACATTCTTGTATTAATCCAGCTTACATAAGGAATAGAAACCTTGAAACATTTGTCTTGCTATGAGTTTAAAACAATGACTTGGAGAAGCATGTAAAAATGGAAGTGTTACCAATCCCCCAGATGCTTGAGAGCATTACATACTTGTGTACTGGCTTCAGTTCCATCCTCGTTCTTTCTCATGCAACTCTCAGCTCTCTTATATAAAATTTTGAGTGATTAATGATTGAAATGTTGTTTAAATCACTGAGCCTTCCTCTGTCAGAATTTGTAACTAACTTGCTAATGGAGAGTAAAACTGAAAAAAGGTCCTTTTTTTTCTTTCTTCTGAAAAATGCTATAATTTCAGGTATTTCTGTTCCCTGCTACAAGGCCAACATCCCTCCTCCCAGTGAAACCAAAGGGATGTCTCAGAAGGAGTGATAATGTAAACATTTGCCCCTGGCAGATAAGCAGTGTCAAATAAACTGTATTTGACAGCATTAACAAATTTACTGTGTTGGATTTGAATGCATTAGCTGTGGTGAACTGTGGAAAGGTTTGATAATGTCATGGCTTTCAAATTATGGTCTTACCCAAGTGCTTAACAGATTTGTCTACTGTTTCATGTCTGTAAATGACTACATAATTTACACATTTAATGGATGTTAGATTACCTGCCTGCCATTAGACTCTTAGACTACAGTGAATGAAAAACAGAAAACAGTACTTTCCCAGGACATAAATGCTTACTTAACATCAATGGCACCCATTTATCACCCTACATGTCACAATACTGTGGCTTTGGAAAACTCGGATAAAACAAATGGTTCCACCCTGCCATTAACTATATTTAAGAATGTATATCTGTTAGCCACAGAAAGATAACTTGGAAAAGCTTGTTTTATAGTCATTGCATGTTAGAGTGATGTTTAATCAAAACAAAGATGTTGAACATTGATAACCTGGTGAGATAATCTCTGCTATTAATAAAGGTGACCTTTAATAAAAAGGTTTCTTTTCTGAGGCCTCTTAATTTTCTAACAATTGTCTAACAATAAAGGAAGTAACAGACAATAGTGTAGCATTTACTATGTGATTAGAGCACTTAAATTCTTAACGTGAACATTGGAGTAGGTTGAACATATACAGGTAATGCATTTGAAAATTATTCAAGTTATGAAGTTTAGTAGACATGTAGGAGTAGACAGGTGTTATTGATGTAACTACTTATTATCTTTTTTCATAAGATCACTTCAGAAAGACCTGAAAAAATTAACTATTAATAACTAATAAACTCTATAGAAGGTAATTTATTACCTTTAATAGGGTTCCATTGAAATATAATCTATGTCTAAGACAGTATAATAGAGTTTAATAGAGGGTTTTTTATATAGTTTTCAAAGTAACATATAAAATTAAAAAGAATATTATTCCTAGTATGAAAATTTATAGGCAGACCTTCTTTCCTTATTGGCATGCAATTAGGACTCCTCCATCTGTGTGTCACATTGATATATCATCTAAATTATGTGCGTTGATGCATTCCCAATACATCCTCACTCAGCTCCCAAGCCTCTTGTGGCAGCTTTGCATGCACCGTTTCAAGACACTTGGGGAAAGTTAGTTCAGCCTTGCTGTAAACTGCTGTTCAAACTTTCCACTTTGTGGGCTGAAACATGTGCTGGCCTTCCCATGCCAGTCTGGCTATTTTTCATTATTTTAAAAAACCAAAAGCTCTATTTCATCTCTAATTCTGAAGCTGTGGTTCTTCTTGGGGACATGTGGGCAGCAGGTGGCCTCAGTCGTGGGTGACAGCATTGGGTTCGCCACCAGCAAGAGGAAAGGCCGAGTTGTTTTAGTGGAGAGCTTTGGTAACAAAAATTTGCCTCAATTTTTGATGGAAATTATTTGCTTTTATACTGATTACACTAATACTTATTTCATCATTATTTGTTGTTTCATTTTCTTAAACAAGGCTGATAAAGATACTATCTTTCCTTAATTACACCCTGCCAGCTGAAGTTTTTGTCATATGTCCATGTTCTTAATATAGCATACAATAATTTAACTGATTATAAGCCATTTCTTGGTCCTCTATTATCTGAAGGCTTTTTAACACAAATGAGATTTTCAGCTTCTGCAATCTATTAGATGATTTACCCCCATATTAAACAGGCTTGTAATTTGTGTAAGTATAATTTATACCAGTATTTGAGCATCTGTTATACTATGTATTACATCTATTGTCAGTATAAAATGAGAAGACCATGGTGTAAATAAGAATCAGGCTCTGTAACTTAGCCTACTGAAAAATCTTATTTAATCATGTTCAATTTCTGTTAGATATCCTATTTCCCATTGTGTACAATTAAACTTAAAAATAACTGTACAACAACTGTAATGTGTAACAACAAAGACAAGTAGCAGTCTTGATTTTATTCATAATCCACAACTTCTTTGTAATAATAACCTCCTATTTATCTGGAAACAATAAAATTAAATTTAATTGTTCATTGAGATACATTTTGTTATAGTGACTCCAGCTACAGTTTTTAGGACTTTATGACATAAATCCGAACATTTCTAAGTAGTTACATCGAAGATATCATATATAAAATTAATAAGAATGTGGAAAAATAATGAATTCTAAAAAATAATAGCACATGTTGAAGCTGGGAGTCTCAGTGAAAACATCTGCTTGTTTTCGTAACACTTTGCTACACATTGCTAGTACTCTATTTTTTTCCTCTTAAATTACATTTTTCTTTAGTAATTTTAGATAATCTTTCAGTCCAAGTTTTTATGGGTGTCATTATTTCACAGAGGGAGGAAAGAAATACAACATAGTTGTGAAAATTTAGCACAACATAAAACTGCCTGTCTGCCATGCTACTGACTACCGCCAGGATGAATGTTGCTCCGAACTTTCTTTTATTTCCTTAGTGCCATCCTGAGGCTGGTAGATGCACCAACACCTACTGAACAGCAAGGGAGCACCTATTTTGAGTTGGAATCATCATCTTTAGGTTGTGAACCTTTGAACTTGTTGTAGAGTCTTTGGTTGTCATGTGAGAAAGGTGTTGATTTCAGACAATATTTCTGGTATAAATTCCCAATTGGAGACATTTACTCTCGATTTTCAGTCTTTTAAAATGAATACTAGTTTTTGACTAGTGTAACAGTTTTCCTCTTAGTATCCCACTCTTTCTTAGACACTTTAAGGACCATGCAGCTGACTTGGTCAGTAATCATTTTTCTTACTTACCTGTAAATAAATGAACCCTGGTGCACAAGGACTATATTGATGATGTTTGGTCTATCTATTGATTTAACCATAGCAAACTCTTTTGAGCATCAGTGACTTTGCTCTCTGGTTTGTGGAAGTAGTCCATAAGTGCTGTGGCATACTAACTATCAGAAATGAAATTACTTAGGGAAAATAAGTACTCACCTTTCTGTTGTGTGATAAACTATTGTTCTGAAAAACAAGTTGGATTGCTGCTTCTTCGTATAAATTTCAATCTGAAAAATAAAACAGTCTTGCTCAAGTCATTGGACAGATATCTGGTGTACTACCTCTGTGTTGGTGTTACCCTCTTGTCCTCTGGCTTGTTCAAGGTACATGACAAGTTTGTCATAGTCATACCTCTGTCAAATTTTGTGTTATAACCAATTGATTTAGTTGTTAAAATAATTTCTCAAGTAAGCATTTATTTCTTGATGTCCTATTATTACGTCTCCTGGTGCTAAATCTGTGTTAAAATTGATTGTGGATGCTCAAGTTTGTCTCCAAATCTGGAAGGTTTGTAGATCTTGACAGTTGGTTTGTGCTCTGCTGCACACACAAAGTTGGTGACAATAACTGCAGGAGAATAAACTGAACTGATTCTTTAAGTTTCTCAATGAAACACATACAAAGTTTAGGAAATTGCTGAGTTTCAACAGCTGTAGGCTGCTAGAAAGGAGATCTCACCAGAGCTGCTCTTTTGCTAAAGTTAAGTGTTTTGCTCTCAGCAGCTCTTGGTCTTTGTGTATCTGCTTGTCGTTCCCACTGTCAAGCTTGTCTTACCAAATTGGTTCACCATTCACATCGCATTGCTGATCTTTCCTACTATTTGTGTTCTTCATCAGCCACCCCTGCTGCATGTGCTTGGCTGCTCAGCCCTGCCAGCCCGTCTGCTCCCTGGTTTGCTCCTTCTTTCTGCAATACTAGAATTCATAAGAAGTCCCTCAGCTTTACAAAACTATCTATCATTACCGGACATGCCCCAGTTATGTAGAACATGCAATGTAAATGAAATCTCTACAGCATGCCTGTGGGGTCTTGTTTACTGAGGTCTCTCTTTATACCAGGTGCTGACAAAGCATCCCTGCCCATCTGACTCCCTTCAAAATCCTTGACATGAGCTGCTTTTGCTTAAAATCTCACAATTATCTTTACTTAGGGAAAAAAATACCAAACAAACAAACCAAAACCCTAACAACAAATCCAAAACATCCCCAAATAACAAAGCATTTGCTCAAGGTTATTAACAAATTTAAAAATGAGTTGAACCATGGCCAAAATAAGTGGCCAGTACATTTTTTTCTGGGACGTTTGAGAGTTTTCATATATCAACCTCCTTTCCAAATAATGTTATTAGACATCTTGTCCTTCCCATGTGGGGCTGAAGACCAGACTCGCTGCCTGCTGGAACCTCACGGAGACTGGGTGAAGAGTGACTTGTCCTGCGTTACACATCTGATGTTGGGCAGACCAGATGGCCATAGC
The DNA here is from genome assembly GCF_015220075.1 of Falco rusticolus. Classification (NCBI taxonomy): domain Eukaryota; kingdom Metazoa; phylum Chordata; class Aves; order Falconiformes; family Falconidae; genus Falco; species Falco rusticolus. Next base: position 32,226,176 of record NC_051197.1, read on the forward strand.
CCTTGCTGAAAGTCTGGGTAGGGCTTGCAGGGAACATGAATTTGAACTGCCTGTGAAGAAAACATGAGGGTGAAGTGTCTGGACTCAGAGTATATGGGGCCTTGTGCCATGTCTGAATTTACCAAGAGTGCAGTAAGCATTAAAATCAGCATCAAATGCACAAAAGATGTTCTTTCCCACACATCAAGTCAAACATGCTATACATCCCTAAATAAGAACAAATGCAAATAAGGATAAAAGTACTGAATATAACTATTATCAGCATGCTTCATGTTGTACCTTTATAATGAAATAAATTGGGAATAGAATGCAGCACCTACCATTGCAGGTAAAAATGAAATGGGTCAGCCATAGATGTTCTGGGTTTGTGTGGTGCCTGTTGTACAGTAGTAGATTTGGATTCTTGTATTTTCCTTCTTTTTCTATTAAAACTGTATTTAAGACCTTATTTCATGAACTTGCCAACAATAACTCATAAGAGGTGACTGGCTAACTTTTGTCCAAAGTAGTGGCTTATTGAATTGGTGACCTGCTTAATGGAAACCTTCTGTAGTCCATGGAACTTTGGTAACTTTCTGAAAAAGAAAGAACCACCCAAATTTCCTGTCTATCTTTGTTTTAGTTCTGCATTGACATTATGACAAAAAAGTCTCAGATATTTTTGTTGTCCCATAGGTGGGTTTGTTACCCAGTGCGCAGCACCAATTCACACACCTAGGCAAGGCATTCCTTATTTCTTTATTCTAGTCTGCGCAAAGTAGGGAGCTAGCTGGTAACCTGCCAATGCATAGCTCCCTGATTGCCAGAACTTTATACTATATATACAGTTTAGTACAAAGACATGAGCCTTCATTGGTTACAAGTTGCCCAACTCCTTCATTGCTTAGTACTCTGTTTTCCATTTGTCAAATAATTCTCTTGCTTCTCATGTTAATTAGTCCATATGCTCAGTGTCAACTTCTTTTGGGTCTGGGGGTTTTCTCGAGTCGGTGGTTACCATCTTCCCTTGCTGGAATTACCTTTCCCTTAGTTTTGCTGAGCTCTTTGCCCGTGATTAGCTTCCTATCAGCCCATCCATCCTGTGAAGGTGCTTCCTCCTTTGTGGAGTTCCTTTTCTGAAGGGAAGATTTGCTGGTGCCTAGCAAAGGGCTCAGCAGGGCATACCTGAGTTAACAGGCATGTAACCTGAATTAACCCTTAACCACTCACTTGCTCCAGCTGCCTCAAAGTCAAACTGCCAACAACACATTCAATTCCATCAACCACCTGGTATAATTTTCACAGTATGGAATTATGTCAGCTCAAATTTCCTTATTTCCAAAGTTGCCATGACAGACAACTGTTCCCCACGGCATTCTTTTTCTGGGCAATGTGTGTTTATGTGAACAACCTTTCAAAAAAGAAAAGAAAATCATAAACTCCTGAGTAATACAAATTAGACAGTATATTAATTCTATTATTTATCGCTTTTTAAGGCCAGTAAGAAATGTATCTGGAAAACCTGTAGAAATGTTTACAATAAAGGGTGTTAAGCAACTATATCCATAATTCTGTCATGACACTAAGATCTCAGTGGGGTTTCACTTAGGGCTTTAAATTATGAAAGGCTAAATAATCTTTAGATAACAAGGTAATTAAAAAAATGTGGGAAAAGGAAAAATATGACCTTCCAATACTTACATGCAAGCAAGGTGGATGAAGGCATGATAAACACACAGCTGCTGTTTAATGGGATGGGATTAATTTCTCTGTTGTGGAAACATTTCTCAGCCCCTAGGAAAACCTCCTCAGCAGCCTCCTGGACCAGCTTGTCTCAAGTGCCAATGTGTAGATGGTTATACCTTCTTTGTGAGTCAAGGTGGAAGCTGGAGGGTTCTCACTGGTTGGTAAATCCCATGGGAATGCCAGTACTGCCCTAGTAGCCTGAGGCATGGAAGCAGTTCAGTGAGGAATGGAGTAGGAAAAACATCCCTAACAGTTTATGTGTGAGGCATTTCAGCTATATTGGTGCTAAGTTAATCAGCACCTCCAACCCTTTAAAATCTTAATAGTGTAGAAACCTAAATAGAACTAAGAAACGGAGGTCCAGCCCACAGCGATGCTAAAATCCTCTGTTCCTGCTTAGGTTTTCCTACTAGCATCAGTGGCTGCTGAGGGTAGTACGAAATGTGCAGCTTGAAGCTCAACAGCCTGGTCAAAATGCAAGCAGCAGGAGCATCTTTGCTCCGTGGGCCTTGGATCCAGTGTTTATCTGGCAGGAAGGTACAACGATTGCTTGAAAATTTGAAACAGTGGCAGTTTTCTATATGTAATGGTACATGGAGGCCTCTAGCCTGCAAAACTCAGATGTTTGATATGCAGTTACTAAGTCCAAAGTGCAGATGAAACCTTTATGTAAGTTTTTGTTAAAAAAGAAACTTACCGCTGTATTCTGAATTAAGCTGCTGGTGACAGCAGTCAAATGGCAGGCTTTCAAGGGCAATATCAGGGATAATCATCTTGTTCAAATTAGTTTTTAATGTAAGTATTTTTTTTCTTACTGAGAATATTATTATGCACTCATATTTTTGTTTTATTAGTTTATGTATACAGCTACTAAGTTATTTGCATATTATAGAATTTTGTTTTATATTTAGCAGACATATATGGCATCCAAGCAATTTTAGATTTAATTTGATCAATATTTAATGAATTACAATTATCATTACAACTCAGAGTTTTGCACTGCCATATATTGCTGCATAATGTTTAATCAAGGAGAGTGAGAGAGAGACTAAAATATAACTGGAAAACAGCTATCAAGTTTATGTTAAAGAAATGTAGTGGAATTATTAACTAAATTACAGAGGTATGATTTAATAATTTTTTTTTAGTTACCACTTTAAAATTGAATTCCAAGAGCATTTCCTTAATTTATATTTTTAAATATCTGCAATATTTATTTAAAAAAATACACACAGAGCAAAATTACTTCATAGTATCAATGTTTGAAATCTCTGCATCACTAGCAAAAATTCCCAGGTGTTCTATCTGGGAAAATGAGAATAACATTTCTGCAATTTAAAAGAAGATCTGCCTATATGGACAGAATAACACAGTCAATAGACTTTGCTCATACATTACTAAGAGACAGTTATATAAATACTATGGGAATCAGACAAACCATTTAAGGTTAGTGTATCTGAAGACAGTGAAATGGGTCTTGAGTATCCATGAAAAATGTATGTTTAATATTAAACCTCTTGTTCCACAAACTAGAAATGCAAGTGATTGTATTTCATAATACCGACATGATTTCCCAATGGTTTTTGGTTAAGTAAAACTTAGGAATTGCAAAACATCTTCTCTGGTACTGCATGCTGGATAGAAACCTGTGTAGAAATGAGTTTTGAACAAGAAGCCTGGAAAAAGTCTAAAAATTTCTGCTTTAACAAGGCATTTAAAATATGCAGTTACAAGTTACAGGTTCTGAAAAAAATTGATGTATAAATATTCGGAATAAATAGTATGCTTTTTCTTTCCAGGTGTTTCTGAAGAAGGTGACTCAAGACTGCCCTTGTTTGATGCAATGTCTGGAGACACGGGTTAGTTAGAAGCACACAGATGTGACACACCTCTGGCTCCACAACATGCTACCACCTTCAGAGGTATTTGCATCTTGCATGTGAACTTTGGGCTGCTGCCTGAGCTCTTGCTATTATCCAAAAATACAGAATCATAGAATCGTTTGTGTTGGAAAAGACCTTTGAGATCATTAAGTTCAACTGTAAACCTAACACTGCCAAGCCCATCACTAATTCATATGCATCTACATGTTTAAACACCTCCAGGGATGGTGATTCCACCACCTCCCTGGGCATTCTGTTCCAGTGCTTGACCATCCTTTCAGTGAAGAAATTTTTCCTAATATCTGATTTAAGCTTCCCCTCATGCAACCTGAGGTTGTTTCCTTTTGTTCTAGCATTTGTTATTTGGGAGAAGAGACTGACTCTGAGCTGCCTACAACCTCCTTTCAGATATTTGTAGAGAGTGGTGAGGTCCCCCCTGAGCCTCCTCCTCTCCTGACTGAACAGCCCCAGTTTCCTCAGCTGCTCCTCACAAGACTTGTGCTCCAGACCCTTCCCCAGCTTTGCTGACCTTCTTTGGTCTTGCTCCAGCACCTCAGTGTCTGTCTTGGAGTGAGGGGCCCCAAACTGAACACAATATTTGAGGTGCGGCCTCACCAGTGCTGAGTACGGGGAACGATCACTGCCCTCATCCTGCTGGCCACACCGTTTTGGATACAAGCCAGGACAAAGATGCTCTTCACCCACATGCTTGTGGCTTTTGTTTTTTTCTGACAGCAACTGATAACTCCAGATAATGGAACATAGATTGAAAAACCCAGTTTATTATCTTTTTTTTTGACAATTAGTTGTTTACCCCAAGTGTAAAGCTAGACAATTTAAGGCTAAGAGTAAAGTTCCAAGATTTTACCCATGAGGGCAGTTTGCCATGGGAACAACTTATCTAGGGATGTGGTGAAATTTCTACCACTTGAAATCTTTAGATCAGAATTTAATATGTGGCTAATATGTAAATATATATGTTAGTTGAACAAGGAGTTTTGTTTACAGGGAGGAAATTGCTGAAGGAAATTCTATTGTCTTCAAGGTGTATGAAGTGCCATTTGGGTTACAAAAATGAGTCCACTCTGGTCTTAAAGCCAGTAAGCCATAATCAAACAGCCAGCAGAGACATGAAGTATCTGTTGTGTGATTCTTGCTTTTTATTGATATGCAGAGTGTGTATTAGGTAGAACAAGAGAGCTAGGTGGTGGAACTTGTTCTGGAGAAGGTATAGAGAGGAAAACTGTTTTAATAAATTGTTTTCATCTTTCGATTTTAATTTTTTTTTTTTTTAATTTCAGAAAAGTTGGTTGTGTTGCATCCCTAATTAGAAATTTGTGGTCAGGCAATGAATGTGTTGTGGTAAAAAATCTGTGTTAAACACTGTCAGTTACAGCTAAATGAAAATGAAGGTATTTTTAGCCGAACAATAATTTTCCTTATTTGAAGATTTTTGTTCTTTTAATTAGCAATTTGGAATGCAGTACATGGTTCTGGTCATGCGTATTGATATACCATATTTTAGCATCCAATTTTATTTGGGCAGATGACTGGAGGTATCTTTTAGCCTTTTAAAAATATTTCACTAATAATAAATGAAGACCATAAGCACCTAAAAGCAGAAGATAATATCCAAGCCCAAAATGTTTGTCTGTGTAAAGGTTTTAGTATGAGAGGTATTGTACAGCCCAGTCTTTCTTAGAAGTTTCAGGACTAGACTCTTAATTTGTTTATTTTTGTCATAAATCATGTTTTTAGATAATGCACTTGTGTTCCTCTTATTTTCTAGGTGTCAAAACATTTTTTTGAAATGGGAAAAAGTGCCTAAATTCTAATATTATTAATATATGCAAAGTACAACTTCTGCATCTGATGCTATTCATCACATCCCAAATTAATCATCAGGGACAGAACCCAATATCCCATTTCAAGCAAAGACCAATAGCTCTTGGCAAAATTAAATCATCTTTCAGAAATATTTCACTCTGAAAAGCTAATAATTCTATGGAAATGGATTTTTAGAAGAAAAACCTGAGTTTGTTATATAATCTTTCTGTAGGGTTCTCCATCTCATACATTAACATTTCATAACATACTTTAAATGAGAATTTGTTGGGAAATAGTTTACAATGTTGTTCCGACTGTCACAGTCCTTTAATGGTTCTGAAGTGATAATAATATGATTTAGAAACCCAAGGGAACATCACTTAAATCTGATTGAAGCAGAGACAAACACAAAGGAAGTGACAGATGCAGGGCAGGAAATTCTCATTTTTGCAATGACATTTTTATCTCATCTTTCCCTCCCCTATTCTACTTTAGAATAGTGCAACCAAATACTTCTACAGAATAATGTGCAATCTGCTGTTCTGTTACCCTTCCCACTCAGTATGAAGATTTAATGGAGAATGGAAAATGCATATTTACTTTTAACTTTTCTGCTGTGAGTGGTAGACAGCTCATGGCGATGCAGGGAGGGAGAAAGGACTTACATCCTGTACAGAAGGTGGGAACAAGGGAGATACTCTACTTAAGAGGGGAAAGGCTGAGGCTGGTTTTGGATCTTTTTGTTCCAATACGTGTTTATAACACTTGCCACTTTAAAGATATGTTGGCCGTTTAAAAACAAAACCCAGATAGATTTTTTTTATATATATATATTTTAAAGAAGGTGTTCAGGTGTGCACGTCTGAAAGGAACAGGAACTGAGCTCAGCCACACTACCACGGGTTGAATGTTGTTCCACAGTGCTTGCAGGTTCTGCTGTTAGAGATGCTTGCAGTCTTCTCCTTGCCTCAGCACTAGTAGAGTCATAATGTGCTCTCACAGCCAGAAGAGAGGTTGTTTTGTAACATATCAGAACGTATTTTTTTCCTTTATATGGGTTCTCATTTTCTGAATATATTTATGCTCCTGGAGGTCAAGGTGATAGTCAGCAGGGCTCACACTTAATGGATCCCCATCTTTGCCTGTGCACCCATGTTGTCCTAAGTGCTACACTGCCTCCGGTGCCTGCCCTGTGAGACCCCTGGTCACTCAGCTACCTTTGAAGGAGCTGCAAAAGCCACCTTAGAAAAAGAAGTCTATCATCAGTAGGCCTGGTTTTGCTCTTGAGGGATGTCTCCTTCCCCTGGGAAGTTCTTAGCATTGTCAGTTGAAAAAAAGATGAAAAGTCCTGCTCTGTTAATGCCAGGATGACTACTTTGAGATTACATTTGCACAATAAACAATGGACTGAATACTTATGAATCTTTTCAGAATAGTCCTAGCCAAGACATAATTTAATCCGTATGTTTCATTGAAGTGACATTTTAATTATTGATTGTGCTTAATGAATATGCTAACATGTAGAATTCGGGAGGTTTCTGCTGCCCCGCTGTGCTCTCTAGGCCCTCATACATTTTTAAAGAGGTGTCTGTAGGAGACAGTGTTCTGGGTTTACGCCAAGGCACCATAATGAAGACCACATACAGAGTTCAAGGGCTGGTGCTTGTCCTTCAGGAATAACATCAGAAACTTGTTTTGTCTGACAGTTGTTCCTGAAATTTTAAATTAGATTATTCACTTTTTCCCTGTGTAAATGGGGTAAGTTATGAGTGGTTTCCCATTCAGCTGGGGGCATAAAATAAGGTTTAACCTTATTTTCCATTTCAAATTGGGGGAAGAAAAATAAGTGGAAAGAAGTTCAGGCCAATGATCTAGTCAATAATATATTACAACTTAAGCACTCCTTCTGTATGCATTTGCAATGAGATTACAAAAGCTCTTAAGCCTTTCTGTCTTCTTGCTGGTTTTAATACTCAGGTGAAATAACCAATACGCACAGTGGAAACAAAAAATTTCTGCTGGAGAGGCCTTGACTGTGGTTTTGAATACAGCCTCGAGCAAAGACTGATGTTTAAATTGCTTCACTCTAAAGAGCCCTGGGGTGCTCTGTTGTGTCTATGGGGATCTCAACAGATGCGTTCATAAAACTTTATGCTGAAACCCTTTATACAATAACACATATTAAAGTAGTGACAATCAATGTAATAACATAGATGAAAATGGGAATCGTCTAGTGCACCAGGGTTGAAAAAAATGTGCTATTGTAAGCCTTTACAAATGGGAGACAGAAGTGTATCTTGAGATCACATTACTATGGGCACTCCATGAACTGATAAAATACCAACCTTGAAACTATTAGACTGCAAAGAAAAAAAGCCCCTTTTTTATTTTTTAAATACGGAGTTATTTAATTTAAGTGATTGTTATTTTTCTATTGTTTTTCAAGTGTTAGCAGGATGTCTCCAGTAAATCATAAATTATAAGATGTTACAGCTGCAAGCCAAAGCCCCATGAGAAATCAGATAGTACATAAAGAGGAGTGCCACTAAAGACTTGACCCTTAACTGTGTATAAGCACAGTCTGTGTATTAATGAGTAAAGAAATATTATAAAAAGGTGATGATACTGAGTCACTTTGACAATAATTTTTATTATTTATAATTCTATTTCAAAATTCTTTAGAGAGTTTGTGAAAAGCCTTTCTTTGGTGGGAGTTAATTCAGGGAAGCATAAAGTTAATTTGTGAGAAATTAGGATGGGATCATCACTTTCGGGGATGAATTAAGAGTGTGGGTTCAGGGCTAGTGAAATCCCAATGTGTCAAGATATGAAATTTCTAACATATAAGAGCTGGAAGCTGTAGTCCTGAAACCAGAGGCTGTTGCATCCTTCCTCCTGGTACATTTGGAGGGAACCTGCTGGCTGTGGGACGTTGTCTTACCGACGTGCAGCAGGTTCACCCATCATGGAGGTCCAGAATTCAAGTACTCTTGAATTGCATACTCTTCCTGTGCCTGTCTCATTTCATTTTTCTCTGAGGAAAAAGAAGGATTTATAGACAGATCCTCACTCTCTGGGATGTCTTATCCATGTTAGAAGCTTGGACCCAACTTATTGATCCTGATAGGAAGTTCTTGTGTAGAGTGAGCTTAAAGATTAGGTCCTGGAATGTTAATACATCTTTATGTAACAGGTTTATACATTATAAGCTTTAAGTTTAGTGCAAACCAAAGTGCTAATATGTAGCATAAATTTGAAGAGAGATTTCCCCCCAAAGCCTGGAAATGCAGCTGACAACATCTGTTAAGTCTCTGTAGTTTGTAAAAAGGAGAGTTACTTTATTATAAAAGAAGAGGTTTCAGATAATCTGAAGATCATATTTTTTTTTTTCCATCCCAGAGGAGCAGATAAGATTCTTCTTTCAGCCAGGGGAAAACAATTCTTATCGATCCATCAGTTGTACAACGAGTGATGACATGAATTAATTTAAACCGGCCTAAGGTATCCTAAAAAAGTAAAATTAAATGTGTAACAGTAGGTTCTCCTCTTATCTTCAAATCTAGCAAAAAATCTTAAACTTTTATGATCCCTAAGCATGGTCTCAGGGCACATGAATGCACTGCTGCTAGTCATCTCCTCTGCTGCAACCAGAACATGTTCCTGCCCATAGCACACCATACCACAGTATGGTATCCCACACTGGTGTATCATATATGATATACCCTACATGGTATTCCATAGTACAGTATGGATATTTTTGAAGGGAAAGTACTTTTTCTTGGGGTTTTGTGCAAAGACGGTCTGCGTGAATGATTTTGCAGAGGATGCTGAACATCTTGCATCTTGGCTGACTGGATATATTCTTCTGAAATAGTATGCAGATTTGTTCTTAGCGATTTTCATTGAAAAAGTAAGGGTTGTTCCTGCTTCTGGAACTGGATGCCTTAAAGAAGGCTGTTCTGAAAGGTTGGGGTAAAATGCTGATTGTTGTTATCTATGCTAATCACAGAGGCATTAAGTCAGTCTACACTAGCTGATGAAGTAGCGCTCTCTACCCTTAGAATATTTCCTTTTCTTTTGTACTTTTTTTCTCCCCAAAATTTAAAGTGAGATTTGTAAAATGGATTGCCAGAAAATGGCAGTCTGAGTAGAGGTGACAAAAGGTGCTACATTGAACTTAGTTGAAGTGAAAGGCTTCTACCTTAAAGGTAAACAAAACTAAACTCTGCATTTCTTTAGTTGCCCTTGGGGGTCAAATCAATAAGTACTCTTGTTTTCCTTGCTTGAAGTTTATACTTTCTGTAGGAATGTGATTTTGCTTTCAAAAAGCCTTAATTCTTCTTCCTTGTGAAAACAAATTTCACGACCAACCCATAAATAATCACATGAAAAAATAATAGCAGCCTAATTTACATCTAACCTTTCTTTTTAATGATTAATGGATACTATTTATGTAAACTGTTTCTACATTCCAGCGTGAAATGAAATTTAAATTGCAAATTTTACAGTGGTGTATTTTAACTGGTGACCCTTTCCCCAATCACAAATTAAAAAAACCCAATTACATTTGTAATAAAGATGCTAATGCATTTCTTGTTTTTAGGGCACGTAAAGTTCTTGCTGCCAGCAACTTTATTTTTCCTGTTGATGAGCCAATAAAAATGTATTTTCCAAAGTGCTCCAAAATATGTGTATGTGCACACTGAGGAAGGTAGCTAAAGAGTAATTCTCAGCACATTCACTTTGCAGCAGCATTTGTGGTCAAGTAAACCTATTGCAAGTTGAAGGCTACATCGCATACCATTCTCCACAGTCAAGTGTAGCCTTTGAAGGGAAGTAGGTTTCCAACACATCTGAGGCATTGAACCCTCCCACCAGCCAACGGGCTCTTCAGCAGCTGTGATTGCTCAGTCCTTCAAGGCTGGTGCCAAAGATGCTCCTCTCTGCCTGCCTGCAGAGGTCTAAGTGCTGCACTTCGCTTGGATTGCCCTTCATCAGGGCTGCCAGGAGCGGCGAAGAGCAGAGCTCCCAGCTGAAATGCAGCGCAGGTCCCTGGAGACTGGCTTTCTCTAACAAACAGCTCTCTAAAGTTATCTGCGTTCCACAGAGTTTTTGATTTAGGGTCTCGGAGGCAATTTGATTCCAGCCGAAGCATACCTATTAAACAATGATCTCTTTCTTTGCTTCTAATTGCACTCAGGACCCTCTTTGGGGATTAAAATGAGATGGCATTTTTGTAACTCATCACATCATTTGAACTCTCAAGGAGGACACAGAAACGGCAGAGAGAAGGGAGCTGGAGTGTTTGTCTCATCGTATTCAGAACCGTATTCAGCTGTGACTTTGAAAGGGCAATGCAGATCTACCAGCTCCCTCTTGAGAAGGCTGGTGGCCACCGCCAGCTGTACAGACCTGCTGAGATGCAATTAAAGCCGAGGTGCTGCAAGGTCCAATGAACTTGTCACATCAGTTTGGGGATCTTGAAGGAATGAGGAGAAACAGGGACTTTGCAAGTGTGTGTGTGTGTGTGTGTGTAAATTACACCAGAACAGGGTGAACTTTGCTGCTTTAGGGTTGCTGGTCTTCTGAAGGGAATATGGGCTGAGCTATTCAGCTGGATGTATTTTCATTACCAAGACAAACTAGACAGAATCATATTAAAACTACCTCCCGAAGAACCTTTCTTCTTTTTTTTTTTTTTCTTTTGAGAAGGCTTTTTTTTTCCTTCTTTTGAGAAGGCTTTTTTTTTTGGGTGGGGGAGTTGGAGGGGTGGAGCTTTTTTCTATTTTTGTAGCAATACATTGTCAGAAAAGAGCAGGACCAGATGCTGTCTTTGCGTCTATGAGGGGAAGTAGAAAGGTGATAAGGACAAAACAAAAAAAAACCCACAGAAAAGTGTGCTGAAAGGCAGCGTTTCAGCACTGCACAATGCTACTTGCTGACAATGAGAGGAGACAAAGCAAATCACTGCTCGTGCACTGTTTGCTGGTCTGTGTGAAAATATCTTTTTTCATAATATCAGTCAGAAAATATCTTTTTACGTGTAGATTGACCAAATTCGTTCTTCAAAACACTAATTATAGAACTGCTGGGTGTCATTTTAAAAGTTGCTTTGCAGGATAAAAGAGCACTTCAATAGCAGGTATGTAAACCTTCTTAGCAATACTTTTGAAATTGTGGCAGAGGTGAACCCAAGGAATCTCAGGCTGTAACTTTTGCCTTGGCTTCTAGGAGTACCCAGCTGCTCCTGGCTGTGACAGGTCTCTTGGGAGGTGGAGCACCATTGTGTGGTGGGAATCCACGTGATGTGGAGCTGTGGCTAGACTGGCCAGGCCAATAATTTAACAAGTGCAATCACCTCCCTTTACCTTGGATGAAACTACCTGCTCAGTGTTGCAGATGGCTTGTAAGATGCCTTGGATGCTGCAGATGACTCTTTGGGGTGCTGTTCCTGGCACAGGATCTGATGGGTGCTCAGGCCAGCAGCTGCCAGCAACCCAGATGTGCCCCAAAGATGCACTGGGTGCTGCACGTTGCAGAGTCACGGCACAATGACTGAGCAACTCTTGTGTTCCGGAAACCCCAAATCTGGGCTTGGGGATACAGGCTCAAAGTCTGCTGTGATGATCTTGGTGTAGCATGTTAGCATTTACATTTGCAGTTCCTTAAGTCCAAGGAAGGCCAGTGTCACTGCTTTTGCTGGATCATTTGCAGGAACATCATATGCAATTACTGCTTTTGTAACTTTGCTTAGCTCTTATCATTATATTCAAGAGGCCTGAAATCTCAGCTCTGGCTGTAATCACTTCTATCTGTGACATGATATAATCGGTTACCCTGACAATCTATGAGCACACAATGTTGTCTTTGTATTGCCACCAGCCTTGAGCTCTGCCATTGTGTGGTGTTTAGGGTTTCCTGACGCTCTTCTGGCCAGCGAAAGCTCACCTGCCCTTGCTTCTTGGCTTAGTGTCTCTGTGTGAAGACTAACTTAGTCTGATGTCTCTTTGCTCACAGTACTATCTTAGCAGTTATTTTCTCATTTAATTTTTATCTGAAAATATGGTGTAGTTATGGTTAAGAGGTTGGGTCCTCTCACTAATTCATTTACCATTTATTATACAGGTGACCAAAGCATTCAGCTCGAGTGGTAAGAATTCACACAAAGAGTAATGCTCTTGCTGACTTTCGGAGCAGGCTTCTGCATAACATTAGGTTCAGATCCTTCTTGACAAAGAGGCACTAAATTGGTTTAATGGACTGTTATAATCATGGAAAAGGTTTCAGATTAGAATAAAACCACTTTTTCTACCCTCAGTTACTTCGCTGCAGAGGCTAGTGGTTTTACTGAAGATGAACTTATTTCTGATGATATTAGAAGTAACGCAACTGAATTTGTAAATGAGCATGGTGAAATGGAGTCTGTAATACATAAAAATGAAAGTTTGCCTATTTCACCTTTTCTTTAATGAAGGTATTCGGGCAAGATATTAGTTCTATTGCTTAAACAGTTTTAGTATAATATAGCACTGAAGATGCTGAACTTGTTAGCTTGTTGATTGCATGGTTGTTATATCAGTGCTAATCATGACTGACAAATAATTTAAGCAATGTTTCTAACTCTATTAAAGGATATATTCCAACAACTACAAAATCCTCATCTGAAAGGCAGATCCTATATGCTGTAGCCCACTGAGAATCTTTCCAAGCTGTGCACACACCAAAATGTTTGTTGTGAATATTGGCTTTCAATTTACCCTTTAAAATTAAAATCAGGAGAAGAAAAAACCTTTTCTAAAGAGTTTTAGCTCTTTCTTATTTAACCAATTATCAGTATGTGCTTAAGAAAACACCAGGCAACATCCCTCTTCCATGACTTGTAATTTACCTGAATGGGGAAGGGAATGCTTTGGTGGCAGTTTTATTTTTGCTTTTTAATAAAACTATTGATTTCATATAATATGTTCTGTTGTGAGAGCAGAGACTGAAACTGTTGCTTGTTTCCACCCCTTTCAAGTAAATGCTTGCAAGGCATTATACTCTCGCTCTCTATAGCCCTATACATCTTGCACAGCTTTTAATGCGGGAGGGGGGCAGTGCCTTTCCCCACCCCAACATGCAGCACAGCAGTCAGCCGCCAGCTTCGGGAAGGAGAGGAGGGCATCCGCGCACACACTCCGAGGCAGATGCTCTCATTGTAGAGGACACGTATTACTGTTTTATTGCTCTTACAGACAAAAAGTGGTAGGAAAAGGGTGGGGTCCCTGTATTTAGAGAAACGTTCAGCCCTGTCTGAGGTCTGGGTTTGCTCTAGACGGGTCAGATAGGGTGAGTTGCCTGTTGTGACTCGTCTACCTGGTCCCTGGGCTAAGGTGGGAGACAGCACCTACCTGCTTGGATGCAGCTTTTGGAGGGGCATAGAGGTATAACTGCAGGTGTTTGGGGAAGATTTCTGCCATCAAGGATGTGTTCAGGAAGAGTGTTGTTCCAGGATGTTCCCTTGGGGAGAGTCAAAGCGTACATCTGGATCCCAGACTGCTTGCAGTTTGGGCACCTCTGACTCTTGCTTTTTTGCTGCTTTCATCTGCAGCCCAAGCATGTCCTGCTCCTCAGCGTGCTGCTCGCTGGGTGTTGTAAAGCATCCTGTCTCATCCAGATAAGACATTTCCTAGTGAAGGAAGCATTCCCTTGTGCTGTCCTCAGGGTATAGACTTTAAAACCACTCGCAACCTACCAAATAGCTATTATTTTTGTCTTTCCTTGTAAAGGACTTTTGCCAAAAAACCCCCCTGTCTTCCTTTTCTTTCTTATTACTATATGTGATTTTTCATTAAAATATTTATCTTTTTAAGGCTAATTTGAAAGGCCTCATGCTATGAAGTTGCATGCCGCAGACCTTCAATTTAAGTACATGCCATCATCAGAGGGAAAATTATAGAAGGAAATGATGGAGACCCCAAATCCTGAGATTTGCCTAAGTTTGCTAGATGTCTCGAAGTGAGTGGCAGGTCCAGGGCTGTGCTTGGAGAGGTCCTTGAGGCAGTTCATATTTACACGTGGGCTCATTAGCATGCTCATTACCAAAGAGAGTGTACAGCTGGGTGGGACTGGGATCCTTCTCTGGAGAAAGAATTCTCTTGGGAATTATGCTAACAATGCCTAGGAAGTGTAAAATTAGAAGGTCTTCGATGATTCAGGTCCTAAAGCTTCCTATTATTTTAGAACTACATTCACCACCAAAGGAATGGCCAGAATCACCTTTGAAGACATTTGTGTTGCTGAGTACAGATGTTGAGTCCAACACCTGGCTTGCTATTTGTGGAAGACCCTACATCATACATCCCTCAGGTGTATTAAACTCAGAAGCCGAACCCGTATGATTTGGATTTGTTTGTTTGTACAATTTTTATTTTTCTGTCAAAAGTGAAATTATGCTAAAGCAGAAGCTTGTCTTGTAGGCATTGCATTTCAAAAATTTTTAAAGTATCCAAAATAAAAATTAAAACATTAACATGAAAAGCATTAGACCAACAATAATACAATACATTACATTTAAAAAGCCAAACATCATTTGCTGCATCATTTCAGGCTTCTTAAGAACAACAGCATCAGTGAAACAAGCTGGACAGAAATGTTTCAAAAGGATAGAACGTATTTTGGTCCTATTAATTAAATCAACAGCTTAATAACTCTGAGGAGGGATGTAGGCTGGTGAAAACCTCAGGCGTGGTGGAGCTTGCTGTTCACTTGTTGTTTCTAGGCCTGTCTAATTTCTGTTCAGCCTGCCTTATCAGCTTGTCAGATGGAAATCAGATCTCTTGCAGAAGCTGTATTATTACTGTTTTGTTTTTAAGCAGACATAAAACCTGACACTTTTCTGACATTTTTGGCAATTGGGGGCATGGAAATTTTAGGTTGCAATGTTTCTCTGCACAAAAGCATAATAGACTTGACATGATTTTCCATCTCTCCTTTTTTAAGAGGTACACAGGAGCCAAAGTGAGATGTTAACTTCCACAAAGAAAATCAGAATCTGCCACATTTTTTTTTTTTTTTTACAGTCTGAAGGATCAGATCCTTAATTTCTATAAACTGGCTTCAGTTTTGCTGAAATATGTTTGAGCCTTCATCTTGTTCCATAGCTTCAACGTATGCCATATAGCACAAGTGGCTATAAATTGTTAGCTTAATACTAGCTATTATTTTTGTTTGCCAAAATGTACCAGTTTATGCTTTTTTTGTTCTTAGTAGAATAAAACAGGAGTTAAGCATTGCATTGGCCAAGCAACAGTCACAATATTCAGACTCTGAATAGCTTGTTTTTCTGTCCTTAATTTTGCTTTTGTTCCATTCTCAGTCTGCAGTAAACTAACATCCTTAGTTCATCATGGGTAAAAGTTTATCCAGGTGTTAACTTCAGTGGTAATCTCAGAAAATGAGGACTACAGGCTTTGAAAGGGGGAGGAACCAGTGAGCCAGTGAGCCTTCTAGGGGGGATTTCTGTGCTGCCCTCAGCATGCCAGTTTCCCCTTTTTCTTCTCTCTGTGCATTTTCACTACTTTTACTAAAATAATTCAGTGAGGTGGAATTACTTGGTGGGTGCTGCCTGTTAAAAGGATTCAGGGTTATGAATATCCTTGAAACGACACTTATTTTGGCAGTTTTTGAAAAATTACACAGTCTTTTCTTACTGAGAGGTCTAATCATGTAAGACTTTCTTTTGCATTTGTCTATTGTGAATATATTGTGATTACTGTGTGCATATGATTAGGAGGCAGGACCTGGGCTTTAGAAGCCTTTCAGCAAGGATTTCGTTAGCTGCACAAAGGGGATCCACAAAAAAATAAACTTGCTTTTTGTGGATCAACTAGTCCTGGTGTACCTAAGACAAGAAGCGCTCAGTACGCAGGCAAAATTCAGCTTTGCTGGAGCAACAAAAGAAGTCCTCAGAGAGGGGGGCTGAGAGCTGGGGGGACAAGGCAGAAGGATGTAGGGGGAAACTGGGGCTGGAAAAAACCAGAATAATTCAGTGAGGATTCAGGTGAAAGAAAAAGGTTTGCTGGAATTGGTGGGGCAGCAAGGTGGAAGGAAGTGATTTAATTTCTATGCTCTCTGCCCATGCAGCCTTCTAGTTCTACGTTCACTTGAGCCCCAGGGCTTGCTGCCTTGTGCCACCCAGGACACTGAGAGGGAACCTGGAAGATATGTAAAAATAAAATAAAATTAAAAAAAAAAAAAAAGATAGGGGGGCAATCTGTGGAAGAGAGTGAGGAAAACGGGGTAAGACTGGAAGATTGGTGGGGAACCGTTTCCATTTCTGTCAGCTGGTGGGGCATCTCCTGCAGAGTTTGGTCTGCTGTAGCTTTGCTTGCATGTCCTGTTCTTTTGCCCAGCTGTAGCTGGGCTGGATGGACAGCTATGGGACCAAAGGGCTGGGGCTGCCAATCTGCATTTCATTAGCTAACAGAACTGAACTTGTGAGTTACATGTTACGTACTCCAAATTGGTTGGTTAGCACAAGAAGCAAATGCATTGCGCATTTAGTAATTTTACGTAAAAGTAATTTTACTGACTTCTGTAGGAATGAAAGTTAGGGTTTAGCATATAAAACACCTATGAATTCAGATTTTTTTTTAAAATTGATTTTATATGCTTTTTTAGTACTTTTAATGTTTTTCTTTTTGAAATTTAGCAAAAATGCATCAAAACCCCACAATCTAAGCCTCCAAGATAATCTGCCTATATTCTGGTTACTCCTCATATGTAAATGATAAATAATGATACTTACTGAAAATGCAAAACATGTACAAATCATCATAAGACTTATCACTTGTATTTTGTTACTGAATTATGAATCCAGGAGACAGGTTCTTATAGCCAGTATGCTGAAAACTCCCATAATGAACTCCCATGATACAGTGAAGATTGTTGCCAATAACATAAATAAATGTGTTGTACCATCCTGTGAACATGAAATGGAATACAAAATATAACAACTGAAAGGCTGGGAATGGCTGTTCTTTGGTAGTTGGTTTATATTTTATAACTATGGGAACTAAATCAATATTATGATTCTTTATGCACAAACATTTTCAATCTTGTTTTGGAATTCTTATAAAATATTCAATAAACCAGAGAAAAGATAGTAACTTGAAGGGTTCAGGTTATTTTCTTCACTCTAGGTGCAACATTACTTTAGAGGATTGAAAAGTACCCAGCAGCATTTTTCCACGAATGGTGTTTCATTCAGCTGTGTGTCTCAAATATAGGAGTAAAATCCAATAGCTTTACGCGAGCATGTTAATCATGTTAGTGAACAAATATTTGTGAACACGGTGACCTGTAGTTAAATGAGGTGATGGGTTTGGCGGGGAATGGGGGGCTATCCAAGGAGTAAGAGGCTGTAGACTCAATCTAGCAAATGTTAGTTGTGCAGTCAGTTGTCTTCCTTATAGCTCCTCAGGGTGTGCAGTTTGCATGATGGCAGAGCTTAAAGGCTCTCGTGGGTACAAGTGGTGGTGTCCTTCAGGGTGAGCCGTTACACAGCTGTGTTTCATGGCCACATAGGTCTTAAAGCCTTTCAAACTATGCCCTGATTTTGCATCCTTAAGTGCCCTCACATCTCAGGCCTTGTATCGTGATTTTTAAAAACAAACAGAACCAAAACCAACCTGTGTATTAGGACACACCCTTTTCAAATTTATACATAAATTTGCTTTAAATATGTGCTTAAAATAAAGCATTTAAAAATGAATGTTTATTGCTGTACAGAAGAATGGAAAGCAAATTTTACTGTGAGTGGGAATCTAATATGCCATCAACTACTTAAGGGTATGAGTGGCCTACATGAAAAATGGAGTTCTTTCCGGTAGTAAAGCTCAATTTTTTACTTCAAAGAGCACTTAATTTCATATCTGCTTTTCTAAATAATAGAATTTCACTTTATTCAATTATTTAGACTTTGTATTTAAACTTACAATTTAGTTAGTAAATAAGTTAATTATTACTGTGTTAAACCGAATAATCCTATTTCTATTTCTATTTCTATTTCTATTTCTATTTCTATTTCTATTTCTATTTCTATTTCTATTTCTATTTCTATTTCTATTTCTATTCTATTTCTATTTCTAATTTCCATGTTATTCATTCCAACTCCTTAGGGGATTCCTGAGGTCATCGGCTCCTTTCCTCACTCAGAGCATAGCTAATTTTGAAGTCACTCTAGCTTGCTAAAATCCTTGTTCATTTTTCTTCCGAATATCTTCAAGGATGGAGATTTCGCAACCTGCCTATAGAATCATGAGATACCTACCTATGTCCTACATTTGTAACTCGGTCCAGCTCTTCTCCTGAAGAACTCAGTATAGCACTAAGAAGGTCACAAGAACAGCTACCTTATACCAAGGAGGATTTATTTTTGATGGATAATACAGCATAGGGAAGATAAGGCAGCTAAAGGCAATTTGTTTTGCAAAATGAATCCCTTCACTGATGAATCAAGTGACTGGTCACATGGAAACTATTTGCTTTTTGGAAGAGGCCATAAAAGACTTCATGGAGGAATTTATTAAATCCTGCATTCATGAAGCCCAATAGAGTAGTCTGAATCTTTCTCTGCTTTTTCCAAACAGAAGTGCTTCCTTTGGAAATTATTCATTGTTCTTTTACGATTTCTAAAAAAACCATTGATATTTCCATCCAGAGGGAGATACTTATTTTGCCTTTTGTATGAAAGTGCTTAGCATTTGTGCACATGAAGCATTAAAAAACTATGAGCCAGGCCTGCCCCACATGTCTTAAAATGTTGTGATTTTTTTTTTAAAGACTCTTCTCCTTTGTCTTCTCTTTTTTGCAGCCTGATCAATACTTTTGCATCTTTCGTATCATGTCAATGTTATAGATTCAACTGCTAGCTAGTGCTGGTGCCATTTCTCTATAAGGAAAGTAAAGCAACTGACATAATCTCCTGGGCTTCAAGAAATGGAGGAATTATGAAATATGTATACATGTGAAATGTAAGCAACATAATTTAAAGACCATGACTGTAACTTGTGTGTACAATTACGACAGTTTCCAGTACAAGAAAAACTTCTGGATTTTAGAATGAAGTGGAGGTTTTTTAACATTTGAATACATATTATTTGTCTTTTCATTTCCCTGCCATTACAATTTCAGGAAAATATTGTGGAAAGGTAAGAGGGGTAAAGATGTGCCAAAAGGTGGTTGTGGTATGTTATAGCTAAAGACTAGTGTCCACAAATGGGTTTCAGACCTGTTTTGTGAATAAAATTCACAAAATGTGTCTAGACTTGATCTAAATGAGTCTTTGGGTAGTCAAGTGAACTGTGAAATTACTAGTCTTCATCCAACCACACCTGTCTTTGGATGTGTTTCATACAGAATGCATTTTACTTCATAAAACCTCTAGATCTGATTAATTTGTGCTGGTATTGGTATAGAAATGAAGCCATATACCCTGTATTAGCTATTGCAACAAAATGCATGTAAAGTAGTGGTCAGTTCTCCTCTCTGCACTGGCTTTCTCCTCATCAGTCTCTGAAAGGCTGCTATTTTGATATTCAATGTTTTTTACAGGATTAGCTCTGGTCGCTGGAACAATTTCAACTTGCTGCGGTTATAGCAATTGCATTCTTTGGAATTAGATTACAGAATTTTCTACTGTGAAAGACACAAAGGCTGTAGACTGAATTGTTTTTGAACTAAATATAATACTATACTAACTACAGATTTTTCCAATTCAGACATGAAAGGTCCAGAAAAATCAAACAACCCAAACACCTCCATACATACCCTATCAAGAATTCATTATAAGACTACTTTTTTTTTGTAACTTCTTTTTTTAAATACCTGAGAAGCAGTAAGCAACTTGCTTAACAGTGTGGATTTCACATAGCAGCTGAGAATGTTTCTCAGATCCTTTGCACTCTGCTTCCTTCACAGGCTTTGCAGGAGTCATGATTTCTGAGATAAAAGAAACGTCACCTAGTGCCTTCTTTCAAGTAATGAAACCTAATTAGGATCTCTGTAAAAATCTGAGCATTAGCCAGATGGCACAAGTCTTCCAGTGCCTGTGAATTTTTTTTCATTAAGAATTAATATCATTAGCTTTTAAAGAATGTTTCATTTAGACATTGTTAGTCATATTACAAAAAAAAAAAAAAAATTAATAAAAGAATACTATCTAATGCCATTGCTATAGTTTGATTGCTTCTCATTTCTCTTTAATTCACAGTTGGCTACTACAGGGTCTTTACCCTTCAGGCCCCACAAATGGCAGAGCAATATTATACATGGACTTTATTACCTTCCTTTAAAAAAAAAAGCAACAAACCCAACTCTTCCCCTGAAGTGAATCAAGACAGTCTGAAATCCTTTCTCTGGGTTCTCAGTTGTGAAAACACACTTTGAAGGATTCTTTTGGTTCTCTTTCTCAGATGGTTTGTTGATATTTTGGGTGTACTTCTCTTTCTAGCTGTATTCATCATGTGTTCTTTAGGTTATGCGATAAAAGGGATCTCTGGGAAGCAGCAAGGATGGATTGTCTTTAGTGTGTACCTAACTCACCGGTATTAGATTTCATCCTTCCCTTTAAATCATGGTTTGCCTTGTAAGCTTTTTTTTGTGTAACATTTTATTTTTAAAACCAATCTGATTCCCTTAAAAGGAACATTCATCATGGCTAGTTGTTATCACAATTGCTATAATTATGCAGGTAAACTGGTTTGCCTAGTTATCTACCTTTTTGTTTTGTAAATGTTCCAAAGATTGTGGCACCAGTCCCGGTGACCTGACGACAAGAACTACAGAGTACAAAGAGCCCATCGAACAACAGGGCACCACATGGCTTTACAACCTGAAATAGCTGTGCAGGTTACTGAACTATCCGGAAAGCCCCAAATGATTTTGATGAGTAACACTTGAGTGTCCATGATAACGTATCTGCAAA
This sequence comes from Falco rusticolus, assembly GCF_015220075.1. Classification (NCBI taxonomy): domain Eukaryota; kingdom Metazoa; phylum Chordata; class Aves; order Falconiformes; family Falconidae; genus Falco; species Falco rusticolus. The sequence goes on from NC_051197.1 coordinate 32,247,578, forward strand.
GAGAGGAGCAATAAATAAAGTAGGACAGCAACGTTTTGTACTGCTCCGTTTATCTATGACAGGTTGTGTGCTTACATCCATTGCCACTTCTGAAAACTTTTGCCTTATTATATGTATATACATATGTGTGCAGAATTTGTCATAAATCTTTCTAAAGATACTTTTAGCAGACTAACAAAGGAAGTATTTATTTTCACCATGGAAATATTAACATTTGGATATTTATTCAGAACAGATAGTTTCTTATTTACTACAGTGCTAAACTGGCTAAAGCTTTATGTTGTCCTAAAAATTAATAGGTAATTAACTTTAGGTTAATAGGTAATAGGTATTAACTAAATAGTTACCAAAAAGCAAGACTCAATAGCATAATGATAAAAGTCTTTAAATTTTGCATTTTCTTGAGAAGAATTCTTAGAATATTTTAAAAATAGGTGTTTTCCAGTGTATCCGAGTGCTACTTACCTGAGACAAACCCTCCATTGGAAAGGAAGGGCTGGAAACTTTCAAACATACTTTTTCTGTGAAAGAAGACTACGAGATTATTTGAAGAACAGTGTTAATTAGATTGAGAAAGATATAAAAAAATCTACTCCATATCACTCTATCTTTTGCATATAATAAATACATTGATGGCTTCTACTGTAACTGGGCATTAAGAGCATTCTTTGCTCCTTTGTCCTGATGTTAAGTGAATGTTGCCTAGTCAATAATTTCTAGACACCAAGCATACTGGTAGCTGTTATTGACTACCCTTCACTTTTGGAGTACATAAGTTGTATTTAATTATTATAATTTAAGTTAATATTAGTATTTATTTCTTTAATAGTGATATTAAACACTAGTATTAATTTTAATCTTTCATTTATATAATTGCTCATTTTCTTTAGCTGCTCAGTGACTCTGTTCTTGAGCTTGATCCCAACTCTTGGACGAGTTCATAAGGTCTTTTTACAACTTAGAGAGTGGGATTAGATTCCCTCTGTTTTCAAAGCTAAAACTGTTCACTTTAAGTGCTACTAAAACTCGTGCCTCATCCCAATTTACTTCTTTATGCTTTATTCCCAAAACTCATGCTCTGCTAAAACATAACAATGAATTCTTCAGCAACAAAACCAGGGCACTCACGACGTATTCAAGCAGAAGACAGGTGTTCTCCTTTATTAATATATATAACTTGTCAGAAGTACAAAACTACAAAATTGGTTTACTTTGATGTATTAAATAGTTAAGAGAAACATTATGCCAACAATTTCCCTTCATTTGGCCTTGAAAGAAAGTAATGTCTGATGTGACTCTGGGTAAGAAGGAAAGGCTCTGGCACAACCATCTACAGCTCCAGATGGCCACGTCTAAGTAAGTTTGGTGGATGGATGTGAGACAAATCTGGATGTTCTTTATGTAGTGACTTTTTCTAAACAAGGATAACAGACCTTTGCAAAGAATTATTTTTCCTGTAATATATCAATGAGAAGAATTAACTCCTTGAGATTTGTTCAGATTGGAGAATTCCTGTTGATCATATGCACTTCCTTATCTACAAGGTAGAGTAACTCTAACTTCTGTGAATTGTCCAGCATCGAAAAGACTGTCCTGATCATTAACTAATGACCTTTCCCTGTTTCTTCAATTTGATGCAGTATGGCTATAGGCGATAAACATTTGCCCAGCTTCTGCCTGTAACATGTCCCTTCCATTTCTTGTTCTCTTGACCAGCTTAATTTTTAAAAATTATTCTGCAGCTGCATTGTACAGAGGAAAATGTTGCTGTCTGATAGAATTAAAGGGGATCAAGAACTGTATGAATGATCCGATCAAAGTGAGTAAAAACTTTGAAAACTGGCCTTGTGTTCATCTTTGCTGGGCTTTGCCTCTGACAATATGAAAGGAAATTATAAATGCTTGTTGAGGCAAGTGCTATTCATGTTCACCATTTGTGTCAATTTGCTGGCTGTACTCCTAATTAATCATTCCTTTAGGCTCCTATTTAGCTTCTGACAATTGCTAACACATTCTTTCAAAACCTGCACCCTATAGACTGACACTGTTTGTGGGTGTTTTCTGAAGAAGAGGATGTGGCCATGGCGATGCATTCCAGAGCGCTTTGAAATGAATTCCCAAGTGCTTCAATCACTGTTCTCCGCTCTAGGCCAAACCCAAACATTGTTCTTACTGAATGAGATGAGAGTTTCATTTACCAGCGATGTGATATTAAAATACCAAGATTCCATTACACAGGATGTATTTAAATGAAATATTATGAAAATGGAGATTGTATAACCCTCTGCATGAAATAAATGTCATTTGAAATGAAGAGTGTCCATGCTAAATTGCTGCCTGCCTTTGTGCAGGAAGCAAGAAGCAAGGGTCGTGATCCTGTCACTGAAATCAGGAATAAGAAAACTCCTCCACACCAATGCAGCGTTAAGAAGCAGACATTCCTTTATCGCAGCGCTGGATGCACAGGGGATCGTTCTACCTAATGTGCATGCCATATCTTACATTTAGGAAAAGTTATATAGACCATACATATGTTTATGCGTGACATTTCTTGGAAGAATCATACATATTCACTTGATTTCCAAGAATAGGTGGTGCTATGTTAGTTAAGCATCCTGCATGCTCCTTACAGGTATTTCAGAGTCTTCTGGGGGTCTCAAAAAATAGATGACCCTCTGCTTACAGCTGACTGGGAACCGAACTTCAATTTGCTTTCCCTGTATGGATTTATCTTGACCACAGTTCAACTTCTTTTGACAAGTCTGGGTTTAGATCCAGCTTTACAAGAAGATCTTTGCTTTAGTTCCTTCTTGGAGTTATTGATTAACTTTCCCTCAACAATATAATGTTGCACAACTAACATTTGTTAGTAATTCTCCATAGTGATTATACTGAAATAAACAATACATGGTAGCAATCTCCCTTTAGTGCAGCCTCAGCAAACATGAATTTTATTATCTAAACATAAGAAGTCTTCAAGGTTCCCTGGCTGTGTGCAAGACAGGCATGGGGAAGAACAGAAAGTTCTTTTCTGTAAAAATCTTTGCCTTAGGAGCAAGGACTGGAACCAGGCAGGACTCACATGAATATACCAGCCACTACTTTGTGAAGCCAGGCTCTGGTTTATTTCCTTGCTCTCTCTTTGTGTTTACTAATCTTGAAATTTTTTTTCAGTTTTGTGTTGAACAAAGCGAAGAACATCTTTCCTGGTCCAATAGTAGAATGGACTTCATTTCAGTTGGGCGAAGCAGGAAACTGAACATTCCCACCTCTGGGTAAATGACTGTAGTCTATCATTATTTTCTGTGGTTCGTTTTTTTCTTTCTTTTTCTTCTAGGGTCACTGGCAAAAGTACTTCTCCAGCCATGAGTAAAGGTGTAGGAGGAAGATGGGGGCTTACTTCTGTCCTCAGCTTCTTAGCTATTTCTAAATAAAGAACCATTGAAACTTTTTGGATTTTGTCCAGAGTCTCTGAAGGTCTCATAGTGCTCCTGGTATTACTCTGGGTCCTGCATTCTGCATCTCAGTGTGGTGGAGTGCACACTTCATTCATCTAAGACCTGGCCCTTTATCTTTCTGCCTCTATTTCAGTATACAGGTTTGGTTTTATTTATTTATTTATTTATTTTTGTATTTTTAGACCCTAAAGTATTTTGTGAGGACCTTTGTTGAGGTTTTCCGTGCTAGTGGAGTTTGTCAATCCCATGCTATGTGCTGTCACACATTCCTTGAAACAATAGGACCGCAAATGGATCATTAGTAATACCAAATAGATTGCTTCCCTAATTGATTTGCATTGTCACGTAAATGAATGTGTTTGTTCATGGAGCTGTACAGAGACAGGTGTTTCTCTGATATGAATTGATGCAAGTTTCTGCAGTGATGGACTTTTCTGTTGATCCCTCAGTCCCCTTGACTGTCACTTGTAAAAAAGTAGTTAAAGCATTGCAGAGACAACCTTCCAAATGTTACTCAACCATAACTATGCATTGTAATGCAATAAATGTAATGGAAAAGCCATGCCTACTGAAGTCTGCAGAGAGCTTGAGGCAGGAGCTTTCAGTGTGAGGTTTCCTGCTTACTTCAGTGGAGCCTCATTTATATCACAGTGGTAATTTCTTCCACGTTCAGCAAATGGCGATGTGTTCCACAAAAATTTTGTTCTCAGGAGACTTTCCTTGTGCTTAAAATTTTCTTTTTATTTTTAAATAGTATTCTCATAGAAACCAGACTTATCCCAGATTCATGCTACATTCATTTTCTACTGATAAAGATTTTTAATTAGTATATAATGATTTTGTGTATAAGGTATTGGTTTGGGAAGTGAGAGACCTCAATTCTACTGCTGATTTCATCATGGACCTGTTATTTACTCAAAGACTTATTACTTAATTGTGTCTATCTCTCCTCAACCTTTCATCTCCCTTGTATCTCAAAGACTGTAAATGTTCTTGGGAATGGGATTTTTTCCTACTGAAATGTAGAGAGCAAATACAATACAACCCTGATTTCGCCAAGGCATTTCAGTCATTATCATATAACATTTAAAATGTGCATGATTAATGTTATGTTCCAGATAAGCATCTTAAAGCCCAGTTTTGAAAGTTAAGCAATTTCTGAGACAATTCAAATCTTAAAAAAAAAAAAAAAAGATTTCTATATGTTCCTCTGTTGATGTTCTGGTAACTCAGTTCCCAATTCTATGATGACTTCTCTGCAAACCTGAGCATACTGTTGAGCAGTTTTACTGATGAGTGGAGCTGCTCGCGTTTGCAATGTTAAGTGTGTGTGAGTTATTGACTTAGAATGAAATATAAGAAATCATATTCTTTCCATTGTTTTGAAAAGTGATTAGTGATCTTGCATACAAATCTTCTTTGCCATGTATAGAAGATTTCTGATTTCTGACCCTTACAAGAATGAGTTATTGCATGCGGTATACTCTTACAATGAATTTATACTAGCACTCAAAAGCAGGCATTTTGGGTGAAAATACTGTCAAGTTCTTTGTGTTAGCTGCCTCATTGTAAGAATATAGAAAGCCATGTCATTTCAGCCTTTCTTAGTGTCTTTTAATTATGTGCAAACCAAAATTAATGAGCCAGTTCTCTGCATGTGAAAGAAGTCAGCAGTTTTCGGATATTTCTGTACATACACTTCACAGATTCTGACTGAGGTTAGGAAGCTACTGTATCACAAATTAATCTCATTCTGAAGGAGATGTCTAAGAAAATTAGGTGATTACTCTCTGAGAGTGCCTGTTTCTCTCTAATGTCTGTAGCAGCAGTGCAGGCAAGTAGCTCAGATGAATTGCCTGGCTTTGGGTGAGATGAATACCCTTGTGACGAGCCACGAGGGAACTTTGAGAGACTCAGCTCTGGATGTGCAAGATGGATAAAGGAACCTCCCTCCCCACCTCTGAGAACATTTTCTTTCCAAAGGAGCACCCAAAGTCAGAAACAAGTTTTCTTCTATTATGAGGAAGTTCAATACTGTGATTCAAACGAATGTAAAATATTTCAGAGATTCTGACTTAGTCTCAATGAATGTGGTATGCTGGGTGAGGCAGGTAAATATACTGAGAAGTTTTTTAATGTTTATAATCACCCCTTTTTCTGGTCTGGATGTGAGTAGTTTTCTGAAACACTGGAAGGTGTTTGCAAACACTACGTTGTTGTCTTGACATCAACTATTACAGAAGGGATAACCCTAAATGTAACTCATCTAGAGGGCTGGGGCTTTGAAAAACACATGCAATTTCTCCTTAAGAAGTAGCGCTTAATGTAAGACTACTTCATGGAGCCAGAGACAACAGTAACAGCCTATTGAACACCTGAGAAACTACAACCATACAGGTCTTGAAAGTCCCCAGTAAAGGGTGACTTGCTCTGGGTGGCACTAGAAGATGTATTTCATATCATACAGAAGTACTTTTGGTTTCTGTGATGTTAGTAAATGGGGTCAATGCAAAAGCAGATTGTCCCAAGGTAAATTGTTTTTAAATATCTGCTTTCATCTGGTATTGGAACAAAAAGTTTAAAGTATTTGTAGAAAGAATAGGCCTTTAAAAGATCAACCAGAAATCACTGAACCATTTTTTGTTTTGACTTGGTCTGATAGTACCCCATGCCTGCCTGATGTCTCATCTGAGCTGTGATTTGAGTTGTGTGAGGATCTGAGGAGCCACTCACCATATAGCTGCAGAATTAGCAACACTAGGTTACAATTGCATCAGGTCAAGATTTGGTTTTGACTGGATGGTAAATCTTTACCTTCCATTGTCTTTTATACTTGTTCTTGGAATTTTTGATAGCTGAAGGTATGAATCAGAAGGCTGACATCCTCGGTGGCTTTCAGAAGTGCCCTAGGAGGTCAGGTATTTGCCTTCATCTGCTGGTTATCAGCAAAAGATGTTCAGTGTAGAGGCAGGTACCTCTGAAATGCTTCTGGAGATTCCTGCTACAAGGCAGAGCTAAAATAGTTTAATCACCAAGCTATGGAGGAACGATGTCGTTTTACCACAAGTGATGTGGTAAATGGCTAACTACACACTGAGGCACCTTTAATTGCCCTCCAGGGGCAGGAATCACAAGTGAACATCCCTGCCATGATGCTGCAGCCATCGGTCCATGTGTGTTACTCACACAAAGTGCTGATGAAACGTGGCCCTACCGGCAAACCCGGCAGGTAAAAACTTTATGGAAGCTGAAGTTGCAAGTATCAAACTGAGGGTGCTGGGTAGTTTCTGCTGTGTACCCTGAGCAGGCTGAGGCAGGAGATGTTGTACCAGGTGTGAGGGGATCTGGATAAGGCTGGAACAAGAAAATTTCAGACAGGGTTCCCATAAAACAAAGATAAGGTTGAAGCGTCTCACATAAGCCATTTTGTCTTATCATGACAAAAAAGGATAAAGACCTGGTAATGCCCACGGCAACCTTTGTTGAAGCCTTTTGGATTTTATATCATTCCATTTTCCCCTGACACATGTGGCTTACCTTTAGAGTTAAAAGTCCCTAGACCAAACGTGCAACTTGGTTTGGGTTCAGTAAATCTGTCCAAATTTTCTCCAAACCTGGCTGTGGCTGTTCTATGGACAAGGCAGCCGGCTGGCACTTCCCGACTAAGAGTCTGTCGGCATTGCAGACCTGGGACCTTGACACAGGCACCACACCACCTCAAGAAGAGCGACAACCCCCGTGGCTGGCGCTGTGATCACCAACAACCACGGCAAAAGATACTAAATGGTTACGGTGCATCCCAGGTGCAATTCACTACGGCATCAAAGCAGGAAGGGAGTGTTTCAGCTCGGTATAATCTGACCTCAGATACATTTGCTTTTATTGTCTTAATGTATTTTATATGTTTTGAGCAAAAATGATATTTTGCCATAGGGAAAACAGTTGGAGGATTTCTGATCAGTGGGACTCGTAAGGAAGCTTCTTGATTTAATCAAATACTTGTCAAGCGCAATTCACACGTCTCTCGCTGCAATTAAAGGAGCCATTTTCCTGAAGGAAGGCAGGCGTTTGGTTAGACATTGTTTTAAATGGAAAATATGACATGCTTTGTCAGTATCTTTAAAATGACAGTCTTGCTCCGTGCTGATTTTGTCTCTGTGACTGGCTGGTTAGAACTGAAATAGATTTTAGGGCAATAATTTAGCAGGGTTTTAATTAGTTTGCTATTTACCCCTGATACTTTGCTCAATAAAAACCCCTAGAAAATATTTTTTTCCTATGAAAGGGCTACATATCAAAATTCAGACACGAGCACGGAAAGGTGCGGTACATTTATGACCTTGTGTGATTAGTGATCTCTGAATCTAATCTTAAGGTACTTTAATGGACTATAATTATCTACAGTGTATAGTTACTGCCTTTCCTGAGATTGATTTAAAATTGCCTCAGGAGGCAAGTGCTGTGTAATTATCTGATAAGAACTAAACTTGATACTCTGACTGGAAACTTTTGGAAACACAAAAATAAATATAGTTCAGGACAAAACTTACTGCTGGCCAGCTTCAGAAATGAAATCTGTTCTCACAGGCTGTCTCTGCAGTGACAGATAAAGAAGAAAAGGGGAAAAGCTTGCAACCATTTTCAAGATATCAGCCTAATTTAGCAAACTTAGGGGAAGGTGGTCTTGCTCACTGCCACAGATGTTCTTACAGAATCATAAGCAGAAGAGAGGAAGGTGAAGGAGAGATATATGTGAACTCCTCTTACCTGGATGCTAGACAATAGGTTTTATAATAAAATAAGCAAGATGCTCAGGAGATTGTGTTTACAGAAATTAGTGACTGCAGGAAGGGAGGCAGGTCTTGCAAACATTTAGCAGGTTGTACCCTGACTCTGGGAGTATGCACTCTGTGCTAACACCAGAGTTTCCAGAAGAAGACAATCCCCATGCTAATGTGATGTTCTCACTGGAGCTGATGACACAGCTAGGACTAATGCCATTTCAGAGCTTCACCAAATTCATCACTTTTTAGTATTTAACACATGGTACTGGAAACACTGCTGAATGCTAGGAAAAATCAGAACATTTCTGATATTTCCTTGCACTTTCCCTATTATTTCAAAAGTCTCTTTGCTCTTTGGACCTACCCCAACAGTCCGAGGTTCCTTGAGAAGTTTTCTGTCAGAGGCAGGATGGGACAGTAGACTCTCTTTGTGTTGACTGCAGTAAGAGTTTGGGAATTTATATCAAATTAATGAGATGCCATCTCAATGAATAATTGTTTTTTTCTCTAAGGTTTTGAAGATACATAGATCCCATCTGTGCTGGGACACAGGATGCTGATTTCTTGGCTTATGCTTTTTCCTTTCTTTTTGCTTGCAGTTAGCTTGGCTTGGTTAGGGCTGAAATGCTGTGTTTAGGAAATGGGGTGTACTGATGAGCTGCAGAATGGCCCGAGCTTTTCCACATCCTGCCCCAGTCATGCCTCATTGTCCTAAATGCATTGACAAGAGTTTGGCCCAGTGGTATGGTGCTGAGAATAGATGTGCTGTACCACCAGAGACTTCAGGAGCCGACAGCAGCCAAGCTTAGGACAGGAACCCTGGGCATGTCCAAGACCGTGGTTAAAGATGAGAAATAAGAGACTGCATGGAGCGTGGAATTATAGACATGTCTTTTAAGGAAATGACTGCTTTCTGTGAGAGCACCTTTCTACTTCTTTTAGGTATTACTGGTTTATCTGGTGGGTTATCTAAATAGATAATGAGCATGCAATGAATAAAACCCAATCTATCTGCAAATCATGGAATATAAGAAATCACTGTGTTTTCAGGTTCAGATCTGTGGACAGCTATGCTCAGTTTCCTGTCCCTGAGAGATACCAGCACATGATGCACTGAAGAACGATGCACTATTATCCCATGGCAAAAAGATCTTTATACTGAATGACATGTTGCTTATCTCCTGCAGTCTTCTACAACTATCAGTGATAATTTTCTAACACAAAAGCTGTTGTACCTTCCACAATGTAACTCAATTTTGGACCTTTTTATGAGGAATGAAGGTAAATCAATCTCTGAAATGAAAGTTGTCGGTTGCTTAAGGATCATTGACTTCAGCTAGATTGTTGTTGACGTAGACAGGAGACAGTCCATATGTACTTAACGCTTCAAAAGGTGAATTTCTTAAAGTGAAAGAAGTGAAAAGATAAAACTTAGTTGAAAGCAAAATTTGAAAGAGTAAAATGTGAATGAAGTTTGGAGCTTGGAGGACCCTCCCACCAAAATGCCACAATTCAGCAAGCAGGGTGAGGGGGGGAATTAAAAAAGAAACACTTCTAGCTTAAAGTCCATTCTAGTTCAGTGGAGAAGTGAAGGAAAAAGTAAAAATAATCATAATAAAAAAAACAATGCAAAAACAGACAAAAAGGAAATTAGCTGGTGATATGATATGGAATCTAAAAATACTAAGAAAGAACCACACCTGGCAGAAGGGTTTTCTTATGTAGAAAGAAAAGTTTCTTCTTTTGGAAGAAGAAACCTTTGCAGTGTTACAGTGGTAGATGAAGATGATGAGATCCCTAATAGTGACTCAGTAATGACAACACAGTTGAATATTTAAAGAGAACAACCCTCCACATCAAAGTCCACATGTATCTGACTATTTCCAGCTTAGTTAGCATGACATCAGTTGTGGATCTAATATGGTATTCAATTAATACAGAATGAGAGGATGGGAACAGAATGAACACCAGATAGTGTGGTTTATGGAAATAGGCTCTTGCCAAGCAAGACTTGTTTAATTACGATGAGATTAAAAATTTAGATGGTAAAAGAAGTGATGAGCTTGGTATACCTGGTCCGGTAGACTTCTGTAAGGCGTTTAACCTAGTTTACATGACATTCTGTAAAAGAATTAGTGATACTGTATCAAGGAAGTTCACATTTATTAGATTAAAAACTGACTGACACAGTTGAAGATGTAGCTACTGCGGAATAGCCGTCAGACTTTTTTCTTTTTTTTTATTCCCCCCCCCTAACTGGGGTCTGCATGGATTGGGAGTAGGCAGAAGTTATTCAATATTTTTATCTAGAAGCAGTGCAAACTCATTGCAGATAAAGCACAGAGATGACAGAGGGCTGGTGAAGTGGTAAATAATGAGGAAGCTTGGGAACAATCTAGGTAGCTTGACAAGTCAGCCCACTCAAAATGAGTTTGTTTTAATATCATCAAAGTAAGGTCAGGCAAGGTTTATATCTTTTTTTTTTTCTTTTTTTTTTTCTTTTTTTTTTTTATAACAATTGCTGTAGCTGGAAAAAAACTAGCTGTTCAGGTGTGTAAGCCCTTCTTAGGCTTATACATATAGGACCAAGGAATGAAAAGCAAACCTATAAACCTTCAGATCAGTGAATATAATTAAAAAAAAACAACCACCACCACAACCCCACCCCTCACCCCAACCCCTCAAACCCAGAAGCAGTAATTCAAGGCTTGTCAGCAGCCCAGGTACATTTGAAGCTTTGCCACGGTAATGAAATAGATCCCCGACGGTGGGTGCCTGGAGTAAGGCTGGGAGAGGTCAAAGGGGGCTGCAGGGGGCTAGGAGGGTCCACGAGACCCCCGTGAAGGGCCCTGTAGCAGCCTGTCATGTGGAATGCTTGGTGGCATTTTGCTGAGGGGTTTGGAGATAACACAGCGATGGCAAGTAGCCTTGAGGGTTGCTCCCTGCCTCCCAGCCCACTTCTGGGGCCGCTTCTGTGGGCTCCACGGTCCCTCGGGGAGCAGGGTGCCCACCCAGGGCTGGCTGCTCGGCAGGGTGCCAGCTCAGGAGCAATGCTGCTGGTTCACAAGGGTCAGCTGCTGGGAGAGCTCAGCGAAGAACAGCCTGACCTCTTCTTACCTCCATCTCCAGACCAGTTGTTAGTGGGGGAGCCAGCATGTTTTCCACCGATGCGCAATGCAGTTCTCTGCTTAAGTTTTCACTGCGGTAGAAATCCAAGCAGACTTGCTAGATTTTTGTTCTAGATATATAATTTACTGGCTGTTTTGAAGCAAATGTCACTTTCTTTTTATATTTATGAACAGCTGGGGATCATGAGGCAGCTGTTTAAGGAACTGTATTTACTTTTAGATGTAAACAAAATATTAAAGTGCCCTCCAGAAATCTCTGTGCTCACACAAACATCTCATATTCTATATTATTTATATGCGTGAGTGTGTGGGTCGCTGCAGCTCGTTTCTGTCTGATACATTAGCTCTCCCTGTGTGACAGGCTCTCTCTAGATAAAGCAATCTGCAGGGAGTAGGCACACAATTGCTGGAGGGCCACTCCAAAGATGCTGTGATGGAAAAAAAATTTCCTTTTTCTTTCATCTTAGATGAGGAAGATGAAAAAAATGTCCTTAAACATGAATTTTCCTTGCTGGTAAAAACTTGGTAGATTTTCCTCATGAAAAAATTAAGGAACATTAAAATACGTATTTTGCACCACTTAGAAGATTGTGATGGAAAGATGCAACACTGCTAAACCAGATGCTATCCTCCTTACTCATGCTGAGCATCGGCAGACATGGAAAGACATGCTTTCTTTAAACCTATTACATATACTTGCTTGCAGTCTTAAAATTCTCCCCGAGTCACACAGACTTCCCTGCCTACCGGGGAGATTGCCATTGACCTGTGTGCTGTTCCCATTTATTTTAAAAATACAGAGAAGAAGAGACTCTCTCCTGGAAGGTTAATTAGAGTGTTCAAGGTTTCTAGATTGTGACTCTCATTTTCACCAAATTATTTCATGTGCAATTGCCTGATGACAGTCTTTCTAAGGGCTTTCCTTGGGCTTGTCAAAGGACTGGATGGGAGACATACAGAGCATGTCTTCTGAATACAGAACGACAATTTGTCAATTCTGGTGAAAATTCTTGCAAACAGGTCTACAGATGTGTTAGAGGCAGGTGAAGCGAGTGACTGGGTGTGATGACCTGATAACTGGTTCCAGAGGGTTTGCTCATGAAGGGGTGGGGAGCTGCCTATGAGCTGTATCTGGGCGCCCTGCGCCTGTCCTGACTCACACCACAAGAATTCTGGCCTTTCATCTTGGCAAGAATGAGTACGACATTTTACTAGGAGCCAGCTTTCTTAGAATGTGGGTTTTTTTAAATCCTTTCAGCTTCCGCTGAGGTCAGGAGAAGGCTGTGGGTGGACACTCCTCTGTGACGTTCCAGTGCTTCTGATCCGGGCCATTCTGGACCGTGAAGAGGGATGAGGGTAGCAGGGACTTAATTTAATGAGAAGACTAAGCTACTTCTCCTTCATTGGGGCTGGCTTCTCGGCAGGTGGGCTGGAGGCAGGAGTCACTCAGAGGAGCAAATGGCAGATATGGGAAGGCAGGTGGGAATTAGAGCACGGCATGGGGATCAGCAAGGCCCAGGATGGGGCTTATGAGAGCCAGAGGGCTTGAGCCTCTTCTGTTTGGAGGCCTTCATCATGCTACTAACAGGAGCCTCACCTTCCTCCCACGCCTGCCTTTACATTATGGCTGTGTCCACCTCAGTTGGTTTGTGTCTCCGTCTGAGCTCTTCTGAAGTGATTGACATGCATCTAGCAACGATATGTGCTCTCCAGCTGCACTAACCTTATACCCTTGGTGTTCTGAGACAGCCTACGCTTATATTGACTGAAACACATTATAAATTTGGGTTATATCCATATTATCAGAGGAAAATTTTTATGATTACATGACAAGATGCCAAAAAAACCCCCCAAACAATCTAAGACCTATGAAAATCAGCAGTATGTGCTGAGAAAAATCAATAAGTAATTTGCCCAGAGAATCCCAAAGAGCATGCATGTTTTTTGAGACTTAGAATAACTTTTGCTTATTGATTCTTAAAATCTTCTGAACAGGTAGATATGTAAATACAGGGATACTGCTCCTCTGGAGTTCAGTGGGAGGAGGATCAGGCCCTGAGCTGGCAGCTTTGGGATTTAGAAAGATATGCTCTGCTGCTTAATGAAACTGTTTAATTAGAAAACTTTGTCACAGCCTATATGTGGCTTGAAGGCAGTTTTATCAAACAGGCTGAATAATTCTTTCCAACCATTAAAGCTGATTGGTATTCTTAGCTTTGAAAGGAGAGAAACACGGAGAGCACTGATAATGAGAGCTGGGCAGCATTCAGGGAGTCTTTGTCTTTTGAGCAGGTACTTGTGGCTTCTTCAGGCAATTTGCCACCTGACAAACCAAAATTAAACTGAAATATTCATAACTACATATTTTGACTGACTTTTAGTCAAGACTGTGCAAAGCCAGTGTTAAATCAGAACTAATTTAACTCAATATGACCATACATGTAACCATGCCTACTTTTAACCAGTTTAACTCTATGTTCATGTCGTTTTTTTTTAATTTTCATTTTAAAAGCTTCTGGTTCTGTCAGACAGTGGAGTACCTACTGCTAATACAGTCTATATTTCTGAGTGTCTTGCCTGAGGAAAACAAAGGAAGCATAAATGAAGAACCCAATTTTTAAGCACAATTTTAGTGCAATTTTAAATGTACAAAATTGTTTCCTTTTCACCGTAAATTGCTTGTAAGTATAAAACTCACATTCTGCATATTCTCCCTTATTCACACTGCTGGATATTAAAGGACAGGAGGGGCTCTCCACAAATGAGAGTGACAATGCTATTATTACTAGAATGCCAAAGGAACAATTTTGTGTTATTTCTTGATTGATTTTTTTTTAATCTGCAAATGTATCCAAAATATTGAAAATTTATGTGAGAAGAAAGTAAAAAATTATGTCAAACATATGCTTCTCTGTTCTTAAAAATGTCAGTGGTTTTGGATTCCAGTTATTCAGCTGCTCTTCCTGACTTAGTATGTTGCCTGATCTAATTTTACTACCGGGTACCTCATATGATTGTTCTCCAAAACTCAGGCTCATTTCCATCATGTCACGAGACTCATAGAGCGTACCTCAGTGTATAACAAAGAAAGGTGCTGTTCAAGGAACATCTAGGTCAAAGTCAAAGTGGTAAAGCAGGGGTTTCTGCATTTGGATCTACTCATCGACTTCAGCTGGGAAATATTTTGGTTTTGAGTTAATATCCAAATCTACCCCTTCCATTAAACATTGAGATAAAAACTTCTTAGATAAGCATTGCACATGGATAAGCATTGAACAGATTCCTACTGTGGTCATAAAGGAAGATTATTCAGAAGATTAGGAAGAATTGTTTCTAAAAGGATCAATTTAACCTTAATGCCATTCTTGAGGATTTTATCAAATTAGATCAATAGAATCAGGTTTTAAAAAGACATGTAAGAACCAAGTATAAAAAAATGTGGGCAATAGTTTTAGAAATGCTCTGTGGCCATCAGCACAGACTTTGATCCTGTGGACATATTTTGTGAAGCTTACCAGTATGATGGTATTTTTTTTTTTTTGACCTATCTAATAAAAATTTCCTTTGTTACTGCTTACGTCTATTGCCTCTTATGCTCTTGCTGCACACATCTGAGGAGTGCCTGCCTTGGTCTTCTCTATCAGATAGCTGAGGTCTTCCCCTCTCGACCTGCTGGCAATGCTCCTCCTAATGCAGCCCAAGACACCATTGGCCTTCTTTGCTGCAAGGGCATGCTGCTGGTTCATGTTCAATTCTGTGTCCACCAGGACCCCCAGGTCCTTCTCTGCCAAGCTGCTTTCCAGCTGGTCAGCCCTCAGCCTGTACCGAGATTATTTCACCCCTGGGGCAGGAGTTCGCACTTTCCTTTATTGCCTTTATTAAATTTCAGAAGGTTCGTGCTGGCCCATTTTTCCACCCTGTTGAGGTCTCTGAATGGTGGCCAGACCTGTCAGCATATCTGCATCTCTCACTGGTTATGAATCATGGGCAAATGATGTAAGTGCACTCTACCTCTCAACCAGGTCTTTTAATAAGCTCATTGAGCAATATTGGCACCAGTATTGATCCCTGAGAGACAGAGATTGAATTTATGAGTTGCCCTTCTTAAAGAAAATCTGTGGAGTTTTTCAGTGACTGCTGCTCCCGACCAGGGGGGCTTTCTTTGGGGACAGCCACAGCCCTTTCAAGACATCAGTAGCCTCTCTGATGTAAATGATGAGTGAATTATGCTGCAACTTTTTAGCAATGACAAACGATTTCAGGTTTTTTCACAGCCTATTAAAGAACACTAACAGCACTCACAGCTTTGGTATATTTAATGCATTTTTGGTAGTTTTTCTCAGCATGTCTGCATCAAGATTTGAGAAGAGGCTTGCCCTAGCAATGCTAAGAGACCCAAACTAGAAGACAGCTCAACAGTTTCAGGGTTCCAACTCACACTACCAGGTTAGGGGGACTGGATACTGTGTCACAAAGTTTTATTTGCCCCCTGCCCCTCTGTCATACTAAAAAACTTCTGTAAGTCCTGTCCCTAGGTTACCTTATGGGATTATTAGGGGAGAGCGTTTTTTCCTTTAACACCTCACAGTAGTATATGGTTTAAGACAGAATATAGCATTTTCTGAAATCAGCTCAGAGGGCTTCCCCCTACACACATGTGACTTTTGGAGATAAAGTTTTGCACTTCGATAGGGTTCCTCTCTTTTACAAGGCAGCTCATTTGAGTAGAGGTTTGAATGAGCTCCTATTAATTTAAGGAAATAGGTTTTTTTTCATTTTTTTCAGAGATACCCTTTTATAATGGAAATCTCATACTCTTGGGTTTTAGGAAATAAGCCACAAAGGAACACTTCAGCATCTGTTTTTCACTGAAACACTTTAAACAGGTAAGAATAGTTATTTTGCATTGGAAAACAGACCCATTTACAGCAACTACTATTAATACTGCTAAAAAAATTATTTAACTGAAAAATAAGATGTGAAACACTTTTAGCTAAAACCTTTCAGATGAGGCACAGTAGGCACTAAACCCCACTTTCTGATGGAATAAGTTTGCGTAGAATAATTAAAACCTGCGTGGGAAAATAGTTTTGTTCAAGGTAGGAAGCTTCTCCTGGACCCAGTGTAAATGCATTCCAGACAAAGAGTGTGCTGGTTTTGAGGACTTTGACTGAGGAACACAGTACTGTTGGCTGAGGCATCCCTCCTGCTTTTGGCAGTGCTGTTTCTTCAGCAGAAGAAAAGGTGATTTAAGAGGACAGATAAAGCTTCAGTCTGTAGACATCTCCAGATACTTGTCTTGGTGCCCTTTGCAAGGTGGTGCTGGCTTCTGGAAGATGTACCTTCACTCACTTCACAAGCCCTGGGGCTTGTCCGGCACGGTGCATTTCTGATATTGCTGCACCACCTTCTGGAGCTGATCCCAGAGGCCAAGTCAAGCCAGTGGGCTCAGCGATCTGGTACGGCTGGGCACGTGTGAATGCTTTGAAACAGAATGTGGATCTACTGCCAAGCGAGAGCCCTATGGTGAGCTGTGCCATTCTGCCTTTTGTGTGCTTTGCTTATTTCTCCCTGATTTCCTCTATTACCCTTGATGCATCATGACATACAAATCTGGTGAGGGAGCAGGTGGGTTTTTACAGCCAGTACCATTTTCTCTGTGTGCTGGAAATTGCTGGATAGGAGTCTATATACCTGCTTTTACACCCTTCAGAGACCAGAGTTACTCGTGTCACTGCATGGAAGCCCTAATTCAGCAAGGCATTGAAGAACGTTCTGACTTCAAAGCATATGAATGTATTATTTGAAATCACATCGTTATAGTTAAAATATGCTTTGCAGATGCTGATGAGCAGCTTACTTCTGACAGGTTTTGCAGTTCCAGGGTACTGTGTTGCCTCATGCTTGCACAGTGTACAGACATCTCAGGCCAGTGCAGAGGGGCCGGTCAAACTACAGGCATTTCTCAGTGCTGGTTTTAGCTACTCTGTATCAGTCCTCTCAGGACTCCATGTGACTTTACTTTTCATAAATCACTAGTTATGAGTGCTAAAACTGCCCAGACTCAACAGTGAAAGCAGCCTGCAAAGGTAACAGGAACAAGGCAGAGTAGCTGGCTGACTGTTTTTCAGACTGCAAACCTCTACCAAAAAATCTCTGCAGTCTGTCTCCTCCTCTCAGTGAAAAGATTTTGTCATTTTTCTGGGGCTTTGTTAGAATCCATCTACAATTGTTGTAATTTCCCTAACCAGTTATGGACAATGGGCTAAAATACCTTACAAGGATGAGGCAAATGGAAATTTCTCTTGCTGTCCAGCTCAGGGTGCTGTAAATGAAAATATCCATAGTATTTACATCTCTTACGTTAAAATTGCTGTCATAAGTCTCCCAGTGCCTTAGTAACATCACCAAATAATTTTATTTTTTTTTCCACAGGACTGGACATTTTCATCCCGTTGTGTTATTTCTTTGTATTATTTATATTTTAGTTTGTGCTATTAGACCAGTCTGGCATTTTCCTAAGTAAGAAACCGTCTGCTGATTTGCGCAACACCTGTCACTATTTTAAAGCAGGCTGACAGCTTTAATAAAACCTTTTTGCAGGGAAAGAAAGAACCATATTTCACGGGGTCTGGTGGGAAAGCAGGCATCTCCACTCCCCATCGCATCCCGCCTGCCACTGCTGAGCATGTGGCAGTGCTGAATCAATAATTGCCGCTCTCACCACCTCCGAACTGTCTCTCGGCAGCTGGGAATTTAAACAAGTAACTCCCCAAACAGTACATCCTCTTCTCCAGTCTTTGCATGCTTGTTAGCTTTCTTCTTCCCCTTATGTTTTATTTGGAATGCAGTTCATTACCATAAATGCTTTGCCACATTAAATTTTTTTTGGCAGCTGCATAATAGATGGATGGCTTCTCTCACTACAGGGCATGAGGACCTTAAATTATGAATACATTTACTTTCAGGTGTGGGGATTTGGGTTTTGGTTTTTTTTGTGATGAGGGGGCTCTTTTATATGGGAAAATGATGCTCCCAGATCTGAGTTCTTCAGGGAGCACAGTGGGAACTTAATGAAGTTGGTTGTGATTAAGGAGAACATGGACACCTGCAACGGAAATATGTGATGTGCTTCAGCACCACGGAAACGATCAGCTGGAGGAAGGAGACTGTGCCTTTTCCTGACCTGTCCATGTAAGGAGGCAACAGGTAGGTGCAGAAGGTTTTCCCTCCTGCAGGTCTCCTCTGAACAAACCCTCCCATAACAAAGTATTGAGGCCATCCCTTTCCTTCGGGGCTGGTCATCAGGAAAGTCCCTGACATCCAAGGCCATAGCAAGGGAAGGAAAGCAGTGATTTAAATAAGGTTGTGTTGGCTAGAAAGGAAAACTCAAGGTAGGAGCTGAAGGTGAAAGAGCATGTTAGGGTTTCCCGAGCTCCCTCATACAGACAAGCCCACCTTGCTCATTTGAAGCAGTTAAAGCATCCAGAGTGCTGAAGGGCCTGAGGTATATTTGATCAAGTTTCCCAATGTTTCCTTAGGATATGTGATAACCATGGTGAAGAAAAGGGGCTGGACCACATCCTTTGAAGAAACCAAAAAGTGCATATTAATTTCTTTCTGTTACTAAGGCAAAAATAGTCTTAGCGATCTAAAACACGTGGGTGACATTTGATGTGCGTGTGCTGATAGACCTCCTTAGGAGCTAGGGGATGATTTTGAACAGACACAGTTCAGTCCTGTGAGGTGCTGAGTGTTCCTGGTTACAGCAAGGTCCAATATTTTAAAGGCATTCAGCCATTGCACTTCATTGTGTTAGAATTGTCTAGCTTATGCTAATCTATATTGCAAAGTCTGTTTTTCAAAAATGACTGTAAGCACTTAAGATTTTTTCTATCTTTTAATAATACTATTTAAAATAAGAATATTTAAGCACTTAATTCTCTGTGCTTTCCAGAAGAGACTCAGGAGCAAATGCAAAGCCAGGCTTGAGAAAAGAAGGAACAAATGACTTTTCCTGGGAGCTCAGAGGGATGGTGCAGGGTAGGTGTGACCCAGCTTTGTAGGAACCTGAGTCACAGTGCTGATGGCAACCCTGACGGGAAGGTCTCACCCTGTAGTATCACAGGGGAGAAACGGGAGAGGGGCAGTTTTCTACCAAACCTTTTAGTTGCTTTCTATCCCATTCGAATTGTTTTTATTTTAAGGCAGATTAACTGTGTTAATTTTTAGTCTAATATGACTTTTAAGGTTGAAAGACCTCTTTCTGGTTCTGAGTAGAATTACAGAAGGGCGACAGCAGTTCAGAGCTTAGACAGGACTCAGCATCTTGTCATGCCTGTGAACCGAAAGTAGCAGCATGAAGACATTTTTGGTTATGTCCATTTTCCATTTACTCTTTTTGCAGGCTAGAAGGTGCAGTGATGTCTAAAAACTAAACACAAGGCAAAGGATAGGTCTGTATTTTCTGTCATAATTTTTGTATTATGCTACTAAGCCACAACTGCAATCCAGGTGGTTAAGTAGTATGAATAAATGACTGTTAATAAGATTGATATGAGTTCAAATTTTATGTGTTTATTTATTTATTTTCAGACACTGCACTGAATTTTGGGCAAGAGTTCAGGCCTCTGCTAAATGTACTCACATGTACTTTTGTTCAGGCTTTCTGGTCTTTCCATTACAATGGCCCAGAGTCCACCCATGCTGTGGGATCTTGTCATTGATTCAGGACACAGTTTTCAGTAGGGCACCAGAAATCTCTGTTCATGCTGATTTCCTGTGTTCTACTGATCCTTGAAGCGATGGAGGAACCCACAGGAGCTGTGGGTTCCTCCAGAATCCCTACCGTTCAGAAAAGAGGGTAATAAGAGAAAAGACAAGAACTCTTGTTCTTCCAGCCCTGCAAAGTGCTCTGTAAGCACATAATCACACAAAAGAACAGCAGGATTTTCTACAATGTACATTTAAACATCATATGACTATCGCTGCTTTGGAGATACTATGGATATATTATACCTGCAATATTTCTTTTCAGTACTCCCTGTGGGTATTTTGTACCACTTTTCAGCTGATCACGTCAAGAAATGATTGTTTACACTGGTTCCCATGCCAGCTTATGGAGGGAGGTCTGGTGTAGCTGAGTGTATAGCACAGCTTGTCTGTATTTCTTCTAACGGCGTGTGCCATGCGGTCATTCAGGCTGCAGCACACCCCGACAGCCCCGTCAGCACCCCAGGTGCCTGGTAGTCTCACCAGCTCTCAACCCCACCCAGAGATACCACTGCCGTTTTCATTACTGTGGTTACGCCACTGCAGTCTCACCACCGTTTTTTTTGGAGCATCTCCATCCTAAAGGTCAACCTGGTAGTTTCGCCAGAGGGAATGTTCCTTGCTTGTTGTTGTGAGCAGATGTATTCTATAAAAAAGTCCAACAAATTAACAAGTGACGTATTTGTGTCTTCTGACACACAAAAAGGTAATCAGGACCCTACTATACAGTAGTCCTTGCTTTCCACTCTCATACACGCTGGGAGAAAGCCGTGATTTTTTGCAGTGCCTGGTAAGTGCTGCCGGTTTCCAGCAATGACCGAGATCACTGTACCGTGCTGGCCGTTCCAGCAGCTTTATGAGCTATGGAGACTGAAACCCTTGGCTCTAGGTTTCAAAGCCTTGGTTTACATACAGTACAGAAGAAGCTTTGCAGTGACATAACCGTTAGTAGGTTTGCAGCAACAAGCAGAGCCAGGGAACGCTGCCGAGGTACGGTCTGCTCCAGCACTCTGTCGTTAGAGGTAGATGGTGCTGTTGACCAAGAAATTGTGCCGCAGAGACTGCGGGGCTCCAGCTTCCTGAGACAGACGCCCACAGACAATTGCAATAATTATGGCTCTCAGAACTCCTTTGAGATCAGCAAGTATTATTCTGGGTGGAGACACTGGCAGAATTTAAAGTAGCATTATTATGTTTTTACAACTAGTAATATGCAAGTTGTGGTTTTGGAGGAGCATAATCAACTTCATGTGCACCTTCAGGTATCTACAAACCACTCAAACCTTTGGTGGGTACAATCCTGACCAGAAGATCTGGGAACAGTCTGTCCCTCTCTTCCAACATGTTGGTGTGGAAATGCCAGGTTCCCAGACATATTTGGGAGACACAGAGATAAAACAAAGTACAAATTGTTACAGGGATGTAATGCTGTTTCTGCGGGGCATAGTGTCTCCCCCCTTGGCATTAATCCTATGCTGTTTTACAAAAACACTGAAGAGGTGCTCACCACGCTCCAGGTTTCATTGCACGTGTTAAGGGTGCAATAACAAGCAGTCCTTGGCCAGTAGGATTGCTATTGAGTATGAGTTTATGAATAGTGGGGAAAAGGAGGTGGCATTTTAAATGTGAAGTCTGACATCTTTAGTGGCAAGTTACACTCAGCAGAATAAAAACTATTGTGCACAAAGAGCTCAAAGGAAACCGAGGGCTGTATTTGATAATCTGCATGGGCAATGAATACTTTTCCTGGTACATGATTCACAAAGTAGTGCAAGAGTCCGGAGACTGTCATAACCATCACGAAGGTCATTCATGCTAACAGGAATGCACACTGGGGCAAAGCAGTTTGTGATTTCAGGCAACACCTTGCTCTGCCTGTTTTAGACTCACATTGACAGAATTGGACCAAGTACTAGACTAAGAGCAGATTAAAGGGACACGGTCAAGGATATGCAGGCAGCTGAGGTGGGAGCTGAACCTAGAAAGGTCCTTACCTTTTCATAAAATAATCTACATTCTTTATACATGAGCTCTGTAAGTGCTATTTTTACATTTATGATATTGCTGAGCCCAAATGTTGGAGAATGATGCAATCTAATAAATGTGGTGGGCTCTTTTATTTGTCGTTAGATTCTGAACACTTTATGATCCGCTTGGGTCGCATTTTGAAGCTTTTCTCTGCAGCTATCAGGGGTAGCAATGCCATTTTATGAAAACAGGACTGATCTATTCACACATTCACAAGATTCCTGAAACTAAAGCTTTAAGAGCCAGCTGTCACAAAAGTGCTTGGCACAGCCAATGCTGCTGAGGAACGAAGGAGTTCACAGCAGATTTGTGTGAGCTGAATCAATATCAAGGGCATGCAGCTAAGGACTGTGATTTTATTCCTCTTTTTTTTTGGTTGAGTAAGTTCTCTGCAAGATAAATCTGAAACCTCAGAGGTTTTTTCCTTTATCTAGCCCTCCTTTAGCATGTCTCAGGTTTTTCAGAACCAGGTTGAAAGTATAACTGAGAAAAAGTCTTCATTTGTGATACAAATGTCTCTAAAACAAAAATACTTTTACAATTCTTCACCTTTCCTCAGGTGCCTATAATGTTTTTTAAGGTGCAGGGGAGAGGAAGCAGGGAAATTTAACTTGAAATTTGTTTCAAGGTTCTGTGAATTTTCAGTCACTAACCAATAGGTGCAATTTTAGGGTTGAAAACTCAGCAAGGAAATCTGTAGCTTTTAACTAAATGCTTTTCTTGAGCACAGTGCTGTTGTTCCCTAGATAATAGAATTTAACCTGTTTGGGGTTTTTGTCTTTTTTGTAGTGTTTGTGTATGATATCTCACTAGATATGATCTCAGCAGAGTATCTACTGAAAAATATTATTATCAGGCAAGAGAGTTATGGTCTCAGTAGCCAATTTATGATGGATAAGTAAAATGAAAAGCAAAGAACAATGGAAAATCTCACTTATTCTTACATTGTCAGTGAAAAAGCTATAAGCCAGCTTCATGTGATATGGAGCAAATATTTATTCCCAAGTAAAGCTATTTTGATTAACTGTAGTTGATACAGTTGATCAACTGTAGTTGATCAGTATTTCTGGTTTAGTTTTATGGTTTGCTTTTCACTTTTTCTTCCACGTATCTTCTGTTAAGCTGTCTTATTGTTAGTCAGTGTATTTTGTGATGACCACTTCACAACACCTTTCTCATTAGCCTGAGCAGTCCTCTGGTTGTGCCACTATCTAAGCCAGATGGAGCTCAGCTGCTGTGAGATGCTGTAGTGCATGCAACCTTCCCTCCACCCCTGCCAGAACCAGGAGAGTAAAGGTGACTTTGCAGTAGACCAGAGCTCTCAACACTGTTTGGAACACCTTAAAACCTATAAGTAAACAGGTTTAGCTATAAATTAAACTTTGGGATCCTTTTTTTCCTAATTTTGTATCTAAGTCAAGAATAGTTCTTACCTAGCAGGAAAACTGATTTCTTATGAAACCCTAGTACCCATTATTCAACTTCTATGTATGTACTCCAGGCCTAACTGACATCTTTTTCTTGTGCCCGTTTTTCCCTACATTTCAGTGCATTTTCAAACTCTAATTAGATATGAAATGTTAGTCTTTAAGATTGTTTTTGGGTTGATAATAATAACAACAATCCTAAGATAACCCTTTGATTTGTTCTGTTTTTTTATGTAAAGTCAGTAAACCCACTGATATGTTACTGGTAAATAGCTCATTCTGTTGAAGTCTTGAGGATATTTAAGAACTATTAGTATTGAATTGCTTCTTGATAGAGGATGAGAACAAAGCTTTTGCTATGTCTAGAGATCTTAACTGAGATTTATATGGTCTGTTGGTCTCACTAACCTTTGGGAAGAAATTGTTTTTGTTTTCCTATTGTTTCAAATCTTAAGAAATATGATCATGGTCTAGGAGCACCCTGCACAAACCCAGGACAGGAAACTTTGTGGAATCATCATACAATCATAGAATGCTTTGGTTTGGAAGAGACCTTAAAAGATCATCTAGCCCAACTGTCCTGCCATCAGCAGGGATACCTTCCACTAGATTAGGTTGTTCAAAGCCTCATCCAGCCTGGCCTTGAACACTTCCAGGGGTGTGGTATCCACAGCTAATGTTATCCCTGTTCAACAAGATGAGCTGCCTCTACTGGGGCCAGCTCTGATACAGTGCAGCCACCATAGCCTTAGATCAGACTGCTGTGATGAGACTGGTGAGATGAATCTGGGAGAAGTGGTGGGGTTTCTCCTCTTCTCCTCAAAGCTTGACTTGAGCTCAGGTCATTACCCAAGCTATGCCACAGCTATACCTGCACAGGACCATGCACCACCCTGATCCCAATGTGACCCTAGCTTCAAGGCTTCACCTTGGACCTGCCTGGTAGAGGAATGAAGGCAGCGGGTTGATTGACGTGGATGACGTGCAGCTGTAGCTCGTTCCTGCTAAGTAGTTAAGTAGCCCTGAAGTCTGTGGGGGAGGGGTTTGGATGGAGGAGGAGCAGTGTGGTCTGAGCTCTGGAGGAAGGTGAAACAGCATGGACAGTAGAATCTGACTGATGGTAAAAGCCTTGTTGCAACCTACTGGTTTGTGCTGCAACGCTGCCTTGTCCCTATGGACTTGCTCAGCAATCTGGGCTCTCAGCTGACCTTGGCCACTGTGTTCCCTGACTTGTGTGACCACTGGAGAGTGTTTTGCTGCTTTTAAAATTATTTGCATTGCTGAAAAACCTGTGTTAATCCTTTAAACTGCATCAGGAATAATGTTTCAATGTTAGTCTGAGTTAGAGCTTAAAACCTGCCCCTTTTTCTTCACTGTGCTCACTGGGAAGTGTGTGATCATCTTAGACATGGGTTAAAGACAACTGGATGCTAATACATGCCCCGTTGTTAACATTGTTAACACTGTCAGACAATTCAGCTCAGATCTTGTATAATATTTCCAGTTAAGAGTACTTCATGTTGAAAACTGCCATGAGTCTTGATGATGCCTGGAAAAATAGTAATGATCCTGAGTGTGCTTTTCAGCAGAGTTAATTCTTCAAAAGAGAAAAATTTTGGATTTGATGGGGCTGCTTTGATCCTGAGATAAACGGTGAAAACAAAGCAAGTTCTAATTTTGAGGTTTAGCCCGAAGAAGCAAAAAACCAGAATTCAGTGATCACTTGTCAATAAACTTTTTGGAGAAGATTCAGGAGGACATCACTGATTTCTAAGAATAAGTAGGTTCTATTTTTTTTTGAAGTCTGAATGTAGAAAGTGGATTTTAAAAGGCTAATACCTTTCATTGACAGCCTGTTTCAGAAAAAAAAAAATCCCCACCCCAAAACAAACAGAGAAAACAAAACCCAACCAACCCCCCCAGTCACTTCATTAGAAAGACTACAGAGGGGTGGTTTTAAATTATAGTTCTACCAGAGCCTAACAAAGGCTGTTCATCATGTAAGTACCCCAGGCTGCAAAGCTCCCATTTCATGAAGCAATATACAATTAATACAACCTTAAGGATATATGCTATAAATCCTGATGAACCTTTAACAGCACGGTGAGCGTTACACAGACACGCTACACAGAATGGGTAGCTCTGGGCACATAGAACAAAGTGGGCTGAAAACGGGACACACTGGAGGGAAAAAACTTCCTAGAAAATTAAAATGGGAAATATTCCTTCCTCTTCCCCCTTGTTCCCCTTTAATCCCCATGCCTGCATACAACCTTTCATGTTTTAATTGATTTATATGCGGGTGAACATCACCTGGATGACTGACTTTTAAAAGGATTTTAATGCTTGGAAAGTACTTAAACAGAGAACAGCTAGATTCATAGCTGGCATAACTCTGCACAACTCTGCTGAAGTCAGTGGATTTATAATGACTTGAATACTTAGGAATGAGGTTTAAAATATGCAGCCACAGAACTGTAATGCTTCCTACTCAGTGAAAGTTTTCCTTTGGGTAAATCTCACGCTAGAAGATAAAACACCTCATCTCTTTCACCAAGAAAAAAGGGTGAATGGTTAATATTGGACCTGTCAGAGGTGCTCCATCTCTCCGCTGTATGGACAGCGTGGCTTGGGAAGATCTTCCTGAGCACCAGCATTTGACACAATTCTGTGCAGGGAACAGTGGTTTCTATAGATATCTTTCTGCTTTACCTTCTCTAATGTTATGCCAGAGATTTATTTTATGTCTGCAGTGCAGCTCCATAGCTGCTTCCTTGTCTAAAGAGACAATTTGTTCCCGTCTGCTGCTGAAAGAGAGGATCTGGTCTCGGGGAGATGGAAACAGGCAGCTGAATTGTAGCAGAAGCCCGTGCGCCACAGTCTGCTGTGGGTACTCTGCAGACAAACCTCCAAAAACTGTTTTGCTGTAATATTTTTAATAGGTTAATGCTTATATGGGGTATCAAACCTCTCAAACAGGACAGTCAATCACTTTCCAGGTGGTGACAGGGCTGGTTGTGAAGGTCTTTGTAGTGGTGTCTCCAACAGCATCCAATCAGACACCCCAAACCCGTCTTGTGGTCCTGTGTGACCACTACAGCAAACACAGGATCCATTGCTATTTATTCCCTTAAACTAGGAACAAACCAGCCCTGACCTGCTTTAGCTACATAAAAACGGGCTGGTCTGTGTGACCATTCACTCCTGACTCTTCGGGAAGGGTTTTTAGTGACTAATTACATGTCTCTTATCTATGTACAGTTCAGTCGATTCTGCAGCAGCAGCTGCCTGGGGTTGATGCTGGTACTGCAGTGTCTACCCTTATGATACTAATCAAGACATTCAAACATTGATTGGTCTATGCAGAACAGGACCTGCCTGGGGCAATCTCCAGGACAGTCCAAAATCGCCTTCTGGAGAGGTTCTCTGACACTCAGTCAAATGCATCCCTGTGAAGCTGGCTAAGAGTTTAGTCAATCACCCCATCTCTGTGCCACCCACTGACTCAGATTTGTCTCATCTGAGGCTGTTTCATCTATGCAGATCTGGGCTGTGGAAGTCCTCACCCACCCAGGGAATTAATGACCAATTGTGCTGAGAGAGCACAAAGACACAACCCTGATGCCCAGGTACAGCACGACTGTAACTCTCATTTTCTCCTTATGATTTAAATCCCATAGATTCAATTATTTGGTGAAGATGGGGAGATGTCCCTCAGTTATCCTGTGGCACATCACACACCCCCTCTTAGGGAGCCCAAGAAGAGGACTGACAGCTTCAGCCAGAAAAAAAGGATACTTCTACCATTACCTTGAGATCCCAGCCACAAGGTGAGACGACTAAACTGGGAACCTGGCCCAAACCGTGCAGCTAGAGGAAGTATCACATCTACAACACCAAGTTTTCCCTAAAAGTAAGTCTTGAGGAAGTCTACTTGCTGCCTTACAAGGGACTCCAACCTCACCGCTGGCTCTCAGCAGTGAAGCAAACTCAGAAGAAGAGTTAGATCTAGAGCAATTAAGGTATTCAGGGTCATTTCAGGGTCAAGCCAATGCACTTTCATGAGACTGTTTTATGTGAAGAGGTATCACAGAGGCCTTTGTACCAAAGGAAAAAAAAACCCCAACCCTGAACCCTTTTAAGAAGCTTAAAATATAATTTGTGTGCAAAATACAAGCAGCATATGTTAGAAGCAAAACTCAATTATGCAACACCAGTAGCCCCCGTGCTTGTGCTGCTTATCAACCCTTCCAAGATAGTTGGCTAACAATGTCATTTGGGAATTTCAAGTAATACTTAGAATTCCTTTGAACATAGCATTCCATTAGCTGCAAATTAATTGGATCTGTAGGTCAGTGTGAAGTGGATTACCACTGCTGAGGAAAGCGGTGAGCATACTGCTCATTTCTAGTACATCAGTAAACCTCTCCTGGAAACAATGTCATTGGAATATTTAATATGATGCATCCTATAAGTCTTAGTATTTCAATAGTATTCTGCATCTCCAGTATTGATGAATGGATGCTTGGAACAACTACAAATTGCTTTTCATTGTCCCAGCCATCTATTGCAGGTATTTTTATTCTACGTTAGAGTGAGTAGACTGGCTTCCAGCATTTGCTTGATGGCAATTCAGAAGCCATGTGCGTGTATTTTAATGAAGGGGTTGAGCTCAGCATCACAAAGACAAATTTAAAGAAAGAGGAGAACGAAGGTATGCTCTGAAAGGACTAGCAGGGTACAGCTAAAGCTCCTGATTTTTTTAGTTTAATTTTAAACAAGAAATGCTCAAAATCGACTCAGCTTCTGGGCTTTCCTAACATTTTTTGTAGATCTCCATCTACATATTTACTGTTTTTCCCTTTCTTTTTGTTTAGGGCTTCTTTTTGTTTTCTAGAAATTTCCATGAATTTATATAAACAAGTCTCTAATCTTTCTTGTTACCACTCTTAGCCTCATCTCTTTCTGTTTTCTTTTTTTCAGTTAGATCCTTGCCATCAGATTCCTTCCTCCTTTCCTTTTATTTAATTTATTCTTTGTTGAAATAATATATTGCTGGTTTACCACAGTAGGAACTGAAGAACTCCAAATAAATCCCAGCTGTTCAGCATGACTCCATATAGTGTAGTAGTAGTATTTTAGACTGCCAATTTGCATCCAAATACTCTGTGTATGACTTTTAATCACGGATTTGGCCATCCTACTAATTAGTTTTCCTAGATGTGAGATCAGGAATGTGGCCTTAAGCAGCTAATTACAGATATCTGGGACTGAAAACTCACCTTTTGTTTCTTATTTCTCTGTCCTGGTTGATGCACTCATTTTAGGGGAAGGAATGCATGCAGCCTGCAAGCAGCATCAGTAACAACCTTTGCACTGAAAGGCTCAAGGCCAGGGCAAAGATAAGTGCGCTTTTAAGAGTGCGAACCAATTAGGGGACGGAAGGTCATGAAGGACACATCTTTGTGAAGAACTAATGCCCAGTTAACAAGGCATCCTGCTTCCTCATGTTTTCCTAAACCAGCAGCTGTTCCATCGCTACTGAGTCAGTGGCATAGATCAGTTCAGCTTAGTCTTTCAGCTCGGAGGTTTACGAGTAGGTTTGCAGTATTTCTCAGACTTCCACAACGCCCAGCAAGAGATGGGGATTCTTGCCATTTCTATGAATTCACCACTTCCCTGTTGACAGAGTGTGTATAATTATAATTTCCTGACATGCAAAAATTAAGAACAAATGCAGCCTAGTGCCTACACTCTGTGATAATTGACGCTGGTTTTATAGATTGTATTTTCTTTACTGAGGACCTTCTTGCTGAGCAAATTTGACAAATGAAAACACTTGCTGAGATTTTATTTCTATGGCAATTTTTTATGTTTTCTTCCACTAACAATATCATATTTTTGTTTGTGAAGGGAAGAGCTATTGTTCATTCTAGTTATTTGCCTCTTAGAGCTGAAGTAAAAATAACTGGTATTGAGGACACGTTAAAATGGAAGCAGGTGGAAAAGAGCAGCTCCTAAAAAAAAGATTAGAGACAATTTTACAGACTTGCTTGTGGAAAACTACTGCAAGTGATGGTTTAACTTGCTGGGTTATTTGGCTCTTTTTACATCTTGCTGGACATCTTAAAAAGATAAACCACACTTTTAAGAATTTCATTTATTTGCATTACTTTGGTAAGTGCAAAGTCCAGGTTTTCTGTTGTGTTGGAAATCCATAGCAGAAGGCATCTCTTTTTCCTGGGCATATTAGGCAGATGAAAGGATGGGATATATTGGAAAAACAGGTGACAACGTGTGTTTTCCATGTTCCCTCTCTAGAAGATCAGTCAGCCTCTAAGCATCTTTTTATACCAGTCGCTGGGAAACAGATGATTCACATATGGCCCTTGGGAGATGGCTGAGCAGTACCAACAGGAGCTGGATTTGGGGTACTTCTGTAAGGTGAAATAGCTGTGGCTTGTCGCTGAAGTTTTGAATCTGAGACATCATTGTTCTGGCCTTGCTGTTCGCTGGTATCTGCTTGGGATGGGGTGCAACCAGAAATGTCTCATATATTCCTTTTGGAAAAATTAGACTCATCAAACATAGCAGTACATAGAATTGCCCACAATAAAGCGAGTAAAATGCAGTCACTGCATTTGCAAGATGACCAACACTACTTGCATTAATCATTTAGCTAGGTGTGGCCCAGAAATATTAGTCATAAAGTAACTTTCATTCATGTAGATGACATTTAGACATCAAATAAAACTGAGGGTGCGTCTATGACATAGTCTGGTGGTATGTATTATCGTAAAGATCTAAATCAATTTGCTTTTTAATTAGCTAGCCCAGAGCTCACCACAGGCTGCAAAAGTTCCTGAAACCTTGGGCAGCCCACATTCCAGCTGCCTGCAGCCGTGTGCCAGCACCAAGGTCTCTTTCTTGGGTTTTGCAGCCCAGGGCTGGAGACCCCAGCACTCTTGCACCCTTGTGCTCCAGCAGCAAGCACTCCCGTGCCATCTGCTGTCTGCTCTGCCCTTGCGGGAGTCTCTGGGAGGTAGTTTGCAAAACTCATGTCTTTTCAGGGCTGTGCGAAGCCACAGATTGGTTTCAGGCTTTAGAAAGAGCAAGCAGACAAACAGAAACAAAGGTGTTTGACTTGCACACAGCTCTGTGCCACGCATGGAAGTGAACTGGAAATGATCTCTTTTCTCTAAGAGTCTTGCAGGAAAGGAGCCTGAAAATGCTCATCGCAGGATAGGAAGATAGTATTGATAGGTAGATAAATGAGGTAGACATGTTTATACAAAAAAGAAATAATTGGAGAACTGTGATAACCGCACCACCCTAAAGGGAACTACTTGGCCAATATTTAATTTTTCGTCAGAAGCTGAAGAACTGTGTTTCTGATGGGTTTCAATGAGAAGGAGATACACCCCTTCACCACCACGCTTACATCATGATATCTGCATGAAAAATATCATCCAAACATGTCACTATGATGTGCACCCAGGAGGGGGAACATAATTCCTTAGGTTATTAAAACAGCTGTCCTGAGCCCAGGAGACAAATCATGTAACTGCTCCTCCGTGCCAGATCCCGCTTTGGCAGGCTAGCTCACTCCGGGGCAGAGAGGGTATTAGATAGGAGTAGCAAGAAGTTTGTAACCCCTAAGACCTGAAGGTCCTGTTGTCATGCAACTGGTTTTGGTATCATAGCAATATGAGAAGCAAAAATACATTTTGGAGGCAGTGACTAATTCTCTTGTACCTGCTGTTAATGTTGGGGTCTTTTTTAAAGCCAAAGCTGTCTGCTGGAAAAACTGATCTTACTGGATCTTCTTTCTTTCTTTTCTTTTTTTTTTTTTTTTGGGGGGGGGTGGGGGAGGGGGGTGGGTTGTTTTTTTGTTTTTTGTTTAGGGTTTGTTTTGGGGGTAATTGGTTTTGGGTATTTTTTGTTGTTTTTAAAGTAATAGAACTGGTCAAACCTGGAAATATAAATCACTCCATAAATTTAAAAATTAATCTCAAACGTGGCTTTTTATTAGAAAACTTTAGTTTATTCTAACAGCGTTTACAGAAAATACAAAGATAAGTTTTAAAATAATAAAAATATTCTATAATTTTACTAGTATAAACCAAAATTTATTAGAAATCTTAATTTTAATACAATGAGGAAACGATGTTGGTAACAACCGCGGATACTCAGACTCTGTAACATGATTTAAGCTATGATGCAATGGGACATCTTTAATTGTCACTCCATAACATTCTGTCAAGAAAATTGTGATTGATGTCCTTTTAGTATTTCTTGTTTTTTTCTTAAAAATAAAATAGATTTATTGAGATTCACTAGGGGCCAAGTTCTTCCATTAGGTATGTCTGGAGCTATTCAGAGACTTCAGATGTAGCCATAGCTAGTTTACATCCCTTTTTATTTAACCTTATTAAGCACCCTTAAAGCCATGGGACCTGACCTGGTATTACTGAATTAAGATTATCTCTTGAATGCATTTTGTGAACCATGCATTAATCAATTTACAGAAAAAGCAGCATTTTGTTAAAGGTGACTGAAAGACAAAGTATTTCCATATTTTGGCATTTCATGCTTTACTGTTTGAAATTCCATCAATACACTGTTGTCAGTGTTTGTACCTTTTCCGTGTTTTAAAATAATTTAAGAAGAAAGTCTAATTAAAGAAAAAAGCTGTTGGTGATAAGGCAGAGAAAGGCAGGACAAGGACGGTTATTTTGCACTGTTAATAGAAGCACAATGCATGAATCATAGTAGGGTATTTTTCTCTCCCTGAACAGTTTTGTGAAATGTTTATATTCTCAGAAGTTTTTCATTCGTATTTTTGAATGTGTAGTCACATAATCAGATTTTTTTTTTTCTCCAGCAACCAGATATTCTAAAATGACTCTTGAATACTTAAAGAACAAATTGGCAGGTTGGAATCTTTACATTAATTCTGATTGACATTTTTTAAGAAATCAGAGGGTAGATGGTGTATCTTTCCACAGAGCTGCTGGCAATATGGTTTTGCACCTGAAATTCCCTAAAGGGACATGTTTTGCTGCTGTTGCTCTACAGAAATAAAGCCAAGGCTGTTTTGTTTGGCTGTGTGTAAAGATGACAGAAAATGGCTAGATTGTTTTTACTTTATTCAGCTACGAAAAATGATGCTTTCTGGCGTTTTATATGTTGCTTTATTTACCTCTGAGATAACCTTCGCTGACGATTTCAGTTATTCCTTACTTCCCCAGAGGTATTTCAGGCATTGGCGTAGCTGTTTCCCTGCAGATCCCATTTTGGGGAATGCTGCCCATGGCGTAACATCATCGTAGGCAATGGCTTTGCAGCTGTAGCAGAGAATAATCTAAGACTGGATTCGTTCTTCTTTTTTTCCTATTGCTTATAATGAAATAGATTGCTACTTAAGCGGAATTAAACTTTCAAAGTTCATCCCCCCCCACCCCCGTTAACTTTTCTTTGAATTTGAAAGTACTTCATGAGAAGCAAAACAAAGACAATCTCATTAGGATCTGTGAAACTGGCACATATGGGGAGATTTAACACCTTTTGAAGTATTGCTTATGATAGTGATATGTATTAACCAATTGTCTCTTAATGTGGTGTGAACAATGAGTCTGGAGTCATAGCAGGGAAGGATGTTAAAAGCTGTAGTGATATTTGTTGATAAATTTGCAAGAGCTGCAATTGGCTGTAATTCTACCCTCACCCATATGCTTCCCTGCAAATTAATGTGCTGAGTGACTCTCCCGCCCACCTCCCTGTCAAAAAAAAATAAAAATAAAAATAATCCTGGTTTGAAAAACACAGTTATATTTGAATTTACCATTGTATGTTACCCAGTTGCCATGATGTATAAACTTAGATAGTACAAATTTTCCTATAACCAAAGTTACAGAGGTAGAGCTCATGTCAGAAAATCATCTTCCACAGATTATCAAGGTTATTTTCAAACTTTGGAAAAAAAAAAATATCTGCAGCTCAGTGACTAATGCTTCTATTAGCCAAATATACAAAGCAAAGTATGTCTTAAGTTGTGTGCTTTGCTGAAAATTCAAAAAGTGATGTCTCTCTTGAGGCCTGTATAATTCATATAGCACTTCAACCTGTGATTAATTACAAAGGGAACAGAAGCTTTGCTCCTTCCCACTTGTGCTTTCATCAAAACCGAAAATCCTAAAGTAAATCTCTGCTAGGCAGTAAGAGACCCAAGTGACTTGCTAGGCTGATTAAAAATCAGCCATCCTGCCGAGTCTTGAAACAACACCGGGTAAAAGGGGGATCTCTGGAATGGAAACATCTACCAGAGATCAATGCTGTAGAAAGTAACTTTTTTCTGAGGGGAGAAATGACACTGAAAAAGCAAAAGAAGTGCTTCTGCACAAGTGCAAAGCTGATCAATGGGAGACCAGGTAGGACTTTCTGATGTGGGAGTAGTTTGGGTTGGTTTTTTTTTTATTGAAGGTTATGAACTCCTGTTGTATTCTGGGGTTGGAGAGGGGGACGGCAATAACAACATTGAAGCACCATCTTTATTGAATCCACTACAGAGTGAAGCACGCTAGCGAGCTTTGCCATGCAAGAAAGCCTCTTGACTGATGCTCTATTTTGATGTGTAAAATTTTCTTGCTGAAGGTGAATCATCTGTGAGCAGGGAGTTGCTCTCACTAGCAGCCTAGAAGTAAATTTTCCATGGAAAAATGCAACAACATTATTTAAAATAGATTTCTTCATCAAGTAGTATTCAGCTATATTTATGTTCATTTGTGGTCCAGATGCTGTCACAAAGTTTCAAGGTTATTAGAATAAAGTGATGTGTAAGGATGGGGTAGGGAAGGGAAGAACAAGGTTTCATTCTGGATTTTTGTTTGTTTGTTTTAAGCCATTTCTGTTCTTCGTCAACCTATGTCAGCCTTGTATGGTGAAACACTTACCTATAGATCAGGAAAGGTGGAAAAGTGGTTCCTGCCTTGGTTTTGCTGCAGCTGTAGCTCAAGAACGTAAGTGAAAGGAAGCAGGAGCTCAAAACCCATCTTCTTGTGAATGGAGAGTGGGCAGATCCCAATGTGTTGAGGGAAAAGGAGAATATGGGAGTAGTCTGCCTGTCAGGTGGTGTACCGCTTAGGAGAGCTGTGAGAGGGGTATCTCTGGGACCCCCAGCTTTAATTATGTCTCACCAAACATGGCCTTTCTTTGCAAAGGATTACGGTCACCGAGAGCACAGAAAAATATTTGTTTTCCATTACTTCCCCATCCCCAGTTTCCTCCTCTTTCAGATTTTAATATCTTCATTACTCTCAGCAAGAGGTGGGATTGAAGAACTATAAAGTTTGGGGCTTTGGGTTTCGTTACCATCATTAGATCGTGGTGGTGCTGCCCCAGCTGTCCCTTTGTCCCATGGTCCTGCACATGCCTGAGTGCAGCTGGGCACTTAACCAAAATTGTACTGTTTGCTCCCATCAGCAATATTCAGGGAGCTTAAAAAGGAGATCAGAGAAATCACAGAAGCAAAATAAATAATAAAAATAAGTAAGTAAATGGTTCTGCATTTTAGTTTTTAGAACTGCATGAGGAGAGCAGCAGCTGGGGCTGAGCAGGGGAGGAGGGGAGTCGTAATCAACATGCTCATTTTTCAGTAAGCCCCAGATGCAGATCAAGAA
This sequence comes from Falco rusticolus, assembly GCF_015220075.1. Taxonomy (NCBI): domain Eukaryota; kingdom Metazoa; phylum Chordata; class Aves; order Falconiformes; family Falconidae; genus Falco; species Falco rusticolus. The sequence goes on from NC_051197.1 coordinate 32,282,853, forward strand.
ATGCAAAGTTTGTGCTGACTAGGAGACAAGGGCCTCAGTTCTCATCCAGTAGAAAGTAAATTAAAAATAATTATGAAGAATAGCAATTTCTCTGGAAGCGTTCAATGCCTTGCATATTTTTTCCATAGTTGTATTCTTTGCATAGATTAAATGGAATGTCCTGGGAGCTAGTCTGGGAATATTTCATGCACCTATGATCCTCCAGCAGCCATACCCCACCCACAGGGCATGTTCCCTCCAGCTGACAAGCATAAACTGCTCTGGAACTAGCGTTTTCCAGGTGGTGTGACTTTGGAGCTGTTGAGGAGAGGATAAGCAAACTCCTAAGGGTGGAATTCCTAGGCAAGGAAACTCTGAAACAGCAAAGACTACTTTTGTTAATTTGGTGTTCCCATGGACTGAGAAAATTCTGTTTTGAGGGGATGGACATGAGCAACATTTGTGCATCTAAGTGAATATTGAACAGAGGTGAACAAGTTTCTCAGACTTGTTCTAGTATTATCCATGCCCCAAGCATCCCCAATGCTTCATCATGGGTTTATTTCAGTGTAAGGGCAAGCACGAAGCCAGTAAAGAAATCTTCATCTTTGGTCTCCAGTACTTTGACCAACCTCATTTTAAATCAAGATGTCTTTCCTGCATGATAGATTCTGTCTCACCTAATGAGTTAGGTAATGTTGATAGGCCTATAAAGACCATGGATTTAAGGAGAGATTGCAGGTTCTTGGCCAGTTAACTGGTTCTTATTTTATATTTCTGCCGCAGCATACATTACAACATAGGCTGCTCTTCAGTATATCATGGGAATGCAGAGAAAATACAAATAACTTGGCTCATATATTTAAAAGCATATAGAAAGCACTGGCTCGTTCTGTGTGTGTTCCCAGTTCCTCTTTTAAATTATTCTCAGCATAAAGCATGTATTTACATTCAGAACAGAACTATTCACAAGAGGCATGCAGCTGTGGAATGTGTTACATATTGTAATTATAAAGATATATTTGTTCCTTTTTCCCTGCGAATAGATTCTTGTATTGATTTGTTCTTACTTCTGCACACCTACACTGGTGCAACGGGGAGAAGGTTGATTTTATGTGAAACGACTTTAATTGCCTTATCTCTGGGGAAGAAATACAGTCATTGAAAACCTCAGTTACAATTTTGTAACAATTTTTCTAAACAGACTTAAACTAATGATTCAAAACACTTTTCTTCTTAATTAAGACTGTGGTTATAGATGGTTACTGGGATGCTTGGAAGGTCTGGGGAAAAAAGAAAACCTAGAAAGTTCAAGGAAAAAAATGTGAAGTCGAGCACAGGTTTTTTTAGATCGAACGAAGGCTATAGCTTCTGTAAATTGTTTTGAGAAAAAGAATTATCCAGCAGATTCAAAGCCATCTAATAAGTGAAAACGAGGACAAAACCTGGAGTTTTACTTTTAATCCTACAAAAAAGAGCCAACAAAGAGTCAAAAGCCCAAAAAAGATTCTACTCAAATCCCAGACCCCATAAAGAGATCTTTGTGGAACAATGTGACCCTCAGGCTTGGATCTTGTTTTCCTGGACATAAATGGAGACAAAATCCAATACAGTCAGCACATGAGGCCAGTAAGGCAACCACAAGGTGTGTCAGTTGAGGATTAGTTACATGAGCAAGGAGCATTTGTAGGCTTTGAACACTGTTTTTTAAATCTAGCACCTCCCTTTGAGGTAATGTCCCTAAAATTGCTCATAAGCTGGTATGCTTTGGAGATTCTGTTTTCAAAAGCATTAATGAATGTTAAGAACTATTATGCACTCTGTTGGCTATTTTTATTGAGTTGCCTTTTTTTTATTTATTTCTGAATTATTGAGGATCTCCAAAATTACTGCAGCAATACGGATACTGTTACTACAAAGTTCTTAGTTGTTAATATAACCATTATATTTCAGTTTGTTTTAAGAATAGTTAGAATACACCTATTTTTAAAAAAGAGAGGGAAGGAAAAACAAACCCTGTGTTGGACCTGACATATTGACCTCTGAAGATGTGAATCCTCTACAGGCATCCTGCAGTGATATTGAGTGGGGAGAGCTGTACAGAAATGCTGACAGAGAATGTTGCATCAGATAAATAGATCAATTTTCTTGGCAGAATAACAACATTTTTCCTTCTTTGATATGGGGCAAATGGAATTGCTGAGCTGTGTTCTCAGTTAAGATTAGATACATATTTTGAGCCCAAAGCTCCTCTCTATCAGAAGTTAATATTAACAAAAACACAAAAGCCTCTCTGCTTTAAGTATTACTACTACTACTACTACTACTGCTATTAATGTGTGTGTGTGTCTATCTGAAAGTATAGCATGAATGGCTTTTGCTTTTTATCCACAAAGAAATGTATTCGACTCTTTTACAGTAATGGACTGAAATTCTTTGATTCACAATGTTTGCTCTTCTGCGGTTTGGATGAATACAGCACATTCATTTCCTAAATGACTGTACAGAGGTTCTCTCTCTTACACTCCCAAGAGGATCATGTTTTAGTTCTCGCCCCTCTCAGCATCTACCCAAGCTGGATGTTCTTCCTTTGCTTATCTTGTGTTTTCCGGGATATTGTTTTTTCCATTTTTTTTTGTGTGTGTGTGTGTGTGATTATTATAGGCACCTTTCAGCTCAGATGGTCTATTCTTTCATGAAAATGAGATTTTAATTAATCTCTTGCAAAAATTTCTGTCTTGTGTGGATGATGTCACGTTTCCATTATCTAACCCTTAATAACTGATTATAGCCTAATTGAATGTACTAGAGGAAAAACGGCAGGATGTTAGGATATAAAGTTCATTAAGGAAAATCAATTTGCAAGGCTTTAAATTGCATTAAGATCTACCCTTTAAATCATCTAATGTATTTCTTCCTGGTTTGGGGAGGTAAATAGGCACATTGTGGAGAAATATGTACAAGAAGAAGTGGTAGATTTTGTGGGTAAATTAAATTGCAAATGACTGAAGATCAGACAACAAATCCATTATCAATGACAAGCTGCCAAGGTACTCAAAGAAATACTTTGCCAAGTGCCTTGTATTTTCCATTTCTTTGTCATTTAAAAATAAATAAATCCTGCTTGTAGGTTGAACCAAGCTGTATCTCATTTTATTAAAAAAGCCAATAGAGAAGGGTTAATGAATACCATATTACTTGCTCTCCAGGATGGATTTGGCAGCCCCTTTACATGCCAGACTGGATGTTTTTATCTTTTTCAAGTCTATAAACAGTAGAAGCTGCTTATAGTCATATTCTTGGCATCATCATCAGCTGGATGCATTTCAATTAGTGTCTGTTGTGGTACTGAGTCAATATCGTACCTTTGTGAATTGTTTAATAAAAGCAGTCGGCGGGAGACAGCCTTACCTTGGTAGTTAACTCTTGATGGTTACTGAGGACATGGCGATATGCTGATGACCGTTCATGTCCCATGAAACCGCCGTGTTTCTGTTGGGTTCTCAGGGCTAGCTGCGTCTGCCTGGGGCTTCCTGGGTGCCCAAGGGAGACAACGCTGGAGCAGTTCTGGGGAGGGAAGGCAGGGGTGATAGCTGGGCTCTCAGGCCTGGGCCTGCCTACACCATCTTGTATGGATTGGTATGGCCTGGCTGGTACTGGGCCACCTCTTGCTCTCTGCATGACCTCTGAGTTTTGGTACCAGACAACAATGATTTTGTTCAAAAACTACAATAAAGTAATAGACACACACCCCACCCCCCTCCACCCCCACCCCCACCCCCACCCCCCCGATATTACAAGCTAAATTAAACAAGAGTCGGTTCTGAAACAGGAGCTTTTCTCTCTAGCATCCTGGTTTCTTCTTGGTTCTGTTTTGGACTGGCTTTTGGGAATGACGTGAGTTGGTTCATCTATACCCCTTCTCCTCTGGCCTTTGGCATTCAGACATTCCCAGCACAGCTGTGGGAGACCAAGGCCCTGCTTCTGACTGGGACTCCCTTCTGGAGCCAGGCCAGCACAACCGGGCAGCCAGACCTGTTGTGTGACTTCAGCTGTTTGCACGGCACATGGCAGCCTTCCACGACAGGGTATGTCCCCAAAAGAAACCCAGTACCGTGGACATATTCCATACCTGCAATTCTTTGTCCAAGGTCCAATTGTTTACCAGAGTTTGCTGTGGTCTTCCTGTGTATCGGTGGGGATGAGGAACCCAGACAGATCAGCATGAAAAAGCAGACCCGCAGCCTCCTATTTATAGTGATTTTCAGGTAAGATAATTAATTAGGACTTCAAAGGAAGAAGATGGCATGTTTAGCATAAGTTTTAAGTCACATTTTGTCACCTTCCCAGAAGTTGTTTAAAGAGTGGAGAATTGGTACAGTACGTCTTTCTCTTTGAGATGGTTTATATCGAGTTTTTAATTACATTGGAGATCTCTTAAATGTAATTTTGTATGATGGCATCTGGTACAAACTGGATGCCTCACTTTGATCTCCCATGGAATAGAGGTTGACATTAATCTTCAAATGAAGAGTAAGATCAGCAGAAAAACAGAGATGAAATTAACATATTGGAGCATAGCTTTTCTTGTAATCATCACCGTATTAAATATGGAGGGGAGTATTCTCAAAATCAAGTTTGCATTTTGAACAGTGTTAGTGGGGCTGAGTTGTCCTCATTAGCTATTTTGTATTAAATTTGGTAAGAAAACCTATGCTGACAAGCACTGGAAATGCTTTTTTTTTCATACTGTTTTTAATCATTTTAGATCACCTACTAAATATCTTGTAAAATTTTAATGGGTGTCTCTTTCGTAGTAAGAAAAAGGTGAACAAACTGAATATAGAAAATAAATATGCGGTCTTCTCAGCCTTTTCCTCCTCATAATGGTAGCAGAATGAAAATGATGGTGTGTTTATGTTTTGCTTTACTTTCAATTTGCAACCATATTTTCGCATATTTGATATGCCTGGAAAAGCATGTTGCATCCTTCTGCAATGAATTTGCATTTCAGGTACAAAATTTTGGCCAGTTTTCTTGTAAATTTTGCAAGTAAGGCCCCCCCCCCTTGTGGTTTTTTGTTTTGGTTTGGGTTTTTTTTTCAGAATTTCAGAACATTCCATGTCTTCCCTGGGTGTAAATAACACGCTTCAAAATATAAGATGCTCACTCTTATGTATTATCATCCCACAGATGAACTCACAGTGAACGTTTTCATTCTGAATATGTAATATTGTGGGGTTTTTTGAACAGATACATATTTGGAAATGCTAAAGTGGGAGAAGGTACCTTTTATAATTCCTTGTGTTTACTGTGAAAACATCTAAAAATTCCTACAAACATTCATTGAAGTCTTTCTTCATTGAAAATTTTTATCCCTAAAGAATATAATGTATATTTTCTGTGCCAAAAGCATCCGGTTAATTTTGTCCTTATGGTAATTCCAGGGGAGTCACTGAAGTCTTTCTTTCAGGAGACAGATGCTGCTGGCGGGTTTCTGTGTTTTCCTGGCACTGACTGCACCCCATTGCTGCTCCAGTGAGGAGGCATCCAGTGAGAAGAGAAAGACCAACATCCTTGCATTGATCTCTCTTCTATCAGATGGATGAAGATGGGCTTTAAATATGTTTTTAATTACAATTTTTTAATGTTCTTTAATTGAAAGCATAGATTTGCTACAGCCTACTTCATAAAAAATGCAATCTAATTTGGAGTAATGCTCTTTGTTCAACAGGCACTACTACATAGAAGAATACCGCTGTTGAAGGTTGGGGTTCAGAGACTTTGTCAAAGAAGCATGTTGAAAATCAGCAACTACCATTACTATACTCAGGCCTCATCAGTGCAACTTGGACCTAGCCTGAAGCCTGATGAAGTTGTTGGTATGCTTTGAGTCAAGCCTTTAGTAAACCGGCACTTACGCATTCTCCATCCCTTATGTGCCTCCTGCCATCCCAGTGTGACAGTACCCAGTCTGTGCCATATACTGGGGACTTAGCTGTTACTAGGCTCTCTACACCCTCCTTGACTGTGTTTGCAGCAGCACAATAGAGCAAAGCAGAAGAGGGACTCGATGATACATGGTTTCAAAAAAACATCTATTTTTCACTCTTTGCTACAACGATACCCTCTTTTGGGTTCACAGAGAGGGTTTTTGGAGGTGGGGGAAGACAAATACTGTACTATTTTCATGTAAGCTCAAAACACTACCTAATGCACTGCCATTAGGAAATGACATATACTTGTGTCCCTGTGTCTTGAAAGGGCTCATCAGCCACGAAGGTACCTGGTATTACGAATGCACGTTGACACTGACGGTATCTTTCCTTCTTTATGCACAGCACAGCAGAATCCCTGTCATTCAAGACAACTAGAAAAATATGTAACCAGGCAGCCCCAGTTTCTCATTTCTGTAAGAGTTGGGGGCATCTCTGGAAAATAATCTTAGCAAAAAAAAATAATTATGGTTGACTTGCTATTTGCAATTGAGAAAATTTGTCATGCAGCAATTGTCTATTGCTTAGCATGACAAAAAGCTAGACAAATATAGAGCAAAGCTGTAACAGAAAAGCAAAGAAAGCGGTAAGAAATGAGTGGGAAACCAAGTCTTTGTTAGATTAGTGAGTGGCATGATAAGAAAATCCATTGTGTATTTTCTATCAGGCTGAAAATCTATTGCAATTTAGGCAATGAGAAGCTCATGTGCCATTGTGCTACTACTGCTGTGGTTATGCTGCTTGCGGATGGCAGAGGGAGGGAAGCAATTTAATAAATGAAATGTAACCACCTGATGCATAATTCAGTCTTGCAAGGGCAGTGTAGGAAAACAGTATCATATCTAGACAAATTAATCTATCTCAGGTTTATGACTATCTCAAGGCCTTCTCTTTCATTGTCAGTTCAGTCACAGGTATATATGTGATTATTATTTCACATGGAAAGTTATTTTCCAATAGCTGTTTTTGAAAGATGCTCCCTCACAGCAAAATCACTTCAGTGATATATGCTTTCATTTTGAAATACAATAGCAACTGTCAGTCAGAACCATAATTTGTTTTGCTTTGTTTTATTTTGCTCCTATTATTTGTGTATTATCATTTCAGAAAATAAATTTGTATGTAAGCAGTCAGTGCCAGCAGTCTGAAGTTTCATTTGTCATTGTAGGTGTTGGCACCACTGTGGTGCATTACACTCACCAATCCCAATCATAACCAGCTGGTTAATAACAGCTGCCTAAAATTCACTGTACGAAAATATTGCGACAACTTAATAAATACAGAGGGGAAAAGGAATATTACAGAGCTTTGTGGGAGACTGTGGCAGGGAGAGGTTTGGTCCCCTGCCCACAGAGGTGCTGACTGGGCAGACTGGGATCTGCTGGAGACCCTCAGCCAGCTCTGTAAGTGTCAGTCTACACACCATGATTAAAGTCACACAGCAACTGCTGGTGCAACATGTGCTGGGGGCAGTGCTTGAGGTCAACAGGCGGTCCCGAAAAACCTGCATTTGTGATATCACATCTTTGGCCAGTACTGAAGTTGACTGTAGACTCTACCGGAATGGATTATTGATAAAAAAAAAGAGTGAAATATAAGATATTATAAATGGTAATATAATAATATGTATAGGGTTATTATATACCATGTATTATAATCATATATCATACATAATATAATAGATTAAATGATAATGTAATGACAAAAATGAGTACCTGTCAGGACTCTGGATCGATTTCCATTCCCTCTCCCTTCCCCAAATACCACTCTGAATTTGGGCTTCTTTTGTTTCAAGCTTTCATGTCTTTGTTTTACTATGCACGAGCCACTTGCAGCGAACAAGGCACTGAAACCTGCCCAGCTGGCAGTCCGTGCTCTTTCCGAGCAGACGGTTTTGTTTTCTCACAGACCACACCTGGGGAGGGGAGGCTCTCCGCGAGAGGAGAAACCGTTCAGGTGTGAGCAAGCTGCATCCACATCCAGGGGGAGACGGCAGGGGAAGAAAGAGCGATTTCGGGATTGGTGTTAGGGATTTTGTATATGAAAATTGAAGATTCAATAGCTTCTGTTATCTTTAGGACTAGACATGCAGAGTGTGTCTGTGGCTCTTATCCCTCAGGCTATCTGAAAAGATATGGATATTCTCTGCGCTGTGGTGACATACTGAACATCCATACATCTCATTCATGTACCATTGTTCACAAACAGGGTCACGGCTTTAACATCCAGGGACAGAAAAAAATTCTTTTAAATTAGTTCATCTTTATTCTATGCTTTTTATCTAACACCTTCACCATTAGAAAGGTTTGTTTCTGGAAACAATAGAAAACAGCAGATAAGGAAGCAGGCTACAGCAGGTATAACCACTTAGTTTCTGTCAGCTAGACAAGCACGCTTTCTTCCTCCCTAACATAATGGGGAAAAACAAAAAAAAGAAGAAGAAAAGTGAACTAAAGCATGTTTTCATTTGCTAAGTTCCTTCGTGGCTGGAGCTGATAAAACTTTAAACATGCATCCAGAGCCAGTGGCAATGGAAGAAGAAAAGGAAGTCTTTCTCAGTGGATGCCAAATGAAAAAGGAAAAAATCCTGACATTACTCTGTGCTGTAGCAAGGATGGGGAATAAATGGGTCAGAATTGAGGGAAGACAGGTCTTTAGAGGGCGGTTAAATGTGATGTTGCAGCTTAAATTTCTGCTCAGGAAGTCCCTGAACCACAAACTGGCAAAAGCTGGGAGGGAATGATGGAGAAGGGATCACGCTCCTCTTTTCTTAATGTCCTTTCCCCAGCTAACTACCGATAAACACATAATACTGGACCAAATCGAATTCTGTTCTGTCGCTGGGTGGCTTTTTAGATTGGTAAGCAAGCCCCTAGATGCAAGACTGGGGCAAACTTCTTGACAGTTCGATAGTAGCATGGCATGGAGAGACATGGGTAGGAGTGTTCTCACATTTTCTTTATATTTAAATCTTTTTTTTTTAAAAATCGGGATACACTTCTCTCATCTTTCTACAATATCTGCTATAGGAAGTAAGCAACTTCAATCAACCAGCCTATTCAGTAAGGGTAGGCCTGATGTTACCTATTTAAGTAGGATTTATGCCTTGACTCTGCAAGTGTTAATATTCTTTTATACTTAATTTTACGGAGCTGTCAGCAAAGTATGTTATGAGGGAACTAACAGTGTGTATTGTTCACAGTTTTCAATTTTACTGAAAGGTTTGGGAGGAGAAAGTGGCACTGTTTGTATAGATTGGTGTAGGTGGGGACTTTTCCTCCCCGACCTGTCACTCATGACTCTTTTCCCAGGGGAAAGGGTGGTCAATACTACTGGTAGGGACCAACTGATTTTGCACTCAAAACAAAACAAAACAAGTAAAACCCAAACATACTTGCCACCTTGCTTTATTTCCACTTTATAAGGCAGGTACCTAAAGCACGAGGGGGTCATGTCTTCTTTCTAAAAGTGTCTTAAAATGATGAAACATTTCTAAAACCAATAGTTTATTCTTCACAATGTATTTCATGTTAATAATAAATGAAATTGTGAAACTGGCATGATTTCCATCTGCTTTAATACTATCTTTTACAAGCCCATGAAAAGAGAGATTTTGAGAATAATAATCAGATATTGTTATTTCAAAAAACAAAGTAAAGTAGTTACTCAGTTTCTCATCCATAGTATATTTATTTGGAGGAGCTGAGAGTTCCTCATAATCATATCAAACTTAAATTTCTCATTGTATGGCCATCAGGACTGAATCCATATTTCTAAAGCTTCCATTTCTGAGGGCTCTGGAAATCAGATTTTGTTCTTTGTGCAGTGAAATATTAATAAATATTGCATATCAATTTTTAACTTTTCTTTTCTTTGTTTCACTGGGTATGGCTCATAAAAATGTCTCTTATTCCACTTACTGATATCCAAACTAGGCGAAGCAGCATTAAAACAGAGCACATAAATACAGCAGAAATGTAAATGAAAGGATTTTGGTAACAAGACCTGCCTGAAGAAATCCGTACAGACACGGTACGGTAATATATATTTCCTCCAAAATATCTTAAAGATCTTTTGCTTTACCTTCTGCACATTGTAAAACACTCAGGGAATTATAGATTAAGTCCTGAATACATTTAGATCATTATTTCCAATAATAACAATGCAATTCTTTGAACAGTGTGCATTTCATATGTACAGAAGAGCTGTGGAATAAATAAGGCATCTACTGCACTGGAAAAAAGCTACGTTTCATGATTCACTTAGGGTTTGGCAGAAAAATAGGAACAGGTAGATATCTTCACAAAATGATTATGAGCTGTCTAGTGAAGATTCTGTCAGTGAATAATTGCAAGCAATATTTTTTGCCTGTAATTTAATACAGTTTTATGCATGTATATCAACAGTGGAGACAAATCTTGACAAGCTCCAGGCCTCACTTAAGTGGCAGTTTAAAGGCAAAGTTTCTGTTTGCTACAGGCTTACAGAAACATTGAATAGTCTTTTTACTCTGAAGAGCCGATAGGCATCCTCATGGAGCTATGCATAATTCAGTACTTTAAATGGCAAGCACAACTAATTTTAGAAGGTCTTAGGTAGCTTCTTCAGGTCTTACCTGTTGTCAGCTCCTTTCTGGTGATGAGGCACTGGCAGCGAGGGCTGGCTTCTCAAAGCTCCTCTTCAGGAGTTTATGCTCTGTCAGCTCCAAGTTGGCTATCTTTGGCCATTCCCTAGTTTGGGATGTCCAAGCCAGTTGCCTGCAACTGCTGGTTGATTGTGCAGGTACCAATGCCCTTAGGAGCAGCTATACTACCTATAGGCAAGAGCAGCAGGAATGCAGAAGTTCCCTGAACAGGTGTCATGCTTGATATTGCTTGGAGCTATTGCCCTTGGCACACCAGAGACCCTGACCCAGGCAGAGCCCCTGGGGGAGGATGGGACTGTCCGGGTTTTTGGGAACAGGGAGCACTGGGTATGGCATTGGTCCCACCTGTGGAAGGCATGCGCTTCTGCCTCACCAGCAAAATGAAGTGAGCAGACCATGTGCCATCAAGGAGAACAAATGGGAGATCAACAAGCTCTTCACAGTCATGCTCCAGAAGCACATACCAGTCTTACCAGTGATTCAGGGAAAGATGGACAATCCTCAACAAAGCAGTGGTGAGAAACTTCCAAGATGGCAGTGACTGGAAATTTGGCATTTCCCCCAAAACAACAAATCCCCTTCTCTCTCTGTGTTTCTGCAATTACAGACTAGACATAGGGACTACAGGTACAGGGCATTGGAAACAGGTGAGAAGATGATGCCCCATCAGGGGAGGCATCAGAGCTGGCTGAGCCTTAACCAAGAGTGTGCAGTATGAAGAAAGAAAAGGGAGATGATAGCTACTCGAGGCTTTCTCCTGTGGGGGATGAAGACACCTATCTATGCACCTGGAAGGGCAGAGATAGTGGGAGAGGTTCCTATGACTGGGGAAAGGCAAAAGTTGCACCTGTCTTCAAGAAACAGGATCCACTTTCATAACAGTCCCTGAGAAGGTTATGCCATTTCCAAGAACATGCAGATGACTGGATTTGTTTTCAGACTCAGGTGTCCTAGAAATACATCGTTCAATAATAAGATACTCTAGTGATCATATGGCAGAGGGGTCCTCATGGGAACAGATGTGTCTGGGTCAGTGCAGAGTGACAAGCCATAATCTCACCGCACTGACCATTTCTGTTATCCGAGTTATTTATCAGCTGTAGAAGAGACGGGTATGGGAACCTTGATATTTCAGACCGGAAGAGGGCTTAGCTATGCCATATCAGAACTTCACGTCCACTTTAAAATGGAGATGGGCTAGGAAAATGTGAAGAAAACTCATTAAAATGGATACAATACAGCGGATACGCTTCATGCCTGCATACTTGGGTGTGATTAGGTGTATGCTAATTGTCAGGATTAAGGTTCATTAGATAGTCCTAATGATATCGTCTATCTATGGGATCAGTGAGCCATGTGGATGAGTGTCCTTTAGATTGCACTCATAACTGGAGTAAGCACCGAATCACCCTGAAAATCTCTATCTGCAACATTTAGACCATTTGGACTGTTTGACCTAGGAGAACTTTTGGTAGACCTGCCAAAAGTCCGAAGTACTAATGACTGCCTGGGATCAATTAAGTCTCACTGCACAAAGCAGAACAAACAAAAAACCTTAAATTCTGTGGCAATCAAAAAGCATTTATCAAGGAAACTTTATGAGCAGGAATTTGTTCAGTTACACTTCTGTCATGCTGAAAACAGCTTGCTCTAGATTAAATTAATTTTGGGGGTATGTGATGGGGAGTCACTGACATGAAATGAAAAGTGATAAATACCAATAACTGGATGTTGGATCAGTTTTCCTAGGTTGGGCAGCTTAATTACCTTCACTCTGGTTTGACGAGCTCACCCTTAATAACTTTTTGGCTGTGTATCTTTATAAATCATGTTTTCACAAATCTTGATATTAAAAAACCCTGTCACAATAAAGTCCCTCAGAAATCCTGTATGCTTTACCAGTCTTTGCCTGGCCTACTTTAGAGATTAGTTTAATTTAGGTGATACTTGATTCCCCACTGTTGTTGTTTTTTTTTTTTTTGCTTTTGCTTTTGCTTCTTGTGGAGATTAGCTTTATATAAACATGTTATCCATAACACAAATCAAAGTAGCTAGAAATAGTAATATAGTATGGTCATGTATATTCATGGTTGTTTGATGAACGAAATACATTAACATATTTCTAGATTCTCTGTCATTCCCTTCCTTTTTTTTTTTTTTTTTCCTTAAAAGAAAAAAAGAGAAAGAAGGAAAATGTTCTAGTAAACTCATGTATTTATGAGAGTGGAGTTATCAAAATGGGTAGGGTAATAACGCATTTTTTCTCTTTAATTTGGTGATTTGTAAATTAACGAGAAAAAAATGTTTTTCTGGTTCTATCAATCAGTGATGTAGCAGATTCTGCTTTTATAACTAAATGCAGTATTTCCTTCTCCCCTTCAATACGGGGAAATCAAATGCTTTTGAAATAACCACCAGCACCTCTTTGACAAGCGGGAGCACCAACAGTGGCATCAGAGAGCTTGCAGCACTTCTGCACACATTGTCAGATGGACTTTATGATACATATTATATATTTTTAATATTTTTTTAAATTTTATTATATTTATTATATATATGCGACAGTATTGCTCATACCGAGTTTATTAACTGCCGTTTAGTATTACGGCTGGGAGACATCCCTCCATGCAAGCCCTGCGGTATGGTGTGTTGCTACCCAGGGGAGGGAAAGGACGGCACCTCATCCAGAGGATTTTGCCCTGTGTTAACACGTGCCCAGCCCATCGCCCAGTGCTCGTCCCACCCTGCGTTCCTTCACTGATTTTTATAATAAACAGCCCCACCAGAGGCAAGTATCTCATGGTGTTGTGCCTTCTGTGATCCTGTAAGATGGCAGAATTCCTGGTCAGTAGACTTTAATATTGGGGTAATTCTTCCTTTGCTGATTTACAAAATCTCAGTCATTCTGACCAACCTGACAAAGGTGCCTAGAAAGCCAAAGGTCTCCCTCATATCTGAGGATCTCTGGTGAGCTGGCCCAGGGCTCTCCCTAGGTCGGGGAAGCAATTTTTTTTTACAGCCATAAGGGTTACAGACAGGCTAGTCTGTACCTTGGGCCTTGCACATATCGTGTAATAGGGTGCTGGGCTGTGCAGGTTGAGGCCAGCACACTGAATAGGCTGTATTTACTGTTCCCCCATGGAAAATCTCCAGTTTCTGATCGTGAGGGCTTCTAAGGAGCCTCACAGAAGAAAGGGAGAAAGGGGTTTCACTGGATGTGGCTGTTGAGACGACTTTATTACTGAAGTTAAATGACTGACTCCACAAATCTCAGTAGGCCACTCTTCAGAAAAATAAAACTATAGCTTCCCTACTTCTCTAAATATTTTATACCTCATGCAGATGAAACTGATTTATATTTTTTTTTTAATATCTTGGGCTTTGTCTGAGGTGGAGATGGTCAAAGATTAGATTTTCTATTCCACGTAACAAATGTGATTTGACAAAAAATGAGAAGTCATTTATTCATTTGTAAATGAAAAACTTGACTTCTCCAAAGAGGAAAAACTTGGAGGAAAACAAAAAAATAAGAAAGATTGGCAATAATCATGAAATTGCAAAGCCTGGAGTGAACTGCAGGCTGGCATCCAGGTGCTGGGGATCCCCCTCAGCGGTGGCTTTCAGCCCCTCTCTGTTCCCACGTCCTGCCCAGCACAGGGCAGAAACCAGGAGACCCGGAACAGGAGGTTCTGGCTTCTGCTCCTGCATCAGAGTGTCTTTGGACTCTGAGAAGATGACAGGAGCTCTCCAGGTTTCTGCAAGCTTGAGGTGTAGGAGGGAAGCCCTGATTAGACCTGAGGTTCCTTCGTAAGGCTTTCATTACTGCTTTGTTGCCAAAAAAGATAAATGAAGTGACACTTACTGCTGCAAGCTTAGATAAGCATGAAGAAAGGAAAACCTGACAATTACCAGTCTGATCTAATAACGTAATAATGTAAGAAATTGAATTTGATACACAGTAAAACAATATGAGGCAAAGGAGATACTATAATTAAGGAAATAACTTAATACATATATGTTTAATTAAAAATACCCTTTATCTGAGAACATGCACTCTGTTTTGAATAGTAATTTGAAATCACTAAAGCTCTAGTTGAACAATGTAATTTTCATTTAACACTAATCTTGGACCTGCACATTGAAGACATTCAGCCCAGTGGAAATTAGATTTCAGTGAATTGTTTAGTGGTTTGTCTCATGGTTCCCAAACTGTTAAAAGTAACTTGGATCATGGAAGGCCAGCACATAATTGCCCTTATTGCATAATGTTAAGGTTAACATTTAGCAGTGTCCAGCTTCAACTATTCCAGCTGACAATAAAATAACATTGTCAGGGCTGTAACTTGTAATGTCTATAGCTTAAAAAACAAAACAAAACAAAAAACCCACACCCAAATTTTAATTCCCAAATAGAATTTTGAATCATTGAATTCCTCTTAGCATTTATTTTCAAATTACATTCATTTTGAATAAAATCATAGTGAATAAGTCTAGTTGCTTTGTGCTTTATACTGTATATTTATAGAAAGTAGAAAAAATAGTATAGCAGTGAAAAAGCATTCCTTTAGTGGTCTTCTCTTTTCTTCTGCTTTTGTTATTGTTGCTTGTTTGTTGGGGTTTTTTTTATTTGTTTGGTTGGTTATTGTGTGGGGTTTTTTTCCCGTTAATAAAATATCCTGAAAAAACACATGCATTTTACCAAATGCTTCCAAAACCAATGGCCAAGTAAAACTTGTCCATGCAAACTCAGGTAATGTAAGAAACTGAAGATTACAATTTCAGAATGTGACAGGGTGTGAAGAGAAGCTGTATTGATGGAATGGTGTGTTCCAAGACATTTCTGATTAGCTACAGGAATGGCTTGGTGCCTAACCACTTTATTATCTCATTGCATTCATTCTTTTACTACTTTAGTGAATATTTTCCCCTTTGTTTCTGTTATAATTTTGCAAGAATTAGAAAAAGGCTTATGGAATTAAAACCTTTGTTTCAGTGTTTATAAAAGCTCCTAGGATGTGATGTTTTTTTCTTCCTAAATCATCAAGCTTAACCTCAGATTTCTTACCAGAAAAGTTAATCCACTTATTGAAAAGAATAAGATATTTCACTGACTTTTCTTTTATTAAAGTTTCCACATGTCCTCTCTCATTGTCTCAGCTGGGCATTTAAGCTGCTTCCCGTAGAGTTGTAAATGCTATTTATAAACACTGCTTTCTGACAGTCAGGCTTTAGACAGCCTCAGTCCTTGCCAAACTGTGTGCCTTCCAGAGGTGTGCTCGGTGGGACGATGGGGCCAACGACACCTGCAGCTCGTGCTCTCCCCTCCTCCCCTCCTTGCGCTTGGTGTGGGAATTTCAGATTAAATATATTATAGCAACCTTCCACATGTTTGCGTCATGAAAAATATAAATGAGAGATGGAAATGCTGACGGTGCTGGTGATCCTGGGGAATGAGTGTTCCACAGACCAAGCAGTGAGAAATCCTTTTCTGCACGTGGGAAAGTCCTGTGGAGATGTGAAAACGGGAATTCCTACTGCGGTGTGGTTGGTTAACAAAGCCAACAGACACAGGGAGAAGTGAGTAACTTCTCTGTGCCTATAAGCATCTTAGGATAGGGTTGGAACCTGACCTCAGCTCAGTGCTTTTTGGGAAGCTAGTGGGCCAGAAGACTTTGATGTATTGCAATGGTATCTACTCCTGATGATTTACTCTGACTTGGAGTAGGTAATCCCTTCAAGAACGTCTCCTAGATTTCCAGGAGATAGCATTACTTTCCTCAGTCTGGGAGATAACAAAGACATTTCAGAACAGTGTGTCACTCACACTGATTTATTAGACCAAAACAGTCTTAGCTAGCAGGGGTCGTAAAATGCACATGAATTGCTGTAATTTAGGCTCCTCATTTACATGAAAATTAGTTCCTTCGGAGAAAGATTCTGTATGAAACAGACATTTGAGCTTTAACAACCTGTGTTTTAATAGATCTGAGGCATCCAGGGGCCCTCTTCAACTCTACAGATTGTTTTTTGCCCTCCATTGTGCCATGACAATGAAGTGCATGGAAGCTGCAGACTCCTCCGGTGGATGCTGCACAGAGGGCAGGTAGGTGCTGGACCCTCTTCGCCACACAGACCAGGCACTCCGGGCTTGCAATGCAGCCTCAGGCGAGTTGCTTATGTTTAAAGCTGATCATTGGTTTTCTCTGAGAAAATGCCAACTTGTCTAATACTGAAACTGTAAGAATGAACTTCGTTTGAAGAATTTCCTGTCCTAGGATTCGGGTTTATTTGATTTGTTCCACAAAAGGCCACATCGACGAATTATTTCAAAATGTAAAACTAATTTTCAGTGGAAATTTTGAAGTAAAATAAACCGGAATATCAATGAAATCTTTTAAAGTTTTTTGAAATTAAATATTTCAGGGGATCCAATCCAACCTGAGGGAACATCAAGTCTGAAATACCTCAACTTTTGCTTTATGTCCCAATTCAGGATAAATTTTCCTCATAAAAAAATTCTGGTAGAGCTGGTTATCTCTTTTTTTTTATTTATTTATTTTTTATTACCATGCTCTGTTTAATAATGCTTCAACATCAGACTCTCCCGATATTAAATTATTTTTTTCACTGTAAAGGCAGCAGCAGATGTTCTAAGCCGTATTTCTTTTGAAACTGTAATTTTTTCCTTGTCACTTTGTCTTCTTTTTTAGCTTCTCTCTATCTCGCCGCCACCCCTGAGAAGCCCAGCAGACCTGAGCCCTCAACATTTTCTTGATCCGAAAAATACTGTCCCATGTGAGGACTTAGTGTGGCATGGGAAAAGGCTCCATCCAGTTGAGACTCGATGCTAGTTTTCATTAAATTGCATGGTAAGACTCCAAGTATTTTTCAGCTGAGGCAGAAATGCCTTGTGTAGTTCCATGCCAGGTAAAACCTCAGAGAGCTAAAACCTCATTGCTTCTACACAGCGTGGGCAACCCTTGCCTGGTTCTTAATGAAAATCTGCTGTCTCTGTTCCCATTAAGGTGATAATTTTCATATCCCAGTTATTCACTGCCAACTAAAGTTGAAGATCTTTGTTTTTGCTCTATAACTTCAGGTGGGGCTGATGAAATACAATAGTCTGGATGGCTCTGATGATTAAAGACTTGCATATGTCTGTATTTGAATGAAATAAGGTGGATTTGTTTTAAGAAAACCCACCATTTTTCTTATTGACTGTGCATTTTAAAAGCAACACCATAATGAGATGGTAAAATCATTAAGAAATATGTGATCTAAATAACAGGCCTGTGGGAAAACAGATTTGCTGTACGAAAATTAACTTATTTAAATAAACCTGTGCAACCGAAGTCATGCGTATCGCTGGCAGCGTGATACCCATGAAATCACGGCTCACCATAACCAGCACAAGGCAAGGCCCCGCAGGGCTCCGGATTCACTGTGCATGTGGAGCATTGCAGGGAGTGAATTAGGTATGGGAGGAGACCAAAACAGCTTCCAGAAAGTTAGCTGATTTTCTAGCTCAACAAGCAGCCACGATAAAGTAATGCATATTTAAATGTTCCGTATTCTTCGTCAACCTGATAACTTTATCTACAGCTTTCATGTTCTTTATTCTTTAAGTACTTCTCGTAGGTGCTAGCTATTAAGCTCACATACGTTCAAATGGCCTGAGTGCACTGCTGCCTGGTCCATCTTAGAGAGTCGTGTTGGGCTAATGACACAGTTTGAGAAGCCCCCTAGCCTAGCTGCTCAAAGATGGCCTGTGCCTGTGCCTTAGCATTAGTATTAGCCTGTAATTCACTGAAATAAAGCTAACCCATTTCAATGAGGTCTATAACAATTTAAGTGTCCAAACATTAGGGTATTGTACCAATTTAGGAAACTGGCCTTTTAAACTAAATTAGTTATATCAATGCGTTTATCCATTTATTTCTAATTTAACCAATGTCTCTAAACAGAATTTGGTGATAGGTAATTGCAAAAGACAGTATGTCCTAAGAACCACTTCTCCATTTTGAGTTTTACCCAGGAGAATAACTGAATTTCTGTTTACTAGGCTTACACAGCATCGAGGCATTGCTTGTTTACTACAAAAGCCATTGAGAGTCTCATTTGGATTGTTAGCAAGCCCATCACAGGTGAAACTCAGACTGTTATCTCTTGGGTGCCTTTTTTTCTTTTAACCTCTTAAGGACAGTAAGTATAAATAATACCTAAATCGGAAAGAATTCACATTTTGGAAAAAAGTAAAGGGAGTAAAAACAGCTGATAGGAGAACACTAATGCAAAGCAGTTCTGACTGGAACAAGCTGAGCCCTGTAAAATAACTTCAGGAGAGTTTGGGAAGCAAAATACTCACTGTTGAATCATAAAATGTGGACCTAGCAGAGACATTTAGCTTTGCAGCACTACCCACGGCCAGCCAACACCTCAGATAATTACTTGCAATTCTCTGTCCATAAGGGAATTTTAATTTACCACTGCTTTCCTTGCTAACATCCCCCTCTGCTCCAAAGCTGCTAACAACCATTTCCTCTCAGACTGTCAAATCAATTAATATAATTAAGATAAACTCAGGCTGCCACCTATAGTTGTAGGTGGCAAAGCCATTTTAAGGAGTATGCACATTTGGCCCATCACAGCTGACACAACTTTGCCTTTCCTGAAAAGTCATTGTCACCTTCCCTCGGAGGAAGCAAAGCCTGCGTGAGCCCCTTGTGCTGAAGCTGTGGTAGCTCTGCTGTTTTATGCCTCTTGCCTGTCTCTCTCTTTTTGCTCTCCTTTTGAACAAGTGGTATACATGAGACTTGGTATGTAGGTGATCTGCAGAGGTTTAGTGACCTCTGAGTTTTCCCTGCTAGCTAAAGTATTTTCGCTAACCCAAACAGTAGGGAAGAAAAGTCCATGAGCTGGCAGCTCTGGGGGCCAGAGATCTTTGGCAAAGGGTCTTCGGTAACCAGAGGGTGCTGTAGCCCCTCTCAGTAGGAGAAGGCAGGAGGGCATCTCCTCACCTCCACCAGGGCAGTGAGATGACTTGTGCAACTGACCCAGTTGGGCAGGAGTGACCTCTAGCACAGAAGCAGTGATAAGCACCTGGGCAGCACCTTCTTCAGGAAGAGGACATGGTATCGTTGCTTTAATCCTCTTCCCACTGGGGAATAAACTACATGGGTATCAGGATGCTTTATATCAGCATAACTGGATCAATGAGATGCACGGGAAACTAGTGTTTTGAGGACAGCAATATTATTAAAATGATGCGATCTTTGTGTCAGGAGTAGCTCAGCAGGGGCCCAGGTGATGGGGAACTTGCAGCGTTCTCTAGCTTTTTTTCATTGACATTTAACTTACAAAAATACTCTCATTTCCAGCTGTATACTTTGATATAATATGGTAAAAAATAAGTTTAACAGCCTTCTGCAATTTTCTGTTGGCTTCCCATCTGTCAAGTCTTTCTTTTATAGTTGAGCTAGCTAGCTTATATTAGTCATTTGGGAGGTACTGCATTGATTTACATTACAGCATGTCATAAACCAGTATGTGATGAATCTAGTGTGCTAATAAAAACTAATGATACAAGTAGAACAATATAAGGTGGGACAATGCTAATGTTATAACTTTCTGAGAACATATAATTAAACCTTCCTTAAGCTTTCTACTATTCTATGTGGGCTTTTCCCCAGAATCTCAAGGTTACATTTACATATTATTTTTAACATGGCTTAGTATTTTTGCTGAATTCCTCACCACAAAGGAGAACAGTGGTGCATATATATTTTTAAAATCGGCAATGGATTTGTTCTATATGTAACTTTTCAATTGTTCTAGCTACATAGAAAATTCTCACTTCCATGGAAATCGTTGCTTGTTTTCATTGGCTGAAAATCTGGTCATCTGTCTTATTGATTTTACTATTTAAAACCAAAATGCTGTGCTTTCTCCACAAGAAAATGAGGAAAAGATGTTCTGTCCTGAATATGGAAGCAATTCTCCGTTCCTATGTCTTGATGCAGTGAGGCACAGGCATTCTTCACACATTGGGTCTGACAGGAGAGAAGCTTAGCAGAATTTCAGGTGTCAAGAACAATTAGCGTTAATTAAAATTATATATTTGTTTGTCCCCCAAGGGCCTCTACGCTAGTTCGATGATAACATGCAACAAAAATATTGGGGGACTTTTTCCTTCTAGCTGCCCGTCTGCTAAAGCAAGTACTTTTTCGCCTGCTCGGTGGGTGAAAAGTCACTCCCTCTCTGGTGACACAAAGGGACACCTTGCGACTGTCCCTCTGCTCTGCCACTTTTTCTGTGGCACCTTGACCTGTGTGCAGGGGGACTCTGCTGGGGGGGGATTCACCATATACATCATTCATGAGTACTCGGCATTACACATAGTAGATATTTACTGTGTAATGAGGCTGGGTTAATATGTTCGTTCCCCCTGTGATGAGGAAATGTTGCTCTCAGTTGCCTTTCAGAATAAGCCAATGCTTGAGTTGCCATCTTCTTATTTTTTGCTTTTATTTTTTCCCTTAGGGTATAAAACCTTTTAAAAGAGTTTGAAAACCTTTACACAGCTGTATTTTTCTTGTGAGTTGCTAAGTACTACCATCTGAAATATTTCTTTTCTATGTTTTTATTTTTCCTGTCTTGTGTATTATTAATTCAGATACATTTGCATAGCTTAAAATCCCACTGTGTCCACTACCAAAATGGAATTTGGGTCACAGACAACTGAACCAGTGGGATGCAGGTTACATTTTCATTTTTCCTTGTTTTATGACATAGTAAATCACTGTTACTGCTATTAGAAATCAGATTAGGTCTCTCTCATGCATCTGCAGAGAAGGAAGGAGGTTAATTTTTTAGATTGTGTAAGGGCTATATGCATATGTGCAACTTTTGTGTGCAAGGAGCTAGGGAACAAATTGTGAACATGCTCATAATTTTCTCTGTAGGATAAGACTAATATTTAGATGAAGGAAGTGATCAGTTCCTGCCCAAAGCCACAAGAGAAATTTTCCATCTTTAAAGCAAATGACCTCCCCGGTGATGGAGCTCTTTTGCACCTATTCCAGTGCAGAACGATGCCAGCCATCGTGATGTTGGAGGAGTGTGCAAGAGCATGGAAATTCATATATCCCTTGAAAACTTGAAGGTTTTTGTAAAACCTGCTTCAGCCTCTCCCTGTCCACTTTAGATGTAAAAATAATAAAATATTCTTCTGTACATCCTTGCTCCTTCCCTTCCTAGGAAGCTGTGTGGCACAGGCTCCCCACCAACACTTTCCTTGCTAGCTTACGCTGGAAAGGTTAATAATGGAGAGAATGTGTGATGAGCCTTAGCCAACAGATTTTCCCAGAGAGAATAAATCAGCACAAGCCTGCTTCTCTGCTGTCTTTTCCATTGAGATTCAAAGCCCTGGTGACTGCTTCAATTACTAATTATAAGTTACATTCAGCCATGAAGGGAACAGAACAACAGCCACCATGTGACTTACGTGAATAGTCACATTTTGGTGCTCCAGCTTGAGTCTGGATTGCTGAATACTGATGGACTGCAAAAATGTCTTGTCTTTGGGTCAAAGAAAGGAGAAAAATCTTTAAACGCAGGAGAAAGAAAAAAGAAAAAGGAAAAGGAAATAAAAAGTGTTGAAGAACATTAAAGAAAGAAGAGAGTTAGCTTAAAACTGCTTCATGATATTACAGGCTGACTATTACGTTAAAATTATCACATAAATATGTGTTCACTGAGGGGTTTTTGGTGGTTTAAGAGTAGTGGAAGAATGTGAGTGACACAACATGTTTTCCAGGGTTCCTTTCTCCACTTTGTCTCCTAAACTCTGTGTGTCTCATCTTCCTCCATCTTGAAGACTCCCTTCTGATTTCCCACTCCTCGCCTCACACTAGCACCTTGATATTCTCCAGTAGTCTCTTTTCCAGTCCTGTGCAGCTTCTACCACCTCCTGGCCACTGTCTCTATTTGATTATTCACCTATTGTGACTTGTTACACCCCATTATCTTACTCCATCTCAATTTTCATCTTCGTTCTTTGACTCTCTACTTTCATTTCTGATTCTGTGTTCCAGTTGATTCATCACCATTAGTCCAAGTCCATATTATAATTAAAGATTCAGCTTTGCTCTCAGCTTGCCCTTCTCCATTCTCTGACCCTGGGTCTGCTTTCTTTCTAGCTGCTATGGAGACTTGGCTTATGAAGTTCCCACATCCTTCAACCCATCTTTCTCCCTTTGGACTCTCATGTCTGCTATAATTTCTCCATCCCCAACTACATCACCCTGAACACAACCCTACCCTTCTGGATGTCTTTTATGAGTTTTGTGCTGAGATCTTACTTCTAGCAGAAGCTCAATTACTTGTTGGCGTAGCAAATAAAATGAGGTGTACTGAGTTCCAGCAGAAGATGGGAGAAGATGTCTTGGCCCACGCAAGACAGACTGAAAGCTCTGGTTTTGTGGACTAGGACAGGTATTCAGAACTGTGAGCAAGTCAAAACACTTGATCCTACTTATAGCTACAGGATTATGGAATCGATTAGATCTGCTATTTCAAAGTTGTGGTGTTACTAGGCAAGTCAGATGTCACAGTAACAGAGGACACCAGGAAACATTGTCTGGGACATTGAGGAGATAGCAGAGTGGGCAAAGAGATGTTAGTTAGTGTCTTCAGTGGTCCAGCTCCAAGCCCACTTTCCACCTTGAAATGTGGTTTTGCACCAAGGTTACGGGACATGACGTTGACTGGTTCACAAGCAAATTTTCCTTGCTGTGAACCCAGGTGATGAAGCGGGAAATGCTGGCAGAAGAAAAGAAACAAGCAACGTAAAATGCTAAACCAGGCCTTGCCTTATTCACCCAAAGAAGTCTGCAATGTTAAAAGAAACTGAAGGGAATCAGGAGCCCACACTGGTGATGGAGGCTGAGTGGCTGATGTCTCTAAGATCCTTTCAAAGCCCCAGTCTAAGAAATTGCAACTTGTATTAAATGGCCAAGACCAACAGAAACAGTCCATCAGTTTGGCTGCTTTAAGTACTTTCTGATTTACACACTTGGAGGACTGTAGCCTGATGACCTCTGTGGTTCTGGGGTTTTTTCTATATAATTTTTTTTTCTCTTTCATGATCAACAAAATGGAATCTTATATCAGAATATTTGAAAAGAGGAAAGGATGGACCAAGTGATCTGTGAATAAAGATAATCATAACCACCTGAAATTATGCAAGCATAAAGCATCATGGTAAATTAATAAGCAAGACAAGTTTGATATGCCACAGACAAAAAATAACCTAAAGTGATCAGCTGTTCATCAAATATTTACAGCTGAGAACAAATTACAGGGTAAAAGATGGTCAAAAGTCACCAGAATAATGTCAAATTATATCAGTAAGAGAGACCTCAATTTACTTTAGTGTCTGATGTTTAGAAGCAAACACTGATGAAAGAAGAAATGCTTGAAAATCTTTATGAAAATGAGTTCTGTACAAAATCACCGCCTTTGGAGCATCTCTCATCTGTGTGTTTGCATTAGGATTAAAAATTTGTCTTTTCTTTTCTTTTTTTCATTTTTTCTTTCTTTCTTTTTTTTTTTTTTAGATCAATCATAGATGTAAGAACAACTACATCAGCAGTTTTCTCACCAGAGAACTGAAGAAAATATTCAAATATGTACTTAGTCTCAGCCTTGACGATATTTGAGGGTAGTTAAAAAGCCTTTTCAGTGAGAAATTTGATGCAATTAACCAGCTTCCGATTTGCCGTATCAGCAAATCACATACTTGTGCGATGCAGACAAATGCTGACACACAGCTAAGAAAGTTTTCTGAGTTTACTGGTAGACTGAGCTGAATAGATTAAAAATGTTTTGATGCATAATCTTAAAATAAGCCTGTTGGTTAAAAAAACCAACTTTTTCACATATTAGTCAAATAGCGTATTTCAATAGATGAACTTGTAGAGATCTAGCAGAGGTGGATCATTAGTATGGCAGGATTCGTTCTTGCTTTCAGACAACATTTAGGTACCACTTTTTTTGGTAACAGTCTTACTAATTTGATCCATGCGTGATTATTTATGTATTTATTTTTACACTGCAGAAAGCTATGATGTCACTCTTGCTCCCAGACACCATCCTGGTCTGATTGCTTAGCGTTACTAACTTACCTGCATCAGAATATATGTGCTGTTCAGGGTGCACAGCTTTCTGCTGAGCCTTGGACAGCACACAGTTGTCTTTCTTTACATTGGTGACACTTGAGAATGTTGTCACAAATTAATTAAAGGTGTGAAGTGAATGCATTAATTAAAATCCATGAACACCTGCATGGATCCTCTCAGTCATAACTCATATCATGTTAAATTGCTTTATCATAATAGCAGACCTACTTTGGGATTGAACAGACCTGTAAAGGGTGCTTATGAAAGGAACAAGAAAAAAAAAATCACTTGCAGGGGCTTTGGCTTTGCGATAGCCTTGGAACATGGCCCAGTCTCATCAGAAAGTATGAGAACGCCTTAAGCACACTTGGGACAAGATAATTTCAAATGAAGGTGACACTCGTGGTCTGAGACAGCTAGTGAAACACCATGATTTTGAGAGGGTTCTGCTTGGGGACTTAAGATTTAGTAGCATGTCAAACTCAAAGTCAACACAGCAGAATTTAATGCTGTGTAAATGGGAGCCAAAGACAATGCCCTCATGAATCCACGAGATGGATGTGCATGCGTTTCCCACAGCTGTATTCTCCAGCACCAGAGTTCTGCTGTGAAATAACAATCATTTCTAGGAAAAAGAAAAACACTATCGATTTTCAGTTCTCAGTGAGGCTTTCTGAAGTATTTTTAAGTGAGAGAAGCCTTTACAGTTTTTAAATAAAAATCCTCATTTTTGTAATCAGTTCAGGTGGAATAAAATTGTGTGAACAGCCAAAATGGGATAGCGTTGACTAGCTTTTAAGACTGATTCTTAAAGGAAGTAGTGAGTAACAAATAACTAATATATCACCCAGAAAGACGTACAAGGCCCAAACCAGCTGGAAGTTCACTTGCAGCTGCTTTGGTTTCCATCAGCAGCATAT
Source organism: Falco rusticolus (assembly GCF_015220075.1). Taxonomy (NCBI): domain Eukaryota; kingdom Metazoa; phylum Chordata; class Aves; order Falconiformes; family Falconidae; genus Falco; species Falco rusticolus. The sequence goes on from NC_051197.1 coordinate 32,308,570, forward strand.
TGTGTGACTGAAAGGATTTCACCTGGCAACTTTCAGCTCTACTTAGCAGTCGAAAGATGTGGATAAAACATGCTAAACACTGCAAGAAAACAAAGCTGCCATTGTAATATTTGAAAGCTTTTGTTCCATGAAGTTCATGTGGTGCTTTAGGGCGGTAACACTTGCTGAAAGTGAAGAGGTGTTTTATTGTATGAGTTTCAATGCAGCTGAGGTAACTTCTTCCTCTTCCTTATAAACTAGACACTCTTAGGAGTAAATAACATCCCAGTGAAAAGTTAACTGCCTCTTCGTACCAGGACATCCATCCTGATATCAAGCCATGTACCATTTTTTAAACATGCTTGATGCATATTCTCTATCTCCTTTCATGCAGACTCCTCTCATACGTCTGTCTTTCATTTTAGAGACCTCCTAGTTTCCCAGTTTCATATAGATGTGATGTCTGCTTTCTAAAAAGGCTGTGCTCACACTAGCTAAAAGTATGTTGAATTTTTGCCTATTCTTTTACTAGTACCACACACAGACTGTTACACTTTACTGGGAATGTACTCATTAGAACTAGATGGATTTTTTTTAGTCAGATGTCATTTATTCAGATTTCTTTCCGATCAGGAAACAGCTTCAGAAAAGAAAAATTGCTTGGAGGATTGATTTCAATTAATCTTGCATTGAAAACTTAATGAAAAGTTTTGAAATTGTTGAAAAATCACTTTTCCTGTCTTTCCTAGGTAATAATGTTTCATTTTTGGCTAGACTGAACTTTAGTTCAGGCATCTGAGTTAATGATACAGTACATACAAACTGGAAAGGGATAGAAATCTGAGAGACGTATTTCAAAACCTTGGAGGAAAATAAGTTGAGGTTATTTCTTTGCTGTGCAGCCTTCCCTTCTCCACCCTAAGAGGAGAAAGCACTTTTTAGGTGTGTTTTCCTGGGTCCTCCATAGTGTTCATTTACAGGCTTGTTTAAAAACTCAGTGAAGTGCTTATTATTGCCTGTGGCAATGCCTCCTACGGTGAGGTTTAGGTATGTTAAATCCTTCTGTCTCCTTAATTCCTTTGGCAGCAAACTGTGGAGATACAAAGAATTTATTGTCAGTGAAATTATACTAGTACTTAAACGGTTTGAAAGAAGTGGTGCTTTCTGTTGTTGTGCAAAAGAACTAAACAAATGCTTGTAGATTTCAAACGGTTTTAGCAGCTCTCGGGGCTGAAGTCAAAGGACTTGCCTCATTTCCAGGGTTTTCTTTTTTTCATTTCCTCACTGAAAAGAAAGAAAAAGAGAGAAGAGCTAAAATGACAAGCCAAAGTGCCTATTTGCTGATGTTTCCATTTTCTTGCTATGCTACAAAAAAAAAAAAAAAAAAAAAAAGAGGTGGGTGGCAGAAAGAGAGTCTTGTGGATCTTGTGGAGTTTGGTGGCCAGAAGCCTTTTAAAATTAAGTTAAATTAAATTGTTTGAAATGTGACCTTTGGCAAGATGTTTCAGTCTTTCTCATCCCCTTTCCATTCCCCCTACCTCATTGCCATTCCCATTTGTAGAGCACAGCTAATTTAGAGCATCTGCCTCTGAACATTATGAGGTTGTTATCATGAACACTGCTGTGCTGGAGAATATTTCTGTGTAAAAGCAGAATCTGTCATTTGTTTGACGGAGGCTGCAAGTAGTCTGTGCCAGACCAGAGGGTGCTCTCATCAAGCAGCAAGACAGCTGAAAATTAGCAAAACTGGTTTGCTGCAAACATATCTGTAGGAAGCTGAACGAATGACACATCCAGGAGCTGGTTGTCCGGGGACAGCCACTGCAGCTAGGTTTTGAGCGTGGAAGGTATAGCGGAGTCAAATAGATAAGGAGAGACAGCAGGAAGACATCTAAATAGCTTCAAAATATTATCAGGAAGAAGGTGGCTGGGGACAGGAGCATACACGAACCCCCTGGGGAGACGGTTGGTTAATTGGAGATTCATTGAAACATTCAGAGAAAAAAAACCGTGGGGTATTTGGCTGGGGTGGAGGGGGAGTGTCTTCATGGCAGTGTTTTTCTCTTTGGTTGGTTATAGTAGTGAGAGAGGACTGAGGAACTCCAGTTTTGGCAAAAAGCTTGCTTCAGCACTTTGGAAACTACATTTATACACAGAGACAAAGTTAACATCTATCCAAAGGAGCACCACGGTTTGGGCTGTGTTACTGGCCATGTACACTTGCTGTGGTGTCATCTCGATGCTGAGGGTGACTGTGAAGCCAGGTTCTTCTTTCTGCTACACAGAGAAAACAAAGCCAAAGGAAGAGGTTGATCTCTTCGCATTCCAGAGCCATTTCATGGACTACATCACTGACATTTGAGCAACCTCCACACATTGAAGAGATTAGCTTAAAGAAGTTTTGGAAAGACAGAGTACACTAAATGTTTTCCCAAGGCATGGACAGCAGGTGCCACAGATCTGCACAAGGGGAGGAATCCACCTGAATGATTGCTGGTTTTTTCAGCGTTTTGTGTGAGGAATGAATAAGCCCATCCCCTTTTACAGCTCACTTCAATATATTTTGGCTTTAACTTTTTACCTAAAGAAAAAAAAGCTCCAAGATCAACTGTCTAGAGGCTGGTACCATTTACAAAATTTTATTCTTCCCAGGATGAGAAGGAAACAGAAACCTGAACTTTTTTTTACAAAAGTATTTTAAAGGCTTGATTTTAATCTTTCTGCCTTATAAAGTTCTATGACTAGGCCTGTATTATCAATGATTATTTTTTTTCCATAAAACAAATGACCCATTGTTACTATGCAGTTGTTTGCTAAGCTGTGTCTATTCTTACTCTGTGTTGTCCTCCACAGAAGTTCTAAAAGTTTTGGAGATCTGAGTTCATTTTCATGATGTACTTTTCTGGTACTGAGATAGCCCAGGATGAAATTACTGTGCTCAAAAAAGGCCTCAGAGCCACCCAAAGATGCCCAAGCTACAGATAGAGACTAAACCTAGTAATCAAATCATCTGGTGCCTATGGGGATATTTTAACTTCCATGTGGATCTACAAGGTTATGACCTGAAAAACACACCGGTCCTGCAGTTTTAAATGTAGACGACAGCGAGAGCCGTCCCATTAAAAGTCAATACATATAAGCATATAAGTTTAGGTAAGCCTAAGCCTGTTAGATTGATGCCATGTGTTTTTTTCTTACGTTTCTTTTTGTGTTTCCATTTCATTTATTTTTCACAAAGTGTTTCTTGTATCTGTTTGTCTGAGATATCACATTTCTGCTAAGTCCAATTATTTCTGTGCATTCCTTTTTCTGCCATAGTTCTCACCTCTCTGGTTTTGATCTCTTGCAAGGATATACACTTTTATTCCTCTTCTATCTGGGAAAAAAAGTGCCTTAGAATCACAAGACAGTAATTATGTGCATAGCGTACCACTTTCTCCTGCATTTATAGTAGTTACAGTGGTAAATAATATTTTATTTCTCCTTAGTATTCAAGGAGCAGAGAGGAGGAGGCTGGTGTGACCACCTCTGGATGATGGCAGATCAGAGGATGGACATCAGGCTGCTTAGGTTTCATTCTAGTGTTCTGTTAACCCTGGGAGTCAATAGCAAACCCACAGATCTGATGCAGGAGCTAAGCGATTAAGTGCAAAATTCCAACATCTTTATTCCTTCTGGACAGCAGCTCACCGAATAAGACTGTTTTTGAGCAAGAAGCCAGTCAGGATGTGATATGAATAAAGCTAACACATCCACCCTCTGAGATCTGAATATGCGTGAATGCATGATTCTGCAATTTAATGCTTTAATTTGGGTAAAACTAGCGAAAACCGGCAAACTGCAGTTATATTTCAGACACAAAGCCTGATTAAGCTGTATGTTTTCTGCTGCAGTAAAACACGTGAAATGTAAAAATTGCGAAGTGGCAGGAAGCACAAAAATACTGTTTCTTGTTTGCTTTATTTGCTATGTGTGACAGCGCAATTTAGACTGCACCATGCCATGGTGTAAAAAAAGCTTTGTCCCCATACCCCATTTCTCAGTGCATCTTCTTCACACTTCTATTATGGATTTCATAACGTACCTTGAGATAATTTCAAGCTCCCGTTGGTCTGAGGTGAGTTAGACAAGCTAAAGCAATGATGAAGCAGGCAGGCGAAATTACCAGCGTACAAGGAGAATATGAAAACTTGCTCATGCAGAGATAGTTGTGTCTCCCCATTCACAGCGACGAGGCAGCAAACATGAAAATCTGTAGTTTGTTTTTCACATGAAGCGCAGACATTTGTGCGGTAAAAATAAATAATCTTTTCCATTTAACCCCCTTGTCTGAGCGAGCTTTGTTTCACACTGCTGGAATAACGGAGGGCTGACTTAAAAAAACTAAAATGCTGATGCAAAATTTCATTGTTCCAATTAATATTTTTCAGTAACTGTGAAACAAAAGGTTAATTGCTAAAAAGTACATGCAAAATACTGCCAGCAAATATTTGTGCCTTCTTAACCAGCTCGCCTCTGCAGCAGGGAAAAAGCACTTGGGTATAATTAAATGTGATGACAGAGTTAATTTTCGCACATATTCTCTATCACTGATGTCAAAGACCACAAGATCCACCTGGGTGCCAGCCAGTCTGTCACATCTAGACACCAGAGGCTCTAATGTGGCCTCAGGTGTTGAATTTGTTTTTATCAAGACCTGCCTGCCTCCTTTTTGTGGTTTCAGCCTGCTGATGCGGGTGCTTGTTGGAAATGTTTTATGGCTTTGTGCAGGGTGGTTGTTGTGGTTGTTTCTGCGCTCCCTACAAGAAAACTTTGTCCCCATTTATTCACTTTTATCGCACCTCACCTGTCACGCGTTCCAGTTTCTGCCACGGTATCCTATACTGTCTTAGTTTCCTGTTTTTTTGTGCAACTATAAAAATAGTTTAAAAGCGAGGTTTCTCACATATCACACCACCTTTCTCCTTCCCCCCACTCTATTTTTAGTGAAAACTACATGCTGCAGGAAGGAGAAAAAGAAATTGAGGAGAAAATTTGTTTTTCAGTTCTCAAAGATGGATACCAAGAGCATTTTAAAAAATGAAAATGGAATGAAAAGACGATCTGCCTTTGGAGAAGGAGGTTTATTACACTGGGGAAAAAATTACTTTATGCAACATTCTGTAGAGTAATTCCATGCTGTCCAATTTGCCTGCTAACATGTTAATTAGATAATCCTACAAATGCTCAATAATTGATCTGACTGCTCAAGCAGATTTGAGTCAAACATCAAAACGGTCTGTAGGTCTCTTGCCTTGGCAGTTGGGCAAGTGAAAGAAAACTTGTCTCTGTACGTCTTCAGGTTTTTCTTCTGCCGTTGACTGTGGCTTCTTTCATGCCCGTTGACCAATGAAGATTCAAGAGAAGAAGGTGGCTTTTGCTGCCCACTATTGGGATTGCTCCTGGGTTAAGGTCCAGGTTACTGGGTTAGGCAGGAAACACCAAAAAAGTGAAGCTGCCCCAAGTTCATTGCTTGGTGAGGAGCTATGATAAAATGAGAAGCTGACCTGCTCTGCTTGGATTTGACCATAAAATAAAGTTTCACTTCAAAACCTAAGAACTGAATACATATATTAGAAATATTTTTTCTTTTCTTGGACTTCTGCCTGATACCTGATTTATATCCTATTGGTAAGACTGGCTAAATTCTGTGTTAAAATACCAAAACCAACATTTGATGAAGTCTGCTGTTCGATACATGTTTTTGGATTCTGTTGCATGGTAGTTGTCCTCCAAAGTGCAACACTGAACCAAAAAAATTAATGTTGCTAATTAGGAGGAAAAAAGCAAAACAAAAACCCCAAACAAACAAACAAAAATGTTGAGCGTATATATGCATGCCAATTGGGAACACACACTCAGCCTTGCTGCTGGATGAACCTAGGGGCACAAAGGCACATGTCTACTGGGCTACTGGGTTCAGCAACCCCTATTGTAACTGACTGCTTCCCTTTTGGGTAGGAGCATGCAAAATCATATTAAAAAGTATCCTTTTTTATGCCAGCCTCCCCATCAGTCTTGCTCAAGGTCAAGATTAAATTCCTTTATTAGGAAAATCCAGTAGGGTTTACTAGATTTGCATCTCAGTATAGTTCATTCCATATAATAAAATAAGAATAATTATAGCTGTAAATCATTTTATTAGTTCTTCTGCACACCAGCTAGTATATGACATATTAATAACATCTGCTTTACAGAGATAACCCATGTCCAGGTTTGCTGTTACTTTTTATACTGCTATATATTTAATTCTAAGTATATTTTTTTCTTGGTTTGCTAGCTGAAATGGAAGGTAACCCAGCCTGCTGCTTATGCACCTTGTGTTACTAAAATCCAGACAAATCTTCCGTTTTAGGCACAATCCCTGTCCTAGTCAGAATCCTCCTAATTGCTTCATTTTTAAGTGCTACAGAAATCTGTCTCCTTTTTTAAGTTTGACAAACATACGGACTTAATGAGTCTGGGATAAAGGAGTAGGGAGCTGGGAGACCCTGTAGCTCCAAAATCAGCACCTCAGAGCCAGGGGATGAGCCTGTATCTCTGCAAAAGCACATCTGACTTTACCGACCTTTCTCTCTTCTGCAGGTGAAAGATGTGAGGCTTCTCCTCATTGCAGAACTACCAATTTAAAAGCAATTAAAAGCCCAAAGGCTTTTATTTACCTCTGTGATAGTGTGTTCCTCCTGTCCCACCATCCTGACCTTTGTTTCTGTGACAATGCTCAGGTGACAATGACTGGTGGTGGTGGAGATGGATGCCTCTGGTGTGTTTGGGGAAGATGGATAATAACAAGATAGTCAAAGGCTAATTTGAACAATGTGCCCACCTAACAGTGCTGGGCAAGGTCTGACTCAGTCAGGTTTTAAAGAAACCAGCTTCTGTAGCTGGTATGTAAATACAACTGTGAGTCAATTATCTCACTCCATCATCAATGGACAGCCCAGAGCCAGTTGAGCTCTCCTGCACAGCAGTGGGCTGCAGGACATGATCTCCCCTGGGGCACGGATGCCTCTTGAGGTAACTCCTGGAGACTGAGACATTCCATGCTGTAACAGGTTCTTGGTAAGTGATTGATAGCATGCTAAACTTGGAAATCTTAGCTAAGTGGTATAAAAGGATTGATCATGCACATATAATCCTATAGATATAAACTGTTGTCCAAGTCTGAGACTAAGGCTGGATGCAGCTGCACCTAATATCCCCTCTGGGAAGGAGTTCAGGACACAAGGGGGTCCTTTCTGGACCTCAGGACTCAACGGGAGGGTCTCCCTGACAGATGTGTCTGAGCCTGTCCTCTGTGCAGTAGATAATCATGTGTACCTTGCCATCAAATCTTGTTAAACTACTGTCACATCTGCTATCAAACTTTGTTAAATCCCTATTTTATATCAATAAACATATTGCTGCTTCTCTCTTGCAAGTGAGGTGTGTCACTCCTGCAACAACCTCCTTGGAAAATGACTGAATTTTTATCCCTGAGTAGTCTCATTTTCCAGACTGGTATAATGCTGTGGGGAGATGTGTCTGCTGCCCTGGGCCAAACTGCATCTGTGGGGGATGTAACTCTTCTTCTGCACTTCTGGAGATCCTTCTTCTTAGTGCATGAGTGCTGCTCAACCTATCCAATAACACACACTATTGCCAGTTCACTCATGTCGTGTCTTTCGAGGGTGAGCAGCACGAGGAGCGTGCTCTGCCTCTCTCCAGACAGTTACAGAGAGAAAATTACTTTGGGGAGCAGGCACTGTTATTTAGACTGAAACTCCTGAAAGATGGATTTGCATCTGAGCTATTTGTGACCATGTGTGTTCACAGTCTTCTGTGAATAGCAAAAAAAAAAAAAAACCAACCAAAAAAAAAACCAACAAAAAAGCTTGCACCACATGAGGAAGACACAGAATGCTTAATTACTAATTTCTTTATTCTTGTGCATGGCTTGCCTCTAAGGATCCTTAAATCCACTGCTGCTATGGCTAGACAGAAGGCTCCATATAGTAGATGTTATGCCATAGCTTCTGATAGTTATCTCCCTATTAAACTGTTCTAATTATTTAAAAAAAAATTCTTTTTTAAAAATTGTGAACAGTTTTAGAAAAGTGAAATCTCACCGTTGCCCTAAAAAACTCCAAAATTTTCTGGGATAAAATGCTGTGAACATTTCTCATTGTTCATATATATATGAACATATAAAGGATTTATCATATATGGTACTTAGAAGCAAAATATCAAAAAGCTTATTTTCAAAATCAGAAGCACTTCATCAATTGAATCATTTCTTGTGTTTCAGTGCTAAAATAGTGATGTTTTATTAATTTGGTGATTTTAAAAAATGGTTTTCTAATTTTTAAAGGCCAGCCAAGTTCTAATGACCTTTAAGGTCTTTGTGTTCCTGTTACTACCATACATCCACAGCTCCCGTGTTGAAGATGTATGAGGCATAAGTAAACTCAAGGCTGACCTTCATCTCACAGCATTCGATGCAAATGCAAATGTCTTCCATGGAACATGATCGTATTCAGGGAGAAGAGCTTGGGAATGTCCCTGATCCCACATGTTTCCATGTATTTCTTTTCACAATGTCTGAACTGAACATTTCTAGAGATTTTCAGAGAGAAAAGACAACTAGAACCAGAAGTTCTTACATAACAGGCTGTTGTAGGTGGAAATAGGCAAGCACAGGTCTTTGTGCTCAACACTGGTAACTGAATTTCCTGCATCAATTAAATCAAGATGAAAAAACCTCACCCTTGTTAGCACAAGTATTGACATAGCTTAATTTCTGCAAGCGTTCCGTATTTGAAGAAGGGAGATGTCCTTCAGACAGAAGGGCAAACTAAACAAGAGTGGAAACTGATTTTAAAGGGACAGAGAAAGATACTCCATCTTCCGTAGTTGAAATGGTGCATAAGATTTTGAGTTTTCTGTGGTAATTATTCAACTGTAACCTTCTCAATGCCTTGTCACTTCTTAATTTATTCTGTATTGTAAACACCTGCAGGCGCAGATGGCTGATCTATTCTCTAAAGCTTTGGCTATTTTGCAGTGCTAAAATGAGGCAGGGCACCGGTGCAATACAGATTAGGTTTATTGTTGAGGACTGATGGTAATATTCACCGTGTCACATGTTTGTGGACGGGAGGATGATCCATTCATTATTGATCTGTCCCAACAAACTGGCTTAGGATCCTTCCCCTCACCCCTTCCGTTAGGTAATACCTTCTCGTGACTGAGTTAAAGCACATTTCATACAGGTGATAGACCATGCTGGTGAGCTGGCTGAATGAATTCAGAAAAAAACAGGCATCTGCTGTAAATGTCACATGAATTGAGGATCTACCAGTGTCTTAGCTGAAGTACCTTGATTTGGAGTAACAATTCTGCTTTGGCTCAAGCTTTGCTTTCCATGTTTTCACAACTTCAGACAAGGCAGCGGGACTCAGGAAGCCTATCAGGTTCTCGTTAGATCCCTGACCTCTGTTATATCTTATTGAATGATGTTTAATGGATATGTCTAATTTTCTGATAAGTAAAATAAGGGTGAAAAATCAATTTCCATCATTTGCTGCACTCAGCCTTTCGGAGGTTGGGACTTGCATGCCAGTAGAGCCATGCAGGATTGGACCTGGATCTTGACTAGTGATACACATGACTGTAGCACGGAGAATAACATCGATCACTGTTAGGTTTATCACTGCTGATCTCCATCAAATCCCTCTCCATGCATTAAGAGTGGAGGCAAAGTGAATGAAAAGTCACTTCTGACCTCCACCAGTCAGCTCTGCAGCCGCTTCTCTAGGGGTAACAATTTCCTGAAAATACTCATCCACTCCTAGCAGGTACCCACCCACTGGGAAATATGCACTGCATATGTAATGCCTGTAGTTCAGCATAAAGGGAACGGAATTTTTATAACAAAAAAAAATATTTTGACAAAAACGGCATTTTCAACAAAAAATGCTGCAGAAAGGAACAAGAACTTGTGAGTTTTGCATAATTCATATACATTCTTTTTATTAAATTAGACTAGCTGATGGTTTACAAAGCTGCTGCAAATAATGTCTTTAATACACAGTAAACATCTAAGAATAAGGAAAAAAAATATTGTTTTTGTCACTGATTAGAAGTATGTTGTGGTTATTATGCTAATTTGGGGATTTGAGACAGAAAATTGAAGTATCATTTTTCCAGTTCATTAAGATTTGACTTTTGACTACTGCTCTGCATTTGATTAGTTAGTTTAATTATGCAGACACCAAATGTTCTGAGGGCCATGCATGCTCTTTCACATGGCCACATGCTATCTATGGTAAAATGTGGGTTTTGTGCTAAATGATAATATGAGTTTTTCTAGTGAGATAACCGCTTCATTTGGCTTGAAGTAAGAAATCCACCATTTCTTGTCAACCAAACCTTTTGTGATATCCTTTAATTAATATCATGAAGCATACATGTTCTTTGAGTGATGTAAATTGCATTGAAGTGACAATTAGTCTCCACCACATAGCAAGACTTTCACACTCCATTAAGAATAAAATTAAGAATAGCATTTTCTCAGCATAATCCGTGGTCATTATAAACCTATCCATGGGGATCAAGTATTGTGGTTGTTATTGAAATATATCATTATAACAAGGGTAATGATTGCAATATGCGTCCAGCTGTAGTCATCAGTTGCCCTTTTTTGCTCTGATTTGAGAAGGAAAAATCTGCCATTAGAACGCCACATGTTCACAGAAAGTCAGTGCACTTATTCTCTGTCACTTCTGCACTTTAGAACTTCATGCTCTATTTATCAGAAATTCCAAGGAAGAGGCAAAATAAATATGGTTTTATTTTATACGATAAATAAATGCTAATTCAACTGATATGTAAGTTGATCTGTAAGCTGCAAAGAATCCAACATGTGGATTTAGGTGTTAAATGAAATAATCTAAGCACTTGACTAATCTTTAGCTACAGAGGGGTCTTGCCCTCTTTCTCTTTCCCTTTTCTTGCACTTCTTGTTTGCAGTGTGACTAATGTAATGAGATTACTCCATATTTTTAAAGACAAAACCCTTCTTGGTCTAGACACTTGTTGCCTTCAGGCTCTGGGACATGCTGGCCTGTGCCTTGCCCCTTGTTGTCTTTGCTGGTGACTCCTCTTCCCTCTAGCTGTGTGGTGGAACACACTGTGTATATATGCCAAAAACAGCCGCCCGACCTCTGGTGCTGAGCTGTCCCTCTTAAAGCTTTTCACCAAGTACAGCAACAGGGCTGGCACAGCTATCTGAAACACTTCTCGATCCTGGTCACAGCCCACTGGTTCTCCAGGTAATGTGTTTCTCAGACAATGAGTCATTAATCTGCCCCTACACTGTTATTAAAAGTGGCCTTTTCCCAGCACGTTGTGTACTTGTTTGTGGTGGATCACTGTGCCTTGCGTGTTTTCCTACACAAGCCTTTCTAGTACTTGTGCTTCCCAGTTCTTCTGTCTCTTCCCACTTTCAAATACGTATGGGCTTGCTTGCAGTGCCAAACCTGAGTGTGCCATGGGTTTAAGATTCAATGATCTTTAAACTTAACAAAGCTCTAAGCTGAGCAGTGTCTGGTGTGGATTTAGGGGACACTAATGTGGATGAAACAACACTAACTTTTCATTATTTCTGGAAGGGTTGGTCACCTGCTCCTGTGTGCTGCAGAAGTGGCTCCACAGCTTTCTTGTCAAATTCATCTGCATCTGCCCTGGGTGCAAGCCTAGTCTGGCAGAAAAAGGTGATAATATCTGGTGACACTTACACTCTAGCGAGGTGGCGGTATGGACACATTTAGTGCCTAAACCAGCTCATCCTGCTTAGTCCTCTGTGAGGCTCTTCTACATCTCCTTTATTCAAGTCAGGTCTGGCTAGTAGTGACAACATGTTTCTAGTACTGGTTTTACTATCTCGGTCTTTAAAAGACATGCTGGTTGTGTTGTAGGGGCGCTAAAGCTCTGGAGCTAAAGACAGATTTGCACAGACACAAATGGTTGAATTGGGTGGTTGAGTTATGCTATTTTTTCTTACAGAAAAAAAAATATTCCAGTTGTTATTATTGACAACTGTTAAGTAGTTATAACCAAAACAATTTCTAACCTTGCGCCTAGAAGGACAATATGCAGCCATACAAGCACAAACCATGCCATTTCATTCACAGACTAGTTATCCCGTTGGGAAGGAACAACCACCTTTCTAACCATCAGCAATTCAAGGTGGCAAGACCATGGAAGTCGTGTTCTCATGGAGTGCTTAAGGCACTGATGGAAGATACCCACAGTGATGGTGGGGGGAGCCTAGGGTGCTCTTTTACGGATCTAGGCCACAGTTCACCCACATAGCTTTGGTCACATAGTGAGATTAGTGTCCTTGTTTCTCTCTTGATTGGCAGTTGGGTTCACTGATTGGTCTCCTCAGCATCTTCAGAAGAACCTTCCCCAAACTGATCTGACAAAACTTGTGCTTATGTTGGGGATCTCTGATCCGATCCCATCGATCACCTAATCAGATGTTTCCTCATTCCTCTTGTCTTTATTTCATCCAACCATCATCAGTCTCTGGAAGACCCTGACTTTCTGCTGTTCCTTTTCACTAGCCACCCTCAAGGTCAGTAGTTACTTTCCATTTTTACTATAGAAATCACCTTACAACCCAACAGTTAGTTACTTTCATTTGTACACCCATAATCTTAAACTTACGGTTTACACATCTGTCTCCTCTACCGGTTGTCATTGACAAGTAGGGAATTCAGTTCAGACGATCAAAAGACTTTGCATCCTCCATAACTTCCTCATTTTAAATGTGTTCTAACTGAATATACGTTATTAATCGTATACACTCTGGTTGTATGTCCTGATTCAGAAAAAAATATTTATGGGGCAGCTTCATTTCAAACTCCTGCTTACATTCCTTGGCATGTCAAGGAAGCTTAAGTGTGCGCTGACTGTGCACCCTCCTTTTGCAGGTTTTTGGGAAGCCTTTTAGGATGTTGTGCCTTTCTGTTCTGTAATACCAAAACCTTTGCTCTGCAGCAGCCTTCTTCCTTATTGCACTGGTCTTCAAACTAACCTGTCGCTGAGTTGGTGAACTCTCCTGCCTCAGTGACTGCTTAATAGAAAGGCGCCTTCACCAATTTTGGGGAGTTATACCAACCAGCAACGGGTGAAACTGGTATTGCTGATACAACATCTGGGGTTTCTGCGTAATGGAGTCGTGTTGCTGAGATTTCATTTCTTGCAATACAATTAATAGTCTTGAACATATGTTTTATGGGGACATTTCCAACAACCTTTGCTAGATAACAGGGATGTTTAAAAGATGTTCTCTTTATGCCTGAGTTCCGTTAAGGTGCAAGTGCAGTTTTTAGAGGTCAGATCTGATGGGAAATGTTTCGCTTGTTTTTTATAGCAGTGTTTACTACAGTTTCTTGTTGAACAGGAAATTAAGAAAGGCACCAAAACCAAAAGCATTTAATTCTTCTCAGTCTAAACCAAATAAATTCAGACTGCAAACCAGGCATACATGTATGTATATTTAATATCAGGGGAGTCACATGTCAAGGGTTCTGCCATTTTCCCTGTTGCTGTCAGGGCTTGAATGAGGACTGGGTATTCTTTCAGGTTTTGTGTTGGAGGAAAGTCCTGAAAAATATCCTCTAGAGAAAAAACAGAAAACCTGTGTTGTACAGAAAGTCCTGCTAGTTAATTGCAATTGTTCTTTCTGGCCTGGATGGTGTTTAAATGGATTTATTTCCTGCTAGTAGGGAACTTGGCACTTTACTTCTGTTAAGCACATAAGATAACTAGGATCACTCCTGGAGCCAAAATTTGTGATTCTTCTACAACACTGAAATTCAGTAGATAAAATCTAAGTATTTTTTTTTTTGTTCCCAGTGAAATGAAGTAAACAATGTTTCATTTTTAGTCAGTCCAAATGCTTTGAAATGTTTTTTTCCTCCCGTTATTTATCCCTTTAACCAGCTGTCTTTCAATTCAGACATATTTTTAGATGAAGTGGTATTTAAGAACTAATAACCACAGTTTACTGTTTCATATTTCAGAATGAAATAGACACTTATTTTAAAAAATAAACACCAAAGTCCACCCTTCCCCGCCTTACTGCTTGACAATTTTTGTTGAAGCTCCTCTTTATTGCAAACAAGTAAAAAAAAAAAAATTGCATTTTTCTCACAGTTTAAAATGTACAACTAGTTAAGTGATAATTTTCCCCAATAAGATCTGGGATGCAAATTTGGCTGGAAGGAGCGATGATGTGTTTACCTACCACTACATATTGCTTATGGTATGCTTATGTATTTGATAGAAACTTAATTAACCACCCAGCTGCTTCAGTATGGGACAGCTAGGCATTTGTTGTTGTATCATATGGCAGTTTTTTCTTATGAATAATGCCATATAGAATACTTACCGTGGAATATTTATCTTGTGCTCCTTGTACATGTTTCTCCTGCTTGAAACCAAGCTCCTTCCATCTTACAATATTTATAATGTGAAAGTCTATTTCAGTCAGTAAATGATACTGCTACTAATAGCTTGGACTGCAATCTAGTAACACCCTTAAGCATATGGATAATATCTGTTGAAGTTAATTGAGCTGCTGGTATCACTGAAATTACGTACACTTAAAGACCTAATACTGGGAGCTTAGTCAACTTCACTGAGCTGCATTGGTTTATGGGATCCTGTTGGGGTAGGATCTAGGGGACTATACGTGGCTTAACCAGATCTCATTCAGCACTTGATGTGGGGGCTCAAGATCCCTCTTTTGGGATGGGTGAGCACAGTTCAGCCTGACAGGGACATGGGTCACTTCTTGTGAAAAGTCATTGAATTATTAAAATTAGTCACTCTTGTAGCAATCTTGATTGTTTGGTGCTGTTCCATTTGCTCACCACTATCCAGGTGTTTCTGGTAGAGCCTAACAGTTGTGCATCTCTCACAGGCACCGCTGTGGGACATCTTCCAGCGTAAAGTCACAGCAAGCCATGGGGAAGAGGGAAGCCTACTTCCTTTTCCATGGCCGATAATCATCTCTTGAAACTGATACCTGTTTCTTTATATGAATATGATGGAAAAACCAGAATGGTCAAAAAATAGAGACAATGTGTTGGGAAGCACTTTTGTAAATAGTTGCTCTGTCTTAGGCAAATCAAACCGTGTGCTTGAGCAGCCTGGTTCAGCCCAGGTGAATGGGACTCCATGGTACTGCTGTAGCAGGTGGCAAGTGAAGCCCAGGACACGTGGGATGGAGATGGCCTGGAGTGTGTTGCTGTGACATGAGATGCTTAAGAGCTTCTTTTCCAGAAGAGTGTTGAGGTTCAGGTCTTGCAATCTATCCTTTCAGGACAGATTTATTCTGGCCTTTTAGACAGATTTATTTCCTAAAAATAGGAAACATAGGACCTTCATTTATAGTTGCTATCTCATACTTTCAGAGCCAAAACCAACTTGATTTTTCAAGGCAGAAATGCTAGTTAGGCACATTCCATTGACAGAGATTGGGAATTTGTGTGCTTTGTAGAGATTTACCTTTGAACAACTTCCCAGAGCTTTTACAGACAAATTATATGTGCATCACCACACTCGTATGAGCTTAGCAAATTTAATCTGATGGGTGACTTACCAGAGCAAGACCGGAGCTGACTGTTTTGCAGGAGTTGGTAGGTCTGGCTTTCTTTGGAACACTTTAGTGGCTGCAGTAATGCAAAGAGTAGCAAATTAAATTTTGCCAGTGACTAACAATGGCTTCCCATGTGCTTATAGACTGGTCTGCAAAAAAGGATTTGGGTATAGGTTCAGGAATGCCAGGTAAGGGAAGCTGACAAAATGAACATGGCTTTCCCCACTTAAAAATGATGAGTGTGGTACTAAATAACACACAGATAGGTGTGTTGTGGGGCATGAAGTTGATGACATATTCAGGGATAGAGATCATACTCACTCATCAGGTAAGCTCCTGCTTTGGGACATTACTCCACAGTGGAAGATTTATTCCGATGGCTTTAACTTTCTTACCCTATCAGAACTTCTCTTTATCTTCACTGTATATCACCTTGGCATTTTCCTTGACTGAACTCTGCTCTCGCTTCTCTTTTTAGTGTGCCTGCAAATCTCTCTGTCACTACCTTTGCTATGTCTCCCAAGTCATTACTATACTACTTAATAAAAGGTACAGTAAAGTCATCTTAAGGATCTTCAGTTGCCCAAAGAGAACATATTCAGAATTCAAGTGTTACCTGAGTGTCAATAACGGTGCCATAAGCAGGAGTAGTGCCGTGTCAGCTAATGAAACCAGACCCGTGGAAAAAAAGGCTCTTCCTATAATCCATCACACTGTGTATGGATTATGTATCACAGCAATCTTCTACATACAGCAACAAATACGGTCCACCGTGTAATATACCCAACCACAGTGGTTCATATTAAAGAAATTTTTCAGTTGTTTAATTGAATTTTAAAATGTCACAGTAATTCAGGCTCTACTTCGCTTACACCTGTACAAATCTGTTTATGGTGTCTTGATGTAATTTTGTCCATTATAAACTGACTTAAATGACCTGAAAAGGGGATTTGTTTCCCCTTTCAATTCACTGAAAGCTTTGCAGAAGTTAATAAAGCAAATTCTCCATGTTATTTTTGCAGTAGGCAGAATCTCCACTGCATTGTGCCTTCTTTAGTTATTAATTTACTCCAGTACAAAGGGATTATAATGTCGTGGTCAATAATAATGAGATAAATAGGGCTTCTTCCTGTGTTTTTTCAACTAAGACCCATTCATGAAAATACAGCTAGCTTAAAGGACTTACAGTTAAGGGGGTGTTTCAAAGGCAGATGACTAAGGTTTGGCTTAAGTTAATATTTATTAATATTACGATTTAATAAGGACAGGAGGGTGGAGTGAGGCCTTTTTGGCCTTTTTTGAGATGCAGAGGGGCATCTTCTTGAAAGGTGGACAAACCCCACAGTTCATGTTTGGGGTTGGCCGCAGGGGCTGGGGTTCTTTGGGGGCCAACTTTGGGGAGATGATGAGTTGAATGATCTATTAGTTGCTTTATATAAACCTCCCCTCCATCTTTTCCCACCTTCTGCTGGTATAGTTGGACAGGGTAAACATATACATGTTGTATATGGTTGTCATAAGGAGAGCACACACGGGTGATTGTTGCTTAATTCCTCCTCTTCCTTCTGTTTTGGTTTTCCCCTCCTGTCCCATGCATCTAGAACCAACTCAGCTGTGGAATCAGTGTTTCCTTTATCTTCATCAAACATTTATTTGTTCTCAAAACAAGAAGTGTGAAATGTTCTGTGCCACTTCCACTACTTAGATGTGAACTAGGTGGGCACATCCAGTACAGGATATCTAAACAGGTTCCCATCATTTTCCAGAGGGCTTGCCCAGAGTAATTTCAGTTATGTGTGGTAGCTTCTTCACTGGAAAAAACTCTGTAAAAAAATTGTGTCATTGTGACCCATGTAGAACATCAAGGCCAAACACATTGGGAGATTGCTTAATTTTTTCTAAAGCTAAAGTGAGAAGAAAAGGTTTTCTGCCCACCCCACAAAATTACCTCTTCCGAGTCCCACCAGATTAAACATGATACAGGACATAGCAGTATTAGTAACATGGACAAGATAGCAGCTCTGGTGCTAAATCCACTTGCTAGTCCATGTCGTTTAGATAATTGCAGGTACCTCTGTATCATCCTTCAAGCTGAATCTAAGCCTGATGCAGAATTAAACCCCACTTGGATAATACCTTGCTGAGAAGGACCTATCTGGATGCAGGAGCACGTGGCACATGCAGCTGCATAAGCCACGTGGATATATCAGTTCAGACTTCTGCGCAAGCAATGTAATTGTGTACTGCATTTTTGTCAGTAATGAGGCAGTTGGCACTGCATCTACCAGATTTCCAGTCATAAGAAGGGAACACTTTTCAAGTGTGAAAGAATTTGCCACGCTAAAGCAACTGGAGTTAATGGGCATCATGTGAAGGAAAGGACTTACAGGGAAGTGTTGGGCTGATGCACTACAAGGGAGAGGGAATGAAAAACTGAGGCTAAAACAAAATGGAAGAGAAAGCGTGTATCACAGCGTTGGTACCAAAATAAAATGGGAAACATAAAATAAAATAGATGAATGGCTCTCATTTTTAAATTTCACCAAAAATGGTCTAATTAAAATTTGCCATTGATGTTGACAGGTACTTTCTGTTAAGAGCCATGTACCATTCTGCTGGTAAAAACATTTTCATACAGATTATTTTGAATTTTTCTAGATCAAACAAGAGTATTAAAATATTTTTTGAAAGTCTAAGATCTATTGAAATTGGATAGCTACATGTTTATGAATACTAAAAAAAAGCATACTGTAAACGAGTTCTTATTGCTAATGAATGAACTATTTCATGATTATTAATGAACTCTGAAGTTGCTCTTGCTGTCTAATTATACTAAATGTATTTCTTAAAGGTTCAGGAATCTACATAAATCAATAAAAAGAACTGACCCTGAAAAATGAAGTGAAAATAGTTAATACACTGCTTGATTGGACCTTACTGATGGCTATTAGATTCTTCTTTTTTTTCCCTGGTTTAATTTTCTTAGTTGCTTGAGGAATTTTTCTGTAACAAGGCAATTTTGAATAGCTGGTGTTTTTTTGGTAACTTACTTAAAAGTTATTTTTGAATTGTACATGCAATAGCCAAGAACTCTCCCTATATAATTGCTGTGGGGCTATGGAATTTTCCCTGCAGTGAGTTTTAATT
Organism: Falco rusticolus; assembly: GCF_015220075.1. Taxonomy (NCBI): domain Eukaryota; kingdom Metazoa; phylum Chordata; class Aves; order Falconiformes; family Falconidae; genus Falco; species Falco rusticolus. The sequence continues at coordinate 32,327,387 of NC_051197.1, forward strand.
ATTCTGTGCTAATTAAGCAACTGATGCTTACTGTGAAAAATTTTCCCTTTGGAATAATGCGAGCAAAGGTACATACATAAATTTCATAACATATGCATAAAAGCATCCATTTTTATCTCTTGTACTAATTTCATGTCCCCATGTTAAGTCATTGGAATGAATAAATATAACTCCTATTGCCATATATAGCATTCTCATAAGACATAATATTAATCTTTTCCCATTAAAACAGAAAGCAGCATGGTATTTTTTGTTTTCTTAGATCCCTTCTTTATAATAAAGACTGTAAGGTATTACAAAGTTAGATAAAAGAGGAGGTGCTAAGTTATATTTGTGTTAGAAGAAAGCATGGTAAGAAGAAAATAACAATTGAGAAAAGGTAGATTGTACAGTTGACTTGAAAAGTATTTTTTTGTTTGTTGTTTTTTTTTCTTCTTAATTTTTATGATTTAAGAATAAAATGGATAACAGGGTGGAACTGTCCTAGACGTGCAGCTCCGGGATAGATAAAGGACAGTACACGCCTCGAGGCTGTATCTGCATCTCTATCTCCTTCTGCTACAAAGTCACAGAGAGTTTATAACTTTCCATTTTTTTTAATACAGTTTTAATGCTACTTTACAGAAACAAGCAACATTTTGAGTGAAGGGCAAGCTATAGAGAATAGCCCTGTGGTATAGGATTTTTTTTTTTTTCTCAGGAGGCTCACCTTGTGTCTTGCCTGGTATACAGGAAAACAATCATAGGATGGTCTGGGTTGGAAGGGACCTTTAAAGATCATCTATTTCAAGCCCCCTGCTGTAAGCAGGGACATCTTTCCCCAGACCAGGTTGCTCAAAGCCCCATCCGACCTGGCCTCGAACAGTTTGCAAGCGCAAGGAAATTGCAAAGTGCAAAGGGTAGAGAGAAAGAGGGGGTGGGTGGGGGCAGAAGCTGAAGAGAGGTTTTCTTCTGGAAGTGTATCCGTGAGACTGTCATCTCGGTCCATCCAACACATACATCGGACAGCACGTTGCGAGAAGTGGCAGGGTTAAAATTGGTGACGTGGAATTGCTATCAGACTGCCTCCAGACGGAGGGCGTGCAGTAAGAAGGAGGAAATCTAAAGAAAAAAATCATGTATAAAAATACCTGAAAATGTAATTTCTGATCAAAATACATAAAACCAGATTTGCCTCTTTTGTTCTGTCTGAAGCTAAATAGATTTTCTGATAGCTATGCTAGAGTTAAAAGATATTTTCTGAGGAAACTTTTATCAAATTAAAGTCCAAGTTTTTGTCTGAAAGCAGCGTCAATATAAAAATTGAATTGGCATTACTTGTTTTGAATGGTGGTTTGGAAGGTAAACGTTCTGCTTCACAACTGAAACATTGCACCGGTGCATATTAAGGAAGCAAAGCTGAGCGGACAGGTAATTGGATAATTACAGTATTAATAGGGCCCTGGGAAAACTGGTTCAGGACCTTCCTCTGTTCCAGACTTAAGCTGTATCTGCTCTGCGAAGTGAAGATGGGCTTGATGGAGTCAAACGCGTGGATCTGCGCGGGCTCCTGCCGCACTGCTGGTTCCCTCTCTAGCTGTTGCTCAGGACCAAAACACCTGCAGTGCAGCTTTGGAAGAGGAAAGCTCTGTATAACAGGGATGGACCGGCATGGAAGCGTTTGTCAAATGTCAAGTTTTTAAGTTCTTTGCTTATGGAGAACGTTAAGACTGAGCTAAGGCTTTGTTTTAGAGTGAATCTAGTATAGATGAGCTCCTTGAGTGTTTTGCTGTACCCAGCTGGGTGCAGTGGGGCAAAGCGTAAATATCTTTACACCAGCCACATGAAACTCGTAGGAGTTAGAGGCTGTGCCTGAAGGAACTTGGGCTTCAGCCACTCGTTCCGTGAAGAGGGAACCTCACGAGCCATTAGAAGCCATGTACACACTGGGAACAGCAGAAGCCTGCACGGGTGCAAAGCGCTGCCCCGGGCAAGCAGAGCCCCAGCAGCCATCCCGGCTGTGCCTGCCCGGGCAGGGGCAGCTCCGCGGGAGAGACCCTGGGGGCAGCGAGGGGAGGGGAGCCCACAGCGCCAGGGGCAGCAGAGTCCTGGGTGGCACGAACAGGGGTGCAGCCAGGAGGTCGAGGCAGGGATTAGCCCCCTCTGCTCAGCACTCCTTACATCGCATCTAGAAACTGTCCAGGTTTGGACGTCAGCATCAACAAACTGGAGCGAGGCCAGTGGCGGGCCTTGGGCGGTGGGAGGCAGTGGGCAAGAACTGAGAGAGGAGACGGTCAGACTGGATGTAAGGAGAAATTTTTTCCCCATGAGGATGCTCAAGCAGTGTCACAGGCTGGCCAGGAAGATTTTGCCATCTCCATCCTCCAAGATTTTCATACCCTGACTGGATCAAGCCCTGAGCAACCTGGTCTGACGCCAGAGCTGCTGCTGCCTTGAGCAGGAGGTTGGACCAGAAACCTCCTGAGATCCCTTCCAGCCTGAGTTATCCTGTGATACTTAAGGAAAATGGGCTGAATACTGAGACAGAAGCTGATTTTTATTTACATCAATTTCTTGAGGTGAAAGAAATTAAGAATAAAAGCAAATCAAGTGTAAATTTATTTCAGACTAAAAGCCCAATACTACGAAATCACTTCCTAACAGACAGCTATCTGTGTCACCTAGGTATTACAGATGGGTAGACATTAGCTATCCCCAGTTCTGGTCCACCTGTGAATCCAATAGCCATCAACACATTGCTGTGACTATCCGATCTGACAGGGAGAGCGTCCTGAAGTCAGGAGCTGTTGCAGTCACACTGGGATACGTGCTCTAGTCTGCTGAAAGATGCATGTGAAAATACCCAACCTAGTAGTGAGTTGTCAGAAACAGGAAAATGGTTGGCTTTATGCTTAAAATTGTCCATATGACCGAAGTGAAATTATAGAAAAAATAACTGCGTGAATTATCTTTAGCTCAGCCCATTTTTTCCTCTTCAAATCACAGATCTGTCATCTATATAGGTTTTTAATTCAATTATCTTTAGCTCCAGTTAACTGGAAACTCCTGGTCCGTGTAAAAGTACAGGACAAATATTGTCTTTTGGCAGCTCAGCCTCATCTCTCCTTGTCTTGACAAAGTGCTTAAAGAAACTACAGGTTTCAAACAGGCTCATTTATCTTGTATATTACTTCAAGATACTCTAGGCAAGTTCATCAAAATAATTTCCAGATTTGCCACTTTTTTGATCTTTCTCTCCCTTCCCTGTCCTAGCTGTGCTCACCACTGCAGGAGCACGCAGTCATGAATTTATGTATTCGTTTCTTTTATCAGTGTGTGCTTATTCTTAAGCTGTGCTGTGGCACACAACACTGAACAGTCAGAAGAGGAAAGCTTTATGTACTTTCCATCATTCACTTTTCCTCTGTAAAAGTAGCTGCCCTGCACAACAAACTGTGGTACCAGTGCAGATGGCAAGAGATATCACAGGGGTCTTCTGACTACTGTGGCTTGTTTCCCCAGAAATCTTTCTGCTCCCTAAATTCAAAAATCTTGCCCCTGCCCACCCCCCCACCCCCCAAAAAAAAAAAAAAAAAAAAAAAATCATTCTGCAGAGGATGCCAGCACTTTGAATGGGTTTTCAATTTTAAAGGGAGACAAAAGGAAATGTTACGTTTTCCCATAAAAAGGCTTGAGAAATGCAGCCTGAATTTATCAAAGTTTCCTCTTTGGTAACCTCCAAACGTTTATTTATTTAAGTGAAACGAGAAGAGTGTCGTTGCTGCTGTTGACTGGGGTGGTTACCCAGTCTGCAGCAGCAGAAGAGCTGTTTGGATAACTGATCCTATGATGTAATCCCAGGGTTTTTTTTTTTTTATGAGGATGGTACAAAATGTTCTGCCTTTGAACATGGGTAGAATAAAATAGCAGGAGACTACTTCTTGCTCACCAGACTGTCTCCTGCAGCCAGTGCCGTGTAGATAAGCCCTGCTTTGTTTTGCTTTTTCCTTGGGGTCATGTTTCCAGGGCTGCCTCTGCTGTGTCTGTAGATGCTGAGCTCCTTCCCCGCAGCCTGTGCTGCCTGCACACCATGTGCTCCATGGTCTGTTGCTTTTGTTGTATAGTTCTCGGCAGAGATTCCCTAGGACACATCAGCTGCGTTTTGAGCGTTGCTCTCATTCCTATATAGAACCTTGACTCAGCCTGATGAAAAGCACTGGCTCCCACAGGCATTCACGGGGGTATACCAGCATCCCTTCCTTTACCCAGCAATGTGTTAAAATGAGGATTATTCAAATGGATGAAGTGTGCAATTATCTGATACGTAAATTTGTTAATAGTACATATCAATAAATCGAAGTGTACCTCCTGAAAACTGCCCAAACCCAACTTAAATTATACATGCAATACACAGTTGCCTTTTCCTAGTTTAGGGCGTGACCAAGTCAAGGAAGGTGGCAAGGGCTCTGCTTCCTTTTTCTTCCCTGCAACTGCCTGTGTGTAGGGTCGAAATGTGTGTATTTAAAAACATTTAAAATCAGGCTATATGTCAGGTGTGGGGGCGTGGGGAGGCAGTGCAGTATTGTCATCATCTACCATGTTCTGTGAAATGACAGCAAGGGTTAACAGACTTTTGAGCACCAACACATTCCAAATGGCTCTACTTGATCAGATGAATTTTGGAGTGCCTCCCCCCACATCCTAACGGCTGTCTTTTCCTGGAAAGGGCACATTTGATCAAATATCTGTTACTCTCCTGCTGAACAGAGCTTGCAAATTACTAATGATTCTGGCAAAAGAACTTTAATTTTGTGCCAGTGGGAGATTTCAGGTTAATTAAATAGTTTCATTGCTTCTGTGTTTCACCAAGTAACCGCTCTTGGCTGAGACCTAGAAACTTACAACTTGAGGCCCTAATACTGCCTTGACCTGAACTTCATCCCCCCAAGCAAGTCTCCCAAGTGTCTGAGCATGTTCTGAAACTTGTTTTAAAAAAACTTCAGGGCTACACTAGGACAACAGCTTGCTCCAGGCAGTGAAATAAACCCCTTCATGCTTACAACCCTTGTTAGGCTTTAAGGAAATGCCCCTAAATGTGAGAAAAACAGCAAAACCCCACTGTTGAAGCACATCTTCTAAATCAGGATCCCAGTCTCACCTGTGGTGGTAGGTGAACAAAAGAGAAGGGCCAAGTAATCCCTGAGCAGGAGCTAAAGATTCCGGCATAAGCTTTTACCCGCAGGCAGTAAGCGCTTTCAGTCTGCAGGGCAGACTGCTGCAGAGGAGATGGGGCTGCGGGGACAAAAAATGATAAAACTTCATGTAGCCAGAGGACCTGTGATCCAATTTGGTTGTGACTATACATTAATAGTGGTGCTCTGTTGCAGTTTGGCTCTCCAGTTATGATGTAGAGGCTCAAATATGATAGCATGTCAGGCAGATAACACATCATATGTATAGGGTAACTCCCTGGGGACAGCCACGGGCCCTGGGCTAGGTTCTGTAGGAAGAAGTGTCACTGCCAGTGGTGGCACTAAGGTGACTCCTTAGGAGGGAAAGTCCTCTTCTTCTTTTTTTTTTTTTTTTTTAGATTATAATTAAGATGAATATGAAGCTATTTATATAACGAACATGGGACGTATAGGGAAGGTCCCTCTTGGTCATCCATCTTTGGAAGAGATGAATATAAACTGCTGGGGTTAGGTGTAACCTAACACTGTTTATATGTGTTTCATTGCTCTTAAATAGCACTGATGAGTCCTCATCGCTACGGAATGATCCAGGTAGCACCTTTTTACATTTGCGTTAGTTCAACACCAAGCATTGATCTATGCCCCTATCTCAATTCCTTGAGCGGCACGTTTGTCAGACTGGGAAACTGTGAAAGACTCAAATAAAAAGGTTTTTTTGGAGGGAAAAAAGCCAACAACCCAGCATGAATATTCTTTTTATAGAAATAAGAACTTGCAAATAAGATGCATGGTTCCCCACCCTGAACACATGGTGGGCCCAGAATGACGACGGTCAGCCAGATGTGCTAATTCACCCACATTGGTGCCATCCGTGAAGCACAGGGGTTTGTGTTTCACATGCAGCTGAAAATGGCAAAAGCTTCAGTTGAAAATTGACATCAGGTTGGCTAAGAATTCTAGTTTTCTGATTTGTACAAAAGACTCTGAATTCCTTTAGCTTTGTGCTTCTGATAAATGGCCATAAATAAAAATTTATTTCATGCAATTTTTAACAAGGACCCATTAGATGTCAGCTTATGTCAAACCTTCTACCAGTTCATTGTCCATGAAAGTCCACGCAAGTGCAGTGAGGGACTTTCTGGCCAAAGTCTTACGGTAAAGCTTTGGTGGTTCTCCCTGCCCTGTGTAGTGATATTCTTACAGATGCGGGGGTCTGGGTGAGGAGAGCAGGGCCAGGAGAGATGGGAAGGGTCAGGACTTGGGGCTTGGAGGGCCACATTTCCACAGGGGAAATCTGGAGCAAGATGAGAGTCAGGAAGCATTTGGGAGACATTCTGGGACAACTCAGAGCATTCTGGGACAGGTTAGAGGTTTTTGGGGATAGGGTGTCTGGTGGGATTTGGTACAAGAACAAACGAAATGAGATGAGCCAGGGACTTTGGGGCAGGCAAGGGGTGGCTAAAGATCTCAGTGCTAACTGGTGATCTAGAGGTGATGCTGAAACATCTTCCCCCGCTTCCCACCCCATATGGATGTTCACTATCCCCCCGATACTTGCTGTTAGAAATAGGATAATCCCTTGCAAGGGCAGGTCTCTGCACCTGCTTTTATCTCCTGATTCAGATCTTCACATGCATAAGCTAGATCAGCTGTTTAACCCTGAGTCTCTGCCAGCTTCACCCAGCAGTTACACCCCTGCTCAGCTCAGCTCCCCTCCAGGTCTGCAGCAGCCTTAGAGGAAGCAGAATGGGGCTCCAGAGCTGTGGCTGGTTTGTCTGAAGAGTCAGTATCAAACTCTTAAAAGTTTATGCCAGTGTTCAGCATACATGGCTCTCTAAAGGGTTTAGAGTGCATTTTGCAACCCTGGATGAAGCAGAACAGTGAAAAAACAACTCCAGAACATAAGAAAAATGTTGCTAAGTTATCCCAAGGGACATTTGTCTGTAATGGTTGCCACCAGTGTTATTTTATTCTAATTCAGCAAAATCACATTTTAATTAACAAGAAAAAAACCAAGATTCGGGACTAAAATAATAGTGATAAAAGCAATCCAGGTGCTGTTCTGAGAACTGCAGATGAAGAGAGGATTTAACTGGAAAAGGGGAGCAAAGTAAGTGAAGTAAATGGAATAGACACCCATGGTGAACAAAGCATGTTCCACCTTTTACAGTACAACAACAACAACAACAACAATAATAATAATAATAAAATATTAACAACAATGACAGTATATGTTGTATTCAGTTTTTGTAGGATTTTTGCTTATGTTGAGAAGAGAGATGGGTAGGGCTCAGAAACAAAAAGACTGCACGCTAGTTATTTCTGCAGCTTTCTCTCTGTCTCCCGAAGGAAAAAAATAATCTCCATATTGTGACTGTCTGCCAGCTATTCACCTCTTTGCATAACTAAGCCCTTCCACTGGTGCCTGTCTCTTTGCTGGCACGATGGCTGCGCCTCATGAAAGCAGCAGGCAGAACGGGAGGTACTCGCGCTCGACTCCATAGGGTATGCAGCATTAAGGCCTGCCGTGCCTGATTGCTCATTAATACTGTAACTTTAGGGCAGCACGGCTCCTGCCTGGCAGGTGACAAAATTGTTGGAGGTGCGTGCTGAAGCTGGAGCCAAGAAATGGAGGGGGACAGGTGGAGGTCTGTAAATAAGGACACTTGGAGCCTGTCTGCATGATGCAAAAGCCATTCCCAGCCAAGGAGCGAGCAGAGCCCATGCACATGTTGTCCCTGTGTTGAGCAGCAGGCAACCATGGCTTGTGCTGATGTGCACTGTGATCAAAAGGAGCGAATTTGGTTAGCTTTCACTGGGGGAGTTCAAAAAATATGCAAAGGCCAGCCAATTTCTGACCATTGCAATTTGTACAAGTTCATTGCCATTTCTGATTCCCACCTACCCACCTGGTCCCAGTGCCAGCAGCCTGTACTGCACCGCCCCTGCATGCCTCCTGCCTCTTTCTCAGCAAGATTTGCTCCTGAGTGCCCATTTTTAAAGATCAGATCCTGACCTTAGGAAAAAAAACCCTCAGTGAGTGTGGGACTTGTGAACAGCACTGTCTGAATATGCTACTCTTTGGAAGCTGGTTTGCATTTAGTTAGCTCGAGGCTGACTGAGTATCTGTAAACCCAATTTTTTGCTGTAACATTTCTTGTGGCTTTGCTCTGGTAGCTGGATTAACATTGCTACTTCATACTTTTATGTTTTGGCATCTACCTTTGCTAATTGTTAAAAGTCAAGGTCGACTGTTTGGATTTGAAGTGTTGAACAGGGCTGATTTTTCCTTGATGCCTGCCTTGTGGAATCTGCTCTATTGGTTCAATATGACTTATAGGCCATTTCGATTTGATAGTATTCTGTTGGCTATCTTTTTTTCCCCATTGATGTAGATGGCTACATGCCATGCATGGCAATGAAGGATTCAACCTGAGCTGTATGATGGGCTCAGTAGGTCCATTAGACCAATATTATCAAACAATATGAATTTTTATGCAAGTCCATTAATGAAGTACATGTATTTTCTTTGTTTATTGATAGTGTTTTTCAGTGTATCATAGATCATTTTCTGCATAACTGAGATGATTATTGCAGAGTGGAATCAATGTAATGTTCTTCTTAAAATGGGCACACTTGAATTTCCTTGTGAAATTTTGCCCTGTTTTAATGGGAATAAATTTCCAGTCAAGCCAGTCTCTGAGAACATTTCAGTAAGGAAAAAGGTCTATCCTTTGCTAGGAGTGAACTAGCTAACTAGCAACAGTTCTTCAGAAAAAAGCTGAATTCCAGTGGGATTGTGCTTTTTTAAAAAAAGCAAACATTGTATGTAGATGTTGAAATAGGAGAATTGTTCATCAGATAAGTGGAACAAGACTTTGGTCCATTTCGTGCCAGCTGAACACCACATTTCAAGTAAGATGAGAGCTGATCAGAGGGAGTCCAGAGGGGCAGGACAAAAGTGCAGGTTTAGAAAGCATGACCCACAAGAAAAGATTTAGTTAATTGTGTTGGTTAACTTTTGAGGAGAAAAGGCATAAGGGAGGCATGGTAGCATGGTAGTCCAGTACCTCTACTACTGCTGCTTAGCTCCTTCTGTGTGCCAGGGCAAAAAGTTAATTGGCTTGGATGGTAGCAAGGGAGATTTAGGCTAATCATAAGGCTAAATTAGGCTTATCATAAGATTTCTAATAGTTTTAAATAGGTGTTGGAATAGATTGTTTGAGGAGGTTATGTAATCTCTGTCACTGGGTATTTTTAAGACCGAGGTATCTATATCCAAGAGGAATACAGCAGAGGTACAGGTGGTCCTCCCTGGCACAGGGAAATGATTTTGTAGCCCTCCTTCAGTGTTTCCATGCATCTTATTCTGCAACTCATATGTACCTCTTTGTACTTTCCAAAATCATGTTTTTCCATTTTTTTCTCCCCAATTCTGACATGTAGCTTTTCTTTGTGCTTTGTAAACTGCTCAGAGATCATTTAACTTAAATAACATTCCCAGCGGTCTTGTCAGAAAGGCTTTTTCTGTGCATAGGAGTTGATCTGTCCAGCTATTTATGAAAAATGGAAAAACTGTATTTCAGATTTTTTTGAGCAGGGCTCTTGCCTTGTCTGTATTGACTCTATATCATTGGTACTACTGTGATAAAATAATTACATGCAGATTTAGTGAACAATCAATCATGTGTAAGTTTCTATGTTGCTATCTTTATGAAAAAGAGTTTTGACTAAATAATAAAGTGAATTTCATCTGACAGTAAGAAGCTATCTTATGATGACAGCAAACAATATGTTAATGTCTCTTGGTTACTTATAGGTTACTGAGCTATTTGGAATATCTTTTCTGTATCTTTGTCTTTTTTCACTGATTAAAGGTTTCTTTCTCTGAGCACAAAAAATAAAATACTCAGTTGCAATAACAAATTCTTTGATGACATGAAAACGTTATTAAACAGCTTCAATAACCCCTAAAAACGTAAATGGATAATATGAGAAACATTCCTTTACAAAAGTCAATTGGAGGTAAGTTTTTGATACCATTTGTCAAATCTATCTTGTTTCTAAAGCCTGATGCAAGTTAATATTGATTGCCATTTTAAAGCATAGCTTGTTGGCTTCTTTGTTCCTCTAAGCTGCCAGCATTGTCATTTTCAGGGTTTATTTTTTCAGTGCTCTCAGATCGCTGAGGCTACTGGAGCATGTTAGGGCTGGTAATAATACAACTAGCTGATAAACAAAAGCTGTCAAATATCAGCAAGGGACAATGAAGGAGAAGAGTAAAATCTCTACCTGCATCTAGGCTGTGAACATACTAAAGGCACTAATTAAAATTTATTTAAAGAAAAATACCTATAGTAGCAGCACCAATCTGTCCATGGTATTAATTCTTTCTCTAATATACCAATGATGAGTAAAGTCTGTCAAGTATTTGATTTTGGCGTTTGTTATCTGACTAGTATAATTATAAATAAAAAAAAAATAATCATTGCTACTTATTACTGTTCTTTTCGAGTATGAAAATTTACCTCACTATCTGTAAAGGAAGGGGAGTTTGTCACTTCCTTGTTTCCCCTGGGGTCTCAGGTGCTTCCACCTGGAAGTGCCTTCAGCATGCAGTTCTAAGAGCAGGGAGTCGTGCTAGACTTTTTTTGCTGGGACATTAGAATGTCTCTGATTCATGCACAGCTGGAGCCCCTGTGACTCAGACCCTTGGCTTTATAGGCACAGGGGCACGGGAGGTACTTCACCAGCTCCAGACTTATCACAGGCATGCTGTGAAGGCAGGGGGGCAATCAGAGCCCATTGAAGAATTTGGCCTAAAGTGCCTGAAGGACAACAGATCCCAGAATTTGCCGTACCACTTCCCTGGCAACCCACAAATAAATAACTAGGGATAATGCTAAAAACATTGCAGCCCTGCATGCGGATCTGCAGATACACAGGAACTGGAGCTCCTTCTTCTCAGCCCTGAGTGGAGAGACTTTTCTTCACGGGTGAAGTAAAAGATTCAGACAAAACCATCTCTGCCTCATCCTGTCAAATGTCTTGATATACTTGACACACTCCTACAAAATGCTCAAAATGCTGTACTTCCACTGAATTGCTGTTTTTCAAGGGAAGGTTGTTCAGCTGGAAAATTTCTTGGCTGGCAGAACCTCAGGAGGTCATGCAGCACATCACTGTCAGGCCAAGTTACAGCCTCAGCTTCTTCCCCCCTAGATCCATTCTGGTGGGTTTTTTTCCCCATCATCAGGACAGTTTGCTTTTTGCACAGGTAAGATGCAGGAATGTTACACTCGCCTGTGCAATGTGGAGGCTTTATTAGCATATACACTTTGCACCGTCTGCTGATTAATGGGGCAAACAACCCTAAAATCCATATGGATGTAAACATTATATTACTTTGCTGCCCTCGGAGAAACATCATCCTAAATGAAAAATATCACAACATGATCTGTGTATGCATAAAGTGATTTATTTAAAAGGCACTATGTTTTAACAGTGATTCCACCCATGTTCTCTTTCTTTGACGGAGAGGAATTGCTATCTCAGCAGATGGTCCTACGAATGCAATTTGCAGTTGCTTTGCCAAGTGACATGAAACTCAACTCTATACCCTTGTCCCTCTGAGTTGTCTTGTTAAAGCATATTTGGGCTGCAGGAGCTGATCTGCAGCAGTCAGCCAAGGCACCGGGATGATCAAATGTATGTGAACATTGTGAGGAATTTTCCTGCTTAGGGGATATTTTAAACACCCTCCCATCATTTGCTCTGTATGCTTAATCTTATCTAAATAACAACATGTCAAACATGCCTAGCCATCAGCTACCAGGTGTCCCCACTGAGATTTTCAGCTTTGAGTTTTCCTGCATCTCGGTGCAAGGATTTTTCCCTAATATTGACTTCTAGTTTTCAAGGTTACTGATGATGTGCTCAGACACGAGTTGTTCAGAATACCTCAGAAAAAGAGGCTCATTAAGAAGACAAATGCATTTATCAGGCAAGTCATCTAGCTATTTACTTTCAGTTTTACCTGTAAGACATTAAGTTTAAATAAATTCATGTTTTCCTGTAATTACATATGCAAACACCTGTGAGCCCTTATCTTTCAGTTTCTCAAAGAAGGAGGTCTAATTTATGATGTTTACATGGTAGTACATGTGTGTGAGCACCAAACGGGCTTCAATCCTAGTATTAATCTCCCAAAAGTAAAAAAAATAAAATAATGATTTAATAACAATGAGATACCTACAGAATCAATTGAAGACAATTGTCTGACAATACCTAACATTGCGCTTCTAGCTACTGGAAAGCCATTTACTGTAAGCATGGAAAAGGATGAACTTCAGGCAGCTCTACTCCATCCTTTTGCTGCTGGTGGTACTCAAGGCTGCAGGAGAAAGCAAGGGCAAAGCTGCATTTCTAGATTAGACAAAATGATCTGTGCTGGCTTGTTTGGCTGTGACAATGCTGGGGTTTTTTACACAGTGTCACAACTTCTTTCAGGACACCTGTTTCATGATTTAATCATTCAGGTCATTTGGACTTCTATGGCTGAACTAAAAATAGCTGCTGTGTTTGAGCCATTAGTCTAGCTCTGTATGTCCCAGGGAGCAACAGTCCAGCAGTGCTGTGAAAAATGATGGGGTTTTGTTTCTTTGTTGTTGTTTTTATATTTTTTTAAAAAGAAGAAATGAACCAGTGCAAAAAAAACCAAACCAAAACCAACCAACCAAAGAAGCAAAAAAACCCAGAAAAAGTTCTTTGCTTTGTATACAGAGAATTTACAGATATTCAAAGCAGTAGGAAACGGGGAGGGAGGAAAAGTAGTTAAATCAAAGATATTTCTATGGTGCTGATAGCTGGAAAGCTGGCTCTGTCATTTTTTCAAAATGCTTGTTAATCTTTTGTCTGACTTTCACAAATAAAAAGAAAGAAAAAGTACTGAACTTTTTTTTTTTTTTTCCGCTAAATTAGGCCCAGAATAACCATTAGATGCTTTAACTATTGCGTGCTAGTTAGTCAAATGTATTTATTGCCTAGCTCTCACACATTCTCAATGTTGCTTTTGGGGTTTTTTATGGATGTATTTATTTGCAGTATTCACCACAATGGTCACATCAGTCTCTGGCTTCCTGAACTCTTTGACATTCAGGACGTGTGATCTTCTCCATGAGTGACTTGACTACTCCCTGATCAGCCAGCTGAAATGATTATAGCCAAAGATAATTAAAATAACAAATGGCAAACAGTGAATAGCAAATAACGAGTATCGAACCATTGTCTGTTCAAGTGTAGTCGTGTCTGCATGCGGATACGGATATTTGTGTAAATGTCTGTGGCCAAGGAGTTGTGCAAACAGGCTGTTTGCACGAACACTTATAGCTGGGACAAGGGGCATGAAAACTGCTGAATTAGGTATTGTGGATTTGAGTAATGCAAATGTTGTTCTTGGGACAGCTTGAGTCGGCACTCTTTTATTCATATAGGTCAATGCATGGTCACTTTACTCTGGAAATCAGTTGGAGGTTTGCCAATTCAAACGGGAATGCAACCAGTTTTCATAATAACATTTAGTCAACGTCAGTCTTAATCTTACAGGATTGCATTTGTCAGCTGTTTCAATTAGATCCTTTTAATGTCTACGTTAATAAATGTTATTTGGTTGTGCAAAATTAAATTCAGATGGGAAAATGTATTCCGTACTACCATTTAGATATAATACCACAGCACCATTTTTCTATGAATATATACATTCATGTGATACGAATTCAACATGAATAACAATTTTTTCCAAACCAAAATGTATGTTTGGGTAGTCTGAACATAATGAAAATGCTGCAATTGGCTTCAGTTCCCTCCACCTTCCATAATTTACCTTGCTCAGCCACATCACTCAGTTCAGTTGTTTCATGTTGTTTAACGGCAAAACCAAGTCGGAAATTCCCAAGAAAAAATGTGACAAGTTTGAGGCACCCAGGCAGGGAGCGCAGTGCTTGGTGCTAGAGGAATGGTTTCCATTGAAGCAACTTGCTAGGAATGTAGGGCCATGAATAGCACATTTGTAACAACAGGTCACTGCAGGGAAAGGGAAGGAGAAATTGTTCAGCTTGAAGAAACAACTGCATTACAGCCTGCCCCGGCTTTGGGTTTGATTTCTCTCCTGAGTTGTCTTTTTAAAGTTGGGTTGGTTTTTTTTTTTAATATTTTTTTATGCCTGGTAAATTAGAAGATCACCGATGACTATAAATTGGATCTTGAGCTCGGAACAAAATCACATATCAATGGGCAAAAGCTGTGAGTTCCTAACAAAGAGGGAACCCCTGAAGTCTGGGGTTGCCTCTTTCCTGCTCAATCACTTATGTTGCAGACCCCACGGCGATAAAACCAAGGTGTACTGGCGAGATCTCCATCACAGAAATGCTGGTATTTGACATAAGCAGCGTGACTGGTGAAGGGGAAAATGAACAATATAACAGCAAGGCTGTGAACTGGGACTAGAGCGCATGACCCAGTACGTGTCATGCTGCTGCCTGCGTGGCACCAGCGCTTTGTGTAGCTTTGACTCTTCTTATAAACTGTAGGCCTTTTTAAAAGTGCAGTAAATAACCAAAGGTAATTTAAATCAATAATCTGGTTTTTGTGTAACAGCCTTGGTATTGGATACAAATTCATATGCTTTTTCAAAACTGATTTATCTTTGTTCTTTGGAGGGTGAGAGCCTCATTGCTAATCAGAACACTATTTCTGCTTATAAGTTCTAGCAAATGAATCTCAACCAGTTGTTTAAATTGAAATTTTTAGCTGCCATTCAAGACAGGTCAAATGGGAAATGACAAAAAAATAGGATCACTGACTAAAATGAACAAATATAATCTATATGCATACACCCATGGCTCAATGTATCCTCCAGGAGGTTAGCTGCCTCCAGATGGCAGCTATTCACATGGCTTTCCTGCCTTAAAAAGTTATTTCAATTCAAAGGAAATAAATGTTTTTAAGATGCTATCCACTCACAGTAATTGACTCTACCAGCAGGTTAAAATATCGCTAAAATGAATATTCCAGTTCAGACTGGGATTTGTGATGACCAGAATGATTGAGCTGTACCTGCAGCAGCTCTCCTCACGGTTTCTCTGGAAAAAACAAACAGACAAACAAACAAAAAAACACAACAGCAAAAGAACCAACAGCCCTAGTATGAAGAGAAGCTTCTATTTGGTACTTGTTGTGCCTTTATTTATATAGCCGCAGGAACTACAGGCCCTAGACACCGAGGCCACCGTGTTCAAGATGCTTCACAAACATAACAGGTGGGTAGTTCTTGCCTTAATGAATTTTAAGTTGATGACTCCACCAAATGCTTGAGAAGAAATAGAAACACAAAGGTCAAGTGGCTGGTTTAAGGACCAGGAGTGGGTTATTGGCAAAATAAGGATTAGAAGGCTCTCTAGTCCCCCACAACACTGCTTTAAATCAATAAATGCTGGATCGCAGACTCCAGGTACTGCTAGTGTAAGGTGTTAAAAACAATTCCAGCAGTTTAACACCTAGTTACACGATAACCTCTGGTATTTTGAGCCATGCCGTTTTATCTCATGGAAACACCTTTTTCAGCTCGAAGAATTATGTAGCATTTGCCCTTAAAGTCTTGGTAATTGCTGCAGGTAACACCTTGGATAACTCAGCACTCGATTTGCAGTACTCCTAAGTGTTCCTCTTGGAGTAATATAGGGAAGCGAGGTCACACTGCCAACGCATGGACATTTATCTAAAGAAAAGGTAGCACGTCTCTGTATTTGATATCACACCTATTTTTTTATCCTTACACTGGAAGACAAGGACAAAAGACACCGTAAAATTACAGCCTTGTTATAGTTAATATATGTAGGTGGCTCTTGTAGCATAAAATGTTTCACTAAAATCTGAAGGCCCCTCTGTCACACATCTAGACACATTTTTGCCTCTAAACATCTGAATTATCTCACTGAAACCAGTGAAGTGATTTACAAATGCCAACAGAGACAGAATCATCCCTATCATTGGAGAACAGAGGATGCAAATGGCTTCTTTAGATATATTGGGGTTTTTTCTTCTTTTCTGGGCCATCGACAACCCAGTATCTCATCCTGTGTACAGTTACCGCAAAAGCTTGGGCAGACAAGACGTGCTGAGCTGAATTAGTAACTGGCTCTGGCTTCCCTGCTTTCATGATGGAACTCTGGAAAAGTAGGGAAGGATTTTCACAATTGAAGTCACAGGCGGATTTGCTCTCAGTGCCATTGTAATTTACTTGCTCAGATAAATGTCTTTTACACTTGGGTAATTTCTTTGCATTGTGCATGTTATTCATAGTTGAGTAAAGTTCAAAATCCTAAAAGATACTTTAACTTAGCTCTTTCTACTTGGAATCACTTAGAAAATACTTATGGGATTATTTTTTGCCTCGCTTTTTACTCGTTCAGTCTCAGCTGGAAAAAAGAAGCTGCATGCAAGAAAAAGAAAGCGGAACACCCACAACATACCCTCCAGCAAACCAAAGCAGTTTTATTGGAGAATGGCCATATCTGAGCAGGGCACGAAATGCAGTGTGTTGTGCTCTCTGTCGGTGTTTCAGGGGAATTTAGTGGGGAGGGAGCCCTGAGAACAGAACCACACCGCTCAGGGATGTTACCTTTATAAATTAAGTATGATAGTTATAGCAGGTGGATTGTGTTTTCTATGATAAGGTTTCGGTGGTATCATTTTTATCCTCTGACAGTCACAGATTTCACACTCCCCATTCCTGGCCCTGCCCCCCCCCCCATGGGCTCAGGACACGCACATCCCACTGCTCGATGTGTCCAGCCCTGGGATGCAGCCTGAACCTTGCGTGTAATGGTCCCACTGTGGGCTTGGACTCCTACATGATATTGGGTGGGTGTGTATAAATAATACAAGGGGCTTGTTGCCCTCCCTGTTTAGTGCTCTGTCACTCAGAACTCAGCTGGTTGGCATAAGCAGGCAATGGCCCTACTAGTCACATAGACCCGAGCCAAGCTCTTTGATTTCCTCCCTACTGAAAGCCAATTAACGGCTGTTATTTGGGTCACTATCACCCCCCAGCCTCCTGCCCAATGTGTGTTAGAAGGGTGTAAAACTGCTGATGTCTACCTGAACCTGTGTCTGAGCAAGGCAGACACAGTCCAGAGCTTTTGGTTTGGCTTCCCCCATAAAAATTATCTGTGCTTTTGTTTCACTGTACACGCCAGAATCAGCTAATGAGTTTGAGCTGAGCAAATGTAGCCAAGGTCTCAGGTATCTGAGTGATGCTTTCAGGGAACATTCACCCTATGACAGCAATTTATTACCTCTATCTCTTACTTGGAAGAGATGACTGGATTGGTAGAAGGGGGGAAAAAAAGGCACATTAAGAGAAAGAGTAAGAGGAAAAGGGCATTATGTACTTAAGTTGACTGATAGCTGATAAAAACTTAACCTTAATTTTTTAGTTGGCTGAACAATTGCAAACAATATGCATTTTGACACATCCAAAAGAAAGGTTTTCATTTAGTAATAAAAAATGTAAGTGACACCTGTTCTGGGAAGCAGTGACTTTGCGCAGGCTGAGCACTGGGGGTGGGGGGAGGGAATAATTAGGGAAGGGTGAGGAGGTGGCGGTGCAGCAAACTGAGAGTGAGTTGAAAGAAGAGCCATGACATTGACAAAAGCCTTAGAAAAGAGCTGCTATAGTAAGATGCAGCATGTAAAAGATGTTATTGTTATAAACCAGAAATGAAACCAAAAGCCACTTCTTTGTGGAGGGGACAGAGTCTGTAACCTGCAACACAGGTAAGAGCAATTTTAAAGAGAAATTTTGTTTCACAGGTGACGATAACAAGACCTGATGTCCCAAAGTTGAAGCTAAACAAATGTACAATATCGATATATATGTTTTCTGCTTTTGGAGGGACTCCCCACCCTTCACCCCCTTGTTTTTTGTTTTGTTGTTTTTTGTTGTTTTTTAAACAGGCAGGGTAATTAACCACCGGAATAGCTTACTGCTATCAGTATGTTTGACGGAAGAGGAAATATTTATACCAAGAGTGGATATATTTTCTCTTTTTTTCTAGACACAAGTATACAGCTATGATATTTGATGAAAGGAATGAATTCAGGGAAGTTTTATGACTTGTGCTCTTTATGACCCTAAAATCAACAAATGTTTTAAAAAGACTAGGGTAGTGTTGTGAGAGGAGTCTTGCACAGGTGAAGTAGAATGGAAAAGAAGGCTCTTTTCTCAAAAAAAAAAAAAGAGAAAATTTCTAACTTAGAAGAAAACCCTACTTAACTTAGAAGCAAACCAACTCCCAAAACCAAAGGGGTAAATTAATAGTATAAAATAACCTGAATAATAATTATATGCTGATTTGCTGTCAGTCTGGATCAGATCATGAGAGGATGCTAGGGTGATTATGTATTGCAAACTAAGCAAAAGGATTAAACTGACCTATTTTATTACTCAGTGGCTGGAAACTATATGCAAAACACCCTATAGCTCTAGGGGGAAATACAGGTCTTATCCTGCCAGGTCCTGAGCATGCTGTCTACTTATTTCTGTCAGTTCAGAAAAAATGAAGCAAATGAATGATTTAATGCCTCTCCTGCACTGGCTTTTGTGCAGCACTGAAAGTGTGTGCCTCACTTTTTGGGGAGCCAGGTCGAAAAGGGAAGACAGATGCAAACCAACTATCCTGGGGCACTGCTTTTGCAACAGTCCCTAAGAGCAAACCAGAGGAGAAGGGAGAAGAAAAGATGCTTTCCTTTGTCTGCACCCACCTTTGAGCTCTGGGGCCATTTGGAAAGACTACAGTGCACTGCTGACACTATACTTAGTGCATCTCAAAATGGGGCAAACCTTAGTTTCAATGACAGATCATCAACCGCTTGCACTCACGGAGCCTGCCCGATATAGGGCCATTGAAGCTGGTGGAAAGGCCCCCTTTGGTTGTGGGGGGCTTTGAGTCCGTTCTTCCTGTCCTTAGGTGGCAGGTACCTGCTGCTTCTGAATTCAGTGAGAGCTGCAGACTCTAAACATGTTGGAAAATTGGCTCCAAAACTGTCATTTCCCTCCTCCCCCCAGCTCTGGTTGGTGTGTTTTTTTTTTTTTTTTTTTTTTTTTAAATTCTTTACTCTTTTAAAAGCAATCATTATGGCACAGTGCATTGGCAGGTACGGTCCTGGCAAAATGATACCTTCAGTGTGCGCCATTTTGTGCACCATGTAAAAAATTTTTGAGGTTGTAAAGCTTAAACAAGAATGTCTTCATAAAAAAAAAAAAAGAATCTGCTTTTTTTTACCGTAAAAGCCCAGTCCTCTCTTGCTCTTATGCACTTCTTTTGCTCTGCAGCAAAATAAACTTTTTCTGTGCCTTCTAATTGGGCTTTTTACATATGACTGTGGTACCAAGCAATGTTACCTTAACTACTGTTATCTGAGAAGCATTATTTTCACAGCAACATCTTCCTGTTTGGATATTTTCTCTCTTTGGCTGTGTATGCAACATTACTGTTGAAATTGTTCAGCAGCCCTAAGAAACAGGGAAGAGGGAAAGGAGAAGTTGGAAAAGTGAGGCTGGTGGCGTGGAGATGGGGAAAAGCTATACACAACAAACCCCTCCCAGCTTGTCTTGGGTTTTGATGTACAGTTTAGTCATTGTGGCCTGGTTCTTAACTACAGCACGTTAAATACTGGACGTTCCTTAGCTCAGGTATATGAAATCCAGGCCTTTTGTCCAAATGCAGTTCAAATACTTTCAGTGTTAACTCCATAATTTTGCTCAACACACTGGTAGTATTTGGATTAGGCTGTTACCGGTTTTGTTGGTCATTTTAGGGATCTACCTACAGACCGACTGCAACACAGCCCTTTGGTAGAGCAGGGAATGTCTAGGGATGTAACATCCATAGCTGGTAAATAAATACAGCTCAGCTGCAATGTCTGTTTAGGATAACAGACACTGTGCCACATACACACATGCACCCAGGCACAAACAGGTACACACATATGTAAGAAACATGCTGCTCCTAATTAAGTAAGGCTTAATTAAGTAAGGCTGCTTGACAGCTGCTAGTGGCCATTAACCTTCTGCATTATCCTTCCATCTTCTCCATCCCTGAAAGGATTCAACTTGCATTCTTCTAAGCATGTAAAGACTTGGTCTCAAAATCAAACCAGGACATTGTAAGGCAGTCTAAGGCACGAGCCAACATTGCTTCGTGTGTCCATTTTTGTTTTACTCAAAGAAGTTTTTTTTGTCATGGCAGCACTGCTAAATGGCACGAACCCTTTTTGGTCTGCGAGCATATTTCAGTCGAAAAGCAATCAGGGGAAAATCTACTGCTTTGTAAGTCTTCCCATAAATTTGAGATATCGCTTACCTTGGAATGAAGCGTTATTCTGCAGAATTAAAAGGAACAGAGTCCCTATAGTTGCTATCTAACTTGAATTATATTTAACCTGGAGAATAAACTCTGCATAAGAGTTATGCTGCAGCATTAAAGTGGACTATATGTGCCAGCCCTTAAATGACTGTAAGGTCATCCACAGACTTCCACCAATTACTCCTGCGCTAACCCCAATAACCAGATGTTAGCTAAATCATACACACCTGCACTGTTCCCAGACCTTTCCCTAAGACTTCAAGAGATGATCAATTCACAACCGGTTTACTGTAAAGTCTGTAGATACATTTATCAATATAAAAAATGAAACGAAGTAAAATTAGTCAGATACAGGTATCCATGCAGTCTTGCTGTTCGTGAAAATGAACATGATTAGGTAAACATTGAAAAAGTAAATGATTCACATAGAAATAATACTACATTTTCAGATACTTACAATGGTTTTCAAGCCAAGAGTCATGAAAGATAGACTTGTGTAAGAAATTTTTAGTTCATGTATTTAATTTTCTTTCTGTATTGGAGAGAACTAATGGAAGCCTGTTCTTAAGTGTAAATGGAGATAACTTTCAAAAACTTCATTAAAGTCTTGCTGATAATCAATAGCTGAGATTTTTATTAATGTATAGTGAACTGAAGTTTCATTTCTTATGATTCTACTACTTTTTCCTCTTCCTCCCAGTTTCGGCAGATGTATCATTAAAGGGTCCCTATAGCATAAACTTATTTAAGGATATTCCTGACTGCTTTGGCAATAGAAAGAGACTTGTAATATAGTTTCTAAAAGTCAGAACTCCCTCATTTAATGTAATTACAAATCTACATAATTTTTAAAAATGAGACATTAACTCTACGTTTATGATATTTAATGTTCTCGGTGTGCAGATGGAATGCATGTAAATGTGAAATTTTAAAATTGGTATTTTAGAAATACTGTACTTCAAGACCTTCTGTACATGACTTAGGGGAATCAGCAGCAAATCCATTCAAAGCCATGAGTTATGGATGATAAAAATCCAGAGAACTTGTCTAATAAATAATAGCACTAAAAATCTCTTCCATAGTTCATATTTCTAATGTGAAAATGTACAGCTTGGTGTGACTGAAATATAAATCGCAGCTGTGTGCCTTGAGATCTTTTCTCTTGCAGGGAGGATGAAGGGATCCTCCTTGGCCAAGCTGACAGGAGCAGAAGATGACTGTTTCTATCCTGAGAGACTGATGGCTCCAGCATTGGTTACATCAAGCTCTCCTGGGTCCTCGCAGCCAGGAATGTTTAGAAGAATTAAATTAAAAGACAAGTGAGGGAGGAACCAAAGCATCCTGGCTATTTTCTGTCCGTGGCCAGTGCCAGCTTAGCACCGTTCTTCCCTAGGCAAACCTTGTTGCCTTCCTGCAAGCAGTGGCTTCTTGTGTAGGTGTTATACACGAGGCCTTTTAAGTTAACCATTTTATCTAAACTTTTTCTGGAGTGACCTAAATTTTTGCCTACCAAAATCCCCTGTGGTTGTGAGTTCCTACTTGTGGAAGATGGCTCACTTTAATTTTTTTTTTTTTTTTTTTTAAGAATGTTACCTTGACAATTTTTTGCAGTGCCTTCTGCTTTGTGCTGAAAGAGTGTGAGCTGCTCCCTGTAAAACAGCCTGTGCTGCAGGAGGAACAATGCTTCTGAGATCAGGATGGTCGTGTGAGCCACACAACAGAGCAGGCTCGTGCAGCTGGCCTCAACGTCACACCATGCTGAGCGGTAGCTAAAGGGATCCACTATACGGATCCATATAGCTCCATATCATCTCCAATCTGATCTGATTATAGCAGACATCTCAGACTTGGTTTTGCTCGCTGGCGTTTCGAGTCACTATATGGTTTCAGTCACATGAAATTGCCACTAATTTGCATTCACATCTCCTCTACATGTGATAATAGGATCAAAATAAGCAATCACAATGCACTAGCAAGAGGAAAAATAAAAGCCCAAGGGGTCTGTGCTGTACTGTTTCTCTTCTGTTTCATAGCTGTTTCATAGCTACTTTTGCAGTTGCTAATGTCCTATAACAAGAGAAGACACTGTCAATTTAAGATGATGCTTTAAAGCCTATTTGTCATCCTGGAGACTTTAGCTGGCCATTGGTATTTCTTGTAGTAAGAAAAGAGGTGGGCAGAAGTGACTAATATTCAATAATATCTGCTGTAATAAGTATATTTCCAGATTCTGTATTCTGATAGATGTCTGAGCTGTAGAGGAAGGTTCATAAGTGAGAGTCATAAAAAGGGAGGGAAATGAGATGTCCAGGGAAGTTTACAGGACTGTTTTGATACTACTGCTCTCATTATTTTAGTCAACCGCCAGCAAAAGTCTAGTTGAAAAACCAGGTAAAATTATTGGCAAAATTTTCAAGGCTCTACTTCCACCTCTATTGGCATAGCTGGTATTAGAAACCAAGGACAAGGGTTTATAATATTCATAATATTTTTCAAGCTGAAAATAGGGGTTTATAATTTTTTTAAAGCTAGGGCATTTTTCATTCATTTTTCTGCTTATAAAAACCTTTCATTCAATTTCAAAATGTCCTTTTTGTTTGGTTGTTGGATTATAAAAATCAAAACCAAAGAATGCTGAGTTAGATATGTCCAGATTAGTTTGTATTTTTATCCCTCCCTTTTTGTCTTTTTGGTCTTCATAGGGAAATGTAGAGGTGGAGAAAAGGAACTTTTATCATGAAATTCATTTACAAATATGAGCAAAGCAGAAAAATCACACTTTCCACTAATAAGCTGTGCCTTTTTTTCCACACCATTAATATCTCTGTTATAAAATTATTAAGATGAAAAATGATTATAAATTCTTCTCTATAATCAGAAGAATATTTTTTTTTTATACACATAATACCTTCAACTTCACCAGTCACCTTAATCTCACAGGTTTTGTGCTTCAACAGGTTTTGGCACTGCTGTAATTACCTCCTCTTGTTCAATAAAGCAGTTTTATTTTGACGCAGAACTAAAGCCTAACAGATGACCAGAAGCAAAGAAAGGTGGTGTGGAAATTGGCATGTATTTGCATCAAATGTGATAAGAAGTCATTTACATTGTTATTTCACTCAGGTGGGGTGTCTGAAGGTTTTTTTGGACTCGCACATTGCAATCAGACCTGCAGGGAGAACCATGCCTTTGGTGCATTTGCGTTGTGTGGGAGAACATAACTTTGCAAGTGACAGTTTGCCAGGCATGGCAGTTACTTCCCACCCTACTACTAAGTCTGTGATATGTGGTAGGAGTTTTCATTACGGAGGATTTCTGAAAGTGTTGTCTCCTGCTTCTTTTGTGAATAATCAGGAATTGCATTCTTTGTATCAACTCTGGCAAAAGTCTTGCTGGGCCACCCTCAAGTGTTGTTGCTATGAAAGCCTTTTAAAGCCATCCAAGTAGTTAATTTTATTACTCATAAAACCGTTCCCTGCCCCCATATTCTGTGGAGGGTGGTGAACAGCTGTCATCCAAAGAATTATCCAGAGTTAATTTTTTTCAGGCAAGTATGAATCTGGAGGATAAGCTGCAGGATGATTCACATGCTGAAGACGGTCCTGTTTGTTAGTAATGCCACAGATGCTGATGTTGCTCTGGATACTGACAGTGATGAGTGGTGTGTAATATCTGATAAAGATTAGAGGCCTCATAATCAAAACAAAGCTCCTGAACAGGAATCCCATGATACCAAAACACCATTTACAAGCTGTGACAGGAAGATAATTGGCCTGGGTGTGGCTTCTATCTACTGGAATAAATGATGATAAATAGTGAATCTGGCTGGACTTTGACCAGGGGAAAAGAGAATACCCATAGATATATTTTTATATTATTGCTTCTGTCAGAAGAATGGAGGAGCAAACATCTATGCATTTTTGTGTGATCTGCGAGTAAAACAGAGCTGGCTGTGCCCGAGCAAACGTACTATTGCACTGCTTCATTGTGACTCCCACACCGTGCTCCTTCCCCGTCATATCTTATGTGTCTCATCCATACAAACCATACCAGATCCATTCCTTCTGCCATCTCCCGTATTCATTATTCTTGTCACCCGTGACTCATCCGTAGCTTAAGAAGTTTTTCTTGACCTGAAAATTGGATTTTCATCTCAAGATGGATTGTGAAAGGAGGAAACGCTGCCCAATGAATCTACTCTTAACTCTCCTCTTGGTTGGCAATTCCACATGAAATAGTGGGAAATAATGTCAGGAAATGTGATGTGCTTCCATCACTGTTGAGGTGTCTCAGAAAGCTGGGAACCATCAGTTTCTACTGTCATTTCCTGCAGTCACATCTGTATGACCAAGCTACTCCAGGTCATCTAAAACACTACTGACAAGGGGAAAGTTGCTGGAAGAACAGTAGGGAAGGCAGGAAGGACAGTTGTCTATTTTCTTTACCATCCTGACTTCTTTTTTTTTTTTTTTTTTTTTTGAGCCCACTCAGGTTCTTTTTGGGGGTCTGCAAGGAAGATGCTGCTGGGGCAAGGGACAGAAGAATCATTTTAATAAACTCCATGTATAAGGAGGTATCACTTTGTCATCATATTTAGAGTGACAAACGCAATTTTGGCGCAAGGCTGGCTGAGAAGCTGGTCCTTATTATCTGACTTCAGGACTTTCGCATTAACCTTTCTATTTCAATTGACTTATGCTATTGAGCAGTGCATGAAGCTAAGAATTTACAGGGAGAGTACTGACGTGACTTTGAATAGGAGTTTTAGACTTAAACTGCAGGAGTTGTCTTTAGCTCTAGGACAAGCACTGCATTTATAAAACTAAAAGAAGAACAGAGAAAAAACCCCAGGCCTATTCCCTTTAAAATTATGCCTGCATTCTCCAAAAAAGGGGAAGAGGTACATTTGTCAATGTAGTGTTGAACACAAGACACGGAGTTGCCAGGAGGAACATATTTGTTATGACAGGCAAGATAAAGTATCCACTGTCTTTTCACCAAGTAAATATTGAAGGACTGCTCATTAAAAATTCATTGATCTATCTTCATCACACGTCCCACACTTCTGCAGTTCCAGATTTCTAGGTGATGAGTGACTAAAAAGCAGTTCAGAGTGCAGAACCTTGTTTTAGGCATTGTGGTTTTTCACTCTACAGGCTTTATCAGGGGGTGCCCCATCACCATTAAACACAAAATGCTTATCCTGCACAAAAAAAAATAAATGAAAATGAATGTTTTCAACTGAAGTAATATGGATAGAACAGAGGCTGAAGAGATGAGTGAAAAGGGAAGAAGGAACCACTTGTTTGGAGTGTAACTTAGATGTGAGGAACTGAAAAGGGAATCATTGACTTTCAGGAACAAGTAGTGTAATCTAAGTAAATAGTAAAAGGGGATCTATTGACACTTCTAGGCTCCAGTTTTTAACAAAATACTCCTGGTGGCCCTCCCCACCTCTCTCCGGATCCTACTGTTGGAGCAGAAATTACAAAACCTTTCTGGAAAAGACTTTTTCAGCTAACTTTTCGGGTTACTGCGTCTTCTATTTTTCCTCCCTAAACACTCCATTCGAAGGTAAGGCAGACACTTCACCAGACAGATTTCTTAGGGCTGTGGGGTTTCTTAGCACTCGAATCCAACTGAGTAACAAAAGGAAGAATAACATACTTCAAGGCTTCGAATCATACAATTTGCACAGCCCTTCAGCCATTGCAGGGATCAGAACATGCTGACGAGGTTCAAGCATCATAACATACTTCTCACGTAGTAGTACATTTGTTAAATTGAAAGGTGCCTCTTGAAGAATAAATCTTAAAAAGTGTATTGCCACTAACTACAGCAATTATTAGTTTGTGTCTCCAGACAAAAATTCTTCTGAACTATCTTATCAAGGTAGGTACTTCTGTGCCAGAGGAGAGTTAGCAATTCTGTGCAGAATTCCTTACCGGTTCAGTCTGACCATGCTTTTGTAATGGACTAATAGAATTAAATAGAGGTCTGTTTGAAAAATACCCTTGCTAAAACTTCTGTTAATTTTATAATAGCATTTGTCAGCACGAAGGAAGAAAAGAAAACTTACGTTACTTACGTAACTATACTGACGTTAAGGGTAGGTTATTTTGCCCGACTTGCTGTCACAGAGTAAGCTGACATGTACACCTGAAGCCATTTGTGAAAGGCTTCTCTATAAAGGAAAATAACTGCATCTAGATGTTGGACTTTTGGGGTGTTTTTTCTTTTGAAGTATGGTGATCATTTCAAAGCACAGGTAGATGCTTAGAAAAGGTAAGATATGATAGTATCTGAAGATGCCTTTATGTGTCTTTACAATAAAGGTAAGATTAACATCTTCAGATGGAACAGTCTTTTCATAGAGAATCCAGTTTCATCCAGCTCAGAGGTTTCTAGAGAAACCTATCACTTTCCACAAATTGATTTTAAATAAACAACCAAACAAGTAAATAATGTTTTTTGCAAAAGACTACTATGCCGATTTATTTCACATGGCTTAATGAGTTTATTCCTGAGAGATAATTTTGCTTTTGAAGAGCTGGGAAGGACTCACAGAGACACTCACAGACAGGACAATCTCTTTGCTGTGCTTTAAGTGCTCAGGTAGTGATGTGAGCATCTGACTTGAAGGACCTGATCCTAGGGAGGGTCTGAACAAGCAGGTTCAACTTGCTGGAGACTATCAGACCATTCTTGTAAAGCCCAGGTCTCTTGACATACCACTTTGTTGGAGGAGGTGAAAAATTGGTGCATCTCTGCATGCTAGTATTTAAAATACTCTTTTGGTGTGGGGAAGCAGTTAGGATAGGTGGTCCCTGCTCCATGCACTACTCCTCGGTTTCATCCTCTGCAAGGCACGCACACACAGATAAAGGGCTTAAAGTCCTGTCCTCCTCTTTGACCCCTGTGAAAAGATACAGCCCTGACAGCTTTTCCATTTTAGGCCCAGGATACTCATGGAGCAGGTGTGGATGTTTCTCAGAGCTACCTAGCTGGGGCTATGTGTGCCTTGGAATGACAGCCGCCTCCTCAGAGCAGAGCTGGAGGGTGGTGCTAACCACAGCCCGCATAGATGCCACAGCAAAGGCGCCACTTCCATGAAGATAAAGCTTATCTATCGCTTGCCTTTTTTTTTTTTTTTTTAAGGTCGATACAGCAACAGCTGTGAAAGACACACCAGGATCCCTCTGTTGTCAGCTCCTCCTCTTGACAGACAGCCTGTGCCAAGGAACGGGGATGTCAAAACAGAGTGTTATTGTGTGAGGAACACCAGGTGCCTGTAAAGGAAGGAATTGCTAGTTTACCTGCTGTTTAAGGCATTTTAATAACCCAGTAACTTCAAATTCTTAAACTCTGAGGCTGTATTCAAAAACCGCTGTCTTCACTGCCTTTGCAATTGAATCACAGTCCCCTGCTCCAGTTTTTTGGCTCTTAATTCTCTTTTGTGATTGTTTGACAAGAATTAGACATCCTCCCACCCCATGCCACTGTCTACTGCATGCTTAATTTCTTTTTGTGATTCTTCCTCTATTAGTCATTTGAGTATTTGACAGGTATACATCTGTGGCTCTTTATATGTATTTTTGTATTTTTACCCATCATTCGTGGGCTCAGTGCAGGTACTAATATCCATCATTGTCTTTGCCTGAAATTAAAACTAAATTATTTTCTTTTGTGGATTAGCACAGAGATACTGGTCATCGTTTATTTAAACCCAGCTTTTCTGTTCACCACTATGAGTGCTGTCTTCCACAACTCAGGTTCATCCAGCAGCTAGTCAGGTACCTTACTGTCTCACAGGATAGGAGTGGAATGGGAAATTACTCCCACACAGGTGATACTGCATCTCTTAGAACCCCCCTCCAGGACAGCCTGAGTACATAAATTGTCTTTTGGGTATTTTGAACCTTTCTTAGCACCGGAGCTGCTAGAGTATTTTCTATCTTGGTACTCAGTAGTGTGCATTCAGTGCCTTACTTTTATGTCAAATTTTCATTTCCTTATTGAAGTTTTACAGCAGTCTGCCTCTGGATTTTATGTTGCATTTGGAGTTGGGTACCTTCACATGTACATAACCCTTCACAATTCCAAGACTGACCCAGGAGGACTGAATAAATCCAAAAGTTTTTCATGGCTTGTGTTCCTGCTGTCTGTTGTTCATCTTATGTTCCTGCTGTCTGCTAAATATTTGGCTTTATGAGCAGCAGAAGACAAGTCTTCTTTCTGATGTGTTTGTGCCTTGTTAGCAGCAGCAGTTTAAGGCTGCTTGGCAGTATAGTTGAAATTTATTTTTGCAGCACAGCAGAGAAGGAGAGAAGGTCTTGGGGAAGGGGGTATCACTTTGGTCCTGTCACATCAGAGCAGAGGAAAGGGGCTGGGACAGGCCAATGGTGCTTGGGGAAATGCTGGGACGGAAAGTCTGGAGTGGAAGTGGTGAGGCTTGGGGTGTCCAAGGTCCACTTATGGTGAAGGAAAATGGTTGATGTCCATTCCCCAACCTTACTAATCCCCATCTCTCCAGAGTCGCTTTATCAGAATCTCCCTCCCTACACTGCCCCTGCATGAGATAGATGCCTTCTCCTCTGTGGTGTTCCTACTGCCTCTCCTCACCCCAGCTTCTCCTCACTTTCCCAAAAACATTGGGCTGTTGCCATGCAAGATGAAAACCAGGCCCATGGCAGAGTGCCTGGAGGAGGCATGAATCAGATCTACTGCTTTTACTCTTGCTGACGGTGATGGCTGCAGGGGCAGCAGTTTGCATCCACAACCATGTCCCCTCCAGCCTGCAAGAAGGAGGGAAGGTGCTCGGGGCAGGGGTGCCCCGGCTCCCCGGGCAGGAGGTCGGGTGCAGGCATCAAGTGGCAATTTTGACTTGGTGAGTTCTGACCTCTGGCATCGGCAAAACGCAGAGCAGGATGCTGGTGATGGCTGAGGGCCTTCGACTGTTCGTGGCAGCCTGACAGCATTGTGCAAACGTCTGCTTGGTGTGTGCCAGTGCCCTGTGTGAGGCTGGTTGGCTTTTGATCGTACAACCCTCCTTACTCTCAGAATCCCTATTTTAATTCTGAATGAAACACGGCTGGAAACTTCATCTTGACACCCCTCCATCAAAACCTGAGCAAGTCAGCCAATGAGTTCACACACTAATCGGGGTACAAGGCACGACATGATCATCTCACAAGAACAGCTGACTTCAATCAAACCAGCCATCCAATTAACCCAGTGTCCTGCCTCCAACTGGTGCCAACAGCAGGTGATTGGGGAAGGAGGTAAGAATAGAAACAGCATTTAGTGACACTTTCCCAGGATACTTGTGCAGCCTCTGGCAATTTGCAATTGGCCTTGTTTCCCTACAGAACCTGATGAAAATCTGTCAGTCTCAGATTTATTACTGTGAGGAGTGTAGTCAGCCTTCCCAGCATGTGCTGTTAAACACACGAAGTGCTCTTGAATCAGCAGTTATCAGAGATATGGCTCCCTTCCAGCTATCGTTCCTGCCTCTTTGCTTGCAGACATGAGCTGAAGCACTTTAAATATTTTCCTGGATGTTTTTGGAATGTCCGGTTTCACTGGGATCCTCCACATTCATTTGAGCTCTATCGAAACCTCAGCTTTACTCTCGCTCTGGTTGTGCATGACCAGAGGAGCTCTGATGAGCCATCAGGGTCTGCACCTGGGAAGGGAGGTCTGCCAAGTACCAAGCCCAGGTAGCCACAGACGCAGGGGAGGGGTCCACAGCAGTGAAATGGCACAAGCACTTCCATGGTTTTCCTCTCCGGTTAAAGATGGAGACAGCAGTCTTCAGCCTTGTGGGGTGGAATTGCTCTTAGAGACTGTCTTTGGTGTAAAGAGAATGACACTGACAGTGGAGAGATCACATTCATAGATCTCCGGCAATGCAAATATAAAGTTAGAAGATAACTAATATAATTGTAGACAGCTTTTTCTTTGAAGCTATAAGCATGTTTTAGTCGGTGAATAACAAGGGATTAGAAATTTTACTATTTTTTAGACTTCACACTATATGTAGTGAATATATATTGTTTAGGTATGTTGGTAACGGACTGAATGTTCTGCTGTGGAGAAGCAGTGTGTCTTCACTGAAGATGTTAAAATAGGCATGAGAAATAAGAAGAACTATATTTGGGACATTACGTTTTAGTCAACCAACCTTGCGTTGCATACATAGTGACAAAATATGCCAAAGCACAGCTAAATAAAGCGGAATATACATATGCTGACACAGGTAAGACGTTATCTAACTTTAGTGCCTCTTTGTTCTGTACAGTGAATTCCAAATTATCTTTAAAATCTCTATTGATCTCTCCATCCTGCACGAGGAATGAGTCTTTTAAAGAACTGCTTTTAAGCAATATGAAAATACACATTCTAGGAAACACTTTTGGGAATACTGTTGTTTCTGGCTGCAGCTACAGCTTTCCGATGTGAAAACCTTTTATTTGATTTACTGAATCTTGAATGTTATATGCAGTTTTCCATGCTTCAGCCATACCTATTAAGTAGGTTCTGAATTGGTTTAGATGTTGATAAATATTTTTTCGCAATCTTTGATGTTAAGATACATTTAGTGAGAGTGCCTGACTCATTAAGGGGTCTTATACTATTATTTTTTCTGCCCTGATCACTGTTTGGATTGATAATGAGTAAATATCAGGCTTTAAATTTGCACAGTTGCCTCTACATATAGGGAACGAACAAATGACTTAGGAAAGTAAATACAGGTAACTTAAAATAGAGGATCTAGTTCTTCACTCCTTGGAGGAGATTGGGAACAATGCTACAATACTCAATAGTTCTAGTGTTACAAAATTATCAAGATTAGGATGTGAAATTGCTTTAGGGACTTTTTTATTTTATGTTTGTATGGGATCTGGCAAATTGAAGATGATAGCAGATACCTAATTTCAGGACAAATTGGATCAGTTGTGTTTCTCTGAGATTACTCAGCTATTGATTTATTTTACTTATCTGGCTTATGCGGAATTCTCTCTACTGCTTCAATAAGAAATTTCTATTAATGTCTAAATTCTTGTTAAGACAGATGAGTGTGAGAATTTTAAGGTTTTTCTAGGGGTATGACACCGTCCTAGAACCTGAAAAACTGCGGAGGCATTACTAACTATCCAGATACATTTAACTAAAACTATAACAATGGCTTTCCCCTCTTTCTTCTGCATTTTGGAGGATGGAAATGAAGATGCACTGTCCAAAGCAAGCAAACAATATCTCCCAGAATAAAACTTTCTGTTTTTCACTGGAAAAAAGTTGGAAAATCTGTGTCTTAGTAAAGAGAGGTATTTTTAAGTTAGCGATATTTTCCTGTTTGAGTTTTCAGTTTTCTAATCCCACAATTTCCAAAGAGATAATAAGTTTCAATAGTTCCTTTAACCCCCTTCACATCTTTTGCTATAATATAATAAAACAAAAGCTGCTGGAAACAGTTTTATATCATCTGTGTTGACAGAAAAAAATAGAGCAAAAGCCTGTTCTCTGATTCACATTCTCCTAGGAACAGTGTTTTCTTTTAATATTTCATTTGGTTTCCTATCCTTTAGCAAGGGTTACCACTCTCTCTCTCTACATCTCATCAGCCAGGATGTAGTGTTGTCCAAACTTGCTCATACATCGTGGTACATATTGAGTAACTCCATTGACGTAAGTTGATTTACATAGAAAAACCGAGATCCTGCGGCTTTATTTGTCTAAGCAGCAACCCCCTCCAGAGTGGTTTGAAATATTCATCCTTGAGTTTTGCTTTTCCTCTTTTCCTTTTCATCTTTGTTTTGATACAGAGACCAGCTCGTTAATTTTATTCATCTTTTTTTTCGTGAGATGGTTGTGAGCAACGTATCTTTTAAGCACATTCATCCTTTTTAACAAATACCAAATTCTACTTAGAGTATAATGAAATTCAGATGGATGCTATTGAGCACTGAATTATTAGCATTTTGTATCCACTTTTATAACTGAATGTTATTCTAAGTTTACTGATATTTCCTTTTTCCTCCCTCCCCTTTTTCACTTTACTATGCTTATTTTGTCACTACCCATCAAGGTGAAAGCAAGACCAATACAGTGAGGGATTTCAATATTAGCACACCAGGTTTTCCTCGTATAAAGGAAGCAAATGCTGATCTGTTATAAATTCAAAGGATGGCTTCTGTGACCAGGAAAGCAATGATTTTTTTTCTGTCTCTGTCTTACTATGCTGGTTTTGGCTGGGGTAGAGTTAACTTTCTTCATGGTAGCTAGTACGAGCCTGTGTTTTGGTTCTGTGCTGAAAACAAGTGTTGATACCACAGGGATGTTTTCGTTATTGCTGAGCAGGGCTCACGGAGTGCCAAGGTCTTCTCTGCCCCTCACCCCACCCCACCAGCGAGGAGGCTGGGGGCACACAAGGAGCTGGGAGGGGACACAGCCGGGACAGCCGCCCCCAGCTGCCCCACGGGATATCCCCTACCACATGGCATCACGCTCAGCACATAAAGCTGGGTAAGAAGGAGGAAGGGGGGATGTTCAGAGTGATGGCATTTGTCTTTCCAAGTAGCCATTAGCTGTGATGGAGCCCTGCTTTCCCAGAGGTGGCTGAACACCTGCCTGCTGATGGGAAGCGGTGAATGAATTCCTTGTTTTGATTTGCTCACATGTGTGGCTTTTCCTTTACATATTAAACTCTCAACCCACGAGTTTTCTCACTTTTACCCTTCTGATTCTCTCCCCCATCCCACCTGGGGGGAGTGAGCCAGCAGCTTGTGTGGGGCGTAGCTGTCGGCCGGGGTTAAACCGCGACACTCAGTGCAGCTGGGATGCTGCATTTGCCGTTAGTGTCTGGAGCACGGAAAGTACCTAGAGAGATGGGAAGCTTATCAGAAAGCTTAAAGAGTTTGAAGAACCGATGACTAAAGAGTCCAAAGCTTAACGAGTGCACAATTTGTTGCATACTAAAGTGTGTACATAGACCTCAGTGTGCCTATTTTATTTATACTTTCTTCACTCTTAGGATTGTTTTACAGAGATATTGATCATGGAAAAATGGGCTGCTCTGACCATCTACTTCCTCTGACATGACTTTACTGCTGTAGAGAGGTCAATGACATCGAACCCTTTATTTCCTTGGAAAATACATGTGATCTGGCCCTCTGCTTCAGTGTCTTATTCAAACGCATCCAGATGACTGGATAACTGTGAAATCTGTAAGTTTAATTTAGCTGAATTAAATGCCTGCAGTTGTGTTCCTACCTGGTTGATCTCTCACATAGAAAACCTCATATGTACTGTGATTGTTTTGAAGTCCAGACAACTATTTATCTTCTCACATTTAGTTCGTTGCAGTGTAGCTCCACCAGCTCTGTGAAGTTCCACTTGACTTCTACAAATAAATATGCAAAATTTCCATAAAAGCGAAATCAAAATGGGTTCTTTAACAAGGAATAGTGTAACTGCTCTGGAATCCCCAGGCTTACAGTCTGTGGCTGGTGACAATGATGCTGTCATTCCATTGACTGCTGTGAACCTTGGTGGTAAAAAAAGAATGACTTCGGTTTTACAAAGACCTTATTTACTCTAACACATCTTGAATGCAAATGTGTCCCTACTTTTTTTTTTTACAACATGATACTAAGTTTCCCCCCTTCTGTGATACGCAATTTAATTATATGCAGTCCTTGAATGTCATTTTCTAATCCTCTGTGGTTCATTTGAAAGTCTTGTAAAATAAAACTAATTGGTGTGTTCATTAAAATGTCAGAAATATTTTTGAGTTCAATTAGATAATACAGCAGTTTTATCCAAAGTGTGCTTATAGTACAATAACTATGTCAGGAGGATGTAATTAACAGCCATTTAAATGAACAATTGTCTTAAATTTTTCTGGTTCTTCATGCATGATAACTTAATCAAACAGCAAAGTTCTTACAGGCTTATCCATTTGAGAGAAAGGTGAAACGCTATAAACTCGTATTTAAAAAGTCAAATTGAAAGCCATAAAACTACTGAACTAAAGAAGTCAACTATATAAAAATGAAATGCAAAAGTATACTTTACGTCAATGTCAGCACATTACAGCTAAAATCCAGTCAGAAAATAGAGAATTTAAGGCATAGTCGCCAATTCTTGGGAAAGACTAACATTTACATTGAATGAAGGTCAAAGGTCAGAATCACAGACTCAAGGACTGTTTTGGCTTGAAAGGAACCTTCAAAGATATCCCATCCACTCCTGTGCCATGGGAAGGGACATCTTCCTAGATCAGCTTCCTAAACAACCAACTAGATCAGGTGGCTCCAAGTCCTGTCCAAACTGAGCTTTGACACTTCCAGGGATGGGGCATCCACAGCTTCTCTGGGCAACCTGCTCCAGTGTCTCACCACCCTATTTGGAAACAATTTCTTCCTTATATCTAATTTAAACCTAACCTCTTTCCATTTAAAACTGTTGCCCCTTATTCTGGCACTACAGGGCTTATTAAAAAGTCTGTCTTTGTTTTTCTTATAAGCTCTTTTTATATATTGAAAGGCTGCAATAAGATCTCCCTGCAGACTTTTCTTCTCCCGGCTGAACAACCCCAAGTTCCTCAGCCCCTCTCCATAAGAGAGGTGCTCCAGCCCCTGGATCATTTTCATGGCCCTCCTCTGGTCCTGCTCTAAAAAGTCCGTGTCTTCCTTGTACTGGAGACCCTAGTGCTGGATGCAGTGCTCCAAGCGGGGTCTCACTGATGTGCTCCATAATTTTGCTTGCATTAGATGGTTTAAAACATTGGGCCCTTCTGCTCTGTTTGGCTGTTATTGCGACATAAAATATCATTCGCTGTTCAGTAATGGCTGCACCTGTTTGTTTCTGGCTTCAGTGGCCTTTAACGCAATTGTGCAAAATATATGTATTAGACAGGACTGGTTCTAACAGTCCTAGTGGGTAAGGAGATTGTGGCTGCCAAAAGGATTTAGCAAGTACAGCTTTCTTTTGGAAATGCAGAATCACACTGAGTAATGTTAAATACTGTTTTATAAAAATTACCGAACTTGGTTAGGATTATTTTTATTATCCATTATCTAAATATGCCAGTTTGTTAAAATAAAAATTTTGTGAGAAAGTCTGTTTTTGTTGAGCATCTTAATAGATTTTTTCATTTCTATTTCAGGATTACCTGAAAACACCTGAAAAGATTCCTGTAGATTTTATTGATTTACTTATGACTTCATTCTGAAATGCAAGCTAATTGTAGTACATGTGCAAAAAATAAAGGAAAGGAGGTTCATACTCAGACAAAACCTTTCCCTTGGCCTAAAGTTAGTCGGGAAATGACTTTATAGATGATAAAAAATTTGTCTGATTAGGTGAAAAGACAAAATCTAAAATAATCCAAAGAATCCTGAAATGGGGAAAAGCATTCCTTGGCCACCTTCAGAGACCACAGCTTCATCTGAAACAATGAAAACCACTCAGAACATGAGCAAAGCTTCTCCTCCAGCTCCTGGAGCTGTAGCTAAAGCTGTGCATGAGCTGGAGCGTACAGTGTTGAGTGCTGACGCTCCTCTTTCTACCAGGCAGGGTTGCTGGCACTGAATAGGCAGATGTTTTGTGATGGGCATGTGAGATTCCTTAGTCTGACAGTTACTGAAAGAGCCAGTGCTGTGCTTTGGTCCCACCAGGTGCTGAAGGCTTTGTCCAGGCAGGGAAGTATGAGCACAATAAGCTGCCGAGGGACAGGAGAGTTGGTTCTTTCTCATGAAAACCTCCCTTTCAGCATTGTAGCTCTGTGGCCAGCTTGTGTTGGTGATAGCTCGTGGTCGCCACAGCAAGTCAGGAGGTGGCTGACAAAGCAGCCCACTGCACTGAGGCCCTCAGCAGCCTAGATTGTCCAGACTGCCGTGTCTTAGTCTGTATCAGTGGGTTTGCTGGTGGTGTATGTTGGCTGATCCTGTGTGCTCCAGACAACATAGTGACCTACACGTGGTCTCTGGTGCTGACAGAGCTTATGTGTGCATCAAGTCTACATCACTTTGGAAAGCTGATGTGGTGGCAGGAAAACTTATTCTTGAGACAGTCTGGGCCCCTGGGGACTCCCCTGTTTACCCCTGTGGTGGGAGAGCATTTTGAGACTGGGTCAGAAGCCACATTACTTTTTGTTCACCCATATGGTGATAGCCAGCTGGGCTCTCCTGGCACCGACCACACTCGGCCAGTGAAACTCGGTTCTGATATTGTTCTTCCATTTCCACCTCTTGCAGCATCAAACCAAACTAGCGACTCCTGGTTTAAGGCAAAGTCTCCCTGTAGCCCCCCACTGAGGTGAGGAATTTGTGTTTTAAAAAATGTGCATCCTTAATAATATCCTGTTGTTATTCTCCTGGCATAAGTTAAGCAGGCTCCAGTCTCACCATTTGAAGACAGGAGGAGGAAACCAGATAAAAAAGTAGTGACTGTGATGCACAAACTCCTGCACAAGTTTTAGGGCTTCCTCTTCCCCTGACACAAGGACATAAATAAAAGACCAGCTCTGTAGAGAATTCCTCAGAAGGATACAACAGAAGAGAGATTAAGTTTCAGTGGGCCACCTTTGTATTCGAACGTGGTGTTTGTTGTCTCTTCTCAAAGTGATATTAGCGGTTCTGCTAGCTATAAAGGAATTTTCAGCTGCTTTGTCTTCCTGGCTTTCTTTGCTGTTTTTTAATTAAAGCTTAAGGAATTAAATGAACCAGGGATGCTGGGGTTACACAAGGATGAGAAAAGATCAGGCAGTCAAATCCACCGAGGTGCAATGGGGCACAGGCTGATTCTTGGATTATCATACTCAATGATTGTTTTTTCCAGTTTAAAGCATAAACATTAATGCATTTTAAGCATCTGGGTCAGGCTGACAACATACAACTGTCTGGGATAATTAGATCTGAAACAGATTGAGAGCTACTTTATTAAGAATTTGGGTGTCATTTGCAAAAGATGTTACAGTAGAAGGCTTCTTTCTGTTGTATCATTTTGCACAGGGAATGGAGAAATTAATAATCAAATGCTTAATAAGAGATATACCTATTTGGAAGTGTACAGCTATTGCATAAGGCATAATTTTGATACAGCAGTATATCTATTAGGCACAAACATTTGTAACATCGATTGTTTTGTTTACAAACTGTGGCCACATTGTGTAATTTAGCTGTAAGCTGCCATATTTAATTGAGGTAGGGGAGGAAATGAAGCTATCAGCCACGGTCCTAATATTTACAGACATGGAGCTCTACTTTTCCATTACTCCTGTAATGGATGCAGTTTTGAATTAATTTTTAGAACTGCCAGGAATAGCAGCATATTGGTTTCTCTCGCTATTTTATTTTATGTTCTGTGTCCCTGCAGTGTCTCTTGATTGCTACTCATTAGAAACAGGCTACACTAGCGTTTACCAGAACAAAAATATTCCCCTTCCTCATTGCACCTTGCAATCCAAACTTTGCCTTGAATTTAAAAAGATGCAAATTAAATATTTTAAGGTTTCAAAAACTATATCTTCTACCATGTAAAAAGATGATGAGCCTTTACCATGAACTGGGAGGATTTAAAAATGTATTTCATATGCTATAGGCAACAGAACTGTGGTTATTCCTTTGCCTCATTTTCTTTTATGGGAATA
This sequence comes from Falco rusticolus, assembly GCF_015220075.1. Lineage (NCBI taxonomy): Eukaryota > Metazoa > Chordata > Aves > Falconiformes > Falconidae > Falco > Falco rusticolus. The sequence goes on from NC_051197.1 coordinate 32,365,636, forward strand.
AAATCATATATTTATCTGGAGATGAATGCCGGGTTTTTATTCCCATGACGTGGTGGGATAGTGACTAGATAGGTAAAGTGCTCAGCTGGGGCTTGGGAGAGCCATGGTCTGTTTCTGGCCATGTTACAAAGCTGTGGGTTTTACGCTGCACCAGACTTCTAACATATACCTGCGTATACATTGAGCCTGTACTGAGCCTGTGCTAGCAGCCGTGGATCTCACGTGAATCACTGTGGTGCACCGTGGCACTGAAGGCTGGTAGAGCATGGGTGGGTGTAGACCATCGCTGTGCACCACAGGTGCATGCTCGGAGGGCTCATGGTGGGCTTTTTGGTTTCATCAAACTGCTGGTAACACTGCTGGGGTAGGCAAAGTCCTCTGATTCATGGCTCGTGTCAGCAAACAAACTGTGTGACTGGAGCGTGGCAGGCTCAGGGATCCGCTGAAGCTGAGCATCACTGAACTGTACCCAACTTTGCTGGTGTGAATGGGTAGAAATGTGCTGGCTTTGAAGTTACCCCTGTTTATATCACCAAGATGAGGATTCTATTGACAGTCCAATTTTGGGGAGTTTCAGAGAACATTTTTGCCAGCCGCCTTGGCTCATTCCTCTTCAAAGCCCACCTATTGCAACTCGATGGACACCTTATGTAAAAATGATGGCAGTGGGACCTGAGGGTGGTCTTCATGCAGCTGAACTGAGCTATTTTATTTTGAAGGCACTGAGCTGTGTTGTGGTTGGGTAACTATATTGGAGCACTGCTTCTGATGGATTTTGCAGAATATGCGGCAGCTCCATGTGTATCGTGTACATACGTCTTTGTGTATGTTTGCAAGCAAGAAGTTATTGTAACATGGCAACTGTGAAGAGTGAAAAACCAGGGGGATCCCAGGAATGCCATTAGGCCCTGAAAGGAGTTTGGGTTTGCAGCGTTTAAGAGTTGTTTCTTCAGATGCATCCAGTCTTGAATCTCTCTACAGCATAAAGCTCTGGTCTCTGCATGGCTGTCCTTCCAGGCAGCTCACTTGCAGTCACCGGGGAGCTGATCTGGACTACACTAATGGCCTGGCAGTGAAAGTGCTCAGAACCTGGTAACAATTGCCTGAGCCCAATTGTGTCTCATACACAGCACTACTGAAATATTAATGCAGGACTTTTAACCCAGTTACATAGATGGACAGAAATTATTTATCACTGTAACTGCCCGTTACTGATTTGGTAACCCAGCTAGAGCATAAGCTTTAATTAAGCCAAATTTCAAATGTATTGTGGAAAATGATATGACATTGTCATATTCTAGTTCTTGGAGCTGGAGAAGCTGAGTTGCTAAGAGATAGCATTTTTTTTTTAAAAAGTAACTCTTCTTCATAGTTCCCTAATTAATAGTCAATGTCTAGTGTTTATATAATGCTGTTGTCAGCAGATCATAGAGACTGAATCTTGTTGTCCCATTGTACAGAGAGGAGGAGTAGAGAAGGAGAAAATGAAGCAACCTCTCCGCAGATGGCAGCAGGTCAGCAGCTGAGCAGGGAGTGACGTCCTCTGGCATTTGGCTCCTCCAGCAGCTCAGATCCTGCGCAGGGCAGAGGCGATTGTCTCATTGCAGATCTGCTGAAAGTACAAACTCACAGGTGGTAGAAGGAATGTTTCCAAGCTCTGCACTTCTGAGTTTCTCTGTCCTGCCTTTGAGTATCCTTGTTACGAAGGTTTCCACCGGCAGCCGCCTTTCCATTGACAGTGGCAGAGCCATTCATATAGAACTGGTAAGTCACCATCACCTCTTTTTGAAGGCTCTTTATTTACAGAAAACAGCATTCCATAAATGCTATTCTTGCCCCAAGTGATCCTGACATTTTTTTCCCCAGTGCCAGTCATTGAATCAACTTCATTGCCCATTCTTTTACGTGGCCTTCCAATAATTCACTGAGCTGCTTGCATCTCCCTCAAAGTACACCACTCTAGATAACACAATGCATAAAGGCAGCTTCTAGATGAATGTGTCGACATCCTTCCATTGCATGAGGAGTAGTCAAAAGCTTTATGGTCACACTTCAGAACATAAATGGTGAAGCAGCAATGCTATGATGTTGTGTTTCCACCATTCTTAATAATTTCTTTTTCTCCCCGGAGGCTCTTGGCTGCAGCCAAAGAAATATCTTCATTACACCTGAGAACTAATAAAATACTATTAACACTTATCACTGCCTTAGCTTTGTGAACCCCATTCAACGCTTCCAGTGTAAAGCTGAATAGGACTAACAGGATGACAGATGCTTTAATTAGTGTATAGGCAGTTAAGCTCAGTAAGTCTGGTTTCAATGAAAAGGTTGCTGTAGTGCAGTAATGCTCATTTGAATTGTCTACCTTTTTTTAAAAAAAAACCCTCCTCGCTAAAATTTGGTATGGCTTGACTCTTAAAATCAACTTTTAAAAGATGTAATGTCATTTTCTTATGGACTCACAGGTAGAACGTAAAACCTTTGTTTATTGTTCAGGACCATCTATACTTTGAAATTTATGGAAATAAATCTTACAATCAAGTCTACCTTAAAAGAATCACATTAGAGAACCACCATGTCTATTGTTTTGCATATACTTTGATTCAGTCAAACTTCCACTCCAGAAAAACATTTAAGGACAGTCTCCCTATTAAGCCACTTTGTCTTTAATATGACTACAACTTGCCAGCTTCATTTTATATTTCTGTTATCATCCTTATGGATCACAATGTTAAAGAATATTTTGAGTGAAGCAACCAATTTTACCTTGTCAGCTGTGTTAAATTTGTGACTTTATTGCCTGTATGGGTGTTGCTCTTTTTTTTTTTTTTTTTTTTTTTTTTTTAAGGATCCCTTGTAGTAATATCCTCTTTATTTATAGCTCTGACACTTTATTTGTCTTGCACTGATTTTTTACTGGCAACGAAAGTGAAGAATGCTTCACAAATACCTCTGCATATGCACATCCACATGTAGCTTCATCTTTACTCCATAAAAATGCATACATTGGTGGGCCTTGCAGCCATTTATGCATTCATTTTACTTTCATTTTCTTCCCTTTTCCTTGCAAGCTTTTCCTGTGAATGCTAATACAATGGCTTCAGGTACATTGCATGGACAGGATGCTCTTCTCAAATTTCTCCTGGGTGAACAACCACTGTTTCTCATCATGACCCCTGCCTGCTGCAATCAAACTCCAGAATCATTCTGTTCTGCACTTTGATTGAATCCTCACATTTGTGGCAGTGCCTGGCCACGAACTTGGCATCACAATCTGCAGGGTCAGTCACTGATGTGCTGAGTCCTTCTGCTAGGACTGCTAAGAGTAATTTATATGTTTCAACACTTTCTCAGCCTGAACGCTAGAAAACAAAGTCTCAGGCAAATCTGGCAACTGGCGCTGTGATTCCCAGTGAGAGATTTGTCCACCAATTAATCAGCTAAAGTATGCTCTGCTGGTATATTCATGGTGTATAGGTATTCAAGCTGTTATGACATGGAGGGTTTTCTTTTCCTTTTGGTAATATTGCATGTCAGTTCTCATCCTTTTTATTCCTTTAGATCTGAAATATAAGGTATTTAAAAACACACAGCTGCCATATAGAATATATACACTGCAAGTTGTCCAATTTGGAGCTTGAAGAGCAAGAAATGGAGCAATTTAGCTGAAAGGATAGACTACAAAGCTCCCATTGTGCATACTGTCAGATTTTTTTCTTCCTTGGACCCAGCAATGAAGTTTTTACAGTGATTTTGAAGAAGGCAAATAATTTCACCAAACCAGTGTTTGAAACTATCCTGCTTTGAGAAAGATATTTTCCTTAGTAGTGTGTCACTGAAATTTGTCTGAAATTATTTAGGAATAGCATATGGTTTGTCTCATACAAGGAAAAACTTTATTATGGCTTCTGGTAGACATATAGAAAAAAAATAGTCTCATGGAAACCTCTGCAAACCTCATAGAAAAGATCCATAATCTGCTTTAGTCCTTTCATAACCTGTTATAAGGCAGTATAGAAGGACAGTTTCCTTTCTGGTTTCTGAATCTTTTTCTCACACACAACAGCTTACCCTAGAAGCTGCAAGCAGGGAGTAAAAGATGGGAGAGGCTAAAGCAAAATTAACACTCTTTAGTCACAGTGTTGTTTTCTTCAAGGAAAATACATTGTCCTGTTCTTCGTATTCAGGTTGTGATTTGACCAGTCTCCTGAAATTATCTGTTGATGGGTGAAGGCAGCAACATGGACGAACAGATAATTGGGGCATCCCGGATGGACCAAATGCAGTTTAGCTTTAAACCAACAAATCCTGGGGACTGGTCAACAGGATTTTATTGTCAAGAGGACAGCATCATCAACAGGGTTGACAATATAACATGGGCTTTAGCCTGTGACAACAGTCCCTGGTAAATCTGTGCTGAAGATGATGAGGAGTTTGTACTGCTAAGGACCTACCTAAATGCCAGCTACGTAGGTCTGCAACTTGCAATGCTAGCTGTATTATGAACACAGCAGAAAATGCAGACACAATGTTTGTAATCCACATAAGCTTTAACTGACATTTTCTTTTCTGGTGTCTGACATTGTAGTCATGCATTGAATTAGATTGTTGGTAACATCAGCTCTTCTGAGTTCTAGATTTGGATACAATAGACGTGGACAGCATCTATTCTATTAAATCATCTATCAATCTATTAAATCATATAGATTTTAAAAAAATCTAATTTGTAAAAAGTATCCTGCAAAACACACCTCTTATGGGAAAAAATATTTGCAAGTCTATCCACACACACGTTTATCTTAGCTCAAAAAGAAAAGGGTTCTTCATGACTCACTTTTGCTACTATATTTAAAAATAGCATGGTTTAACTTATTAATTGCTTTTGTTATTTTAAAATTATTTTCTTCATTGTATTTCCGCTTTGTGTTCTTCTTACTAAAACATTATTTTTCTAGTGATGCTTCATAAAAGCATTACACAATTCATTCAATGTAATGAAGTCTGAAAAGATGGGAGCCCTTGCTCTTGAAGTCATAAAGCAATAAATACAGAAACATTATAAATTTCCCACCTCATCAGACCCTCAGTTTTAAATCAAGGATAGTAATGAGGCTGATTTCTAGCAGGTAATTCTGGCGGTGAAGACAGCATCATAAGTCTCAGATTGATTGTCCTTGAATTTTTCATCACCAGATATGTTATGATATTGCATATTTGAGTCATTTGTTTAGTCACACCATTTAAATCCAGAACACAACCACCCTAAAAGCTAAGAACATTTAGGTATCTTTTTCAATGCTATCTACACTTGTATTACCCAGCTGGGGATATAAGAGGTTTAACTAGAGGGAAGTGTAACGTGCCATGAGCTGTTTGAGGTCCAGCTTTGAAAAAAAGGGGCTGTGTGGTTAGAGGTAGGAGAAATAAGAAAAGAAAGTTGTTTTGTGAAGATGTTACCAGAATATGAATGCTTGGCAGAGCGATGAATGAAGTGTGAGGTCAGGACTGCCATGTATTGCAGCTTCCAACCTGGGATTTCTGTTATATCAAGTTATTCTAAAAATAAAGTTGTCCTGATCGGCTCTGTACCTATTGTTAAGGATTCCACACATTTTAAGTTAAATTCTTAGATTTGGGGGTTTAGCACTGCAAGCTCTCAATGCTGAAACACTTTTTTCCACTGAGGCATCACCTTGGTCATAAATTCAAGTGTAGTAATGACTCCTTGCTTCTCTTGTTCACATGAGTTAATAAGCCACATACTTGGGCAGGATATTTTTCACAAAATAAAACAAAAAGCCTGCACCATCCTTTGTCAGATGTAGTCTGACAGTATGAAGAAGGGTAATTATTTTGGTATTGATTCTGAAGGCTTCAGATCCCTACACTTCAAAGGGTTAAACACTTTCTGCCTGTGCAACAGTTAGGGCTATGAAGTGTTGGAGTTGCTATAGAAACAGTGCATATTTGATTCAAATGAAAAAGAGTAAACAACCTTTTTTTATATCTCAAAGCTAAATGAAATGTGGTCCCCAACTTTGTGAGGTTATTATAAATACTTTAAAATCACTACAGAAAGATATGTTTTCTTTATAAACTAAAACAAACAATAAAGAAAAAAAAGATAAATAAAAGGGAGAAAAGCCTGCATGATGGTTCCTCCTGCTCCACTGAAGACCTCACAGGCCACAGAGGGTCATGGTGGCTTTGGGAGCGGACCCAGCGCCTTGGCTGGCCGCGCTGCACAACCAGGGCTCCTGCGACTTGGGGCCCTGCTGCTCCCCACGCACCAATACTGATCTTCTGCCCATTGCCGTCAGGGACAGATGGGCAATGAGGTGCTGGCACAGCGAGTTTTGACCTCCTGAGCTCATTAAAAAGCTTGTGGGCCGCTATGATCTTCACTCGCTATCCAAAGACTTGTGAGGCCCTTTCATCAGAGTTCGGTTTACATGTACATGCAAGGAAAGCAAACTGATGAGGGGAAGAAAAGGGACAATACAATAATTCCTGCTATCAATTCTTCCCTTCTATCTAGTTTCAAATTCCCATCCCTCTCCTTTTGCAGGCATCTCACAGCAGCTACTTGACAGGCAGAGATCTTTAAAGGCTGATAAGAAATTTAAGGTCCAATCAGTTGGTTTTTCTCAGAGGGAAAAATGTTTTTTAATTAACAGGTATGTCCTATGGGAACAATCTTTTTCCTGCAAGAAATTTTGACTTTAGTTAAGATACACCTTCTCCTTTTCATGTTAAAAAGTTAAGAATTTGGGGAGTTAAATGGAAAACATTTTCTAAATAGCTTTCCTAGTTAAGCCTTTCTAGACAGGAACGCTGATCACACCAGAGACCCTGCCTAATGGAAGGCTGCATATTGCTACTGACATCGTGCTGGATAAATTTCTGCTGGACACATTAGTCCTCCCAAACCACCTGTGCCAGCCCTATACTGCTCTTTATAACTTTTTTTTTTTTTTTTCTCGTTCATATGCCTGCATGCCTGCAGCTTTCTGCCCAGGCAACAGCTGCTACAGTTGTTATGCTTGACCCTTTCTCAAGGGATTTTTCTCTTCATTCTGTAATTTCTGGATATGACCTTACATTGAGTGTGGGGCTAACTAATGAATCTCAGCTTATTTGGAGGCTGAACTTGGCATGTCTGTTGTAAAGCTGATGGTATTGTGCCTGGTGAAGCTATATAGTTGTGTTATCGATTTCATATGTATTGAACAGAAACTATAATGCTGTTGGGTTTATTCTCACAGGCCGTCACAAGTTTAAAAATGGTGGGAATAAAAGGTTTTGTTCAGCCCAAACCAGATTGTGATTGAGTTTTATTGCAGCCTTTCCACAGAGTGGAAAAATGCAAAACATCCCTTTTGGACCAATAGAGAATCATTAACTTTTCCATGTGGATTTGTATAGGAAACCAAAATATCAATGTATTTCCACAGATCAACTACTAATGATATAAAACAATCACCTGTGTGGGTAAGCAGATTTTTTTTGTGTGCTTGAATAGTAATTAAGCCACGCACAATTTTTTTTTCCCTAGCAAAATATATATGAGTAGCAAGCCCTGAATGCCACTTGTTTTGCATTCGTATTTCCCAGAGCCTTGTTTGTAAAGAGAGCGCTAAAAAATCTCACAGCATGAATCAGTGTGCAAAATGACCTGAAGCAGCAGAAGAGCACTGTACGCATGGCAGCAATGACATGTAAACCTGCAGCCGAGCAGTGAATCACATGCCTACGTTTCTGGCACAGTCCTTTTTCAATTATATTCCATGCAGTAAGTGACACTTAAAGGGCTGAAGTTAGAACAAACAGTTTCTTTTCTTTTATCTCCCCTGACACCCTTTGCACCTTCTGCAGAGGAAAAGGAGGTGCCAAATACACATGAAACAAGATAATTTTGAAGGGATTGGGAAATAAATTTCTTGAGAAGTAAGTAGTTTTCTCAAACTTCTGTGCTATTCCAGAGTTTGGTGGCTTTTGCCCTGACATGAGCACCCCAAAAAGCTCCTGCTGTCAGTGCAGCTCATATCAGTGCTATTGCAAGCTTTTAAAAATGCAGATGGCACCTCTTTTTCAGCCTTCCAGACACACCTGAAGCTTTTAAGAAGAGATCCAGGCAGCTGACACAGCGCAGGTCTGATCCCTGCATTGGCCAGTGGTGATGGCAGCTGGTGGCCAGCAGCAGCACTGGGGACATTATGGAGCAGCACCTGATTTAGGGCGGTTGAGATTGCAGCAAGCAAATGAGCTTTTAAGATGAAGCTTGGAGGATGATGTAGTTGACTTGGGTGGGAAGGGACATGAGCCAAGGGAAAAGCGGACCAGGATGGGAAGAACAATACTGAAAGAACAAATGAAGTACTGAGTGAATGAGTGAGAAGGAAGAAATGCAGCTCCCAAAAAGGAGCTCCAAGGTGGAAAGATTAGGGAAGAACATTGGACTTGGTGGAGTTTTGGGGTAGTAAATAAGAATTCTGGGCTGGGAAGTCCAGAAAATTTGGCTGTGCTGTGGGACTGGTGGGAGGAGGAGGGAAGGGTATTAAAAGACACCTTGCCACTTGGGTAGCTGCAACTGGGGTTTATTTGTAGTGATGAACTGACCCCACCTGTCATCTTTTTTCCTGTTGAAAAGATGGTAGTCAGAGACTGGTCCAGGCTCATTTTGCAATGTCAGTGTGCTCATGTGATACAGGGATCATTAACAACTACAATGCCTTTAAGATCTCAGCAGGCATTGAAAGCAAACCCTCTGGATTTGTTTGAGATCAGTAGATGAAAGTTTCCCAGGACAGATTTTCCTTTCAGCTAGAATCTATTTTCAAGCTGCCTTTTCACAGCAATCTCACAACTCCTTCCAAGCCACTTTTATTTCAGCTTGAAAAGCTTTTAGGTGATGATAGTGCTGGTTGGGGAGGAGATAACAGACTGTGCAATGGCTTCAGTGATGTTCACCTTCCTTTAAACTGTGCACAAGAAGCCCCCAACCATATTCTTTAACAAGAAGCCCTCTGTAGAAGGCCTGAAGTAAGGAAATACAGCAGCTCTCAAATTCATACAGCTGCTTTAGAAGCTTTGATCTTTGATATGCCTATATGTATATTGTATTTGCAATGCAAAGATTGTTGATATGAGGATATTTGTCAAATGCTAACGTTGGATCCCAGGTGAATTTTGATATGGTCACAGGCAAGAATCCACAGCCACAGGGAGGTTTGCTCACTCCTCAGGGAAGCGGCAGCTCTTCCCATGCACAAGTTTATTGTGGGTGCTAGGTCGCCAAATAAATGGCTCTGGAAACTGTACCTCAGTCACCCAGTACTGAGCCAGAGGTAAAGTCAGCAGGAAACACTTGAATAAACACATAGTCCTATATGTCATTTTAAATCAGAACAGTATATTTTTGACAGCATTACTCTGCAGAAGGAACATTTCCATTAATTGCATTATGAAAAATGTTGAAGATTGCCAGCAACTCTCTGCTGCTTTGCTTGGTAGCTGTTTCTGGAGGAGAGGAGGAGCAAGTGAAAGAGGCGATTACCTGTCAGAGCAGGGATTTGGAGTGAATGACTTGGGTTGTTAAGATGACAGAGTAGGGCTGCTCCTGCCTGCCAACTGCATTTGGCTTCTGGGTGTCACACTTACTTTTATGGATTTTTAGCTTTGGTTTATTTGCGCTGAATTTACTCTTATGGATTTTTACTTTAACTCTCATAGGCTGCTGGAAACAACATGGTAGATTATAGTGTGGGGGGAATAGTATTGCCATTTGTATTTGTTTAACTGCCTAGAGAGCAGATTTGTTTAACTTACTATAGAGGAAGAGAAGCAGCACCAGCAGTGATTGCAGGAGTTAGTTTTACAGAGAGTAATAACCCCACAAGCAGGTCCGTGACGACTTTCCAAAATGGATATGTGCTAAACTGATCTTCCCTGTATTTAATAGCTTTGGGAGCAATATGAGAAGATATCCATCTCTTTTCCCTCTAAGCTACATGGTGACAGCTTATTGGATGGGGCAGCCTTTTTAGCTGGAACTCTGGGCTCTGAAGCCCATATAGGATTTGATACTAAAAAGTCAGGAGTGGCAGGAGATGGTTTTAGGGTCCTGATTGCTAGGACTGAGCTTTCCATAGAATTAGCAGCAGGAGTCTGAAGCAGCCTCACAGCAGACACCAGTGCACTGGGAAGAAACCCCTGAACTGGCCATGGGGCATAGGGTCCATGCATGTTGTTTCCCCACAAGAACTTGGTGAGGCTTGCTCTTTTTATCTTAAAAGATAGAGTCAGGGAGGAGGTGGTGACACTACCCGTTCTTATCCAGGAGCTGACACATTTGCACTTTTGTCTGATTTTGCACTTGGTAGACACTGTAGGTTTCATCTCACATCCATACATTGTGATGTCTGTACTCTAATTTTAAATGAGTTTTAAAAAAAACAGGCTAGCACTTCCCCCCCCCCCCCCCCCCCCCCCGTAACAGTGGATATGTTTCTTGGTTTTGTAGCTTTGGTTGCCCTAAGCAAAACAGCTGATGGGAGAATGTTCTGTGTGTCTGCCAGACCTTCTGCCTCACCCTCCTCCTCCTCCCCCTATATTTTTTGAATCCAATGGCCAATTTCAACCACAATAAACTGTGGATAAGAGTTCACTAAAACAGTCACCTTCCTATAGGTCTCATTGAAATACATGGCTAAATAAAGCCATGAGATGCATTAGTCTGTCTGCCAAGCAGAAGATGCGGAATAAGATCAGTCTTTTTTGGATAATGGAGCAAGAAACTTGTGGGAGTAGCTTTAGAAATGGCCTGGCTGTCAGAAAGGTGTCATTTACAGCTTCCACCTGGCTCAGACGAGAGCAGTTTCTTTCAAGATTACAGATAAAGAACAGCACAAACTTTCTTATTTCAAGGAAAAATTACCACCATAAGCTTTATGACTTCACGTGAGACAAATGAAAGCCAACCTCTGATTACAGTGAAGAGAGGAGAAAAGAGCTTTCCCTTGTTGTCTTACTTTATCAAGTGGCAGAAAATTACAGAACACTAGAAAAATAACCCTCAACCTTTGCATGCTTGTATATCCTCCATCCTTTTTACCCAGGCTGGAGCTTCTTTCCCAGCATCCCTCCCTGCCCCAGGAGTGTGCAGGCACTCATGCATGTGCAGCTCATGCCACACCGCTCCTGAGCCAGTTTGCTTTGCTATCAGCTTTAGTGGGAGCTTGTTTGAACGCCACTGACTTTCCAAGTGTGTGTTTTCAACCATAGTTATTTCTGCTGTCCTGCCAAAACCAGGAACTTCCAAATGAGCAGTCACAGAAAAACAACTTATAATATCAGCTGCTGCAGGAGGTTCCAGCGAGTTGGAACTCTATTTATTATATGCTTGAGAGACTCACGAAATGGCAGAAAGCTGTGCGTTAATACATGGGCAGGCAGAAGACAGACAAGGCAGATGCTGCATTAACCACAGCTCATTGGAATTGGAGAACAGTTAGTCCCTCGCCCTGCCTGTCTGAGATGGTCAGCTTGATAGCCTCTTTATATAATCCCCAAGAAGCCTGCTAACATGCAGGCATGATTGAAATCCTTTATGAAATAGCTGGCAAGTAGAGGAGGGCCAGGTTTCTCCCATTAAGTTCCTCTAACAAACCCACTCTGTCTCCGAGGCAGTTGTGGGTTCAGTGTGTGATCTAAAGCAACTACCATAGGGGAAATCTGTTCACTAGCGAACGGCTGGGATGTTTAATCACCATTGCTCTTCTGCTGGGCCAGAGTAGGAAGATGAGAGCATGTGAACAAGTCTCAGTGCAAAACCAAGGTCTCCTACCTTAAATTGTCAATTATGGTGGTGCTCGGGCAAGCGGGGGTGCCAGCATGCCTTCATTCCCCCAGCTCAGCTCTGGTTGCACTCCCGTACTTTACAATAACAGTCTTCAGAAACCTAATACCTCCCGTTGCTGTAAATTTCACTCTAACTGTAGTCATGGCTACTTCCCTATTAATTACTTTCACTCCGGTATCTACACCTTTGCAAACCACAACTTTGCTACAGGATTAAACACCTGTCAGATCTTCAAAAGATGTGTTTGTACTTGTCCCCAAACCCCATTTCAAATAGATTATGAATGGCAGAAGCAAGGACTTCAGCTATCCAGTTCCTTGTTCTAACTGAAATATTTCCCTATGCATAATACTTAATGCTATGTTCATTATATTTTTGTAAATTATCATCTTTGTTTCTGTGAAAACTTGTATAATCATAAATCTTTGTACATAACAATGATTAAGATTAGCAGTTTGAGTTTCACCTTCAGTGCCTGCAAATTAAAGCTCAGAGGATGAGACCAGTTAAATGAAAATGAAGTGAATTAGCTGCATTTTATTTTGGTTAATTTTTGGAGCACATATGGTACGTTATCTTTTCATATTATAGATACGCCATTTCTGGGTTTGCACATGATGATGAATATTGGTTGGGTTCCCCATCTGGTATGTTATTCTGATTAAAAAAAAAGAAAAAAGAAAAAAAAAGAAAAAAAAGGAAGTTGTTATTAGTCAGTAAGGTCAGTCAGCTGATGGAGCAGCCTTCTAATAGGATCACAGCTTGTATTTTTAGTTTAATTTGTTCTTAGATTACTACTTGAGCCCCTCGTGTTTCCTCCTAATGGAATCCCTTGAGGCTTGTGGATGTCTGTGAAAATGTGTGACTTAATGACATCTAAAAATGTAAGGGTTTGGGGTTTTTTTTGTTGTTTAATCAATGTATTCTTGCTAGTAATGGAAATGTTCACATATTATATCCCTTAACTAGCACTGTAGAGAGGAGAGCAAGGAAAGCAAAGATATTTCTGATTGCTTTGTCTGAAAGTAATCCAAATATAAGTGAAACAGCTGACACATACTGTACATCTCTACTATGCATCAGATGTGACACCTGCAACACATCTGAAGAAGTAATTTATCATTACATGTAATTGCTTTTTTAACTTATGTGATCTCAAGCAATTCATTAGTGGGGTGTTTGAAAAGTCTCTCTAATAAGCCTAAACACCGAAGATTTTAAATTTTTCTTCCTGTTTCCTTCCCCACTCCCACCACCGAGATAAAGTAAAATTACATTAGACAAAATTGCCTAATCAGAAGGAAGTCAAAACAAATTTCTGTGGAAAATAAATTGCAGGAGGAAAATACGAAAGACTAGTTGAAACAAACCAGTCCAGTTAGTTATTTCACCCATTTCTCCATCAAGGGTAAGCAAGACACTAGGATGCACTGAGTGGGAGCATGTCACAAATCATTTGTGTGGAGGATCTCTGAAAAAATGGAGAAAAAGGCAAACACTGGATGGGATGTGGAAAATGCTAAGCTGTGTTTCAGATATCTTCTGTTGAACAGCCTTCCAAATTTACCATAAGTTATGCAATTGGTCTAGGTTATGTTTTACAGATGGATCAACAGCAGCCCGTCTTCAGTTGGGCATCTCTGAATCTGCATGACAGATGGTGCAAACACACTGACATGGATTTTCTGGATCAGAAGGTGGTTGTTTTTTTTTTTTTTTTTTTTTTTTAAATCTTCCATCAATCTGTTGGCAATGTAGCTCTTGGCAGTAATAGGTGGATAAGGAGTGACAGAATATCTGAAATAAGTTAGATTCCTTTGTTGGATTTTTATCAGAGTAGCTTTGAACTGAATTATATCTAATCTTCTTTCTTATTTCTTTGGCAACATGCTGCAATGTTAGGAGCTCATTGAGGAGAGATATAACCAGAAAAAAGGTACATTTGCTTTCTGATGTCTCAGTTAATCCAATATAACAATATTGTGTGTTTCTTATTCTGTGGAATATGGAAAAAAGGAAATAAACATTAAAGAAATAAACCGATGAGGTCATCTGTAGACTAGTGTTTTTTCCACTGGACATTGACTAGTAGGATCTGTTTGTCTTCTAAAATTGTAAGGTGTTTTCTTGGTCAGACTGAGGAAACAGTATGGAGTAAGAGACACTGGTGAACAGCACCTTGCACTCACACAAAGGGCAAAGAAATGTTGTCATTGGTATAGGAAGTACGTTCACTTCTAACCTGCCTCAACAGTAGCTGGGTCTGCTCTGTCTGGGGGAAGGAGCATCTGTAAGCATTTGTTTGTCCTCCCTCCAAATGCTCGGCGTACAGCCCGCGCTGCCTGTGGGTATCCTGCCTGGGGAGGAGGAGCTGCATGGACCTCTTCAGTCCCGCATGTCCTGGGTGTCCTGCAGAGTACGCACATCTCAAGTATGTTCAAGGCTTTCTGGAAGGCTTGTTATCTGCAATGGATGGACTCCTCCATTTAAGAAATGGAAAGAGTGTAGGCCACAAATACTTAAATAAAACTGACACTGAATTATACCAAGGAGGAATGTTAAAAATGTGCAATAAAAATGTTTGGTTTTTGGCTTTAGTCCTGACTTCCCTCAACACCTTCTTCCTGCTTCAGGGTTTTGTGTGCTTTGGGAAAGTGGCATTAAACACATATTGTTAATTATTCCTTTTCAATTTCAGTGCAACTGAATGCAAGAAAGAAGAAAAACTATCCCAAAGAAAACATTTGGTCTGGTTTTTTTGTGATGTTAAAGACAGATGTGGCACCTTGTGCTTTACATCAGGCAGTGCCACAGCCCTTCAAAAGGCTTGGATGCTTTCTGTTCCTAAACAAAGTTATCTGTTAAGATTAACCGTATATTGGGTTTTCAATGCTTTGGAATTTTTATTGATTTTATTTCTATCATTGATCTTGGCTTAGAACATGGCTCCAAAAAGTCTCATGATAAGGAGAGGATTAAAACTGATAACTGAACATAAACCAACCCCATCACACAAAGTGCAACCTGCCACCGGAAAACGTAAATCAGCAATGTCTGATTTTAAGATCTTAGTGCTGTCTTTCCAGTTGAAGAAAAGAGCTTCTTAGACAGGGTAAGCGGCAAACCTTGCTCTTGCCTCTTTGTGGTTATCTATGAAAGGAGTAGAGCGGAGCACATCTCAGAGTTATCTCAAGACCGTAACAGTTTATTTGCCCCCATCAGATGGCTGCTACTTGGACAAACGAAAAGCCAAAGGTCACATCTCACTGAAAAAGTATATTGATACTTTGAAAAAATCTGAAAGCAGAAATAGGAAGAAAAGATACCTCCTTTTCATCCCTGCACCCTCCTTTTTTTTTGCTGGGGGGTGTCGGGGGAGGGAAGAGGAAGATGTTATGCCTTAAATGAGAATGAGTGAGGTATACTAAAGACCTGGTCAGGACCATTGTATCAGAGTAACGGTTGCCTTTCCTTCCCCACCATCAGCTGCAGCGTAGGGATGCAGAGCTGTACAGAAATGAAGATGTTCCATGCTTGAGCAGAGCATGCTTCCATGCTGGGGGCAGGTGGTGAGTTTCTAGAGTTTTTGTTCCTGGTAGAAAACACAGAAAGAAATACGTTGCAAGAGAGGATCCAACTCAATATGCTTCTTTTGAAAAAAAAAATAAAAAGAGACGGGATTTTTTATAAATGCTTCTCATGGAGCCTCAGCACAACCCAAACAGGCTACAAACTGAAGAAGGCAATGAATTAATGGAGAAAATTAACATACCTTTTATCTCCTGTTTGTTACTGCCAACACTCATCAGATGAAAATTTCTCTGCATACCCACCGAATCAAACATGCTGTGTCTGCTTTTAAAAAGATACCATTATACAAGTTAAATGTCTGCCATAATTTTTTATTTAGGGAGTTTGCTTGTGTAATGTGTAATGATCCAAGTAATCCTTTTATTTTCTAGTTCATTATTATTATATCTTTTTTTCAGAAATGACTAAGAAAATGGGAGCGAAAACAGCTAGCTGTTGGTAGGACCTTTTGTTTATTGGTTTTAGTCTTTGGCTTAATCTTAATGCCTTTCAAACTTTCTAAAGGTAGGACAAATCTTGCTGCACATATACATTTTTGAGGGCAGATGGCAGCAGAGGAATGGCAAACACATTTTTTTCGAGTATCTGATGTAGAAACATCTCCATCTGCCAAAGGCTGGCTACTTTGATGGAAAAGTACAAAGATCTGAACCTTGATAAGTACTGGAATTTGATTGTTCAGAAATATTAGGAGGCTGTGGCTTAATAGTGCTGTATGTGTTATGTGTTTGGATACTGTCTATCAGTCTCAGCTTTGCTAACTTAAGGTAATTGGTGCAATGTATTTTATTTAACAAAGTGTAGTATCAATCCAGTTGTAAACACGACTGTGATCATTTTTGTGCTCCCCCTAATGCAGCCATCGATTTTGTGCTGCTATGAGCTCAGGCTACACCCTTCAACGGTCAGTGCAGATAAATTACTGACCCCTCACTGCAGAAAAGACACTTTTTATATTGCTCTTTCACTAACCTTGAAAGGATATGATTAGTAACAGATGCATCCCTGGGATAGATCCAAGAGTATTGAAGATGTGACAAATTATTCATTAAGAGTCTTCAGTGGAAAGGTTATCATGATATATTTAAAGGCAGGTAATAGCTG
The DNA here is from genome assembly GCF_015220075.1 of Falco rusticolus. Classification (NCBI taxonomy): domain Eukaryota; kingdom Metazoa; phylum Chordata; class Aves; order Falconiformes; family Falconidae; genus Falco; species Falco rusticolus. The sequence goes on from NC_051197.1 coordinate 32,382,191, forward strand.
CAATTATGTTTTAAAATATTGACCATTAATGTATAGTGTGTAGCATGACACCTCAGTTAAATGGACAAGCAAGCAAGATGAACAAAAAAGACACCTGGATAACCCACTGAGAGCAGCTTTCCACCACAGTGAAAACAACAGTGGTTTGTCATCCCTGAAGGAAATGCAGATATAACCCCCCCTGGCAGGGTAAAAAGGCGCTTTTTAATACCAAGGGCAAGTGTGACTCGGTGCTGAGAATTAGCCATGTAGGTCTCCTAGATTCAGACCTGAATTTTGCGTATGAACTTCTCCTTTTGTAAGGGTTCTGACCACTACCCCGCATTTATAAATGTTTTGAAAGCAAAACTCTGAGATGTGGTTAGGTTTGTGAGGCAGCTCAGTTTAAGTGATAATTCTAATTCTGTTAAGATTTTTTTCTGTTGATTCTTCTTTTCTGTCTCAATATTCAGCTTTTTTAAGAAAAAAAAAAGATCCCTTAACCTTCCTTCACCCAAACCATGGTTCTTTTTGTGTGGTGTTTGTAGAAGAGAGATCAGGAATGTGTCTGAATAGCTCAAACTCTATATTCTGATATTGGTACCTGCCAATGAGCCAGTATCCCTCCCATTCACCTGGCTTTGTTGGATTCCTTTGAATTGCTTTAATGTGTTGCCTTTCATCTAAACTTACCCAAATAATTGGCAAACTTTGCTATTTTACTGCTCCTCCCCTAGTAAAAAAAAAAAAAAAAAAAAAAAAAAGTCTCTATATTTCTGTCTGAGTATGGAAATCTTGCAGCTCCCAAGCGTTGTTTTTTTTCAGTGATTAAAGTAAATCACTCGTTTCTGCTATTTTACCTCTTCTTGCAAGACTGCTGAGCCTAATGTTCTCTAGAGAAATTGACCAAAGGTTTTTGAAAATCCAAATAAATTACTTTGACTAATTTTATCCATTATTTCTTGCTATTCTCAAAAAATCCTAAGAGAATAGAGGATTCTAATTCTTCCACATGGTTTTGCCCTTATGGTAACCTATGCTTTTTCTTAAATGGCAAGATTTTGGGCACAGGGACTGACTTATCTGTTATTTTTTGAAAAAATATATCACTTAGCCAAACAAAGTCCTGACTGAAGTGCTGATGCGTTATTAGTACATTTAAAGCACTTAACATCACTAGTTCTAGTTCTGCTAATTCTGCTAATTCAGGTAGTTCCCAGATATCAAAATTTGGCTTCATGTATCGTTCTCAGATATTCTCATTGGCTTCTTTTAAAGGCAAGTAGAGCCCTGAAGTAGTTTCTTGTTAGCTGAAAACAGGTGGCAACAACCTGTGCATCAACTGTACATACACCAACAGAAAGAGCACTACTACCTTTTCCTTCACTTTTTTTGCAGTCTTGAGACTTCCAGCACTCCAGGGAATCTGACAAAACCAGCAGGAGTAATTAGGAAATCATTCTACACCAGAATGATTTCCTAATTATTCCTGTTTCATCTTGCAGCTGTGATTATTGCGCTTTCCTGTTTGACTAGCTTTGCTTTCCAGGTCCTGCAAGCTCTGTCACTGGTCCCTTCCAACATAAGCCATTCTGCAGCTCTGTGATAATAGCTGAACAACAGGTACCTCTTCAGCCACTTCTCCCTGGGCTGTTTGTTGTTTTAGCAGGACACACTGGGAGCATGTAAGAGTCTTTGATGAGAGGAAACTCTGACTTGAGGGTAACCTTTCTTATTTCCCTTAGACCTTAAGAAGCCATTGTCTAAGCACTTCATGTATATTTACAGCCTTTTTAAAGCAATGAAAACAACTCTTAAAATCTTTCTCTGTTAGCTTTATAGTTGGTCTACCATGCAACACTAAAAAGAACCATTGCAACATCAGACACAAAGCCACATTTGCTTTGTGCTATGAGATTCTTCAGTAAAGAAAAGAATTGGGACACTCACATTAAGCCCTGGTAGCCAAATTCAAGGAAACAGCTCCTGAATAAATGTACCAAATGAGCCCTTCCATGAAGGAAGGTTTTTTTATTTTTATTTTTTATTTTTTCCTGAAGGGGTGACTGTCTTGAGCAAAGAGAGGAGCTGTCTTGCTATATCACTGCAGACTCTGTATTAATCCAGCTATGTAAGCAAGAAGCATATGTAAGCATTCGCCCTTTACAGAGCCCCATACTGTTGGCAATTTGTGACAACAGTCTATTCCATGTATTGAAGAACTTTAATCCTAGAAAGTTTTTTGGCTTTATGCGACCACATTAACACACCTCACTTTCACCATTGCTCCCTGCCCAAGGCAAGTTCAAGTCCCTTTCTGAGCTGTATTCTGATTTTCAAGATCCTACTTGCAGCAGCTCTCTTCCTGATGCAGTAGGTGTTGCCAGATGGTGTATGGCCATGGCAATCCTCTTTCAGCCTGTTGTTTTTTGTGCCTCTCTTCTAAAAATAAAACTGGACTGATTTGTTTGAAAGAATTGCCCCTGATAATGACAGTGAAAGCTTTTAGTCTTTCTGCTCATCAGAGGGGCTTGGACTGGGTTGAATTTGTATTTCATGGAATATTTCTCTCCTTTTGAATTTTGTTCTTTCCCAGGGATGACGGTGCTGAAGTCACTAGACTCTTCCTTCTCAACACGTCTGTGGCTATCCTCATTTAGCAACAGTTTGCAGATCCACTAATGCATAGTATGTGAGCTGGTCATTAGAGGAAACAGAAGCCAATGTTCCTTGCACGCCTACTTTGCAAGTGCTGGTCATTTGCTGAGCTACCTTTTGCAGTCCTGATAAACAATAGATGTTTCTTATAACAAACAGGCAACATCCTCATACATGACTTTGTTTTGCTGAGTTAGGGAAGCTGTACCGATTTCTGATCTCATTTATAAATATCAGAGTTCTAGGCTACTTTTGTTGCCTAATTAATATACCACTAAGAAATTAATTAAATTGTAGAGAGTATGAGGGGTAACATTCATATTTCATATAGCAGCTGTGATACAGATCACTGACAGAAAAAATATCCTTGACAATAGAAATTATTTTATCTGTTGTGCTTGTGGCTAATGGAGAAGTTGAAGATAAGCCTTGCAAGGCAATCAATGAGCCAATACATGTACATAGGCGCACTGGTCTTCAGAGTTTCTGTTTCTCATATCATTAAACAAATAAATGATTATTCCCTTTTGGGGATTTCTATTGGAATAATCTCAGAAAATATGCTGAAGTATTGAAAAAGACAATACCTCAGTTTTCCTCAAATTTAAATAAACAATATCTTTGTTTGGTTAGAAGTGTTTCTATTTTAAAATGTAAAGATGAACACCTTTGCATTATCAAATTTCCAGAAAACAAGTTTAATGGCTACGGAAATCTTGAACAACAATGTATTGAATGTAATAAACTCAATTTGAAGATTCATTTTTTTAAAAAAAACTTTCTTTTTTCTCAGTTACCTATGTCTTATGGGAAAGTTTCTATAATGTCACTGTAAATTATAATTGCAGGTCTCTTATCCCCATTTGTGAATTTCTCACTGCTGAAGTTTAGTTGCAGAAATATGAAAATACCTCTTAGATAAGAAACCCCAAACATATCTTACGCTCATGTAAGATACATAAAATAAGGAGTTGTTGCTTTTCACCCACAGGACACATTTTGCAAATGTCAAGTGTTTTGTTCACAACCAACTAACATCCATTGATTCTAGCCATACTCCAAGACATGCTTCAGCACAATGAAGATATTGTTCCTCCAGAGATGACAGCATTTGTAGGTCAAGGTGTAAAAACACTGACATTGAGATTTGGAGAGCCTCACTCCTTCCTTTATATAGTTATATCAGTTTAGCCCTCTTCATGCTCAACTAAAATACTTGCATTATAATTTACTTTCTCAATTTTTTTCTTACTTTAATGTTTTGTGTATTTTTGCCCTTTTTTTATATGTGATGCTGCACGATTTTGTGGACAAGCTCAGAGTGATGGTAAAGTATGTTAAACTTTTCAAGAGAGTGGTAGTAAGAAGTATTTCGGTGACATTTTCTTCAGTAAAGAATTGTAATTAAAGGAAATAATTTAAAAATGCACAGGCTTATACCAGTTCAGAGCAATTAGGCTAGGTAATTAGAAGCACCATAAAAGGGCTGCATGGGGAAAGGAATTTAAACCCTCATTGAACTGTTACATCAAAAAGTGAATAAGAAAAAGAGTAAATTAAAAGTAGGGCTTATAGCTGGCAGGCAAAAGATAAAGCCAATTATTCTGGAAAAAGGAGTGCATGCTTATTTATCTAGAGCTACTGTTCATCACGTGTAGTAATGCTCCTGAATGTGGAGGTGGCAAACTTACTGCCAATTTTCCTTCTTGGTCCCAGCTTACTGGTCTTGTTTTGTTAGAAGGTGAATACTACCAGCCTTTCCCAGGACTTTTTCACAGATGAGTATGGTAAAGAGCATGTCTTCTCAAGCCAAGTATATGAAGAAAAGCTAAATATCATTTAGACTAGTTGACATGATTAAAGACTGCATCACCAAGTGGTTATTTTGAAATCTATGGGAAGAGGAACTAGGAAATGAACTTGATGTCTGTTTTTTGGGTGTTGGGTTTTTTTGGTTTTGGTTTTTTTTGGGTTTTTTTTTTGTTGTTTTGTTGTTTTTTTTTTCCAGGAATTATTTTTTTCAGTGGCTCCTAAGCTCATATTAGATGCCAGCCACACTTCAAAAAAGTAAGCAATCATGCAGCCTGGTGAGTTTGCTGGCAGTTGATAAGGTTTGAATTTACACTGAAGCTTTAATAACACAACTACTGGGAAAATAGACTAAGGGGGTCAGTTACACTATTTTAGTGCAGTGGCAGTGTTCCTGTGAGCATGTTCTATGCATTGAAGACTGAAAGATTAGCCCTTCATAATGCAAAGGACATATATGCTAAAAAATTCCTTCTTTGAGAGGAGTATGGAAAATGCCATGGTGTGATTCATGCCGAGTTCCTAGAAGGAGACGCATAAATTGCCACAGCCAGGAGAAAGGATGCTATGTCCACACCTAACCTTAGAGATGTGGAGGCGTTCACGTGTCAGCGATGCCACAGGACTACTCTACTTATGATGGTGATAATATTATTTAATTGATTTATAACTAACTTGTGTCTTTGATTACTATTGCCCTCTGAAGAAGCCATTAGAAATGATCTGCAGGTCTCCCTGGGTTCATCTGTGGTTAATTAATAATCAGATACACTTTTATTGGTACACCACAACAGAGTTTGACAGCAAAATACATTTAAAACTATTGATTTAATGAGGGGACATAGTTTTTCTTTAATGACTGTAAATGATAAGTTTATTTAAAGCAAAACCTATAATAAAAATCCCCTCTTTGTAACAGCACCACCAACAAATGTTGCCCTGATAATCAACTTACTAGTAAAACAGCAATAAAGCACCTTAATTGTGCTCTGTATATTGTCATGCAATTCAAGACCAGAAAGCACCTTTATGACAGTCTAATCTGCACTGCAGGTAACCCCAGCCAGAAAAGTCCATCGAATAAGTCTTCTGTCAAGCATCTAATTTTGTTCGAGGTGGAGTATCTCCTTTAGAAGCCTGGGAAGTTCTGCTGAGCTGTAGCAATCCAGTGCAAGGATTAGAGGCATTTTCCACCAGAGCTAGAAAATATCCCAGACAGACTGAGCACAGGACACGTGCTGTGCAAGGGCTGTGTGTGCCTGTGCAGAGGGAAGTGGTGGCCCTGTCCCATCTCTGAGCACATGCATGGAAACTGGACTTTACTCCCATAGAAATAATGGCTCTGCCAATAGCAGTAAGTTTAATGATTTCTGTGTGGGATTTTTTAAAAGAAGGATAAACCTGATTTTCAAGATGATTTGATTGAAGCATAGAGGCTGTTTCAGTAAAAAAATATTTTTTTTTTTCTTTACGTAATGGAGGAGGAAACTTCAGTAAGGAAGGAAAGAACTGGGCTATCTGTTTTTTAATTCCTCATGTTTTGCTGAATGTTTCTTAGCCTGTTCTGTCTTGTGTTATTTTGTAAGAGTAGTTAGAAGAATTAATTTAAAACTTTTTATCCAGTGTCCATTAAGAGTTTAATTCTTTCCCACTCATAGCGTATTTCAACTGGTATTTATAGCAATAGTACTTCAGTGTAATTAAAAAAAAATTGGAAAACTAAATTGTGTGCTTTGGGTTCTTTTTACATTTTTATTTCTGACTTCACTTTCTATATATTTATTCTCTTTTGGGGTGAGTCTTGCTCTGATCAAAGCATTTTGGTACTAACACTAGGCAGTGTTTTTTGTGTATGTGCTGAGGAATAGAAAGATTTCTAACCTGCACCTTGTAACGCATTCCTCATTACTGACCCAAAGGTTCACCTACCCAGCGAGAGCATATTCCACATTCTCTGCATAGAATTCCTTGCTGTGACAGCCTAGATCTGCAGTATGAAACCAACATGCTCAACACTTTTCTGAGGTCGTCAGACAACTGTTAGATACCAGATACTTGAACTACTGCTGATTTATGATGGGTTTGACCTGGTGGCCTTGGGGCAAAACTTACTGTCAAGTTCTCTGAGCTATCTGTTGTTTTGTTTTGTTTTGTTTTGTTTTCTACTTGCTTTCTTACTTTAGTGACAACTCATGAATAAAAGCAGAGATGGAAAAAGCACAAAAGATCTGCCTGGAACTACAGAAAGATAGAAGGCAATTTAAGGTATTTTTTCTTCCCAAAAGTCAAAAGAAAGTAGGAGAAACTAAATGCTCTGAGCAATCTAGCTTTTAAATGATTGATATTTTCTCCGGCATCCTCCTGAAAAGACAGTTGTAGATGGTGATTTAAGATAACTTTGTTCTTTCTCATGGGAAATCAAAATCTTTTTTCATAAAAATACTACCCCACTTCCTTTGGCGTTCTGCTCTAAGCAAACATTTAACTGGCATAAGCTTGCATTTCGAGTGAAATGAATGGAACTTGGTGCTAACAATGAGTTGGAAATAGTCTTTTTATTATTTTTATTTATTTACCATAGGCATGAGGATCAAAGATAGTACAGTACTGATTATGGCATTTAAAGCGATTCTGGGACAGAACTCTTCCACATTGGCCTCAGCAAGCATCAAGGAGCCATGGTCTGAATGCCATTAGTTATCAGGGACTTCACCTGGCACACTGGCGGATGGCAGCTGGGACTGCTTCAGGCTATTCAGCCAGCTCTTGACTAAAAACACTGCCTCCCCAGCCAAACACTCCTGCCTCCCTGGAGCTTCTGCCCAGCAGTTCTTGCTAGTGCTGGGGCTGGGAATCGGGGTTGGAGTTATCTCCAGCTGCCCCTGCTTGCACCAGCTGCTGGGGCCATGGTGCATGTGAGCATCTGCTCCTCTGCCCTCTGAGAATGACCGCCTTCACCCATCCGGACTGAACATGTTATAAGATAAGCAACAAAGCTTATTGTAGAGTGTGGGATGCAGGACCATTGCCCTTGGTTACAGTCCTGAGTCTTCATTTCACAGGGATTTCTCTCTGTAGCACTGAAGCATTAACAAGTACCGCATCACTATGGGAAAACATTGCTTTGCCGGAGCATCATCTAAAGCGTATAAGAAATCTTTATGAACTCAACTGACCTTAATTCTTGAGGCTTCTTTAAGATAGCCAAGGAATATGCAGATTCTTCAGCAGCTGCAGTATTACTGAGAGTATTCACGTTTTACATTTTCCAGAAGATGAAAGAGCAGCAAGAAACAAAAGAAAATTAGACTCAACTCTTTTCTGTACAGAAATGACCTACAGTGAAAAGACAACAGAAGTTGTCAGCTTAGACATGGATGTGAAAGAGTGAAAATCTTTCTATGAAGGCCCACATTGACCAAAGAGGAGAACTGAGAAGTTGGTAAACTAGGAGGAAAGCCAGCAGTTGGGTTAACAGTTGTTCTGACTGAAAAAGATATACATAATCCCCTCCAAAAGAAGCTGATTCCTGAGACATGAGTAACTACACACTAGGATACAGAGATGAGGAAACAGAATAAATTTCCCATTTGCGCTTCCTCTCCATCCGCATCATTAACAGCTGTAGTTATAGACCTTGATGTTTTTCTATTTCTTTCCATCTCCATAGGGCTTATGGATGAAATCCTGACACCACTGACCCTAGGGGCTTTGGGAATATATCCAACATCCTCAGTCCTCTTCAGTCTAGACAACAAAGGCTATGTCAGTAAGTCATTTGGATGGATTAGTTCCTAGGATAATTTTATTTATTACTATCAGCTAAAACTATAACGTATGCATTGAAAAACAGTTTGCACAGCCTTCAACGGTAGGAATTGGAGCTATTTGGCACTTCCATTTTTTTCTGCTTCTGGTAGATAAAAGATGCATCACAGTAACATGCCTGGTTTCCGTTAAAAATTAGATCTATTGGCAAATGACAGATTCACCTCTTGCCTTCTAAACTTCCACTCAGTGACTTACAGTATGTTAATTTTTAACTATCCTGCTGAGCAGAAACATTCATAATAAATATGATATAGAATAAGTGTGTTACAATTTATTTTTACTATAGTGTTAAATTATGCTTTTATAGCTCTGGTTACCCCTGCGTCATGATGAAAAAGTAAATTTCCAGTGAAGGTACTCAAGAGTGCAAAATGCTGTCTACAGGGCAGATGTTTCCTCTTTCCCCGGATACTCCTTTGTTTAATTACAGTTGCAATGATATTTAAATATAGGTTTGAGTCACATATCTACTTTGCTGCTTCTACTGCAGGGGGACTTTCCACTCCAGTGAAATACACTTTCATTATATTACAAAGTTTAAAAAGTTTAAAAGAAAGTGCTATTCCAGAAAATAAAAAGCATATTTTCTTGTTCAATGTTTTTATCTTCCTTGAAAAATTGGTAAAGAATTCTATTCCACGCCACACTCAGGTGAGCTGGGTCATAAGGCTATCTATTTTATATTCAGCTGATATTTCTCTTTTCTCATTAGACTGAGATGTTATGACAAGTTATTGTAAATCTGTGTTTGCTCATCTTGAACAAGAGAAATAAGAGTCGGAAAGTACTGTTGTTAAGTAATTTGAAATCACCACTTTCTTGCTTGACTAGAAAGAACTGAGACTTCCCATTTCAAGAAGTGTCATGTATTGATTTATTTTTAAAGGACTGGTATCAGTAGGAAAGGTTGGTTACTCCAAGAGTGTTTTGAAAGGACTCTGCACACTTCTGGAGGTGCCCACATGGAGGATGTTTGTGAAGGAACGTTCTTTACAGCATCACTAAGAAGGTTTCTTCCTACCCAGGAAAGCGAGATCATGCTGTGCATGGCCACAAGAGCACACAGATCCCTGTACTTTACTGGGGGTGACTTAACTTCAGACCCAAAGGTACAGTGCAACCAAACCTAATAGCAGGGTACAGACCCCAAAATACTGAATTTCTGTAAGTCTCAGGAAAGTCAGTGACAGCTAGAAGTGAGAGACCTTTGTGAGCAAAAGGCAGTATGTGACCTCAGCCCTTATTAGACAGCAGAAAATCCACAGACAGTTGTGCAGCCCTGGCTATTGAAGCAGCCTCATTAGGTGTTCGTACTCTGTGTTGTAAGATAACAGAACAGCTCTGCAAATTATTTAAGTTGAATCTAGCCCATTTAGGTCACCATAGGAACTGCTGCATACCGGGAATTTTTTACAGGACAGTTGCACTGATCAGGGAAGCTGCTGAGTTCTTGAAAATAGGGCTTTCAACAATCTTAAAATTCTGGTGCACACACAAATAATAAATCAAATGCAAAACTTGGTAGCTTTTTACCATAAACTGATGTGCCTCTCAGAACCTGCTATATTTATAAAGTCCAGGAATGTCTGTCTGTTTAGTCCTCTGAGTAGTGGGTTGATATATTGAGGTTATTACTGTCCTTTACAAGCTGGAGACTTAAACTGCATTTAGCCTGGGAATTGCACAGAAGGGCAGAATTAGTCCTACATTTGCGTTCAGGCATGTGTCATAGCACTATATAATGTATAGGTTAGACTCCATTCAGTGACGATGTCTTATCTCAGCAGGACAGACCTGTGAGCTATTGAGGTTTCTTTAAATAGTTAAATCAATTTTTTCAAGGACATCCCTTGAGCTTAGGAAGGTACCACACAAACATTACTTTACACATAAGGTATCATTATGTCTCATTGCAGTTTAATACGAAGCATGACAAAATGTGCCAGCCTAAGGACACCTTGTCAAGCCTGCTATGCCCTTCCACAAAAGAAATACTCCGTTGATCAATGGTTGCTAATAGTGGTTGTTTTAACACAGATTTGTCAATTTGAAAGATGTGCATATGTGTGTGTGTGTGTTCTTTCATTACTGGTCACCCATTTTAAATCATGTTAGAAATGAAAAAGTGTTCCTTCATGACAGTACTGTACTTTAAAATGTGTCAAGTAAGGGGTTTGAAAAGTGTGTTACACTTTTTCTATAGTTGTCTAGAAGGGATTTTGAGAAAAGTTCTAAGTGCAACTTCATTGCTTTCTAAAGAAGAGAGCTAATCAATTCTAGCAGCAGGACATCTGATGACCTGATGATTCTGATCTCAGGATATAGAAGGACTTTTTCCCCAAATGGCAGAATAGTGACCATCCATTTCATCATAGTCTCTGTTTTTCTACGACTAACAGAATTCCAAGGGCTCCTTTTCCTTTTCCTTTTTTCCTTTTCCTTTCCCTTTCCCTTTTCCTTTTTTCCATTCCCTTTTCCTTTTCCCTTTTTCCTTTTCCTTTTTTTCCTTTTCCTTTTCCTTTCCCTTTCCCTTTCCTTTTCCCTTTTTCTTTCTTTATGTTTGACACAGGTTTCTTTTTATTACATATGGTTAAAAAGAAAATCTGTTAATATTTTTAACAATTTTTTAGGTTTTGAGATGTGTATCCAAGACCAATTATCTTCACCTTAGCATTGGTATAGGATTTTTTCTTTATATTCTTTTACTCTGCTTATTGGTATCTTGAATGTTTGATATTAACCATCTGCTTATAAATCCTGCAAATTTTCATTAATATTGCATTATCTGGTCTTTTAACAAATTCAGAGATTTAGCAGATATCAGCAACTCTTTGTCTGCCGAATTAGCCCAAATACAAAGAGCTCTCTCACAACCTACCCACCAGGCTACCCACAGTACATGCAAATCTAGCTAGTCATTAGGTAAGATAAGTCAAACCATGGGAGACTGCTATGACAAGTCTTTCCTGCTTCACAAATAAACTAAATAAAAGACATTGGCTTTATTTTAATTGTGTATTTGTCTGAAACTGTAGGGCAACAATGCGCAAGGGCTGCTAAGCATTTTTATTTTTAACCTGATATATTATTACTATGTGGAGATTTGAAAATTATACTGCAATACATACATGCCCAGCAGTTCAGAAATAATTGTTATAGTCAGCTGTCTCTGGTTATCGCATGTTTTGGCTACCCCTTGTGAGTGTGGTTAGCAGGTCAAGGCTGTTTGTCACAGCAGATTTAGATACCTGATATCTGAAATAATTGCAGCAATCCAGCCTGAAAACACTGTGCTCTCCATACTGGGGAAGGCATTTCCTACCTTACTGGTTTTGCAATTTTGCAGTGTACCCTATGAATTATTGCTAGAGCCACCTAAACCTAGCACTTCCTTTCATCTTGAAATGCTAGTATAATTCAACTTGATTGTTTGGCCCTCCAGTGGGCATCTCAGCGATGTGCCACCTCCCCAGGCAGCCTGGCATGCTGAACAGAGGAAAACTTAGGATCTGGGAAGCCCCAAAACAAGTGTCATTGTCAGCCATGAAAGAATTGTACTCTTCCTCCTGGTCTTAATCCCCAGCCATTTCTGGGTCTGGAGTCAGAATAACCATTCCTGGAGCACACTGCAAAGGTCTGATGGGAATTTATTTAATAACCAGATATTGTCGGGTCTTAGCAGAACACTTATACAAGAAAAATATGTAACATAGTTGGGGAAGGGGATGTCCAATATAAATACAGATGGGACTCTAAAATTTGTTAAAAAGGGAACATCCCCAGCACCAGTAGAGGATGCATTAGATATGGATTCTTGAAAATGAGTAAACACTGCAAATACCAGAAAGGGGTAAGACAGAGAACCAGAAACAATAAAAGTCTTTGTGTCTATCCGTATGTTGCAGAAATAACACTTTTCAAAAGCTGTTATGTTAGGAGTTAATCAGGAAGATCACATGTGGGGACTTCATGATTAAATAATCATATTCTTTGAAGACAATAACTTGAGCTATCTCTCGTCCTAGTGCAACCTGAGTAGAGAAAAGTCAATGCAGGGGAAGTGGCAGAATGAGCTGGTGGCAGGGGAGAGGACTATGCAGCTTCCACTGAGAGAGGCAGAAGCGTTTACAGAGAGGACAATGTGATCTGCTGAGGGAAGAGGATATGATCTGTTCCCCATCCTGAATCTTATTACCACTTATTCAGCTCTTGGGCTCACCACTGCAGGATCCTGCTCAACAGCCCCCTTTTATCTTTTTGCTGTCTTTTGGAGAGAGAAGGAGCAAGGGAAAGGGCAATTTGAGCTCATGGGAGCAGACAGAGCTGGGTCAGCAGCAATCCTTAACAAAATGCCTTTTTGCTTTGGTTGTTTCCAGTGGTGGGAATAGAGGTTGAGACTTCTCTGCTGCTTCTCTAAGGGAAGAATATTCTGCACAGGAGAAGCTTGCTAAACACAGGAAGCTAGTCAGGCTGATCCCTGTCTGATCCTTATCACCCAAGCACCCCTGTCCTCCCTGTCAGCTTGCATGATAGGGCTCAGCCTGCTCTGCTGATGCCTTCAGCTGCATGCCAGAAGAAACAGTTATGTGTACGGGGCCTTCACCTTTCTGATGTATGATGGACCAGTTGTAGGTCTGCCTGAAGGCAGACCAAATGTAGAAATATATGGGCTTGCTACCAGCTCTCAATTGACAGGAGAATCACAATGTAGTAGATTTAAAAGCTACACAATTTCTGCAGGGGGAGATATACCTGTTGCTAGGTTTACTCACTAGAATAGACAGATGTAAATCACTGAATAACAAGAAAACCTCTTCGTCTCAATGCCTCATCATCCTAAAGCTGCTTCCCAATGCAGGCTCTTTCTCGGACCTTGACTTGCTTGGAGCTTGAACGGTTATTTCTCAGACTTTGCTACTTTTGACATTACAGTTACTGTAACAGGTAAAAGCTACGTAAGGGTTTTGTTCAGCAGTTTTTTACTCAGACAATATCCCCAAACAGTGCATCATGTGCTCAACAGAGGGCTAACACGCTTATAATAAGATGCTTTTTAATTCTGCTGGATTAAGACCAGTCAGTCAGAGAAAACTACTGAATTGTATTTGGCTACAATAAGCCTGAAAGGCAACACTTCAATATATCACATCCTCGAAGGGATACCTTTCTCATTTACGGTAAGTCATAACATATCGGTACAACTGACCTAACTGTAAGATAGATATTTTAGGTGGTCTTTGGGGATTCTTCACTCAGTAAAATTAAAATTCTTGAGGACAGGGAATGGAGAGGAAAAGTGTTGCCCTGTTAATAGATAGGTGATGAAAATGAGGAAACATGTTTTTGACCTGTCCTTTCTGTGTCTTTATGGTCATTATATTTTTGTAGCTGTAGCTCCATTATAGAAAATACCCTTATCTAAAAATGCCAACAACAAAAAAGGACACCTCCTCTGAGTCCTGTACTTACTCTATTCACTAACTGCTCATACATGTTATTTGATCTGGTTTTGTGTATTCTCTAGAAGCTGTCTATATAAACAGAAAAAACGTGTTGCCAAAAAAATAAAAAAATATGAGCAGACTTCAGAAAGTATGTGATTTAGAGGAAAATATAGTCTATATACTGGTAGCAGACAGAACTGGAGGCATTTTACAAGTAATTGAGAGATTGCCTCATGTCACGTACCTGCTGTCGTACCTATCAAAGTGCAGGTGTGTTCCTTTCTGGCATGCAAGTCACTGTTTACTGAAATGGGAGCAAGATTAGAGCAACTGAATTGACAAAGAAACAAACACAAATAAACAAACATAAAAAAACCAAAAAAACAACATAGCTCTGGCAAGCATTCGGTGCCCAATAGTAACTACAAGGGGTGATGCTTTGCAAACTCCAGCTATACTTTTTTTACAATATTGACAGTGATGGAAAAAACTTTAAAAAATCAGTATATTCTAAAAAATAAACTGATGTGTTGATGAGCATGCAGACATCAGACCTCCTAGTGTCATTTGTAGCAGGTAAGAGGAATGACATATTATTTATGACCAAAAGCTTGCAATAATGCAAACCATGTAGAGAATAATTAAATTGTATTTATGAAAGGCTAATACAGCAATTTACCTTGTCTTAAGATTTTAATTTAGATAATTGTACAGAATTTTGCAAGCTGACAAAGCCATTTATCTACAACATTTGCCACATGTATTTTATACGAGACATACTTTGCCTCTGCTATGGTTACCCTAGTGTATGGAATATGTCTGACTAGTATATGGAGAAGAGATTTAAAATGTTACTTTCTTGGTATTACTTATTCCCGTATGTTGTGATCCAATTATTCATTTTCTCTGCTGATTAGGATGAGACCATTAGTTGCCTCCTCAGGTCAAAGGGGTCCTATGTGCAGCTGTTCTTAACATCCCAACTTCTACAGGGATGATGAACTTTCCTATCAAAACGGGAAGCAGCAGTAATCTGGGGGTATTGGGGTTGGGGTGGGTGGTGTTGCATTTTGTTTACTGGTTGTGCCCCCCTTCCTCAAAGACCTTATGAGAAAACAAAGGTACTTTTCAGGTTTATATTATGAATATTTTTACACCTAAGACCATACCTTAAAAAAGTGATATTCAAGTGATATTCAGTATGAATCAACAAACATAGAAACATTTACATTGGAAAAGACCTTTACGATCATTGAGTTAAACTGTTAAACTAGCACTGCCAAGTCCACCAGTAAACCATGTCCCTAAGGGCCACATCTACACACCTTTCAAATACCTCCAGGGATGGAGACTCCACCACTTCCCTGGGCAGCCTGTTCCAATGCTTGACAAGCCTTCTGGTGAAGAAACTTTTCCTAATATCCAATCTAAACCTCCCCTGGTGCAACTTGAGGACATTTCCTCTCATCCTATCACTTGATACTTGGGAAAAGAGATGGAGACCCATCTCACTATATCTTCCTTTCAGGTAGTTGTAGAGAGTGATGAAGTCTCCCCTGACCCTCCTTTTCTCCAGGCTAAACAACCCCAGTTTCCTCAGCGTCTCCTCACAAGACTTGTTCTCTAAAACCTTCATCAGCTTTGTTGCCCTTCTCTGGACACGCTCCAGCACCTCAGTGTCTTTCTTGTAGTGAGGAGCACAAAACTGAGCACTCCCTGAGTACAGGGAGACAATCACTTCCCTAGTCCTGCTGGCCACACTGTTTCTGATACAAACCAGGATGCTGTTGGCCTTGGCCACCTGGGCACACTGCTGGCTTATATTCAGCCGTATGTCGATCAACACCCCCAGGTCCTTTTCCTCCAAGCAGCTTTCCAGCCACTCTTCCCCAAGCCTGCAGCATTGCATGGGGTTGTTGTGACCCAAGTGCAGGATCCAGCACTGAGTCTTGTGGAACCTCATACAATTGGCCACGATCCATTGGTCCAGCCTGTCCAGATCCCTCTGCAGAGCCTTCTGACCTTCAAGCAGATCAACATTCCCACCCAGCTTGGAGTCATCTCCAGACTTACTGAGGGTGCGCTCAATTCCCTTCTCCAGATCATTGACAAAGATATTAAACAGAACTGGCCCCAGTACTGAGCCCTGGGGAACACCCCTTGTGACTGGTGCCCCCCGGCTGGATGTAACCCCATTCACCACCACTCTTTGGGCTCAGCTGTCCAGCCAGTTTTTTACCCAGTGAACAGTACACCTGTCCAAGCATGAACACCAGTTTCTCCAGGAGAATGCTGTGGGAAATGGTATCAAATGCTTTACTGAAGTTTAGGTAGACAACATCCACAGACTTTCCTTCATACGCTAGGTGGGTAACTGTGTCATAGAGGGAGATCAGGTTAGTCAAGCAGGACCTGCCTTTCGTAAACTCATGGTGACTGGGCCTGATCATCTGGGTGTCCTGTACATGCCCTGCGATGGCACTCAGGATGAGTTGTTCCATGACCTTCCCCAGCACCAAGGTCAGACTGACAGGCCTGTAGTTCCCCAGATCCTCTTCCTGGCCCTTCTTGTACGTGGGCATCATATTGCCTAACTTCCAGTCAAGTGGGACCTCCCCGGTTACCCAGGACTGCTGATGGATGATTGAAAGTGGCTTAGTGAGCACTTTGCCAGCTCCCTTAGTACCCTTGGACGGATCCCATCTGGCCCGATAGGCTTGTGTATGTCTAAGCAGTGTAGCCAGTCACCGACCATTTCTCCCTGGATTATGGGGGTTTCATTCTGTCTTCCAGCTCAGGGGGTTGCGTAACCCAGAGAACAGCTGGTCTTACTATAAAGACTGAGGCAAAGAAGGCATTAAGTACCTTATCCTTTTCCTCATCCTTTTTCACCATGTTTCCCCCCACATCCAATAAAGGATGGAGATTCTACTTAGGCCTCCTTTTATTGTTAATGTATGTCATAATTATCCTGCTGCAGAATGGCTTCAGCTCCTCCTGTTTGTTGCCCATGCCGTGTGCATTGGTGTAGATGCACTTCAGTTGGACTATTGATCCCATCACCTTTTGGGGGGAAGAAGCTCTAATTCCTATGTGACCATGCTCAGATGCTTCCATGGTTTCTAAAACACTGATAATCCTTGTGCCTTCACTGCCACATGGATCTCCAGTCCCTGCCTCCACTGAGATGGCAGGCTGCAGGACCTCACTAGCACGCTGTCCCTCAAACATTGGCATGCTGCCCCCAGGATTACCTCTATTGAGCCTGGTTTTATCTCTCCTCCTTCAAAACTTGTTTAAAGCTCTTTCAATGAGCCCTGCTAGCTCCTGTGCAAAGATCCTTTTCCCCCTTTGAGACAGGTGTACCCCATTCGTTGCCGGTAGGCCTGCTGTCATGTAAACCAACCCATAATCAAAAAGTGCAAAATTTTGCCGGTGAGACCAGTCTCAGAGCCAGCTATTGATCTGCTGGCTCTTCCTGCTTCTTCCCTCGTCATTCCCTGCAACTGAAAGGATAGAAGAGAACAGTGCTTGTGCTTCTGATCCCTTACCCAATTGTCCCAAGGCCTGAAGTCTCTCTGGATTGTCCTCAGATTTCTTGTTGCAAGCAGCTTTATTGCTGCCTACCTGGAAAATCAGTAA
Source organism: Falco rusticolus (assembly GCF_015220075.1). NCBI lineage: Eukaryota > Metazoa > Chordata > Aves > Falconiformes > Falconidae > Falco > Falco rusticolus. The sequence goes on from NC_051197.1 coordinate 32,399,554, forward strand.
TGGATAATAATCTGAGGGCTGTACTATGGTAGAAAGCTTCCTCTTCACATCTTTAACCTGTACTCCAGGGAGGCAGCTGACTTCCCCAAGAAGTGGGTCTGGTCTGCATATTGGGCCTTCTGTTCCCTTCAGAAGGGAAGGGACAATGACTCCTAAGGCAATGATCCGTCTTTTTATCTTTATAGAGGCAGTTTTGATGCAGAGTGTAGGTCTACTTAACCTTGGTGACACCTCTAAGCTAGATGAACCATTGTCCTTGCTATCGTTCGGTTCCACTTGCAGAGCCTTGTACGTGTTATGCACAGGCACCCAGGCAGGGGGGTGGGCACAGAGGAGACGTGCCTGCTGCAGGGGGCAGGAACTTTTCACCATTGCCCCCTGTCCCTTGAGTCACTGCACTGAGCCAGGCAGGGACAAGATAGGAAATCCTCTGCATCATGCATCCTGCCTGCCTGCTGGGCCTGTCCTGGGGAAAGCAGGGTGCAATTCCAGTAGTCTGTCTTTCTCTCACACGCCCCGACACTCCTCACCCTACCCACCTCCTCCCTGAGCTGTCAGCAAGCAGAGGAGTTCCTCTGCCTGACATGCCTCCCACAGGTGTGCGCACAGCTGGGCATAGCCTGCAGCCCGGCACTGGGGGGGCTGCTCTGGCCCACCAGAGCACTGTCTGGGCAGCTGCGTCAGTCGTGGTGGGTGCAGAGAGGCCATGGCTTTCTGCCAGGTGGACAGCATTTCTCCTCGGTGGAGTTGTCAGGGCTTCAGCACCCACCCTGCCATGCACACTGCTGCATCAGACCCTGTTTTCCCACCCTGGTCACCACGTTCCAGGTCACTCCCACTCTCTAAGGGCTTCTTTTGTAGGTGGGGGGTTTGGCTGCCTTTGCTCCTGGCCCTATCTAGGTCTTGTCAGACACTGTTGCATGAGCTGTGGGTTCCTGGCGGTTGTCTCGACTCCCCCTGAGATTCCCCAGTTCAGGAAACACCCCTGTGCACTGCACGAGCGTGCTCTGCTGCTGATTGTGCTGGCACCAGAGCTTCTTGCCTTGATGAGCCAATGTCTTAAAGCACGGCGCTTCAGAGCGCTTGTCATACCAGTAGGTATGAGAGATTAGCTGGTACTACTGCAGTGCTAGGTACCGGTACCTGAGGTAGCTTTTCATTAGCCGCTTGGCACTACCATGATATTAGTCTCAGTGCTGCAGCCCAGAATCTAGTATGACCCAATTTATCCTGCCAAGGAGCAAGGTGGCAGAGGTCTGCCCTGGGGGTTATTATCACAAGTAAGCAAGTGAGCATTTTTAATTTGATCTGTAAAGTTTCCTTTAGAGCTGTGGTGCTTTCTCATAATTCACATTCTATCTCTTCATGCCAGCTGGATCCTAAGACTCAAAAGTCATAGGCATTCCCATTTTGGCATTAACACTTGTCCCTGCAGTAAAGTAAAGAATACTCCCATTAAAGCCTATACCAGTGTGTTATGCTTCTTTTCTGCTGCAGTTCCCTGAGATTCCTGGTTTTCACTTAGTTACTGTGAGAAATGAAAAAAAAAAAAAAACCAAAACCCCAGGATAACCCTGGAGGCATATGAATCATATTTTATGATATTTTTTTGTGGCACCACTGATAGAGACTGTAAGGCTGGTATCAACATGCAATAATAAAATGATGCCAGTGCAAAGGCAGCAGCTGAGAGGACAGAGCTGCTGAAATACTGCAGTACTTTCTTCAGCAGCTGATGATAATTATATTCAGGGTGGAAAAGGAAAAAGGGATATCGCTGAGGCTTGCTGGTTCCCTGCAGTCTATAGTAACCGTTCTGGTCCCTGAGGCCAGCCAAGAACAAAAGCATCTAGAAGCTAGAGCTGATGGATCATGCTAGTATCTTTGGTCAGCTATCTTTGCCCCCGGTAACACATACCTCTGAATAACCATCAAGAACCTGGACCCATCATTTAGATGATGAGAGAAATCTTCAGAAAGGCATTTTCCCATTTCCCACGCTTTTACATATGTTGTTTGTGGCAGGAGGTGAAAAAACACCATTAATAAGGATGTTAATAGTAGATTAATAATAGCTATTAGTAACTGGTAACATGGAATGTTTTCTGAAGGAACTTCTGTTGCATGGGATCCTGCCTTCCCTTACCTCTGCCAGGGATGAACTGGTAGCAGTAGAGCATCCTCAGTGCAGGAAATCCCAATAGATGTACCAGATTCAGGCCCTTGGTTGCAGGTGAGATGAAGTGATGCACTTTGTGGGCAGGAATCTCTTCTCACCCCCCAAGACAAGCGTATAAGCTACTGACCAATAGAAAGGTGCCTCCTGAGAGCCTCAAACATGAAGAGAGAAGAGAATAGAAAGTGGAAAGTTTTAGATACCAGACTTGTGTCTGCCTCATAAAGTTTTTTGTTTGTAGCTTTTTCATTCCTGTAAAAATAGCAACTCAGTTCTAACTTTATCAACTTTGTTCCATATATTCTGTTAGAAAAAAGTAAATATATCCCTTTTAGAAATATCAAACAGTTACTGAAAATGGGTAGGACATTCATTTCAACATTCTGCTTTGCGATTGATGTTACTCAGCATGTGGTATTAAGCCATTCCAATATCACTCCTCAGTTTTTGTAAATTTGCAGAAAATGTGCATAACAATGTTTCCTTTCAGCATAATATCCTTATGGAAGGTTTAATTGGTTCTCAAGATACCTTTGTTATTTCCACAGCCTTTCAGTTGTTCATGCAAACATGATTGGTACTTTACTTTCAAAGCTCTGTTGAAATTAAGTAAAATAAAAATTCAGCAATTCACTATTTCATGCCCATTTAAAAGGTATTTTTAATGTCATAATAGAAAGGGAAGTATCTGGGAAAATATACAGATGTTATACAGTACAGAAGATCAGGTGTTTGGGAAGAAAGAGTGTTTTGTGTTATTTACTATAATCTTTTTAAAGGTCTTTAATAGTGATTTATGAACAGCGATCTTAGCTAACTGTGAATACTTCTTGTTGGAGATAGTTTAACAGGCATCATATTAACGCTAAGAGTTTCTTTTGGGATTTTTTTTTCCAGTTTGTACTTTAAAGACTTTTTTCTGTATTTTTTGTTATGTTGAAATAAAAGTGGGAGCTCCAGTGAGGATGGAAATTAATTTTTAACTATGTGAGGCCATGACTGCCTCCTAGAATTCAAGTTTCTGCCTCTCTATAATAATGGAAAAAATTACTGATGTCATGGGTAAATCTAAAATATTAAAGTATAGTCTAAATGACTTTTATAGAGCTATGTTGTACTAGAGAGACGTGTTGCACTTCTGTGAAGGACTCACTGAATGCATGGACAAGGCAACCTGACTGATTTAACAACTAAATAAGTTATTGATCTACAAACTGCTGGAGACTGGAGGTAAATATTCTGGGAAAGCATTGCTGCACATTTGCCTTGTGTGTATGTGCTGCTGGCCATTGCTGATGACAGGCCATCTTACCAGGTAGATTATTGATGGATCTAATCCAGTACCACTGTCTGATCTTTTCATCTATCTGGGTTCCTCCTCAAAATCTCTGCAACAAACAAAGCTCCTGGTTGTAAGAGCCAAAAGCTCCTGACATCACAGAATCACAGAATGGTTACGATTAGGCGGGACCTCTAGAGATCATTGGGTCCAACCCCCTGCTAAAGCAGGTTTGCCTGGTTCAGGTTGCACAGAATCGCATCCAGGCAGGTTTTGAAATGTTTCCAGCGAAAGAGACTGCACAACCTCTCCGGGCAGCCTGTGCCAAGGCTGTCACCATCAAGGTAAAGAAGTTCTTCTTCCTATTCAGATGGAACTGCCTGTGTTGAGGTTTGTGCCCGTTGCCCCTTGCCCTGTCTCTGGGCACCACTGAAAAGAGGCCGGTCCCATCCTTTCGACACTTGCCCTTAGATATTTGTATGCATTGATAAGATCCCCTCGGTCTTCTCTTCTCCAGGCTGAACAGCCCCAGCTCCCTCAGCCTTTCCTCAGCAGGGAGATGCTCCAGCCCCCTCCTCATCTTTGTAGCCCTCCGCTGGACCCTCCCCAGCAGTTCCCTGTCTCTCTGGAACTGGGGAGCCCAGCACTGGACACATCGCTCCAGATGTGGCCTCATCAGGGCGGAGCAGAGGGGGAGGGTAACTGCCCTCGACCTGCTGGCCACGCTCCTCCTAATGCCCCCCAGGCTCCCACTGGCCCCTTGGCCACAAGGGCACGCTGCTGGCTCATGGTCACGGGTTACCACCAGTTGGTTAAAAAGTAGGAAAGAAAGAATTTCTATGGACAGCTTTTTAAGTGGAGAAAGATCATCAGCAGCCTCCCTCAGACATCCGTGTTGGGTGTTGTTCAGGCAGGAGACTGACCAGTGAGGTGATAGGGTTTGCTGGTGATATTCAATTACTCAGCAAAAAAAGAGGAAAGCTGAGTTAAGAACAGTTGCAGAAGGATCTTAGAACAGTAACTGAACAGTAAATAAAATAGTAGATGAAATTCAACAATGATGGCTATTACATGAGGCATACAGGGGAAACAGTCCAGGCTTCAATACTGAGCTCAAAAATATTACTACTTGAGAAGTTATGTGTAAGTTTAAGAAAGTTCACATAATTGCTCCATTACAGTCAAAATCAAATAATCTTAGGAATTTTTTGGAAAGGAACAGAGGGGAGAAAACAATCCCCAAATATGTAATTATGCACTGTATGTAACTATAATATCTCTCCATCTTGAGGAGTATTTCGTGTTCTGATCCCCTGCCTCAAAAATGATGTAAGAGAGCTAGAAAAGGAACACAGAAGGGCAGGAAGGATCAGCAAAGGCAGGGAATGGCATTTCAGGCTTTGGGAAGGAGAAGAGATTGAGATTTATAAATCATGAGTGGAATACAGGAAACTAATATGGCGCTGGGTTTTATATTCTGTTTCCTCCTATACAAGAACTGTAAGTATTAATGGAAATGTCTCAGGTCCAAAGAAAAGCAACAAACACCCCATCCCCCCAAAACTGTAATTTTCTATAAAATATGTTTAAACAGTAAAAGTATTGAAAACAAGGTGTTTAGGGTGGCCAAAAATTTGTGTTTAAAATCTAATTTGGCAAATTAACTGAAGAAAGAGCCAGAAAAGGCAGCTGAATACATAGCTTTGCTCATGAAGCATTTGAGAGAGGAATTGCTGGAGGTTAGGAAAGGATGCTTGCTAAAGCTAAACATTTGCCATCAAAAAGAGCATAGAGATCTGGACCGAATTTTGGGTTGACCTAATACAGTCATTCTTATGACTCAAGATGCGATGAATGGTAACAGAAGAATGCTCTGAGTTCCTACAGATTTGGGATGATGCTGTCAGAACACTGGAAAAGCAGATCCTTGCAGATCTCTTGATATAATGGCAGCCAAATTCTTACCAGATAAGGTCACATGCATCTTGCCAGAAATGTCATCGCAATCTTCTCCTGGACTGACCTGTCAGTGTCGAGCAGTCAAGATGTGCTGTATGCAGGAAAAACCCAGCAGCCACTTGAGATCTCACAGGTTTCCACCTGCAGTATGAGGACTCACATTGTGTACATGCAGTTATGTGCAAACATTTTGCTGTCTCTGTAGTTTAAAGCCCTGAAGGAAGGTCCTATCCCAGTTTGTTGGGGATAGATACTCCTGCAGACTTCTGACATATTACTGAGCTGTGATTCTCTCTTTTTTTTTTTTTTTTTTTTTTGTAATCGCCATCTCTACAATTAATTGTATTTGCTTACTTTCCAAAATTATTCCAGTACGTTCTTACTCTCATATCAAAAATAAAAGGCTACTGTGCTTCAATATGCATGTTTAGTATTAGCTGGGCATTACTGCTGGCATCAATGTCACTTGCTGATTTGTAATACCTACGCCCTAATGCCAAACAAACAATTAATAGTCAGAGTGGAGCCAGACAACTAAAATCAAGAAATGAGGCAGCTTGATTAATAGCTAAAAACATTGCTGGAACCCTGAAGAGATGGCATATAATATTTATAGATTTAACATTGTGAAGTAATTCAGGTAACTTGATAGGAAAAGAACCAGGTTACAAAGCACATATTATAAATTAATGATTGATTCTACCTGACATAAGCACCTAAAAAGATTATTATCTTGGCCCATAAAGGGTCAAAGTAATGGTGCAGTTAAATCTCCATGGAATAAAACGTCCTTCCTATATTCCTGTTTATTTTGTTCTTTTTTGTTTGTGAGTGGAGAAATAATTAGTTGCTCTGGGTTATTATGCATTCTTTTAGTTGTGGGTGGTTTTTGGTTTTTTGGGGTTTTTTTTGTGTGTGTGTGTGTGTGTGGTATGTATACTGAAGTTTATGGGCCTTGTCCTGCTGTCATTTTTGTGTAGCAATTAATTCATGATATCTAACACACAGCCCTCAGAAGGGGCTGGCGTCCTTAATGTGTCAATGCAAAGGACATAATTCACAGCTATGTTTTGGACTCTCACTAGCTTTTGAAGTCTTCTAATTGCAATGGCTGGTAATTAATATAATTGACTCAATCTCTTTCACAGAAAAAGATGTCCCTTTAAGAACTGTGGGTTTAATAGAGCCCCAGATACAACTTCTTCCTGTGATATTGCTGCAGCACAGGAGTTCAGGCAATGCATGTGACAATACATCTTAGACAGTTCCATTTGCCTATAACTGAGCAGGAAAGACCAGGAACTCTGGTGGTTTGGAGTTACAGCTCCTGTTTGAGATAAAAAGGTCTCTGTGTGTCCACATCCACCCATTTTAATTCTTCAGTAGCTTTTGCCTCCCCTTTCTCTTATAAGCACCCATCCTGCTTATAAGTGGGTGATTGATGCAACCCCCAAATTATACCCATTCCTGAAGCTTTCTTACCATAGATAACAGTTCAGTGTATATTAAAGAGAATTTACTGTGGTGCATTTCCTTCAGCAAGTAAATCCTAGCTGCCTGCAAATGCCTAATCAACTACCTGGCAGACACTGGCAGGCTATGAAGAGAAGAGCTTCACGTTTGCTACCTTCCCCAGCTAAGGTTCACCTACTTGTGCCACAGGGCTGCTGAAGGCAGTATTACCTATCGACACAGGTGGACTCATATGGGAGTTCCAAGAGGTGAAGCAGCACAGTTTTGTGTGTGGTTGTTTTGGTGTTTTTTTTCCAAATGTTTATGAAATCTTGTGTGTTGGTATCCTCAAGTGAAGTTAGTTACAAACTTCTTAAGTTTTTGGGAAATCTGTTTGTGTTTGCCATCTGCTTCCTAGCAAGTTAAACTGTAAGCAAGACGGACCACTCTGAGGAATGGGGTAGAGCTGCTTCATTTAAGCACCTGCCTTGGAAAAAGCAATGTATATTGACTTTATGTTTTAGTGAAGTGTTTGCTCTGTTTGTGAAATTCTTACATACAGCCGGGGCTCTATTAAACCAACCTTCTTACCCACATATATACATATATATATATATATATATATATGTTTGTGCTCACATTTATATAGCAGAAGTCAATCCTTCAGTATATGGCTTTAGGGCTAGTAAGACAATTTATATTAATCGAGTATCTGGCAACTGTCAGCAAAGTATATATTTAATAACAATGTTTTTATTGGGATAAAGAGCTTTGCTTGTAGTGGATACAAGCAATCCTAGTGGATTTGAGGCTTATGTAGAGATTCGTATGTTTTTAAATACATAGAAAAGTGGCAACAAAAGCAAGCAGATGTAACTTTGTTATTTGTTGTTGCATGGGCAACTTAAACAGCTATAACCTGTAGTAAAACACTGTCGCCTTCAAGACATCTTGGAACAAGGCTTATGTGAAAGGAAGACTGGCAAATTATTAAACTTTTTTTTGGGGGGAAATATTGTTAATCTTTCTTCTTCAAGTTTAGCTTGCTGACAGAAGCTCATGTACTTCCTGAGCTAGAGCTTGATCTGCTGCTGTGCTGCTCCGCATACCTATGCAGCCCAGGGCTGGTTGCAAAGCACGTTAAAGAAGCTGAATAAATGAAAAAGTCACTAGAGTGTATTGAGCTGCTGGCAGCTGTGGTGGCACTGCTCTCTTGCTGCCTTAGGCAGTCGGAAGTAAGTTGGAACATGTCTGTATGTGCTACAGCAGCTACTTTGACAATGCAGGCAAACAATGCAGAATTGTTTCTGGAATATGCTGAATTGACAAACAGCCATTATGGGAAATGAACAAAAATTGTATATAATGCCAAAATATTTTTCCTTTGTTTTTAAATGCTTTCAGTGATAATTTATGTGCCTGCCACACTGACTTGCTGAGGGACATTTATTGCAGCACTGGCCAGGCAAAGGCACCTAAGCTAAAACAAATCTTGGCTTGCCATCATAGGCATATATTATTGAACATGCCAGCAAGCAGATTTTTGAGTGTTGAAATCATGCAGTCAATATGTATTCCTAAACAAATTTTGTGCTGTATCCAGAGTGGTACTTAGTTGCCAAGCTCCAGCATGTGACAGGATAAAAATAATGGAGACAAGAACATAGCTGGGAAGTGCATGGTCAGTGTGTGTAGAAAGTGGGAGACAGCATTTGCTTGTCTGGGGCCATGACAGTTGCAGGGAGCTTGTGAACACATTTTGAGTACAGAGAAAGGAAAGATGTACTCCTCAGGTGGTTTTCTCCTTACTATCTTATCTACTTTTAATTGTGACCCTAAAATCAGAAGATATGAGAGAGAAATCCAGTAACTGTGAAATAAAAATATTCTGTAAAGACTCTAAGCTTATGAGCGTCCTCTTCTAGTCCTTACTAGATGTCTCACATCCATGTTTACTTGGCTCACATAAAAACACTTTCCTCTCTAACCCCCTGTTCTTCTTTTTAGCCATAGCAGGATTCTTGTTAAAAGTCACTTTGGGGAATTTTCTGGTTTTGCTTTCTTTCCATGCCTTTATCAATTGCTTCTAATGAGTATATTTGCCGCAAAGATTGTGTATTTTTTTTTAATAAAAATATCTGCAAAATCCACATCAGCCTGTGATATACATAGTAATGTCACACATGTCATGATGTTACCATAGTGTTAATTTACATGGAGAAAAGTATTTTGACAGGGCTATACTGTTACAGTGATGTTAGCATGTCAATAAATGTTCCCATATAGGCATTATTTGCCACAGAATTGGAATTTTCTTTTTCTAGGCCAATTTGCTGAGAAATGGCTTACGCAGAATTGGAACATAAATTTTAGAGATACTTCTGATAGAAAACTTTACCAGCATAGCTAATATTGGGAACTTCAATAGGGAATAAGCTCTTTCTGTCTTTTAGTACCTGTTCCCCACTTTTAAAGTGAAGATAACGTGAGGATCCAGCCACTTGATTTTGAGAAATGCAGTGCCAGGGAGCAGCAAGAGCTGGCTGCTCCATCAGGCTAAGGGAGCCAAGGACAACAGCCAGGTTGGCAATGCCCTGCTCAGTAAGGGACATGGTCCTGGAGCACCGGAGTGAGGTGAGCGAACAGGTCTCCTGGCAGTGACCGGGGCCAGCCACTACCTGGTGGTCATTAAAGAAGCCCATCGTGATGAGACAGTACTGAGGCAGAGATGGGAGTTCAAATCCGCGGGTCAGGATCAGCAAAGCAGATGGCTGGGCACAAAAATACCTGCAACATGGCTAAGGTGAGGCCAAGGACAAGTGCCTAAGTTTAACAGCAGGTTGGAGATGTTTTCCATTACATTCTTAGAAACACATCAAAATTTATCCTGATGACTTTAGTGGCAAGCAAAGCATTCAAAGTCTTTGGTCTCTCCATGACAATGGAACAGATGTGGCAAGATGTATATTTCTCCCTGTGGGAAATACTGAAAAATTGGAGTGGAAGTATGAAATATTTTCTGTTTGAGCTTTTTCCCATCGTATCTCATCCTTCAAGTGCCTACTGGTTTTTTTGGGTTTTTTTGTTTTTTTTTCTTATTCTTATCTCCTGGCTGCAGTTGAATACACTTCAGCCGAGTTTGTTAACTGAAAGGGAGAGCTGGGGATGTGTGTGAACTCATACTGGGCAACAGCATGAAGGAGGGGAAAATGTGAGCCAGGGATTGTTTCAGGCAGCAGTGAATCGCAGGCTCCTACTGCTTGGAGCTACCCTGATGATACGCTGCAGTTGTAAATCCAGTACATTCAGTCTGCTCGCTGCCCATCTGGCACAATACAACAAAACAAAGAAAGAAACCAGACAGCACAAATGAATCTGACCCTGAAAGCTAAAATTAGCTAATGTTAGTTTATTCCTAACAGCTTGAGAAAGCCTTGCAGTAGTATTCTCTCTGGGATTCTTTTTTGCTTGTGTCTGAACACTTCCATGCAAGAAACTAAATACTTTTCCAGAGAAACATCCAGGTTAATTGAAGACCATATACCACCAATATTTCATATTTGAGAGAGGTGTGACTGTCATGATTATTTAATAATCTTACACTGATTATCATGGATGTGGGATGGAAGGGATTAGGGAAAACAGACTTGAAAATCCATTTAGTCTAAACTACAAAGCAATTTGAACAAAGGCAATTGCATGGGTGACTCATATAGCCCATGTAAAGTGGGAAAATAGTTCCTTTGGAGTGACTTCCACAACTTAAAATGGTTTTACTTTCTTAAGTACAGTAATACAAAACTGAAATTAAATATTTTGCACTGGGTGCATTTGGAGGGATGTTGTCATTAGGGGGGAGGCAAAGACCTCTGAGAGGAGACTGAAGGCTGCCCCATGCCAGTCCCAGGCATCTCTGAAGCAGCCCCACTGCAGCCACAGCTGACCCCTCAGTGATGTTGGTGGCATCATCTTGCAGATGTATTTAAGAAAGGGCAAAGTGCTGTCTAGGCAGTGAGGAGAGAGGAAAAAATGTGTGTGAAACAGCCCTGCAGTACCAAGGTGAGAGAAGGATGAGGGGTTGCACTGCAGTCCATGGAGACACCGTGGTGAGGCAGGTGCCCTCACTGCAGCACACAGAGGACCTGTGCTGGAGTGTTTATCCTGCAGGAAGCTGTAGCCCATGGGAAGGACCCTCACTGGAGCAAAGTGTGAAGAGAAAGGAGCAGCAAAGAGGGTCTGTTATGGACTAACCACAACCTCCATTCCCCATTCTCTTGCCCTGCTTGGGGTTGGGGAGGAGAAAGAGGAGCTGGGAATAAAGTTGAGCCTGAGATGAAAAGGTTTAGGAGAAACGTAGTTTTGTTTGCCTTTGTTTCTCACTACCCAAAATGTAGTTTCATTGTTGATCAATTAAATTAATTTACCTCGAGGTTTTTTTGCCCGTGAAAGTAATTTGTAAGTGATCTCTCCATCTTTATTTCAACTCTTGAGCCTTTTCGTCTTATTCCCCACCCCCACCCATTCCTGTTGAGCAAAGGGAATGAAACTGGCTGGGTGAGGGTCCAGCAGCTGGCCAAAGTCAACCCACCACACCTTTTTAGGAGTAATTGTATTGTAGGTATAATTAGGACTTAACATGGTTTGTATCTGGAAATCTATGTAATGATTAAAAAAAAATAAATACTGTTTTTTAAAAAAAGTTTTCCTGAAGGGAATTGAGTTTAATACATTTGAGTCATTTGTCTCAACACCGCTATACAGAATTTTTAATAGAATTTAGAAGCACATAATGATAACAGTTTCAGAACAGTTCATGTGCCTAGGAAGTTATCACATCTGCTCTCTTCAATGGCTAATTCTCTTCTTGCTAACACCAGTTTCCCACTGCTGCAGTGGTGCCACTCCTCTTATAGAAGGTGCTCGTCATATAAGAGGAGATGAAGGTGGAAGAGAAAAAGAATGTTATAGTTTCTCTTCTAAAGAAGAAAGGTTGCCAAGTGGAGAAATCACACTTATAAAAATATCCTCCAAGGTCTTTAAGAATAAATTGTGAGATCATAACATGAATATGTATTTGTAAGGGTTAATTGATGCCAAGTAATATAAAACCCACACACACCCCCCACCACTTCAGCCTCCCTAAGAGGCCTGTGAGGACTTCATTTTGGAAACCTGCTTGTGCCCTTTTCTTCTATTTTTCTGAAGTACAGGTATATAAATCACTGCTTCTACATAACCCTTCTTTTGTTTGCTATAGCAGACGTGCAACACTGCATGAAGCAGAGGTCCACATACTTTAGAAATGAAAGAACACCTGAGGCTGGCAGATAATTTGAATGGAGAGCATGGCACAGCAGATGTCTCTGACTACCATTCTTAAAAATATTTGTGCTATGAAGCCAGCAGTTGTTGTTGATATGTACCACATGTTTCTGTTATTTTATGCATTGTGGAGAAGATCTTTACATTGGAAAGGAAGGAGAGAAGGAAAGATGAGCAATACTTTCAGTTTTCCCATCTTGATCCTTATTCAAGTCATCGTATTTCCTGAGTGAAAAGCAAGACAGTTCAGGAAATTCCACACTGCAGTGACAAGTTCTGTTCAAAAAACAGTACAACCACTTTAGTAATGGGTTAAAGACTTTGAAAAGGCTGCATAGCCATGTCCACTATATGGAAAAGTTCACCTTATCTCTCTAAATCTTCTTGTCAATGTGTCATGGATCATTTACAACCTCTTTCATGGCTAGTTCATGACAGTCTCAAGCTCCATTTTTTCCCCAGTAGCTTTCAGACTTTTTCTGTTCCTCTTTTCCTGACGCTGTAAGGGTTACCTGTGCCAAAGTCTGAATGGTGGCCCCCTGAAGTCACCTTGTAGAACTGAGGCTTTTATGTCATACTGTGCCAGACATCCTAGTGGACTGAGAACTTGATTAATCTAAATACAATGAAGTGATATAATTTGGGGTTTATTCATGATTCTTTACCCTCCTTTGTGGCATTTCTGCAGGGAAAGAGACAGCACGTCTAATGCCTCTTAAACCTGATCAGAAATGTCCTACAGAAAAAGTATAACATTTAAAATGAAGTTTAGCCTTAATTATAGCTCTTAACTGCACTTCTTTTTATGACTTCCAGGGTTGTTTTTTGTTTGTTTCTTTTGCACCATGATTACATACATGCTTATCTGCAACAGACAGGCTGTTAATTTAATAAGCACTTCACGGTGTAATTGCCTAGTGTCACAGCATGGTACAGCACAACTATGCAGAACATCCACAAAGGTTCACTATAGATTAAATATACATGCTTCCTACCACATTCTGAAGGGCTTATGGAAAACAGGGATGCTCTCTTTCATAGCAAGAGCACCAGAAAATGTGTGATATTTCCTTTACCGTGAAACATCAAGTCAAAAGGGATTATAAATGTTACTTTAAAACCTATATAGAATGTAAATTCCTCTTTCTTAGTGATCCTGGTAGACACGTGCTTTGATGTTTGGTCAATGCGGGTCTGAGGAGCTAGCTGGCTTTGCAAGCCACATATGTATGAAAAGAGTTATTAGACCTGAGGCAAGATGCAGGTGAAATGTGTGACTGTTGCTTGGATGTTACAGTTGGGGGTCAGCATAACTCTCTCCATAAATGAAATACATGAGACTACATTTCTAGATAATGTCTTTTTACTTGCTCAGCATGTCCAGTCTTAGTCAGATTGGTCTGGTTTGCACTGTCTTGTTAACTCGTACTTTCGTAGTGTTTTCTACCTTTGAACTCTCAAGTCAAAGCTTTTATCTAAAAAGATGAAATCATTGCTTTTTTCAAAATGTGACTCCAGTGCAAACTGTGAAATCCTTTTTGCCTGAGACTTCTCCTGTTCCTTTCAGAAGGATGACATTAAAGTGAATGCTGAATGATCTTGCAATTGATTAGCACATCCAAGAGAAACAGTTGTTCCTAGTGTTAAGATCTATCACTGCAGTGTGATTTGACTCCAATTTTTCTATCAGTTGTGAGTGGAGTTTGGCTTGTAAAGAGAGCTAGAAATAGATGAGACATCTGGCTGGTATCTTACCATGGCCTGCAAACTTTCGAGGAAGAGGGACTCTGTTTATTGCGGCACCTGCCTCCTGCAGGACCAAGGAGCAAGTTTCAGGAAATGAGCAGCTGTAATTTAAGATAAGAAGAAAGATATTTTTAAGCAAGATTTTTAATATCCGAAAGTAAGGCACATGTCAAACATTGGCTCACACTAGTGAAGAAATAATGCTCATATAACTTCTAGACAGTTAATATTGAGCTGAAATGTTACTGAAACCTGCTCTAAAAGAGAAGTTCTAACCTTTTCGAAAAAGCAGATATGAGAGCATAACATTTTACTGATTTGAGACTTCATTAGCTTTTTTGAGAGTGTCATACAGATGACTAAAGCAGAAAAACATGATTAAAACCCGACATCTTACATTTTCTGCAATCTTTTCCTCATTTAAGGAGAAAAAAGGAGGTAATATTTACCTGAACAGGAACTGACTTTTCATTAGAAATAAGGCTTACTCAGGAAAATTCAGACTTAAAGATATCAAATTTGGGACGATATAGGGAAGTCCCAAAGCATTACAGATGGTGAGCTGGGATGGTTCTGAAAGGTTTAGGAAACTTTAGGTTCTTCTTTTAAAGAACAGAACATTAAACAGAATTTTTTTTGTTGTTGTTTGTTTGTTTTCTTTTTTCTGCCTTGCTGGAACAAACTGGATTTATTTTATTAAAGAGAATCTCCACACACCTGTAGTTTAATACAAGATACCCAATACATATAAATGACCATCCTGTTCCACAAATGTATTGTATCATCTCCCAAACAGAGAAGCTATACTGCATTTCTAAATGCTGGGGGCAGCAACAAATTTGAGACACTCTCAAGGTGCAGTTCACAATGGATTCTTGAACATATACCCAAGGAAACATTTTGTGCCTAAAATTCATTGACTATGAGAGTCCTCTTTGAAATACTTATCAGTGTCTTAGAAGTGGCTAGTTAAGACACAGGGTAACTCACTTATGAATGAAAGATTGCAGGTTTACAAGAAATATATTGCATTTAATAATACAGTACTTCAATAAGGCTTGCTGTGTAACTGCAGAACAATGAGCTGATGGGGTACATTTTGAGCAAAACATTCAAAATAAAGGTAGGAGAGCAATTATTTACTACCAGTAAAGTAGATTCTTCCTCTGTGTAGTATCAACCATACATGATTAATATCCTTGACAGGGTCATCAAAACAGTCCTTCAGGGCATGAAAGGAAACGGCAGAATTTTCTGAAACACCATCTCAGGTACAGCACTATGAGAACACCTTAGGCATTTAATAAATGGATTTTTGCTGCTGGCTTGCTTGCTTTCTTTCATGGAAGATTCACAGATCAGATTGCTGCAACTTGTGAGTTGTTCAGAAGCAATGTTCTATCAGTATGTGACAAACAGGGGGACGCAGGGGCTAAAAGTATATGATAATCACAAATTAACAAGTTAGGATTTAGAAGCTTTTGTCTAACAGTGGAATGTCTCTTTTAGTTACATATAATGACAATAGGTAGCCTTTATCTGAAAGGTAACTTCTTTCTTCTTTTTTTGTTGTTTTGTTTTAATACTGATTAAGTAGTTGGAATAAATTTCCATGTAGATGTCAAGGCTCTGTAACTAAACTGTGAAACCCAGTCAAATTGGTTTGTTTTTTTTTTTTTTCAGAAAGCAGGAGGTATTTGTTCCTGTAGATAGAGTTCAAATACTTTGTGATAGTATCCTGCATGAATGGATAGCATTAAATCAGAGAAAATGAAGAAAGAAGCTAAATAATGGCATAATTAATGCTCTTGAGAAAAAAAGGTTCTAAAGGCTTACTGTTTGAAATGGAGCTATCTATTTTGTTCAGTCTGGACTAGAATGGTTTATTCATCCCAAGCTTAATCTTGGGGAAACCAAAGAATATTAGTTTCCAAAACTTGAAACAAGAAGTAGTTCATTGGTAAGTGACTGCCTATGCATTGTCAGAAATTCAAGACTTGTATAAATAGCAATAGATCAGCCTGCTTCCTCCAATGTAAATAGGCAGCTAACTGGGCAGCTGCATGAAGAGGATTTAAAGATAAGGTCAACAATATATTTATTATTCTTTATTGATTTTTTAAAATCCTTTTTTATGTTTGTTTTGCAACTGTAGATGGAAGAATAAATCACTTTGTAGGTGATGTTTGAGTTATTTCAATTAGCTTGCCCTTCAAGGGTCCCTCCAGTGAATGGATTTATGGGTGTCAAATTAAACTGGGCCCCTTCTCAACTTAGGGAACAACGCTATTGGCCAGAAACACAGTTCCAAAATGGTTAAGTTGCATGATCCTGTCCAAATGGGTGGAGTTGGAGCCCCATCGAAGGGGTACACACAAGAGAATTTTAAAACACTGTGGAGCTCACTCTGGTTTTGCCTGTGAAAAACATATGATCTGAGGAAGAGATGCTAGGTATTACTGAGTGGCATTTTTCCTGAAAACAAACTGGTTTGTCTGCAGAAGCTTTTGCAGTGAGCACTCGATCCTGTGAGACTGGAAAATACCTTGTTGCTGCAATTCTGCAAGAGCTAGAAAAGGGACAGAAAGGAAGGCTCACTAAACCCCTTTGTTTAGATAGTGAATTATAGGAAACAGAGATACTGTTTGGGTATCCTAAGTTTCACTGTCTTCTGCTGTCCCTGACTGTATTTTCCTCAATAAATTTTAACTCATCTGTTACTTTGTGCTTTCATAAGACAGGCAAGAAAGTGGATCTGGGGAAATGCAGGCCATTTGGCTTATCTGTCTGTGACAATGTGAGTGAACAAATCCTCTTCCAAAACTTCCAAGCACATGAAAAACAATTCAAGCCTGGGAACAAGACCTGAATTTTCCAAGGCAATAACACACCCAGCTGACCTGGTTGCTTTCTAAAAGATGCCTGTCTGTGTGGCCAAGTGGAGTACAACAATTGTTGTTTATCTTGGTTTTAGTAAACCTTTGGTGTGATGTCCTACAGTATAGCCAAAGCTGAGAGATGTGGACTTGATAATGAGCTTGTTAGGGGGGGTCTGCAATTGCCTGGGCTGTTGAGCTCAAAGTCCAGCTGGCATCCTGATACTAGTGGTGTCCCTTGGGGACTGATATTGGTACCAATTCAATTTAACATTTCTATTAACAACCTGGATGATGGAACAGAAGTGTACTCTGGGCAAGTTTGTGGGTAGTAGCAAGCTGGGAGAAATGGCTGATGCTCTGTAGAGCAGGGGTGCTGTTCAGGGGGACCTCAGCAGGCCTATGACATTAGTCAGGTGAAACCTCATGAAGTTCAAATGTGATGTCCTGCACCTGGGATGGAGTAGCACCATGCAGCAATACAGCCTAGGTGCTGATTGGATAAGAAGCAACCACAGAAGAAGACTTGGGTCCTGGTGGACAACTCGAACATGAGACAGCAGTGTGCCCTTACAAAGAATGTGGTCAGATGCAGAGTGAGCTGTGTTGATGAAAATGCAGCCGAAAGGTCCAGGAAACTGATCCTTTCCCTCTACTTAGCACTTGTGAACCTATACCTGGAACACTATGCACAGGCTTGAGTTTTCAGTGCAGGAGGACACAGACACAGTGTAGTGAGTCTAGAAGGGGCATACATGAT
Organism: Falco rusticolus; assembly: GCF_015220075.1. NCBI lineage: Eukaryota > Metazoa > Chordata > Aves > Falconiformes > Falconidae > Falco > Falco rusticolus. Next base: position 32,417,124 of record NC_051197.1, read on the forward strand.
AGTCGGGAGGCTGAAGCACATGGTGTATGAGAAGATGCTGGGACAGATGGGTCTGTTCAGGATGAAGAACAGAAAGCTCATGGGAGATCTTATTGCTGTCTACAAAAGTCTGACTGGAAGATACACCATAGAGTCAGATCCTTCTCCAAAGTGCTCAGCAGTAGGATTAAAAGGCACTGGACATAAGTTAGAACACAGAAAACTCCAATAATACAAGGATGGAAAAAACCCCAACCTGGACATGGTCAAACACTGGTACAAGTTTCTCAGGCTGTGGAACTTCTATCCTTGGAGATACACAAAACTTTACCAGGCACAGCCCTGAGCAACCTGTGGCAAATGGACTTCCTTTAAGTAGGAGGCTGGACTAAAGCCCTTGGAAGGTGTCTTCCTACCTCCATAACTCTGAGTCTGTTTCCATGATTCTGTATTTACATAAGTTTTCTTTACATTAGAATTGTGAAATTTACATTTACATTTTTAAATGGGTTTGTTAGTATTTCATACTTTTAAATGTGTTTAAAGTTTGTGTCACTATATTTAAACATGGAAACTAATACATACCGGTGTGTAAAACAACACAAGAAGAAAATATTTTGATGTTTATAAATGGCTCCAGGGGAGAAGTAGCTAAGAAATGCTGCAGCTCAAGCTTGCTGCTAGCTTTAACTTCACAGTGGCTGACTCACATCTACCCTCCTAAACACTTCATTACAGAACGTTGATTTCTTAACAAAATAAAATTGATGCTGGTTTATTACCCTGGGATAGCAGTGTTGCTATTATGTCCTTCTGAATAGCACTATGATTTTAATACAACATTTGAGAAATATTGCATTGTATTTCAGAAGCTTGTGTAGTTAATGTGTGGGAGGCTTCACACATAAGCTGCTTCACAAAAAAAGCAAAGAACTCCAAACTGAAGAACACTTTGAAAATATGAACATCATATATGCTTGCCTGGACATGAATAATGGAAAAGAGTGGCTAGAGAGGAGACAGATAATGACAAAAAAGGAAAGCAACCCAAATCCAGAAAGGTGTGGTTCTACCTCTGCCTGTAAAGTCATGGTAGTCATCACTCTTCAGTTGCCACTCTTCAGTAATGCTTGGCTAAGGGATGCTCTTGTAATTGTGGCTGGATGGGAGACCATTTTTAGCGTTAGAAATTATTTTTACTACAAGAAAGCAGTGTTTGCCATGGTTCTCCTAAAACTCCTAAGAATAGCTAAGCTTAAAACAGGGAAGCAGTATGCAGTTACCTTCTCAGGTAATTAAAGACCTAGAAAGACCTAGAAAGACATAGAAAATAACAACTCTGTTCTGAAAACTCAGTGTTTGCATTTGGAAAGAATTTGCATACTGTAGCATAGCCTGCAGTAGCCATTAGCTAAGGAGTTCGTGTAGGCGGTGTAGCTTCAAGGCCCTCTCCAGTCAGGCAGAAGACAGACTTGAAAGGATCTCTCACTTCCCAGCTATAGTGGAGCTACGTTTCTGTCCTCTGTATGAATCACAGACTCCATCCTGAATCCGAAGAGGCTTCCTGTTGACTTTGTTGATGGTATATTGTGCTGCTTCTAAAAACCATGACTTTTTTGATGAGATAGCATTTTTCATGGGAAAATTTTGTTGAGCCAAGTAGTTGGCAGGGAGGAACATCAAGAGGTTAACCTTAAAGAATACAAAATCCAGCAGAAGATGACAGATAACTGACTAAAGTCCAGTGAAACAAATAGATGGTGGCAGAAGCTCTTCCATTAACCTTGTCTTAAGATCACATGCTGCAAGACCTTTATCAACTCTGAGTGCACCTTTTTTCCAAACTACTTTCAAATGTCGGTAACCTCCAATGCAAGCACAGGCTGGCTCAGATAAGTTATGTTAGCACTTACTTATATATCTTCCGTGCTCCATTTCTGTGCTTTATAAAAGGAGTGTTCCACTTGGTTATTCCTCACTCCACAGACACAGAAGCTGACGGAAAAAATGGTGGAAATAGTGCCCAGATATCCTGGAGCTGTCCAGAGCAAAATTAAAAATGAATCTATGGTGATAGGATATCCTCTGGTTGAAACAGAATGACTGTTGAAAACAGCATGTTTTATTCATAGTGCTGTATTTCTGTGGTGGATGGATGAGTGGACATTTGCTTTAAACATTTCTTGGCACAAAAAGGTGTAAGCTCTGCTGACACAGGTGTGCAGTAAGTGTTATAACCACAAGAAAGAAAGTGACACTGTTTTCCCGCCCTGCAGAGGCATGATTGAGATGGTATTTTTTCTTGTGGTTCTGGTGCCTGTAAACAGCTAACCGTGCATGTGCAGGGTACTAGGTCATCAGTCTTGGGGAGGGTCTTGTCTGATATGACCTTGAAATAGTCTGATACGACCCTAAAACAGTCCCCCTGTGACCACCCGGGAAACACCGAGCCTGTGCAGAACCAGACCGCACCTACCCTCGCCTAGCATCACATCCATGCATGAAGTTTCTTGGAACCAGGTGGAGATTTTGGGACTTGGACTTTATAAAAATGGTACCACCAGAAGCTCAGGTGGGATCCCCACCACCAAGACACCCAGAATGAAAAGGACCAACAAGACACCATTGGATCTGTGGGTGGTGATATCTCTTTCCTTTATCCCTCTCTCTTTTTTGTCTCTCCCTTTCTCTCTTCTCCTCTCTTTCTTCTTAGGAATGTGTGGCACAGGACTTGCTTATCCAGTTAACTTATCCAGTTAAGTAATTGCTGTTGAATTATTGTACCTACCCACATGCCTTGTATTGTGCATTAATAAATCATAAAATTGGTTGGCTGGTGTTATTTCACCTTAAAGCAGTCCAAGGGGATCATGAACTTGGTTGTTAGTCCCAAAGGGAGGGAGGTCATTCTGAACAGCTCCTTTCAGGTCATGACAATTTCAAAGTGTATTTTAAAATACCTTTTTTGAATACTCCTACAAAAGACTAATACAGCACTTGAGCATTCTGCATATACCATCGCTTTGTTAAGAACTACAACCCAAATAGCGAGTCAGCAAAAAAAAAAAAGCAGGAATCCAGTCTTATATAGTGAACTTGCATTGACTCCTAGCTTTGCAGGTGCTGGAGGATCAAAGGATCAAAGCCAGCTTCTCTTTTCCACATGCTTTTTTTTTTTTTTTTTTTTTTTTTATTAAGAAGCGCTAACATGTATGCCAGTCCTAACAGGAAAGTTGGCAGTTCTTGCTAGTATTACTGGAACAGAAACAGGATGGAGAGTTCTGATATCTGAACAAACAATTTGGTTTAAAAGGTATGCTAAAACTCTGAAGGTAACCATTATTACTTGAACTATTAATTTCCCCCTGTACTCAGCACGAGTGTGGCCGCACCTTCAACACTGTGCTCAGTTTTGTGCTCCTCACTACAAGAAAGACACTGAGGTGCTGGAGCGTGTCCAGAGAAGGGCAACAAAGCTGATGAAGGTTCTAGAGAACAAGTCTTGTGAGGAGACGCTGAGGAAACTGGGGTTGTTTAGCCTGGAGAAAAGGGGGGTCAGGGGAGACTTCATCACTCTCTACAACTACCTGAAAGGAAGATATAGTGAGATGGGTCTCCATCTCTTTTCCCAAGTATCAAGTGATAGGATGAGAGGAAATGTCCTCAAGTTGCACCAGGGGAGGTTTAGATTGGATATTAGGAAAAGTTTCTTCACCAGAAGGCTTGTCAAGCATTGGAACAGGCTGCCCAGGGAAGTGGTGGAGTCTCCATCCCTGGAGGTATTTGAAAGGTGTGTAGATGTGGCCCTTAGGGACATGGTTTACTGGTGGACTTGGCAGTGTTAGGTTAATGGTTGGACTTGATATTAAAGGTCTTTTCTAAACTTAATCATTGTATGATTCTATATCAAATAATACCTACCGAGCTCCCTGTTATAACATCATATAATTAGCTGTTAAGAAAACTATAAACATCTATTTGTTTACTAGTCAGTATTTCTGTTTTGCAACTGTAGCATTAGCATAAGCATTTGTAACTGCTACCTAAGAGACTTTCTGGTGCCTGTTTCAGTTCTTTGTATGAAATTATTCTTGCATGGCATTTGTAATTGTTCCTGTCAGGAAAATGGAAACCTCACACATATTCAGTAATGTGCCTTGGAGAGCATGTAACCTTGGAGATCTGTGTAATGTACCTTCGGATAATGGAAATTCTGTAGATAGTTCCTGAAATACTACTGTCTTCCTCATGAAAGCTGAGTTCTTTCCAGAGGTAATGTTTGCCCTTGGCAAAACAAATTTTGATACAATAATGTTTATAAACAGCGTAGGAAGCAAGAAATCCTTCACATCTGTCAAATGTCCCAGTGTAAAACTTTCTGCTTTTCAAGCATGCAGAAGGTTGTAGTGAAACAGAGAAACTAACAGAAAGAGCTTTGAGTGATAAGTATCCAAGAAACTGAAGGAAAATGTGGTCTTTTATTGTTTATATTTGCATATGAAAATTGATTTTGTAGAACTGCAGTTTCCAATCTCATTCTGCACCTTTCAGATTTGTAATGAAACAAAATACAATTTTCAAAACAAACTAAGGAAGGATTTTCCTTGTCAGACTATTTTTAAAGGCTCTACCAATTTTGGGCCTACTCATCAAGCAATCTATCTTTTTATTAAGTTCAAAAAGCAGATACTTTTTCACCTTTGATACCTTCATGCAGGTGTTATTATGAAGAACCAGTACAGAAACTAGGTCTGTCCTCTTACTGTTTGAAAACAGTAAGTTTGCCAAAAAAATAAATAAAAAACATGAGGTTGTATTTTCTAGATGATTGACTTGAGTGCTTTGTGAATAAAAGTATAAGCTTTTAAATCATATATGTGGTTTTTACCCAGAACTTTTCATTAATCAGTGCATAGACAAATTGCATACTTTGTAGTCCTACAAAGCATCTGCTAGAGCCACTGCAGTTGCAGCCAGCTTTTATTATGCTGCTTGTTACCTTATCCCCCTTTCCCCTTCCCCTGTGACTGCAAAGCTTTCTCAGCCATCTTCTAAATTTACTGTTAGGAAGAAATTATATCACATGGCTGTATTGTATTAAAAAATATTAAAAAGTGTCCTCCATTCAATTTGTAATACAATCAGTTTACCCTAGTCATGAAGTTTAAGGAAGCCTTTACCCTATAAATGAGTGGCTAGGACATTAGTGTAAACTAGAATTAAAGGGAATTGGGCCTTTCTGGCACTACACATTACCAGCCTTGGAAATATTGCTTAAAAAAATATTTTTTTTTTTTTATCTTTGACAGTGTGAAATATCAGCTAGAATTGATATTTCTGGGCTTTGCCAGAAGCTGCATCCCATGACAAGATGCATTTTTAAACTTCACAGCAGGGCTGCCCTTTGGCAACACTCCCTTCCTTACCTTGGAGTGGTGTGCCTCAGCAGGACCAGCACCAGCACCAGGATATGAAGTCTTGTTAAAATATGTATGTATTTTATATATATATTTCAACTAGTAAGACTTCTACCATACAAATCCACTTTGTACTCTTGATGACTATCAACATGTGAATGAAAGAGAATTATGTATTTTATGAAACTGTTTTAAATGCTAGTGAATATTTTATACATCTCCACAGGTACAGCAAACCTAATGGTTTGTTTGACCCTAAAATAATTATTAATAAATTGAGTCAAAGAAAGATATTCACTATAGCATTATTAAAATATTTTATCAGAAAACATATTATACAGAAGTTTACAAAGCCATGAAAGAACAGGATTTTTAAAAAAACTTGGTAGGAATATTAGTTTCTACTCATATACTTTAACATTCCTTTCAAAATTCCTCTAAGTCTCAAAGTGAATTATCTCAAGAATACAAGAATCATATCCCTTTAGGCTAAAGAGACCAGTTAAGATTAAAAAAAAAAAAAAAGTAAGGTATCTTTACCCTGCCAGATTGTATCAGACCAGTTACTATAACATAGTTATTTTTTTTTCCTGTGCATGTTTTGTCTCCATAGAAATAAATGACAAAAATATCAAAAAGTGGGGAAATGACAAAGTTTCTTCTTACTGAAATTTTTGTTTGAGGGGTCAGACTAATGCCAGTGAGAATATGTGTCTCTGTTCTCAAATTCTTTACTGAAAGAAAATGGAATAACTCACACTGGCTTCAGCGGTTCTGTTATAGGATTATGTACCTTCGTGAGTCTTTCTTCCTTTCAGGATGTCTGTTCAGGGCATATCTGTTGTAACAAAGGCTCGAAGCATTGCTTCTGCAAACTGGATTTTGGAGATAAGGAAATATGTCCATTGGAACCCTGAAGAAAGAAAATTTCATTTAGCAAATGTCTGTTCAATCCCCCCCTGAAATCAGTAGGAACTCTTAAATTTGATTCCACAAAAGGTGGAGCAACACAAAAAGGTTTCAGTCAATGGCAGCCTAGATTGCCAAACAGCGTTTCTCAGAAATAATTGTGCTGTGAGTTATTTGATGTTTTTCTGAACACAGTGTTGTTGGGTTTTTTAGAAAAAAAAAATATTTTTTTTCAAGATTTGTGCACAAATAAATAAATAGCAAGGAATACGGCAGAATTCTGACATCATGATGTTTAATGTCGCAACATTCATCCTAAGGAAGCTACTTATTATCATGTCATCTTAAAAAAAAAAAAAGGCACCCATGAAATTAGAAAGTAACATTAAAGATGCAAAAACAACTAGGAAAGCACAGTGTAAGGAAATAGACTAGGTCAAGTCATAGTCTTTTGTACCCAGGGAGTTAAAAGCATTTTTATAAATTACGAACAAATAATATAGTGGAATCTGACATACACTTCTAATGGAATGATCTAAATTAATTTTGTTACTGATCCCTTGGTGATATCAGGCTAATCTTCACCACCCTTACAACAGGTTTGACTGCACATTTGTGATTTGAAAGGGAATTTTCAAATCAGAAGCGTCTTAGATTTCCTAGGTAAGGCAAGGTAGTGGATTACAGAACAGTGCTTCAGCATGCTCAGGGACTGAAATCTGCTTTTTCAGATATTACAGATTAAGAACTTGTTTACTCAGCAGTCATTTATTGGGTGAGTTCCAAAGTACCAGAAATGGACTTGTGTAATAATTTTCTTAAACATATTTAATTAAGAAAATAGTAGATGTTTAAAACTGAACACAAAACTACTTTCATTGGCTAAAACCATTCAAGTCACTTCCAATAAATGCTTCATCAATCATAAAAAGCCTGTATGCAAGTTAATTATGTTGGGTGCATACATTTTCTTATGTGTTCTCTTGCATTTTTTTAATGGATTTAATTATTACTGTTATTCTTTGCTGGTTCTCTAATGATTATTTTTCAAGCAGTCTTTAAAGTGAATGTTTAGTTGTGTGAGTAGTTTCCTGCTTACGCTCTAAATCCCTGTATATGAAATACCTGGGTTAAATGTGTTCCTAATAGGGACTTAAATAATTGCTTTTAATTTTCAAAAGAAAAATTATTTGGAAATACATCTTGTTATGTCAGTTGGTAGCCCTAGGCAACCGTGTATTGCAAATGTATCTGACTGAAGTGAATGATGCTCAAAACATCAGCAGTGTGGATGGGAATAAGAAGATGACAGATACATAAATGGAAGCAAAATTTGAGCTATACTACACCATCCAATTCTGCAATTTATCTGGTCTTTTCAGGGTAACAACAAAACCTCAAAAAACATACTAAACATTCAAGTTTAGGTTAGTAGATTGTAAATATGTTATTTATGAAGTTACGAGTATTAAAACTATGCTACCTTCAGATAATTCTCAAGGACTTTAGGAAGATGGTAGCATCAGTGAACATGGGTGGTTTTGTTTGCTTACAGTTTGAAATCTGGTTTTGGTTTGCAAGCCTGTAAGAATCTGTCTCTAAAGCATGTAGTATTTTTCAACATTTCAGGATTCTGCTGAAGGAAAACAAGCATAAGCACCATTTTAAGACCAAAGAGCTTAGACACAACAGGCCCTTAAAAAGCATGCTACAACATCGAGTGCTGTCATGTGGAGCATCTCCAGTACCAAATCACCTGCCACCAACTGCAATAATTCACCTGTCAAAGTGTTTCTGAGAAGAGTTTGAGAAAGAGGGGTTAGCCAATTAATATCCATTTCTTTGATCAGATGCACCAAAATTAAGCCCAACCAGAAAACATTTTGGTTAGCATCTAATGTCCTCTGACAGATAGATTCAGGTGATTAAACTCTCACCTTTTAACATGGGAGGTTATCTTATGTAGATATGCATTTTTTAACAAATAATACTTCTGGAAGTCATGCAGAGTAGAGCATACTTTTGAAGGATAGCTATTTGTCAGTAGTCAGAATAAAAATGTGTTGGCACATATCAAATTTTCACCTGTATTTTAGCTCAAGTTCTGAAACTGTTGTATTTTGGAATTGCTCTACTTTACTCTGAGGAGCTATATCAACTGAAAACAACAGTGTTACTGAGCAACTATATTACAGCATGTAAAATATGCAAGGAATTTCTGTGATTGCTATTTCATCACCTAAAAGAGTCTCCTGAGTGCTTACTAAAATTCAGGTGCTGTATTTCCTACCTCCTTTTGGGAAAAAAAAAAAAAAAGAAAGAAAAGAAAAGATAAATTCCTCAAATGCAGCAACAGGACATTCTTTCTTTTATCCATCATTATAATAGTACACTTCAAGAATATTACTGAAATAGGTGCTGATAGGGTACTTCACAAAAGTATGGTAGATTCCCAAACTGAAGCTTAATTAGGAATTGGAAGATAATTTGGTGTTTTAAAATGACTTAGTGAGGGGTGTGAGCTAAAAATGTTCTACCAAACTACCTGCCAATTGAAATTGAATGTATATAGACATCTTCAACCCTGTTCAAAGGTGTTGTGGTCAAGCTATTCACTCCTTAATGCAAAGAATGTAGCTGCTTTCCATGTATTGATTCAGGATGGACTTTCACAGACTCTTAAGCACTCATTGCCAGAAAATGAACACAGAAGAGGAAGCAGCAAGCTCAATTTATAAAACAGAATCTTAATATATAGGTGATGAATGCAAGATTAGCATAAGCACTCTTTCTAACCATCTGGTTTAAACTCCTCAGCTGTAGAGTGTTCTACAGCTGCTGTAAGGGCAGGTACCTACACTACTCATGTACTCTGACAGTCTCTTTCTGTTCACAGTGGTGGGGTGTCTTCCAGCAGGCTCGTTTCTTCCTCTTCCAAGAAGCATCTACTTGCTGGCTGGAAAAGCCTCCTTCCTCTAAGCCCCCTGGATATTGCATGTGCAAGGACTTAAATCCACAGACCCAATAACAGGTCTATAGCAAATCTTTGTAAATGCTTGAAATAATTCAGGGGATGAGTTCTGTTTGATAATTAGATAAACAATGCAAACTGTGGTCATCCATAATATGAATTCTGAAAAAAATGCTCCCCTCACCAAGCTGCTTGTCATTCTACTAAGATAAAGCAGGTTCTAAAAATTACGTGCAGTGAGGCCTAAATGTCCTCCTTTCTCCATGTTACCAAGCTTTAATGAATTTCATTATTCTTTTTTAATTTACATGCTCTTGCAGAATAAAGGTCCCTAAATCATTAACTAATTTGATATGTCTGAGGTACCAATTCAATTCTCTGGTCCCTTGAGAATATTAGCCATCTTGTTCAAACACCTCTTAACTTAGTTTCATAATTAGATACACCTTGATTGATGATTTTTTTGTATAGCACTTGCAGAAGGAAGAAAATCAACGTAATTGTTATCACAATTTAGCAGGTTTAAGATTAAAAGTCTTAACTAAATCACTGATTTCCAAGAGGAAACAAAGCCCTGCTCTGGTGTAGGGCAAGGTAAGGAACGTCTTTCAGGTAATGACTCCAATAATAAATTACTTTGAGAGGAAGAAATTGATATGGCAATTACTAAGAAAGTTATTTCAATACTACCTGCACATTGGATACATATTTATATGAAAACAGGGACATCTAGTTTTTCTGGTTCTTAATAGCTAAATCATTCCAAACAGGAAGCTGATGGTGAAATACTTGTTGGAAACACATTTTTAGGTAGAGCTGAAACAAAAGGAAAAAAGTACTTTTTTTTTTTTTTCCCCTAAAAGAAACCTTTTCTGTTTAGAAGAACTTCTAGCAGAACCTTTTTTAATTAAAGTAATTTTGAAAGCCATGTTGAATCCCAGACTTTTATGCCTGCTCACGTGACTGAGCAGCCCTTATCCAGTCAGATGTGTGGCAGGGGTAAATTCAGGATCAGGCATTGACTCAACATGAACACGCCTTGCTATTCTGTTATAGTTGAGCTGTGGGTTACAATGTGCTATTATAATAGGCTCAAGTCTTGCTGTGAGAAGAAGTAAGAATAATTCATGCCTGAGACAGAGAGGAAACTACTTCATCAGTATAAACAAGCCTGGTTCAAAATCTCCATTCTTCTGCAGAGGTAGAAATAAGAAATTGTTGTGTCAGTGTATAACATGAATTACTTTACAACTGAAATAATGACAAGAGAACCACTTTTGGGGGCAGAAACAGTGCTACAGGGTGCATAAACTTAAAATAATTACTTTCTCATTATGCAACAGAGTAAGAGCTTCAGGGTTAGGCCTTGTATTGTAATACATTTAGAGAAATCTGGAGCAGGTTTTCAGTTTCTATTTATCTATGCGCCATGAACTCAGTGTACAGCAGTAAGTCACAGCATATATAAACAAACAGGTATGATTATGGATATGGATGGGCAGAGAAATTTGAATTTACAAGTATTTGAAATGTGTATTAGCAAATAAGAATTTTCTTAAAGTTTTGAGGGTTTTGGGAATAAATCTTGGGTTAAATCAGCGGGAAAAATTGTAAGCCATATTTCTTTATACTGTCATCTGTGTCAGCGTTTTAATGTTTCGGGATTATTCAAGGTATTAAAGATATCAATGGTTATAGATTTACAGTTTGTGGGTACTACCGAAGAAATTTCATTATGGGACCTGAGGAATTATAAAAAGACTAACTTCTTTTCAGCATCCTCTTTTCCCCTTTCTTCTATCACTTTGGAAAGTTTTGGATACTTAACTGTGATTAATAATAACTAGTAATGGTTAATTGTAGCCTAGGGTTTTTGTTTGAGTTATGGTTCTGATTGAGAACACATCACCAGAGTAGGAAACTGGAAATGCAAGCTTTTAGAGTGGTAATCTTGGAGAAATCTGATTTTACTTAATTATGGACACTTTTAGTATCCCTGTTACTTTAGTCATGTGCAGCTGACCACTGTAGCTGATCCTTCATTTTTGCTTGCTTTAGGTTTTAGGGTTTTTTATGCTGATTTTCTTAAATATTTTTACTTTTAAGAAAACTCAGTTTGACTTTACAGGAAGTTTAGAACAAGACTCATTGTGCAGCATTTATAGACACATCATACCAGTTATAGACACACATCAGGCAAAATCTATGGCTGGCACATTTTTAGCTGTTTGTGGATTTTACATTAATGATGGGGAGAAGGATGGGAAATGTGTAGAATTACAACATTTTGGATGAAAACAGACCTCAGTTCAGGAATCTCAAGTCTAATGAATCAGTATTTCCAGCTAGTCTCTACCAGCAGAGATTAAGCAAGTTGTTTACATGAAATTTCACATTTGCTTTGGTAGGTAGCCCTTGTCGCAGATGAATTCTGATAATGTACTGGTTGACAAAGGCAATAAATCTGATGAGGGTTGTCATCACATAAGACAGTGAAGGAAATCTGTAAGGGAAATCAAAAGGCTCTAAACTAAAGCCGACCAACCTTTTACTGTTGTATTAATTTGCTTATTAATTGGCACAGAATGGATATGTACTGAGTAAAAAAATCATTGGCTGACATAAAAAAAACACAGAAACTGAAGAGGGAACAGACAATACCCCATTTCAGTTGATGGTTTGAAAAAGTATGCTTTGTATACTCTTCTCAGTACAGAGCTGAGGCAGGAAAATCTTGTCAAGCAAGGTCCTAAACCCAATGGGAATGGATTATTAAAAAAAAGGAGTCTGTATGTGGAACACCCAAACAAAAACCAAAAACTCTGACTCATGAGCTGAGCATGAATATATTGATTACACCTCTCCAATGTTAATGGTAACATTGAAAGCTACTGCTTTAACATCTCTCAAAGAGCAGTCATTAGGAAGGGACAGTTTATTTGCATTACCACCACCTGTATCTCGTTTTAAAAATATTTTCTGCTTGTCTCTTGTATAATAAAACTGGAAAACATACATAGACTGGATCTGGGTCCAAAAAAACACATGTACTAAGTACGTGTACAAATTCACAGGTTTGCAACGTACATCCTGATACCTTAAAGTATGTCTCAAACTATGTAAGAGGATGCTGAGTATTTTTCATCTGTTACACCATAGAATATGTCAATATAAATTACTGAAGTGTTACACATGAGAGACAGCCTGTATAAATGCCCCTGCCATGGCAAACCAAATAAAACAATACTAGAACTTCTAGTGCATGGTCCAAATACATATGAAAACTGATTTGTATTTGAGTGCCTATTAACCTACATATTTTATTTTTTCCATTATAATGATGCTCATGTGAGACATTTCACTTGTCACAGTGTCACAGACTTACACATATATATTATAGTTAAGCTCTAAAAATGCCATAATACTCAACTCCAGCCTGGACAAAATTAATTTCTATTAATATAATTCAGCCAGTTTTTATTAATGAGGTCTATTGAGGGAGGATGTCTAAGCCATTGGACTGTGACTCAGATAATTTCCTAGTTTCTTCTGTGACCTTGGGCAAGTTGCTCAGTTTCTCCGGCTGAGACTCCAAAGATTTCAGAAGGACAGTAAAGCTGATTGATTGTTTTGGTTCATTGCCTAAAATAAAAAAAATCCTGCAATAGTGAGCTGAAGTTTAACCAAAGCTACATTGTTGCTAAAACAGAAAAATAAACCAAAAAGACCTTAGAAAAATAGGTTTGTCTTAACAACTGAATTTTGCTCCTAAAGTTCCTTTCTGGCTTTATCCCTTTTTTTTTTACCTCTGGGAAATATCTGAAAAAAATATTTGACTTGTATGAAAAGTAAAATATAATGAATGTTTTCATTACTCATGTTTTCTAGAACAAGAAATTTGACTTGAATAATCTAATTAGCTTTAACTTTGAATTTGACATCTTTTCTGAAGTACTGTTTTTTAGAAGGAAAAAAAAAAGCATGGTTTTGATGAGATGGTCCTATATAAAAATATTTTATTATGCTTTTCATTATGTTGATTTTGTAAGCTTTTAGACACAGTGACTGTGATAGTATGTGTACCTACAGCATTTACACAGCAAGTTTTACATTTCCTGATTCTTCAAGACATTTGTGTAATACAAAGAAATTTATAAAGTCTTTTTGTTTTATGCTCACACTGAACTTAGGTCTTAGGTGACAGCGTAAGGAGGGGAAATGACTGACCATTGGATAAGGCTGTAAACAGAAAAAGAAAAATGCTGAAAGAAAAAAATTACTTCTATGTTCTCAGAGTAAGTAAAATAATACATAAGAAAACTTTGTTTCTTATTGTGACCCAAGTAGCAACAGCTGGACCAAGACATATTCTGAAGTTTAAAGGTCCCTAGTTCCCCTGAATCAGGCTTGTGGCTCCCAGAAATGTCACCGCTCCCTCCAGGAACAGATTTAGTGCAGCTGATATATCCATTTACAAGGATTCAGTATCTATCCAGTGTAAGGGTTTCACACTGTAAATGCCAGTTAGATGCCAGCCTTATTTATTTTGATATGAATAGGCAAATGGCAAGATCAACTGCTTCATTTTAAGGATCATGGAGATGGGTGAAGAATAAGGATGATTCTACTACATTACCAGCCATACTGAATGCCTCGTTCTGAATGATGGGTTCTTCTACAACTACTGCTTGGTAGTAAGAATGGTAGTGAAGTACCACCTAAAGCCACAGTTATCCATGCCAGATCCGTATGTGACTGGGTCACCCAGCAGTGAAAATGTGATCTGTACCAGACATCGGTATACGTTTGCTTTTCCCAGATGATTTGGAAGTCTTATACTGCAGAAAGACGGCAAATATCTGATTGTGAAGTTTAGTGCAGCAGACAGGCAAAAACTCATCCGGCATAAAATTTTCTCTGCTGCTTCACACTGTTCAAGATATATTGCTAGTGAGTAAACAGAATTTTATCACATGACTGCAGTGTTTGTAATCCTTCCTAGGAGTCCAGAGACAGATTTAGTGCATTGTCAAACCACTGTCTAAGGTTAAACAAACACATTTTTGCTTAGTTACAGACATACATGGTGTTTGCTAGGTTGGAAAATCTGTCAGTGTCTTTTTGCTAGTGGCTCTCCTCTATACAGAAAGATCATTATTTTAAGCATCAATAGTGCCACTGAGCAGTGGTAAATGAAGAGTGCCAGTCAGTGAAAAGAGTATTTGTAACAGACAATGCACTTACTGAGGCAGAAAAATACAATAATAATAGTATCCATTTAGTATTTTTATCAGCGATCTGGATGCAGGAGTTGAATGCACCATTAGCAAGTTTGCTGACAATCCCAAATTGAGAGGTGCTGTTGACTCTCTTGAGGGACAGGAGGCCTTGCAGATGCATCTAGATACTGGGCACTGATTAATGGGATGAAATTTAACAAGTCCAAATGTCAGACTGCATGTGGGATGGAGTAATGCTGAGACACAAGTGCCAGCTGGGAGGGGAGGGCTGGGAGCAGCCCTGCAGGGGCTCTGGGGGTGCTGGCCGGCAGCAGGCTGGGCAGGAGCCAGCAGTGTGCCCTGGCAGCCAAGGGGGCAAACCCCACCGGGGGGCATCGAGCACAGCGTGACCACTGTCCCGCCGCATCCAGCACTGGTGCGGCCTCACCCGGGGTGCCGGGTGCCGTTCTGGGCCCCGCCATTTAAGAGGGATGTGAAGGTCCGTGAATGCCTCCAGAAGAAGGAAGCAGGGCTGGTGGCAGGGCTGGAAGGAACGTCCCGTGAGGAGCAGCTGAGGACTTTGGGCTTGTCTAGTCTGGAGAGAAGGAGGGTGAGGGGCAACCTCATTGCTCTCAACAGCTCCCTGAGAAGGGGATGTGGAGAGGGAGGTGCTGATTCCTTCTCCCTGAGATCCAGGGACAGGACACTCCAGAATGGTTCAAAGCTGTGCCAGGAGAGGTTTAGACTGGACATTAGAATGGATTTCTTTACCAAAAGGGTGATCAAACACTAGAACAAGCTTGCCAGAGAGGTGGTCAATGCCCCAAGCCTGTCAATGTTTAAGATGCATTTGTATAATGCCCTTAACTACCTGCTTTAACTTTTGGTTAGCCTTGAAGTTGTCAGGCAGTTTGACTAGTTGATCATTGTAGGTCCCTTCCAACTGAAATATTCTGGTTTTCCATATTGTCTATAAATTGTACATAAATATATTTGTATTAAATCATAGACCAAAACATGTAGAAATGCAGGAAAAAGTGAGGGATTCTCTCCTAAGTTGCAGTTAGAATGAATAAATTTTGTGTCAGCTCAATACAGTGGAAGATCTGTTCAAAGGCATGCTCTTCAAAGGTATGGTCAAGGTATGTTCTTTACAGAAAGGTGTTTAAGAATATCTGTTCATGCACGTTCACATCTGACAAATAATTTTCTGGGTTTACCAAAATTAATCTAATCCAGATGTTAGTCATCTTTTCTTTTCCTCCTTTTTTGTGTGAAAAATCTGTGAGAAGCATGGAAAGAAACCTCTGAAGAACAAAGAGCAGACAGAAGAATATGATTTTTTTTTTAGCATGCTCCCTGTTGGGAAAATTATTACTTATTAGATTTTTTTATTGAGACAAAGTGAAGCTCTTTAAGATGTCCGTTTTCTAGCTTTTAACTGGTTCCAGGCACTTCTGATTAT
The DNA here is from genome assembly GCF_015220075.1 of Falco rusticolus. Classification (NCBI taxonomy): domain Eukaryota; kingdom Metazoa; phylum Chordata; class Aves; order Falconiformes; family Falconidae; genus Falco; species Falco rusticolus. The sequence goes on from NC_051197.1 coordinate 32,433,084, forward strand.
CATACTTGAATTTTCACAACACTGCCTGTTGTAGTCATGAATGTATGCAGTTTTCATTAGGTGACAAGTTTACTTCTTGCCATCTATGCTTTTTCTCTTTTTTTAAAAAAATGTTTTTGATTGGCCAAATATGGATAATTTTCTAACACAGAGATTGGTGAAAATTATCTTAGTCTCCGTCTTCTCTTGTTATATGTACTTTTAGGAGCTGGATTCAGTTTTGCAGGGAGGGACGGAACCTCTGCAGTACCTTGCCTGGCTATGCTGACCAATAGGTTGGACCTAACAGTAGGTATTGCAGTTTCGTGCTAATCTGGTCATCTGCAAGTACCTCCTCAGAGCAGAAGGAAAGCAGGGCAAGAACTTCTTTTCAGGGAAGTTTCTGGGTCTTACCAATACATTAAAATATTCCAAGTGATGTAACTTGTAGAGCTACTGCTGTCTTCACCTGAACCTGAAGCTTCATCTAGTGCCTTCAGTAATAAATACTAGTGAATGTTAGGCTGCTTTATTGGTCTTGGTATGCATACAGTTTAGTCAGTGTGAGGCTGTTTTATTGATTTTGGTATGCATAATGAAAAAATTATGGTTGGAAAAAATCTACTAATGTAAAGCAAAAATCAGACTGACCCTTTCTATTATTGAATAGCTTGCTTAGAATTTTTAAATATTAAGTACTTGTCTATCAAATGCATTTATGGGAAACACTGAAGATTAATTCTCAGTGTTCATCCTTTAAAAAGGTTTTTAAATTTATGTAAATTTGTAGTGTAGAATGACCGATACATTTAAACCAAAAAGAAAACAGAGAGACCATTAAGTTTCAACCCTATATTAGACAGATGTAATGCCGATGTCCCTTGACTTTTTTCAAAGAGTTTTCAGTCACGAACAATAGACAAATGATCCACTTAGGTACTGAACTCAGAGTTCATAGGCAAGCAGTACTTAACTTTCTAGATCTCCCCAAAGTACATTAGAGAATTTTTATTTTGACCTGCTGAGTTTTCTGCAGAGAGGATCACATTCTTGTCCTCCCCTTTATTGTTTGGCATCCTACTCCAACAGTGGTTGATAACTGTATCAAGATGCTTAAATAAATGCCACTGTTTCTGTGGCCTGTTGTAGCAAATATAACTCCCCACATAACATAAGGAATTGTTTTTCCTTTTTTTTTTTTTTTTTTTTTTTTCCCATAAAGAAGCTGAGTGTAGGAAATACATGTGCAAATACAGTTATGACTGCCTATATCATTCCATTTTTTCCAACTCCTATGAAATCTAGCATGCTCAATGGAGAGCTGCAGTAGCTAATAATTGCTGTCTGCAAAAGGCAAATGCATATCCTTGACCAAATTAAATTGAAACTGCCCTCAATGCACAGGACTAGACATACAGTGTGAAAGGAATAAGAAAAGGCTTTCTAACGTGGTCACTGAAATGATTTTGTGGTGGTTTCCCAAGGACAGTGTCTAAAGTTTTGCTAATGGAAAACCAACGTGTACATCTGAAACAGCTGGAAAGAAATATTTAAACAGCACATGCAGCTAATAAATCACTTGGTGTTTGCAGCAAGGGTGAAATATGGGACAGGTCTGTGGTTTGGAAAGTGGCATAAAATTCTCTAGGGAAAATGTATATTGGACTTTGTTTTAACCTTTCCTCAAATACAGATACAGTTTACTGATATGTCATGTCAAAGGTCTACTATAACACCCCAACATGTCTAACTGTTGTCAGAGAGACTATAAATTGGATTGTTCCAATTATCTAGGCTCCAGGAAGAATAATACTGTAGTAAATAAAGGTCTCTGGAGGTTTGTTGCAGGCTTGTAGCAGCTAGTGAATACCAGTCTCATCCCTACAAATCTAGCTGGATTGGAACATTTTAACATCTATAGAAATTTAACTTCAGCTTTCCCAGGAGATGCTGTTGTAGATCCTAGCCCTGCCAGTATCTTCCAGGAACTTAGGGTAGTGGTGATGTGAACTGGCTGAGAAAGTAGTTTCCCCCTGTTCTTAGTATCATGTATAAAATACACATCAGTATCTTGCCAAGTTAGTGTGCAGCATTAACACGTGCATTACGAAGAACATCTTCAACAGCTTAAGGCCATTTGGGAATATAACTGCAGAGATTCAAAAGCAGACCCAGACTTTATGACAGTCACAATGCTCGTTTTGTACCCTGTCTCTGTAGCTATGAGATCTGTTTCTTTTACGTAGAAAACTGTTACATACTGGCAGTTCAGAACTGAAAATCAGTAAGGAGGTGAGATCTCTTTACCTGTTTATGCCAATAAAACTCCTGATAAAAGGGATTACAAAACCGGGCCCAGCACCTATGGACAGCAGTTAAAGGGCAGCTTTCAGGTGGGGAATGGCTGCCACAAAATGGCGGCACCCCGGGCTGGAGGGAGGGCCCTGACAGCCAATCAGAGGGTCACAGGGGCGTGGCAACATCAAAATGGCAGCCCCAGCTGAGGAAGCTGAGGAGCCTAGGCCTTGCCCTCAGGCCTCTGCAGGCTTTCTGGAGGCAGGTAGAGGGAATTAAAGGTTTCCTGAAACAAAAAAAGTATCAAAATCTGACTAAAATCTTCAGGGGGAGGGGGAACATCTCCAGATTTCTCTCTTTATATGGATTTAGCCAAAAAAAGTCCTAGATTACAATTGTTCATTGAAAGTTTTCAAAAGGGTATTTCTTAAATTAGGCTTTCCAGCTTTCTTCTTAGATTCTTATATCTGATGATTGCCAGGATTTGTTTGGAATTTGTAGTCCATGGGTGTCGACATTTCCTGTTCAGGTAGTCTTTAAAAAAAACCTACTTTTTTTCCTTACTAAAACTGTGATGTGTGTGGGAGCTGTTAAAGACACTCTATTTTCTAGTTGTCTAACACTCTAAGAGCCGTATCTTTGGTATCTGTTTCTGTACGTAGTCTGTTTTCTCTTGGAAAAGTGGCTTAAGAGTGCATACATATTTGAAAAGTTGTAATTTAATAATAACAATAAAACTTTCAGTTGTGTAACAATTACAGTGCTAGGAAAGGCTCCAAAACCGATGTGTATCTTGCCATCATCAAAACCATGCTTAACCTGTGAATACACTAGCTAAGCTGATGAATTGTGCTGTTTCCTCTGAATCATAATGTTATGTTACCTAGAGGAAGCAGAAGTTTTAAATAGATCCTTGGACACTAATTACAGGGAGTACAGTAGAAATTTTGCCTTGATAATGTTCTCAGTAATTATCCTTTATGATGTTATAAATCTGATTTTTTTCCAACTTTTATATCTGTGCATGTTCGTATCTGAAACTCTAGAGTTTATTTAAAATTATCAGCAGTTTTATTAATGACACTCAACATTTTCAGTAATAAGTGTATAATATAAATCCTTTAAAGTGCTTAATATGACACAACCTCTTGTTTAGATGTGTGTGGTCATAAATCAGAAAAAAGCTAAGAAAACATGCAGCAGAAGGGAAAAGCTGTGAAAGTTTCAGGGTAGTGAACAGACAGACTTGGTCAATAGTGATGTGTATTACAGGTGATAATGGGACAGTGAATAACCTTTGTGTCTTCGAAATATTTTTCCTAAGCTGTCATAAATTCATTAACTTTTTTCTTTTTTTCACCAGTATTTACAGGGTTTGTGTTCACATGCAGCAGGAAGGATAGTACCTATAGGCTATTTTGCAGTGTGCCATTGATTCAATGTCATTTAAAACAAACCCACCAACCTATTAGAATTTCCCACAGTTGCAATGGGAAGTGCTTTTTTGAGGCATAGGAGTCAGACATAGAAATAGGCAGATGTTCTGGATAATGAATTTGCAATTACTATTTTAACTTGCTTTATCTGGTGGGATGATATGGTGCTCTATTTGTGCAGCACTTTAGTGTCTACTGCATGAAATAATGAAAAAAAGAAAAAAAAAAAAGATCCCTCTTTCAGTTCTGATTCCGAGCAGGGTGTTATTTTGGGCAGAATCAGTACTGTGTGGCAGAAGCTGTTAGCGGAGTTTGCGGGCATACGCTATTGCTAGCTGTTGGACAGGAGTTTGCTAGCACTTGCCAAGTAGGACAGTCAACCCTTCCAGGGAGTGCTGGGCGCATCGCAGCCTTCTATTTCCCCTGCAGTTCAGCTGTGCATGTTAAATAATGTTTTCAGCATCTGATTGTATGATACATGTGCAGTGAGTCCCCACAAGACAGCGCTTTCTGCTATGGGGCATGAGAATTGGTTGTGCTGTGGGCATGTCCAGGATTTTATAGGACAAGCAGTGGCTTAGCTGGAGCTGCTTTGCCAATGTGAACTTTTTGGTCATATAAGATTAAGAGACTCTTTGAAAAGGCATGAAGGAAGTCCTGAAGTTCTACCTAGACAGAGTTTTCTGCTGCACCTAAATGACCATAGCTGTTTGTCTTGTTCTAAGAGAGAATGGGTTAAAAAGGAATGAACAGTGTTTTACTGTGGGGGCATCTATTGTGTGGTACAATAGAATGAGTTCTGCAAGAATAAAATTCCGATCTTTGTGACATGACTACATCCTAATCTGCAGGCATTTGTAACTAGCATTCATTCTGTTATACTTTGTTAGCCTAAAAATCCATATAATCTTGGAGTTTAGAAATGAAAGGGTTCTCTAAACAGCGTGTTTCAAGTTATGTTTGTAAAATTTTAACATAAAAACACAGTCTTGTACATAGGATGTAATATGAAAGTCTTCTCTTTTATATAAGGTGGTGCATTTCCATTTCTGAGCTACATGAAAAACTTCATTCTCTGACATCCTATGTAAATGAAAATGCTTATAAAATTTAATAGAAGACAACTTTCAGTGTCAAGACTTTAGCTATATATTGCTTAGTCCAACTATTATATTTATTGCAGTACTAAACAGTTACATTAGATACTGTATTTTTTAGAAAGTTCTGATCTCTACTAAAATGGTGCATGCAGGTTTCGTGTTTACCATGCCTTCATCTCACAAGAAAATTCTGTTTGTGTCAGTGATATATGACATCTTTGCATTTACTAGAAATTAATTTGGTTTAATAATTGGCTGACTGTGTTAGTGAGGTCCCTGAATATATAGTTCTTCACTATAGTAAAAATCAAAGTGGTGTACTTAAAACCTCAGCTGAAAGTCTTCTGGTGAATGGAAGGTCACTCTACAAAACAAAATTAAGCCAAATCTATTAGATTTTCACAAACACACTGCTGTTTCTACTGTTGTGTGATTTTAGTTGTCAGCAAAAAGTAGAAATGCTTTTGGGAGACCAAAATTCTACTTCCAATGCTAATAATAAATCCATTATTTGTATTGTTAGCCAGCTTTCTGTTGGCCTATAAAGTTTATGGGCTGTGGGGTTTTTTTGGTTTTTGTTGTTGGTTGTTATTATTTTTGTGAGAGGAGAGCTATACAAGGTATAGCTTGTGAGAAATCAGTAGCTTTAAATATATAAAATGGAAATGAACAATGTACTCTAGAAATATAAAATAATGCTAGAAGTGACAGTGAAATCTGTGGGAAGTTCTGATTAATAGTATATACTAATGTTTAAATACATTATGACAGCCCCTCTTTAAAAATCAAACTGCAGCTAAATCATATTCTGATAGCTCTTATTTTCTGGAATTAAGCTGAATTATGAACAGTCATTGCCTAGGATGTGGATATAGATATATAGGGCTTTTTAATACTATCATTTTTTAGCATCGGTCAGTGTTTGGAGAAATTTCAGTCATACAGTGACAGAACTGACTTCTAACTATTTTCAAAGATCTGTCAAAAAAGCCTTCCTGTATTTCCTGTAGGTCAGTGCATATTCAAAATGTATATTTATGTCTGTGCATTGTCCTAAAACTCACTGGCTGAAGTTTTAAAGCTTGCCTTAAGGATATGGATGCTCAGCTCTCATTAATTTTAATTCAATTAATTAATTTGATTACTCATTTCCCATTAATTTACATTAATTTTAATGGGAATTGGGCATCCAAATCCCATAGGCAGGTTTAAAAATATCAGCCAGAAAATAATGAATATCCAAGGGAAGGGAATTCCAGAGCAAGTTGGAACTTCTCAGCTGTAAAAGTTCTCCTGCTAAAGAGCCATTTTGTTGCTTTGCATTGTCAGGAGTCACAACTGATGATGTCTCCAAAAAAAACCCCAGCCTCTGGGTTTTTTTCAGTTCTTCAAAAGTCAATCAACAACTAGTATTATGCCTTAGGAAAGCAGTATAAGCCTAATTATGAGTGCTCGGTGCTAAATTGCAGCAGCTTGTTGCATCTGAAGGTCAAATAGCTGTGCTCAAGTGTGAGCACTGACACGCAGATTTCATTGGTATGCTATTGGAATATTATGCTAGTGTCATATAAAGCTTTCATAGGCCTGTGATGTTTTGCAGCATCCACTTCAGATGGCAATAACTGAATATTTCAGACCAGCCCTGGCATCTCAGGGTAAGCCTGGCAATACCAGGAGATTCAGTAGCTTTCCTTGTGCTTATGGCTTCTACAGATGGTGTGAGATTGCCAAACAATGGTCACCACCACCCAGGTAAAGACAGATGCAACAGGTATAAGTGTGCTCCATCAGATAATGCATGCACCTCTTTCAAGCATTTGGTCAAGTTCTTCTGCTGGTACTCAACCTGATCGTTTGTGGGTTTTTTGTTGTTTTGTTTGGGGTTTTTTCTCTTGTAATATATGCTTATTGCTGTTAGCCCAGAGAAGTGTTTCATTTATGTATGCATTCATTTTCCTTCCTAGCCATACACTTAATTATTCTTCTGCACGTCTGCTTTTTTCCTTTAAAATTTAGAGGTGAAGTCCCTTATCTGTTCACAACCTTCTTGCATAAGAAGAATAATAAGAAAACAGTTTTTTCAGCACCTTTCATGTTATTGTATTTTTATTTCATGGAAGTTTCCAATACTGGAATTGTAAGAGTCTGTTTCTTTCTGCTGTTCTATCTAAACTATTACATAAACCAAACACTGAGAAATCATTATCAAATATAAAGTCGGTGACCAAGTCAACAGGAGCTATTATTAGTCTTAATACTATGAATGTCTTTTCTTTTTTCTTTTTTTTTTTTTTAAGTGTTTGTGGAAAGCCTCATTCCTTTTTCATTTTAATTATCAGATTGCAGCCACTTTTGTTTACAATAGAACTATACTGGAGAAATTAAATTTCTGAATTAGCAATTGAAAAAGAAGAGCCGTTTAAATTGCAAAATAAGCAAGTCAAACCTCCCTTAATTAATTTTATCATTACTTAAAAAAAAAAAAAAAAGAAAAAGCAGCAGTTTAGCTGCACAGGGGAAAATGTCACTTAATCATGCCACACTTAATTGGAACAAATAATTATAGTGAAATATTAATCATTATGCACTGAAGTCCCATTTAAAATGTAATCAGTCTGAATTAAAGACAGCCTGCTTCCTGCATTAATTTGAACTGTACCCTTACTAAGGTGTGTTTTCTATGAATATGTAGAATACTTGTATCTATTCTAAAACTGTAGGTAGCTTGAATATAACGTCATATACCTAAGATACTGTATATGAAAATTGCCATATCGTATATGAAATTGCAGGAACCTGTATATGTCCTGGAAAAAACATTAGGCTGGAGTTTTCAGAGCCCTTGGTATGTGCTGTTAGTTTCCATTGCCAAGTTTAGTCACATGGATTTTTTACTGTTGACTTCCACGGTAGCAGAATTTCTCAGTTCCAAGAGCTTCTAAACAATCACTTTCAAGTACTGGGAGGAAAAACAAAAGTAATAATCATGATTACATCTATCAGTTTCTATTCAAATGTCCTCTGTTTTTAAACTTAAATGAAGATGGATTTGTTGTTCTGGATGGCTTAGACATCTATTAATTATACATGCACATAATGTTTAATTATCTTGAGTAAGTATGGCAATTCTCTTGAATGAGAGATGGATTATTTCATTCTGATTCCAGAAATTGGACTTCATGATGTTTGTCAGTTCATAATTATCTTTGAACTGCTAGCTATGCTGTGGGTATTGGGAAGTCTTTTAATGCTTGGAAATGCTACAAGTTTAGGAGCCTCTTGTGGTACCCACGTCCTCCTCGTGGGTGCCCATGTGAAGTCCGAGGCTATGAAGATCATTAGTACCTCTCCCAAGCTTGTGATTGCCTCAGCTTGTGGCATTTGTTCTCTGGGTTCATATTTAATAAAATTAGAAATGCTCAAATATAACAGGGCCAAAGCAAGTGCATATGTTGAAAATATGGACTACGGACAGTAGACTTTCATCTGAGCATGCTACCTTTATCTCCTTTTATTTTAACATGCAAGGAAATACATATGGCAATTGCCTATATGTATACATAAGTATACCAACATTGTCTAGGAGCTAACAGTTTCTCACACTTAACAGAATTTAACACTGTAAACACTCTTACATAGTTTAATAACTGTATGGGGTCAAATTTGTGGATGATATTGGTATCTGTGCATCCACTGATAGCATCTAAACACTGAAATACATATGTATATCTTTTAACTATGGCCATGGTAAAATGACTGCTGAAACCTGAGCCTAAACCGATATAAAATACTAAATCTGAAGCAATGAACAATGTAACAAGCTTCTCCACTTTGTCACTGCATGGAAATTAATAAGCTTAATATGGAGTTTGTAAAGAGTGCCCAGGAATAGGTGGTCCCACTTTATTGTGACTCCTCCATCAGCCATTGCTTAAGAATAGCACTAAACACTTTCCTCATAGCTTTGTACCTTCAAAGCCAAGGATACTTGGAGCCAGAAATAGTATTTTTCATCGCATTAATATTATTTGATAGTACTAGCTGGATTTTTCTCCCACTCATCTGTCCAGTTACTTATGAACTTGGATGTACTTTAAACACCTACCACAGTCTAGGTCAAGTATTTGTTTTAACATTAATACCTACTGTGAGGTCTCTTCTGTGAAGTCTGAGTGGGTCAGATGTTTGAATGAGTTTAGAGAATAGCACTTGGATCACTGAATCTCCTTTGGCTTGGAGGTTTAACAGTGTTAATCTATGACACCTTCCCACAGGGATGATTTACAGGTCCAGCAGGAAGTACCTTTGTGTTACAACAGTTAAAAGTAACAATTGCAGTGCTTTTGATTGTTTGAAATAATCTATACTATACATATTCATCTTCATAGCTATCCCTTTTAAGTGTTAAAAACTGAAAAACAAACTAGGAAATTAATTTATCATTAACTGAATCATTATATTTGAGATTATAACATGAGTGGCATGTTGAAATTAATTCAGCCAGATGGCATCAGAATTCACAGTCTGGAATAATTCATCTAATGCATGTTAAGAACTAGTATAATAGTTTCAAATAGGCGTCTGAATAAAAAAGGCTTGATATATTTTGGAGCAGCTACAGTTCCTTCTGACTTTGTGTAATAGGTAAGTTCAGACATTTCACTTCTGAAAATGTGGTCCATGAGAAAATTTTAATGGGCTCCACCACAGAGTCCTTTCTACATGACAAATAGGGCTGCAAGACCTCAGCTAGTTTGCAGAAAAGCCACAGATGAAAAACACTGACAGCCACTGCCCAGAAAAGAACAAGCTGTATAATTTACTGTGGGTCACCCATTTTGAATGTTGTAAAGTTATATCCAAAGCTGTCACCTTCATAGATGGAGTGACCTCTTGTGATAGTAAAGGTTATGAAATAAAGAAACATATCTTACAACTTATTAATCTTTAGACAAACAGTCAGAAGGATTTCTGACTGCTGTTTGCAAGTACCAAAAAGTATGAGAAAAAACCCCAAACTTCTGTGAAAGTTTGTGGAGAAAATAAATCAGCGTTTTGGAAAAAAAAGACTTCACATCTTCTTTCTAGAATGGAGTGACTTTGATCTTTAAATTCTTACAAATGAATCCAAATAGAGTTTGGGGCTTTCTGAAGTTTGCATAAGTGATTTGCATTTCAAAAGGCCCTGCAGTAAACACCAGTTAAGGTCCCAAAAGTCTTCTAAGAAGATGATTAACTTGAGAAATCCTTTGTTAATAATTAGTGAGGCTGACTCCTGGATGAAATTACATACTGGGGGAAAAAAATAATAATCATGTATCATCATGCACTGGCTTCTGGATTTTGAAATCAGTTTCTTTTTAAAATCACAATTAAGTACGTGATGGGAAATTAGCATTTACATTTGAGTTCATAGGAATGTAATGAAATGTTAAACATAAAAATAATATTTAAAAGCATTACAAAAATGTAGTTTGCTTTTCTGTAAGCTCTATAGAGCCACATGATTGATAAACAATATAATTTTTTTATACCATTAAAATACTGCGGATCAAAATTCTTCTTAAACACTACAAAGCAAGACTTAAACCTCCATTTCTGTCTGATATCACCATGTAAATCTAAGTAAAGAACATGTAATAGGTAGATATGGCCTGACTACATGAAACAGCATTTCTATAGAACAGAATGGGTATTTAAAAAATAAATAAAAGCAAAACAAATTTAACCACTATCCAGTACTACTGCACCTGAAGAAGTATCAGTCCTTTCAACATGGCAAGAGCTTTCCTAGCTTGAGTCATAGGATTGTGCAGGTGGGGTGAGACTGCTTAACATCTTCTAGACTACTTCTCTCATTCAAAGCAGTTCCCGTAACAGAAGGTTGCTCAATGCCTTTTTTAGTCAAGTTATCTATATCTGCAAGGATGGAGATTTCACAACCTTACTGGGCAACTTGTGGCAGTATATGACAACTCACATGGTGGGGAAAAGAAAAATAACCCTCACATCTGAGAAATTTCTTGTGCTGCAGCTTGTCTGTGTTGCCTCTTATCCTACCACTGTGGCCTTTGTCTTCATTAATCTTTCCATTAGGCAGTTAAAAACAAATGTAAGATCTGCTGCTGAAGCCTTCTGTCCAGGCTGAGCTTGTTCTCTCAGCTTCTCCTCATGTGCACCCTAGTCATTTGGGTGGCATTTCATTGCCCTGAGTGCACCAACTCCTGCAGATCCTTTCTGGAAGGAAGCAAGGACCTCTGCATGCTGCTTGAGAGCCAAGTTTAAACTCATCCTCTCACCCTCAGCACTTCTCTAAGTAATGTTGCAGATATGTTAACAAAGAGGATCAGGACCGTGGCAAAGGCAGACTGGGACTTGTGTCTTATTTCTTCCTTTATCAAAATTCCTGAAATATCAACTCAAGATGTTAACCTCTTTACTTTAGCTGATGTGAATCATTATGACATCTCTAAAATCAGTTTTATGCTGTTTATTGTTATTTCAGCTGAGATTCTGATCCATCTTTCACTTCCCACTGGGGCAGATATGGCTTCAGGCCAAACTCTGTCACATGTACCTCACTGCCTGATGAAAACAGAGAGGAAAAAACCCTGTTTTTCTCATTTTTGACATTGCCTTCCATCCCATAAAGCTACACTTCTCCATTACAGTGAAAGAATACTGGAGAAAGAGGTATTTTTATTCTGGATTTGGCACCTGAAAATGAATCATTATAATGGCCATCTCAATGGATTAGTGTATGCACCACCGTGCTGTAACTCCTTAGAGGGAAAAAGAAGGCTGCATATGTGAAGTTGGACAGGCCACTCAAGGTATTTCAAGAGGCTAACTTACTTATCCATCTTCACCACACCAGGATCAACTCTGCCTAAAGTTTTCTGGCAGAATGCTATACTTCTGAAGCAGGAAGCAAAAGCTAGGTTTTCTTTTGCTGCTGAAAGTGAAAAATAATAGTAAAAAACACAAAGAGTTGGTAATTCACCAAGTTTTCAAATCAAATGTCCTTAACAAAACTTCCTGACAAAGATTGTTTTTGACATTGATGTTTATGACAAACATGTTGGAGATTGGATGCATGATTTCTACTAACAGGAGCTATAGACGGTCTTTTTTTTTTTTAACACAAAATGGACAGTTGCCTCAGGAAGCTAGAGGTATTAGGCACTAACGATATCTTTCATCAGCAGTTGTACCTTTCTTCACTCCTCTAAAATGCATTACTGGCACTGTCTTTTTCTCAGTGGTTTTGTGTCTTCTGTAAAGTCCTGCTTTCTCATTTGTGATGTGAGATAAATTACTGGATCTGCTATTTACCAAAACCTAGAATTTCTGGATGATGCATAAGCAGCAGTGTCCTTAAGCCAGACTGTCTTGTTCCTTTTCATGGTTCATTCTGAGTCAGACAATTTAGAAGAAAGCTGAGGAAATAACTTTATGTTGTGCGACTTCTGTCAGCTGGTCATTAATATGCATAAATGCCTTATGCAGGTGTAACTGATACTACTGTAAATTCCATCTCTCATTTCCTCATTGGGCTCCCCTTTCTTCCTCCACATTCTCCTTCTCCTCACCATAGTTGTCTGTCTCTCTACTCTCCCATTTCTCAGGGATATGTATGTTCATGCTGATAAAGTAAATTGTTCATTTAGATGATCTCTAAAGATCTCTAAAGATCATCTAAATGATCTAAAATGATATTTAAATGCCCCTTCCAACTCAAACCATTCTATGATTCTGGGATTCCTGTATCCATGCTAAATCAGACACTGATTTGTCCCCTATCCTTGCACTAATGTCCTTTTTTTTCTAAACTCTGGAATTCTTGCGATTTCCTTGTTGAGTGAGGACAACTTGCTTGGCCTCTTATGGCCACCAAGACTTTTGTAACGAAGAAGTAAATACTGCATAATTTATCTTCTAGTGCTGCAGGTTTTATCAGCATCAGTGCCTCATTGAAGGAAACTGCTGTCAGAATGGCTGTCGGATTCCTGAGTGTCCTATTTTTTCTCTTTTAAACTTAATGCAATCCTTGGTTTTGTACTTACAGTAGAAGAGTTTTTCTGAAAAGGTAGAATATATTTTACACAGGGAACTTCTATCCCTGGAAAACCATACAGGAATCCAGGAATCTAAGTAGAACTCTTCCTTTTTTTTTTTTTTTTTTTTTTTGAGTATTAAAAAAACCAAACCAAAACCAAATAATTTGGATTATGCCATTTAAACACAATTGAAAGCTTAAGCTGGCTGTACCTACTGTTTAGCCCCGCTACTATAATGCACAATTAACAGGCTTAAAAGAGAAAACACTCCTGACCTCCCTTGCCTGTAATGAATTGTCTCCCTGTAACAAATTTTAAAAAACAAAAACCCTCTAGCTGTATTGTCTGCTTAGTGCTGAAGAAAATTTTCCATTTACAGGGTTTTTAAGCTTGGTTTTTTCTATGAGGTTTCCTCAAAAATACAGTTGTTGTGCCAAGCTGGAAAGCTTGCTTATTGTTCCAAGATAAGCAAATATACGTTAAGTATAAAGATGTAAATCTTCTGATATGTTTTATGGCTTCTTGATCATTATTTTAAACTGCTGAAGTTATTGATGTCATTGTAATTTTTTCTTCCTTTATGATGTTTGCTGATTTGTTCTGATGTTTGCTGGTTTATTTGCTGTTATACTTAAGATTTTTCAAATACAGTGGTTTTCATTTTTAGCGTATGGTTTCCATTGAAATAAAGGGAATTAGATGACTGATCCTTTGAGTGTCAGGAAAAAATAACTGTTATAATCTTGGCCCTGTAGCCACTGAAGACAGCAGTCAGTCTTCTAATCTCCTCTGGGATCTAATGTATTTTTTGTACTGAGTTTGTTCCTGTTGCAAGTTATAACTGAGTCATCATCAGATTAATTAAAACATTTATCAGTACTATAATAAAAATAATACAGCTGCATTAAATTCCAAATTAAAACATAATATTTTTGCTATATTTTCTTTAGCACAGCTGCAGAGAAAGAAAGGTTCCACAGTGTAAGCATGTGTGAAGCAAGAGATGCAGTCTCTTCACTTCTCCATACTGCCTGGTTTAGGATTTAAACCCAAATAATCCTATCCTACATGATATTTTGCTATTTTTATTTGAAAAGTTTAATTTCCACTGGGATAATTTCCCTTGCATTTAAAAATAAATTTTAAACTATAAGTATGATTAAACAACACCAAACAAATTTTTCTTTCAAAATATCCTTGTTTCCCACATGCATATTTCCTACGTAGGGAAAAACTGCGGGATGGGAGGGGTGTATTCAGTACTATTTTGAGAAAAGTTCATGCTTTTCACAGGATAACTCAAGCTGGGAAGGACTTCAGGAGGCCCCTGTCTGACCTCCTGCTCAAAGCAGGTCAGCTCTGGGGACACACCAAGTTGCTCAAACTTTGATCTTTTGGGGTCTTGAAAAACACCCCAGGATAGAGACAGCACAAACTCTCTGGCTAGCCTGTTCTATCACTTGACTATCCCCAAAAAAATGAACATTTTTCCATATATCCAGCTGGAAACCATTCTGTTTCAACTTATAGCCAATGTATGTTGTTCTCCCAGTGTGCAATGCCATTAAGAGCCTGGCTCCACTTTCTCTAGGTGCTTCTCTTTAGTACTGGTGAGCCCACACCTGGACTCCTGTCAGTGGTGCTCAGTGACAGCATCAGAGGCACTGAGCACAAACTGAAACACAGGAGGTTCCCTCTGAACATCAGGAAACACTTTTGCACTGTGAAGGTGACCAAGTGCTGGCACAGCTTGCCCCAGCGAGGCTGTGGAGTCTCCTTCCTTGGAGATACTCAGGAGCTATCTGGACATAGTCCCAGGAAACTGGCTCTAGGTAGCTCTGCCTGAGAAGGGGAGTTGGATCAGATGACCTCCAGAGGTGTCTTCCAGCCTCAACTGTTCTGCGATTCTCAATCCCCTGCCTGCAGGCAGGGCCAGCTGCTGTCAAGTGCTCCCAAAACTTTCCTTGCCTTCAGCTGAACAAGCCCCATTCCCACTCCAACCCCAAACACCCTGGGGACCTCTACTGACTAGCTGCAGGTGATATCTTTTTGTTGATACCTTTCCTGTAACAGGCATCCCCAAAATGGATGCAGTAGAGGGGGGATAATGTTTCTCAATCCACAGGCTATACTCCTATGGATAACAGCCCCTGTGTGCTAGCACCTTTGCCTAGTGGCTCAGTGCTTTGGCCAAAGTACACCTCCCCCTAGGGAAGATCGCTGTCTTCCCCAGTCCCAGGGAGAGTCCTCAGCATTCCCTGTAGCCCCAGACCAAGATGGGGTCATCATCCCTGAGGGCTGAGGCTGCTGCAATGGGTTCCTCTCTTCACATTCTTGCAATGTGGCAACAGGGGATGAAACCCTGTGGGTCATTGCCACCACTCTTTGGAACACTCTGTTTGGAACAACATCTAGATTTTTCTGCCCCCCTTAGCACCAGTTGCCATGCTAACTGCAAAAAAACTGAATTATTGCAATTGTAGCAGCTAACTCACTGTTCCCACTGCAGCTGTCTGGTAGCCCAATATAAAGACCCTTTTTAATGAAGAACTGGACAAACTGGAAACTGGAGCTGGAAGCAGCAAAGTCCCTAGAAGCTACCAGAAGGACCTAAACTAACACTCACAGTTTAAAAACAATATAATCAGGGAACAAAACAAAAAAAAAAAAACCAGAAAAGAAACCAACCCTACAAACAACTGCTGGAAGGGCAATAAAATTTAAAAAATGAAGCAAAAAATTTTTCTCATAATAAAAGAAGTCATGGACTAGATATACTCTGCATACCCATACGGGTGGCTTTATTCATACTTCATAGTCCATTAGGCAGACATACCCTCATTTTGCCCGTATACTTCCCAAAGGATAAGTAAGTTTTATGCCAGCATTTTTTTTAATTCCCCTTTGAGCTAGTATGTGTATGTTACGTACAATTGTTTTGCTCTACTTACAATTTTAATGGATAGAGTATAAGAATAGGGGTTCTTCCCTTAGGAAGAGATCATACCAGTCAGCATATCACTTCTTTCCTGGATCAAACCTTTTTCCTTTCACCCCCCTCCAAGGGTTTAGAGGCTGTTATATGTGCATACTCTTTTTACATGGTGTGAATTATTTCTCTGTGAATTATATTAAATAACAAGTGTTTATGAATGACAGTAGATAAGCACTTTGCATTGTTAGTTGTCAATACATCAGTGCATGCTCTCAGGTGTACCAGTTTTTCTTTTGGAGATCAGCATTGCCTAAGCAGTAGTTTCCAATTGAATTAATTACTGCTTAGTATAGCAGTATGTTCTGCTCTGTTAAGTTAGCCATCTGCTCTTCCTTTTAAGCTTGGTTGTCCGTCCATAGTGAATTATTTAACCTAATGTAAGATATTTAACCATGCACATCAGAAGCCCTTTGACCACCAGAGGTGGTGTTGAATTACCAGGCATACATTCAAAGCAACGTGATGTTCCCTAGGAAAGGTGCCAGTTCTGTGATGGTGCATATTTCATATGCAGCTAAGTGACTCAGCTTGACCTTCTCTTCAAAAAGTAGTCGTGATGTTTCTGTGGAATTTTGGCTAACTTTTTAGAGGCAATGAATGGTCTTATTTACTGAAGACTGTGCTGCAGCCCATGTTACGTTGCTATGCTTTCCTGGATTCTCACATGAACCATAAAGCAGGCAAATATATTAACAACCATTCATTCTTTCTAAATCCAGCTGGGTAGTGCTTAGATGGTTCCAGACCACTGAAATCTCTCATGCCATGAAGAACACTACTGTCTGGACTTCTCAGTTGGAAATTTTGTGCCACTTCCATTTGAATGTCCTGAAAGCACAGTCTCCCTGCATATTTAGTCTATATTTGTTAGAAGTATGTTGGACATGATTTTATAAGTGTATTTTGTTAAATCCCTTTTGCCTTTCTTGGGTACTTTGCAATTTGAGGTTTCCCTTGTGAGAGAGATATATATATTTATATTACGTGTGTGTGCATGAGCCAGCACAAACAGGATGCAGGAACAACCACAAAACCACAGACGAAATGCAAATAAATTTATTTTCTTTACCTCACCAGCTGGAGGATCCCTGAAGCAGCACCCAGGCAGAGGCACCCAGGCAGGAACACATGCACTGCAGAGCTCGGTCTGTGCTGGAGGATCACTGAACCTGCTGTTTTGGCCTGTTTATCAGGAATTCATGCAGGCGTAGTTTACCACTGTGCTTGGATCTTTCCCATAGCAGGGCAGGAATCTCAAGCATGTTTGATAGGGTGCCTCTAAGTCTATCACAGGCCTATGTTATCCAAACACAGATGTTCTACTTGTCCAACAAACAATGCAAAGCAACAGTTGATGTGATTTATGAGTTTTTCTATACCATGTTGTGAGTCACTTCAGCGTGTTTGCAATGCTCCTTGCCAATCTTCCCTTATTTTCCGACAATATATATATAAACTAGGTGATCATTTTTGTTGAGTCTTAAAACCAATGTTTAATGATTTTGTATGAAAAGCCAGTTAGTCACTGGGAAAAGCATGGTATTTGTCACATACTCACTTTGTTATAGTAACACAGTATACAAGGAAACTACAAAACCAGACCAGTGATACTATGCATGCTCTTTAACTAAATACACATTCAAGGTTCACTGTAGACTATAGCCTTAAGTTAGCCACTTCATTTTTTTTGGTAAAATCTATTTCTGAAATACAAATCTACATTCGAGACACTAATTTTTAGTATGCAGCAGCAGATGGAAGAGTTTTTGATATCATCATTAATAGATCAGAGAGGAGTATGTTCACACACCAGCTTTTTGCTGTATGCTGGTAAGCTTAGTAAAACTCTTCATAAAAAGACATAAACTGCAGCATAGTGAAAAGAGTTTCTTTTCCCTGGCTTGTCGTGTTGGGTATGGGAACAAGCTCTTACGATCCTCTCTTTGTCAGCTACTTACTACACATTTAGTAAGCTTCTTTCTAAATTGTATAGCATATGGATTTCAAAGGGTACCTGAAAGTAAGATGGAAGAGAGTACATATTGGAAAACCAAATAATTGACAACCTGTTGTGAATTAAAAGTGACAATTGTCAGAAAAGAAAGAAAACATTTGCCCAAATTAAAGCAAAAACGTTCCTAAGAAACTTGAAAGAGCAAGTTTTCATATCTGAAGTTCGCCATTCATGTTACTCAAAGAAAACCAGCAAAACTAGAGGAATCAAGATCTGCTTAAGTATCACAGCAAGACATCTTTAATTGTGAAGTATTGCAAGCTTTTCCGTTAAATTGTAATAGATTCTCATTTTACAGTCTGGAACATTGTGCTTTTCTATAATAGCATAAATAGGCTGTAATACACTAAATAAGACTCCAAACATTATTTATCATCTTATGTCATAGTAGATATGTTGCTAGTGCCCACTTATTAGAATCTTTGAGCTTATGCAGCAAAAATAAGGGAAAACATAATAAATTTAGTTGCAGGGGTTTACTCATTTTGGAAAAGGATAATCTGCAGTAATTGGCTGTGTATTTAAAGAAGGCTTCCCTCAGGTAGCTGGCTATACAATGACTGGTATCAAAAGATATTCCTGACTCTCTCTGAAAGATCTGTTCAGCTACTGGCAGAATCAAGATAGTACAGTAATTCAATAATAAGCTAATTTAATAGGGTTTTATTGCTGTTTCTCATAAACAACCTGTGGCATATGAAGGCATGGACTCAGGTTGTAGTGCAACCAGAGATGCTCTATTGTGAAAAGGTCGTATTTATATCTCTGAACCCAGATACACATTCCAGCTGTATGTTCCACCAGGTTCAAGGCAGAAACTGTTCATGCAGTTACATAGCTATACATGGTTATAAACACACAAACACCTTTTGACCAGATCTTTCTTACTTTCCTTCATAAGACCCAGCTGTTTTCTTACTTCCCCTTAGTAACAATCAGGCAGTCTCTGTCCTCTTCCCCCACACAACCTTTTCTAAATTAGCATTCATATATAGCTGTGCATGTCATTTTAACGGAACAATGTTTTAAAAAAAGATAAATACTTGTTCTAGAGTGATTTACTTATCTTAAAAATATTACCTGGATTACCTATGACTCTATAACATATGCAACTGGAATGTTCCCACTGAACTCAGGAGTTCAAAAACACAGCTAAAAAGTATGGCATGCACATGTTCATAAATTAGTATAGTCCAGCTGAGCTGATCCTGGCTGCCCAATTTATGTCAGTGTAAAAGAAAGCTGTTCTGTTCAAATCTGAAAAGTACATTGAATAAATAATTCTAATTGTAGAAATACCACTAAAATACAATAATCACTTTGGGAAGCTGCTTCTCAGTCATATACAAAACTTAATTTGTTCCCTTTTTATTTACTAGCAGTCTAGATATTTAAAAGTTTCACATCTGTCTTAGTCTCCAAGCTGGTATGTAACAGGTATTTAGGCAAAGGGGTCCTCCAAAACATATACTGACATAATGTGCACTGTGCTGATCAAGAGATGACTGAGAAGTGAACTCAGTCTCTGAAATCATTTTTTAACACATAGTAATGTTAGAGCATATATCAATGCAAATAGGTTGTAAATCCATTCAGACTGTCTGATTGGGTCCATCCTGCTAAGAGATTACAATAGCAATTACAGTAGAAATACCTGGACAAGCACTGTCTCTCACAGCAGCACTTGAAGTTCAAACTGCAACTGCATTAAGTTTTCATCAGATGGTAATATACTACGCCATTGATAGAGCATATAAACATTTCCATTTGATCTCATAATCTTATGCACTCTTTTGACCAAAAGACATCTGAAATCTGTCTTTTTTTTCTTTGAATAACAGAAGGCCAACTCCTTGTTGAAAAAAACATATAATATTTGAATGCCTAACTAGTTCAGAAAGTTTCCCTGAGATTTGATTGGGGAGTGATGTACCTAAACCACAAACTGATGAACTTGGATATATTTCTGTGTTGGATCCCAGTTTAGGTCTTGCCTGAGGTGGGTGAGGAGCAACGAACGCTCGGGAAGAGCTGGCAGTCTGATGCCTTTTTCAGCACAATCCGGGTGTACTCTAGATAGAGAGTGGTTGGACTTGACCAGAAAGAATGTCCAGGCAGTTTCAATGTAAGAATGAGAATTTTACTTCCCATCACCATAACCACCTATTAGTTGTAAATATCATGGAGAAGAACATGGATATGTAAATATCTGGATCATGCTTTTAGTCATACAGTTTAATTTTAGGTAGTCCTGCAAGGAGTAGGGAGTTGGACTTCATGATCCTTATGCATCCCTTTGAACTTCAGATATTCTATGAATCTGTGATTCCTCCTCTCCCCTTCAAATTTGAAGGGACACATAAGGACCATGAAGTCCAACTCCCTGCTCCTTGCAGGACTACCTAAAACTAAACTGTATGACCAAGCACACTGCCCAGACACTCCGTGAACTCTGACAGGCTTGGTGCCATGACCTCTTCCCTGCGGACTCTGTTCCAGTGGCCAAGCAGCCTCTCAGTGAAGAACCTTTTCCTAATGTGCAACCTGAACATCCCCTGATGCAGCTTCATTCCATTTCCTCATGTCCTGTGCAATCCCATCCCGGCTCTGTCCTGGGGGAGGGCTCTGTCCTGTGTGCACGTGCCTGTGCGGGGCTGTGGGTGCAGGTGTGGGGTCAGAGCATGTGGCAAAGGACCCTTGTGGCCCTGGGGCAGCGACAGGCGCAGGGGGGTGTGCTGGTGAGCAAAATCAAGCTGCACCAGCTGGTGAGCAGGTGATGTGTCCTGGGAGCCAGGGGGTGAGTGGGTCTCTGACAGCCAGCCCCCGTGGGAGAGTCCCCGGGTGTCTCTCAAGCAGTGAGAGCTCAGTGGCCAAGCTATGGGACATGGGGAGTCCCGTCCAGCTCACGGGATGTGGGACAGTCTGTACCAGCAGCTGGAGAAGGGCTGCAGCCTCGGGGGCTCCCACACCCCAGGACCAGCAGGGACCAGTAAATGGGGAGACTGGGACCAAGGGGCCAGGTCCTGCGCAGGCTGTGTGCCTGAGCCCGGCTGCCTGAGGGGTCCACCTTGCCTACAGGTGTACATTCAGTCTGACTAGTGGCCTTCTCAGGGATAAAGCCCCTCACAGTGACACTAGGAGCTGCTAAATGAACAGCAGACTGTAGTCTAGAGGGACCACTGGGACTGGGTGTATGTGGTGAGGTGCTTGCGGCGGGGTGGCCTCTGTGCAAGGAGACCAGGGGCTGCCCTGTGCTGGCCACCGTGGGTGACAGCCACTCTGCAACGGCCCCAGCGCAGGCACAGCTCAGCCTGTCAGCCAGGCTGGGGGCACCTCTGGGGAAATGTCCAGCGAAGGCCACGGGGGTGAGAGGGGGGGGGCTGGACTAGAGGACACCAGAGGTGCTTCCTGGCACGCACCCTGTTGTGAGCCTGGGAGGCCCTGTCTCCAGACGGCTGCCAGCAAATGGGCAGGGACCTCTCTGCAGTCACTGCCAGGCTTTTGTGACCACCTGGGAGGTGGCAATGTCAAGGCAGGAGGGATGGAAGTGGATGGGTGGCGCCAGCTTCCAAACAGGCTGAGACACCCCTGTGCCATGCCTGGTGGGCTGCCTGGGAGTCTTGGGGTGCTCCCTGCACCCGGTGAGGGATGCGTGTGGTCCAGCCATCTCCCAAGCTGGCTCTGGGAGCACAGCAGCAGCCACCTGGAGGGCTGAGCACTGCTCTCATAGCTGGCAAGATGGCCATGGCACAGGGGTTTCCCGCTGGGATGTGGGGGAAGAGGACCAGAGTCACGTGGCCTTTCTCCACATCTTCTCTTGCAGATGGACAGGCTGGAGGGCTGGGAGGCACTGCCCCGCGGCAGGCTCACCAGGCGAGGAAGAATGCCCAGGCCAGGCTTGCCATCTCTCCAAAGGCTTGCAGGGATGCAGGCAGCTGTGCCCTGGCATGCCCTTGCAGCTCCAGCAGCAGGATCTGCAAACGTCACCAAGCTGCCTGCTCTGTCAGTGGCAGCCTATGGGTCTTCTCTGAGAGGCAGAGCACACGGCCTGGGCATTGCGGCTGGTGGCCACAGAGAGCTTGTGCCTCCTGCTTGGGGCATCCTCAACGCCTGGAGCATGACAGCAAGGGCTGGGAGATGGTGGCCTGAAGCTCAGCCAGGGCCTGACCCCTGTGCTCAATGGGGCACCAGGGGTCCTGGCAAGGCCTGCAAAGCAGCTTCTCCGGAGAAGTGCACCAAAAGGTTACAGGAATAGTCAATGGCGAGGCAGGATGTCACAGCACTCTCCAAACTAGCTGGCTGTAACAAGGTCTTTTACCATCACATACCAACATACTCTTCATG
Organism: Falco rusticolus; assembly: GCF_015220075.1. Classification (NCBI taxonomy): domain Eukaryota; kingdom Metazoa; phylum Chordata; class Aves; order Falconiformes; family Falconidae; genus Falco; species Falco rusticolus. Next base: position 32,455,307 of record NC_051197.1, read on the forward strand.
CCAGTCCCACTGCTGCCTTCTCCTCGTCTCTCCTCTTCCAGGGCACGTGTTCTCTCTCTTTTCTCTGCTTCATCCTCCTCTCTTTTCATTGGCTGTCCAGCCTCTTAACAGAACCAGCCACAGCTGCACCTTATCTACATCAGCCAACCCACCGCCCCTGAAGCCAGCCCACAGCTGTATGTTATCAATGGCAATTAACCCAGTCTCATTCCTCTACAGCAGGACTGCTGTCTGCCACCCTTGCTAGTTGCACAGGCAATCCACCTGCGCACAGGGCCTGAAAATCCTCTGAGACCACCTGTGGTCACGCAGGTCGAGAGGGAGGAGGGGGAGGAAGAGGATGAGAATGAAGACATCTTCAGGTACACCATCTGTGCCAGCCCAGTTCTGCCAAGTCCATTCCAGGAGCCAGATTCAGGCCACCAGAAGGTGCCCGGCTTGCTCAGCAGCATGGCCAGAGACACCACAGGACAGGAAGACAGTGACTGACTCAGCATGTGTGTCTCCTGGCCTGTCAGAAGATTCGGCCACAGAGCCAGCAGATTCTACCCTGGCCAGAGGTTCCAGCGACCAGAGGCACAGCGAGCCTCTGCCCCCATCCGTGTCTGATGACACTGACTTCTCAGCTTCTGCTTTTCATGGAGACTCCTGTGAGGAGATTCCAAGTGGGACACCCCTTGCATCCATGCAAGAAGCTACACAGTTGTTGGCTCTTCCCTTGCCTGTGGCCATGCCCCAGGAGGCAGATGACAGTGCCAAAACTGCTGGCACTGCTCAGGGCATCACGAATGAGCAGGACCTTGCAGCAAGGGTGGAAGGCCAGGGCTCTGCCTCTGCTGGCCCCATGACCCAGTACACTCTTCCCGAGGAGGTGCTGGTACAGTGTGAAGAGCCAGAGGCCCCTGACAGCCAGGCTGCAGGAGAGGGAGACAGCAACGCACAGAGCTTGTCTCTTGTCTCATTCAAAGTCGAAGAGGCAGAGCCAGCACCTTCTCCCCTGGCCAGAGATCCCTGGGACGAGGGGCACAGCACACCTGTCCCTGCAGCAGCGCCGGAAGGTGCAACGCTGCTGGCTTCAGCCTTGCCTGCAGACCCCACGGGGGAGGCCGACGCAGCACGCATGCAGGCTGGCCGTGCCCGGGCCATCGCTCCCCAGGAAAAGCCCGTACGGCCTGGGGGGTTGGCAGGGCCTTGCCCAGGGCCTGCCCAGGGCCTCGCCTACAGCTCTCCTGCCCCGACAGACATCGCTGCCCTCCCAGCCCCCGGCTCGCCGGCGATGGCACTCCCTGGTCAGGTCAGCCTGTCGGGCTCTGCGCCTGGTTTTCTCCTGCAGCTGCCTCCGTGTACAGGGAGAGCAGCGGCACACACCTGCCAGCACCAGGCGCGTCCCCAGAGTTGCCTACCGGCTCTGAGGATGCACACTTCCCAGAAGAAATGGCACAGGGAGGCACGCAATGGATGGATGCATGGACGGATGGATGGTGCCCAAGTCTGTCAGCTGCCCCAAGGATGTCCTGCGGCCCATCCCAGCCTGTCTGTGGCCCATTTCTTCTCTAAATAAAACCTGGGGAAGCTTTTTCACCAGCGCTGCTCCGTGCCAGGTCCAACAAAGTGTCCTTGTCTCCTCGGTTTGCAAAGAACTCGCTTTAATACGCTCTAGGTGGCCCGTGTTGGCCCTTGCAAGCACAGCCTGGGGTGCGGGACTGCCCTTGCTGCCCGTGTGCACTGGATGGGCCCATGCAAACCTCACGAGCTGGAACAGGCCAAGTGCAGGGTCCTGGGCATGGGCATGGGGCATTCCCCTGTGTCAGTACAGGCTGGGGGATGAAGGGATGGAGAAGGGCCTGGGGGTACTAGCGGGTGGCAAACTGGACGTGAGCTGGCAATGTGCACTCGCTGCCCAGAAAGCCAACCGTACCCCAGGCTAGAGGACCTATAAAGGTCTCTTCCAACCAAAAGCAGTCTATGAGTCTGTGATGCTAGGATTCCGAAATCACTGATGGATAGATGTACAGGGATAGCTCTAGATTTAAAGGTGACTTTCTCCTCAGCCGTCAAATTGCCATGAGTGATGAAGATCACAGGCCTTTACTGCCTGTCCAGGATAGGCTGACCAGATCAGCCAGCACTGGGAAATGCAGAGATTTCTGTCTGTTCCTGTACCCAAAAGTCAAGGAGTAAGTCTTTAAACTCTATGAAATTATACTGCTAACCTGGACACTGAAGAGGACACGAGTAGTACGTGCCAGGTGCTAGTCACACTCTTTAAGGTAGACCCAGAAGGTGCTCAGGCACTGCTGCTCTGAGGCTTTGTAAACAATTCATCTTGTCTAGAACAGACAATGCAAAATTGGCTTACAGGGAAGCAGAACTGTCCCCAGTGCAGTTCAACAGCAGAGAGCACAACAAATTGCAAGAGGAATTTTCGATGTTAAGTAATAATGTGTATGAACTTTACATTGAATTCTTCAGGTAGTCTTGAAGGCAAGTAAAAGGTATTCAGAAGGAACCAATAGGGTATTAACAGTGCATTCAGTATTCTGAAAAGTAGTTTAGTGGGGATCAAAGCTCTAGATAAGATAGGAAGTTGAGAAGGTTGTTTTTTTCCTCTAGACTGGAAAATTAGTACAGAATTAAGTGTGCTGCAGTTGTTATTTATAATGTCAGGATTTACAACACAGAGCCATTTGAAATACCACCCAGCGATACCGGAACACAGTAGAAACCCTCTTATCACAGGTTTGCCCCGTTGCTACTGACACGTACCATACGTGAGTCTCTCTTTGCACACTGGAAGAGCACTGACACCTGTTCAAAGTGTGGTTGTGCTGGAGAGCATACGAGCACCAGTGAAGATCAAGCTGCACAAGCCAGTGCATGGGTGACGTGGCCTGGGAGCAAGTGATCTGCTTTCCAGATCCCTTCCCTGATGAGCCCTTTTCTTTGTGTTGCAAAGGCTACAGCATAGCAACAGTATCTGCCTTGTAAGTGTATGCTAGCAGCTGCTGGCTATGCAGCCAGGATGGCATCCCAGTGTTATTAGGATAGGCAAAGTAGGCAGTTTTAGCTAGTGCAGCATTTGGCGAATCACTGATTGGAGCAGGTCCAGTTACAGTGCCTTATGCCTTTAAGACTAACTGGATAAGCCACATACAGAGCTTAACTTTGTCCAAGTTTGGGTTTTTTTTGTGGATTTTTACCATGTCTGTATCTGCAAAAATATTTTAAGTTTTCAGGTCAAAATTCAGACTATGTAATAGGAAAATATTAGAAAGGATTTGATTAAGTAGTCCAAAGGAGCTGTAAGCCTAGAAGGCTGGAAATAGGCAGAGTTTACCCATGAATTAGGTTTTTTAAAACAGAGTTTAGGCTTTCATTATTTTTCCATTATTTAAAGTTGCAGTTCTCTAGGTGTGGGTTAGTGCTTGGGCTTAAGTACACATTTCCTCAATGTGTTACTTTTTCCTAAGTGATTATCTCAAAGATTGGTCAGGTGAAAAAAGAGAGTGTCTTGAATTTTCCCTTTGTGTGATAGGTCAAGGAAATAAGTTCTTTCTGGTAGTGAGGTGACCCAGACTCCACTCAACAGGTTTAAAACAGCAAGTAGACAGGACTTCCTGAGAAGGAAGCTGGGAATCAGTTGGACAACTTTTTATGGGTACAAAAAAACTCCCTTCTTTTTTATAGGGGAAAACTTTTATCACTTTGTTCTGAAGTTACGTAGAGTTGACTGAGGTCTTGATGGCCTTAACAGGTAAGTGAGGGGTTTTTTTAATTGATTTCTTTGTCAAAAAGGTCCTTTCTTTCTTTACACCTCACTAAAGAGTCCTATCACAGTATGATCGTTTATTTCAAGTTGTAGGCCTAGAAAAAATCCAGCTATCAATCTGCCATTGTCATTTACAGTACAAAATAACAGAATCCAACAGAAAACTTGTGACCCTTATGCTTCTCCACAAGACAGCAGAAAAGGTTCAATGAAACATTCAAGCTTACTGAATACAGTTCTAATACAATAAAGACAAGAAGATGACATGAATATCAGGGTAAATGCATTTACATTTTGTTAGCAGTTACCTGGGAAATAACACTTTCACTTTGACTTTATGGCATTGACTTTCACACTGAAATACCAACTATTCAATCTTTTTTATTACCATAGTTGGAAGATGATTTAACACATGCTCTGGGAAGAAATAAAGAGGAAAAAACAAAACAGAAGAGGGAGTTCTACAGATTATGAAACAACCCACTGCTAATCTCAGCATCGGTCCTCAGGAAACTGTCAGGCCTGTTTCCTTATCTCTGTCAATGCTAACCCAGATGAGTTGCTGTTTTACAGCTTTCATATGAAAGCAGTGTCTTCCTTTGTATATCATATCCTCACATGCCCCCTTCTTTTCTTTTTTACCCTCTGCCTCCTTCTGTATTTTACTAGTTGACCTACATTTTCTGTCCTAACATTCCAAAATGTGTAAAACTACTCTATGTCACAAAAGTCTTTGTTTTCTAACAGCTCTGATAGCTGCTCCTGTCCTAAGACATCTATTGCTTCCCTGGCCAATCAATCCAGTGCCATTCTTCATTTTTCAGACTGAAATTCAGCCACTATAGAATAGAATGAAAATCCCCTGCAGATTGGTTGGTTTTTTTCCTGACTCACTCATTCCTAGCAGTTCCTACATCTCATGCGCATTTCCTTTTTAGAGCTTTTTACTTCAAATAAAATGATCCTTTGATCAAATTAAGAAAAAAAGTAAATCTCTGCTCCACTTACCACATGCTGCTAAAAGCTCTCTATCCTAATTTTCAGAGTGTATTTAAGATTAGCAGTAAAATGCATCCTTCTTTCCTAGATTTCAGCCATTCCCTGAAGCTGATCATTGTACTGACCAGATTTTTGCCGTGTATAAGGTCAAAACCTCATCTCTTGGGTTGCACCACACCATGGAGCCTGGTATTGTCAACTTATTAAGAAGGTTAGGTCCAAACTGGTCTCTGAAATAGCGCTTCTCCTTCTATAAGTAAAAGTAACACTTCTGCTTGCTGCTAAAAGTGAAAAGCTCTTTTTCAAAAATTTAGACCTGAGGTACCATACCTTAGCAAAACAGAACCACAGATAGAATCAGTTAGGTTGGAAAAGACCTTTAAGATCACCAAGTCCAACCATAAACCTAATAGTACTGCCAAGTCCATCACTAACTCGTGTCCCTATGTACCACATCTACACAACTTTCAAATACCTCCAGAGGTGGTGACTCCACCACTTCCCTGGGCAGCCTGTTCCAGTGCTTGACAACCCTTTCAGTGAAGAATTTTTTTCCTAATATCCAGTCTATACTTCCCCTGGTGCAACTTGAAGCCGTTTACTCTCATCCTATCACCTGTTACTTGAATAAAGAGGCAGAAACCCACCTGTCTACAACCTCCTTTCAGGTAGTTGTAGAGAGTGATATGGTCTCCCTTCAGCCTCCTTTCCTTCAGACTAAACAACTCAAGTTCCTCCCTCAACCCCTCCTCATAAGACTTGTTCTCTAGACACCAGAAGAAGACTGTTCTTCTTTGGACATGCTCCAGCATCTCAATGTCTTTCTTGGTCGTGAAGAGTCCAAAACTGAACACAGTATCTGAGGTGGTCTCACCAGTTACAATCACTTCCCTAGTCCTGCTGGCCACACTATTTCTGATGCAAGCCAGGATGCTGTTGGCCTTGGCCACCTGGGCTCACTGCTGGCTCATATTCAGCCAGCTGTTGACCGGCACCCCCAGGTCCTTTTACACCAGGCAGCTTTCCAGCTGCTCTTCCCCAGGCCTGTAGCATTGTGTGGGGTTGCTGTGACCCAAGTGCAGGGTATAGCACTGAGCCTCACACAACTGGCCTTAGCCCATCGATCCAGCCTGTCCAGATCCCTCTGCAGAGCCTTCTGACCTTCAAGCAGATCAACATTCCCACCCAGCTTGGAGTCATCTCCAGACTTACTGAGGGTGCGCTCAATTCCCTTCTCCAGATCATTGACAAAGATATTAAACAGAACTGGCCCCAGTACTGAGCCCTGGGGAACACCCCTTGTGACTGGTGCCCCCCGGCTGGATGTAACCCCATTCACCACCACTCTTTGGGCTCAGCTGTCCAGCCAGTTTTTTACCCAGTGAACAGTACACCTGTCCAAGCATGAACACCAGTTTCTCCAGGAGAATGCTGTGGGAAATGGTATCAAAGCTTTTACTGAAGTCCACTATACAACATGCACAGCCTTTCCATCATCCACTAAGTGGATTATCTTGTCACAGAAGGTGATGTTAGTTAAGTAGGACCTGCCTGTCATAAACCCAGTATGACTGAACCCAAGATACAATTACATTAGATGCAAAACAAAAGCGAGTGTCCAGACAAGCAAAAGGATGGGCCTGGAGCTGTTAAAAATGAGAAAGAGTCTGGAATCAGGCAAACTGAGAGAATATGCAGAGTAAGGATGTGAGAGAAGCTGCAGACACCTGAGTCAATTGGTAGAATGGTCCAGCACCATGATAATGACTTGGAGGAGAAAAAAACACTTATCACCAGCCTGCCTTATTAGTTGTGAAGCTTCTGCAGTGACTGTCACTAGAAGATTAGCTCAGCTGAAAGCAGAAAAGCAGGCGAAGTCTCATGACAAGAAAGTAGAAAAAGGGACAATCTGCCAATTTTTGCTTTTCAATGCCTTCAATAAACTTCAGAGGGAGAGACAAGAGACAGAAGGATCAGAGGCTGGAGAGAGCAGGCAGTCTTTTTATGAGGATGTCTACAGCCAGCAGAGTGATGGCAGCTCATATGGCTGCACCCAAGACAACTTCAAGCCATCCTAGTCACGTAGAACTACTAGCGAAGGGTTATAGCTTCACATGAGCTGAGATGCTCAGCAAAGTGTTGGGGTGTATAGCCCACACCAGTACTATCCTGAGTCCTCATGGTTTCATGCTTACAAAGGCCAGAGCCACTACATTAAAGCAGGTTAACTCTGTCATCATCTGGTCATGAGTTCAAAACATGTTATGGACAGGAAAGCTATGGAGGTGAAAGAGCTGCAGTATAGAAGCAAATGCTAGTCTCTCAGCAGTTCTTGCCTGATATTCCCCACCTTGGGTTCATGTTGTTACTGGTAGTTAGAGCAATGGCTAGACTTTTCTGCCTTTGGGAAAACAAAGGAGAAACAGGGAAGACCTTTTCCTCTCTCAGATAATTTCTTTGTTTTGCTGCATGTTACCTGTAAAACAGGACTCCTACATTGTTCTTAAACTAAAGACAACCTTTCTGGCTCAAGCTGTTTTAAAGATTCAGTGGGCATGAAGGATTTCTTGGATAAATGCATTGTCAGCCTATATTCAGGCTTTGAATAAGACAGCATTTTCTTTTGCTTAATGAGATGATGTAACCTGTTAATATTTCAGATCACTGTGTTTTGAGTCTTTGGTGTTTAGGTAATTTATCTATGTAGCCAATGAGCATAAGGAATACAAATAATATCTAGCAGATTAGTGTAAGCACTACAAATAGTATATAGTTATAGAGCGATGACAAATTTACAGTAATGCACAACTAAATGCAAGATACCATTATTAAAATGTACCACCAGCATAGTGGAGATGCCCTAGAAGACATGTCAACAAATCATAGATAGATGTGTAATTTTGTTGTGTCTTCCCACACATGGGGCAGCAGCATAAAGTAACAAATAACCCTGCTAAAGTAATGAATAAAGAGGAAGAAAAACTGATCTTCCAAAGTCATTACACAATATATACAGAGAGGCTTTCTAAGGCACAATGGGTGGTCAGGTGTCCAGGTCTGTTGAAGACTAATGACATGTAGGCACTTACATCCCCAAAATGCCTTGGAAATCAGCCCCACAGTTACAGACTTTCTCCCTCTGTTCTCATTATAAAACTAATCCCAAATGGGACATGAAACATCAGAGTACACAAGTCTCTGCATATAAATGATATAAATGGGAATGAGTATCAGACTAATTTTCAAAGACAAGGAAACTATAAAATGAACAATTTCCCCTTTTTTTAACATCTTTATTTCAGGACCATATAATTTGATAATGTAGAGCTTTTGAATCATATATCTTAGCTTCATGAAGTATCTCAAATGAGCACATTGTCCCTTAATGAATGTTAGAACTTTCTGAAAAGGAGCAGCAGCTACAGTTTCAAACTGAAAAGTCACTATATCACACCCAGTATCATCCATCAGGGATGCAGAGCTGCCTTTCAAAAGGAAGGCAGCACTGTACTTCAGTGTAATGCTTCCCAAATTCTTCAGCTTGTCTGCATGTTTCAACTGTTCAAATTTCAGCACGTGACTTTAATAAGAAGCGCATCACTGTGAGTCCTATGAAGATCATGAAAATAGTGCTGTTTGTAATACGATGCTATGAGCATTGTACTGGCTACTTACTATGCAGATTTCTAGTCGACTGCAACTTAAGAATCATTTCTCCAGGAGACCAAAAACAGATCAGGGTATTAAAATATTTGAGTTTTATTGTTATGGTTGTTATATGACTTCATATCTTTATGATGTCTTTTTTATTATTATTGTTTATTTATGTGACTTTCTTGCTAGTAACACTAGTAACACAGTGGTTTTGCATGTCTGAGATTAAATTTCATGATAGTCCTTTCATTTGGCCAAAACAGACTAACAACATTAAGGGTACTTGATTTTGGGATTACCTAAAGGATTCCAGAGGCTCTGAGACTCTTCTACTTTCACAAAAATCCAGGCGCTTCCCCTACAAAAAGCCTTTTGCTTTAAGGTAATCTACATTAAACTCCCCAAGAAACAGAAGGCAGCCCAAGTCACTTTTGTGGGGAGCAAAAATATCTCTGCACTCAATTTTAAAACCAGAGTCCTCTAATAATATCTGAGCATAACAGCCATCCTTTCTGTAACAGTGCAGGAAAAAAATCCATCAACTTCTTGATGAGCTTTAGGCAACTCTCTATCATGCTTTTAGATGAGTGAGCACAGTCAATTATAGCTGGCAAATATACTGCAGATTTTCATCTGTGATTCCTAATTTGTTTTTCTCATTTTTGGTGGCATTACTTCAGGGTTCTGAAAACACTTGGTTTCATCTCAGACAGGGCAGGAAGTACTGAGGCCCAAGCTTTAAAAAACTTGCATGAAGTACCATACCTAGACATATTTCCCTGTGTGCACTGACCAGTGAGCTCATCTAGGTGAGATAAACACCTGACGTAAAACAGAGATGCTACCCCTCACCCTATGGGTTAGCACCATCCTAGATGTATCTTACTCTTCTCCACCCTTTCTTCTTACTTTAAGTGTGAAGAACTGAGGGAGAGAAAATGCCTTGCTCAGGTTGATGAGGGAGGTGTTGCAGGGGCAGGGAATGGAGTGGCAGGGCTGAGGCTGAGGGAAGGGGTGGGGGAAGGTGGGCTTTTAATTTATCTTTGTTTCTTACGGTACAGACCTGCTTTATTTGGCAATAAGTTAATTTTGCCCAAGTTGGGTCTGTGTGCCTGTGACAGTAGCGGGTAAGTGATCTCTCCCTGTCTTCACAAGCTTTTTCACCTGATTTTCTGCCCCTGCCCTGCTGTGGTGGGGGAGCAAGAGCAGCTGGCCAGGTCAGCCCACCACAGCTGCTGTCTGAATAAAGACTTGATCTGCTTGTTATTTCAGTCTACCTGTGGCAGGAAGGTACTGTATTAGAATCTGTACATGCATTTAATCAGTGATACCATTTTCTGAATTACTAAATGTCACCAATTTCAGTTTAAGCAAGCAAAAGTTCTGTGTGTGTGTATGCATGTGTACAATTAAATGTTAAGCTTAGGGGAAACGATCGGGCATTTATTGTAATACTGGTTGTTAACCTCCTGATCACCCAATCAAACATACTTCTAGTGAACTGATCCAGTTATTACTCATCACGGCAGCGATGCTTCTCTGAACAGTTGGAATTATTTTTTCTTACCATAACCAAAGTTCTACAAGTCCAGCCTGTGAAAACCACTCTGTAACAGGAACAGGTACGTATACCAGTGTTTTGCAAGGAAAGCATGAATGGGAACTGAAATTTCCCCAGTATGGTTTGCCTCAAAAGCACCTCTAACCATACTTATGCCCATAAATGCAGGAGGCAGATTGAGGTGAAATATTAATAACCATTTAAAGATTGACCGCTTTAGCTAGCGTAACTGGCATCGTTCTATTAAGTCAAGCAAACAGTATCAGTTAATGTAAGCTCACAGCTGACCCTGAGGGGATCCTGACCAGAGTCACTTCAAAAATTGGCTTCAGCCAAGACCTCACTGCACTTCACAGCATTTCAATAGTTCATACCTTTCAGGAGATGAATCAATTCTGCTATTCTTAGGTAAAAGATACAAGGAAAAAGTACGCTTTAAAGTGTTTTCAGTGTTTTATTAGTTACAATTACTTTTGAAAGAAAATGCCTATTTTCTTTTTTTTTTTTTTTTTTATATATATTATGCTTTGGTGCACCTAAGTGATGAATTTTGTATCTTTTGGATTAAACTAAATTGGAACAGACACTCTGAAATGTTCTAGCACTTAATAAGTGTTTGGTATACAAGACTAGAGCAAAGATGGTGCAAGCTAAAACTCCCTGAAATTCATCTGTTGTGGACCTGGAGTCCTCATCATCAGCTGGTGTTTTACATGTAGGCTAATTTAGACAGAGGCAGAAAGGTGAAGGCACAGTGCAGGGACTGGGAATGGGAAGCTGTCCTTTTTTAACATGATCCCTGGCCATGGGTTGTGTTGGAAAGCATGTGTAGGAAAGTCTGCCTTAGAACACAATTTTTACTTGTAATAACATCTGTAAATCACTAGCAATGTAGTAGGCTACATGGGCATAAGTAGTAGAAGTATTATCCCAAAGTGTACCCAAAACTGTTTGCAGGAGATCTTTTATAAAAGCTACTGAGTACTTCTGGAACTTTCTAAATTTTTTCAGTTAAAACTTAACTGCAGTCAATGATAGCATAAATGTGTTATATTACTATTAAAACCTTGGAGAAAAAAAAAATTCCTGTTATTTTAACCTGCTTAAGGTTTGTAAAAGCAAATACTGTTCACTCTTTTAATTTGTAAATGTTTCCTTAGAAAATACGTGTGTTGATTTGGTCAGTTTGGTTTAAAGTACATAAGCCACTGTATTAAAAGAAAGTAAATGCACTATGAACAAAATAATCAATTTACTTTATCTTTTTTTTCTCATAGGAAATACTCTGTCTTCATGCTCTACCTGTATGTTGTAGCCTGCAAAATTGCCTGGAAAGAATCTATTTATGGCTCTAAAGTGAGTTTAGGAGTTTAGTGAATGTTTTCTCTGCAAGTTTAATTCTCTCCCTCTGTCTGCATGTATTACAGCCCTCAATTGTTGCACACTAACACATTTTTCCTCTCATAGGCCTTCGTCCCCCGTCCCCCCCCCCAGCACTCTAAGAATAGAACCAACTCTCTTTATAAATTGTTTACATTGCTTGGATTTAATTGAAAGTATTTCTCAGTGATATGGGGACATGAGTGAGTGACATGGTGGTTTTGCAGTATGGATATTGGGCAACAAGCTGGGGACAGGCTGCGCTGAGAAATAAATAAATGGGAAACAGAAACATTTAGAAATTTGTGCATTTCCCAAATCAGAAGAGATATTCATGCCCCACCTTCCTGCCAGACTTCCAGTTCCTAGTGTAAATATGCAGGCATTTTGAGTCTTTAAAATGAACTGAATGAACAATAGAAAGCTGATAAGATCTGGGTTTTGCGGTAGCTCTCGTGCTAAGATGCCAACAAGTACTACCCATTTATCATTAAGGTGCTCACAGCCTCATATCACTGCAAGCCCAAAAAGTGGAATGCTCTGCTGGGACACAGAAGAGGATATATTTCTCTTTAAAATAGACCTACCTCAGATATTTCTACCTTGGAGAAGGTTTTATTAAGCTTGTGAGTTGACTAAAGAGAAGGTAAAGATTGGCAAGTGAAGTGTATCTTGAAGTGAAGCCTTCTGGTGTCTGTGATTTCCTGATGCTAGACGGAAGACATTTCCGCCCTATTTTCCAGCTTCAGGTTCCCATCATTGTGTACTGCATAACTCTGCCAGCATTCCTCCGTGGTATCACCTGCTTCTTCTTTTTGCCAGGGTTGTAAGGGATGATTTTTAATAACATGTTTGGTCAATACACCATTAGTTGGCATTTAGGATTGCTCACAGTTAATGATGAAAAAAGGAAGGTAGAATTTTTTAGCAAAGAAGAAGAGTATGATACCATCTGGTTGTGCCAAGTGTCATGAACATGGTATTAAATGCTTGGAAGAAAAGATGGGCATATCTAATTCATAGCCCTTCGCAGAAAAAGTGAAATTGTCTAATTCTCTGGACATGTCTCAAGTCTCATGTGTTTGCATTTTTAAAAGGGAGCTTTCTATATGACTGTTAAGTCATACAGATGCATATCTGTAAAACAAAAAGATTTACAGGAGCTTTCAGTGGTCTAACAATAAGTTTGGAAATGGCTGTGCTTTAAAAGACTTTGAAGGGGAAAATAAAAATGTGAACTCAGCAGTGGCAGTTTGTGACTGAGGAATGATCTGGCATGGATGGCAAGGTGGCCTGGCTGAAAGAAGAGGTTAAACTGGCCAGAAGCAGGAATACCAGAGGCAGAAGGACTCCCAGTGAGGGAGTAAAATTTCCCTCAGTGTGATGAGTTAAGGAACAGCCACAGCATTTTCTTGTAACCGCCCTGGAATAGGGGGGCTCAGGGCCACCTTTGGGCAGCAGAGCTGGCCAGGGGTTGTGCCCAAGGCCACGCTGAGGCACCCCATGGCACTGTTCATGGGATGGGTGCTGGTGCCAGTGTATATAAGGAATCAGCTAGTAATGCATCTTTGCAGAGGCCTTGTAGAACTGCTTATGGTGCTAGGTAGGGCTTTGCTCAGTGCATTGTTCTTTTATTTTTTATTTTCTTTTCTTTTTTTTTTTAATTTAAGCATAAGTGTGTGTTTAATTCAAGGAGGAGGATAAAAATTCCCCAACAACTTCTAAGAGATTTAAACTTCTAACGTATCTAAAGGTTTTATGAATAAAAACCATGCAGGCATGAAAATGAACCTGAAAGTCACACATGCTTATTTACTCAATACTTAATATATAGCTATTGTGATTTACTGCAAAAAAGTCATACAGTCTTTAATGTCCCTTTTTATTTTGAGCTGCTTTATAACCACAGGCAGCCCAGACCGGCTTTGTTCCTTATTCATGGAGTGGGATGTATTTGGACACTTACCAGTTTCTACAGCCTTTTTGTCAAAGCAGAGACAGTTGTATTTTTCTTACTGCTTGTGTTCATTTGAATATCCACACATATTTTGAGGCAGATTTTCACTGTGAATTCTGAAACTGATTATTACTCGAAGGAGGCTAGAACTACTTCTCTAGCTTCCCTGCTGGGTGTTCATATATGATACACTCCAGAGGAACAACAGGTACCATGTCAGTTGCTTTTACTTAAAGAAGTGCTGTCTGAGCTAGCCAATAGCTGCTCCATCATTTAAACCGATGATGGACTGTGAAAATAACTTGGACTATGTTATTATCACTTATGTTAGAAGTAGAAATTAGTTGCATATTTCGGTGTCATCACAATATACTTGTGACAAATACACAAGCAAATGGTCTGGAAGTCCAGTAGTAGTGGTTCATCCTGAAGAATGAAAGTCACTGGCTCTGTTTGCACGGTGATGAGGCGGAAGTGAACCTGTCTCACCAAATCAAGAATTTTATGTCCAATGTGACATTTTGCAGCTACAGAAATATGCAAGTTTGCATTATGCGCTAGTACATGAGAACAAAAGTGCAACCTGGAAATTTAACCTCTCACTGGTAACATGCATCCGATCCAATGACAATCCAGGCTGCTCTTCTAGGTGGCCAGAATCAGGTCCTGAACAAAAGTGATACCACATTTTAACTGGGAAAAATAAATAAATTAAAAAATTGGCTTTAGAACCCTGAGGCGCATTAGATGTATCAGTAAATGTTGCATTGCAGAGGAGTCTTTGAGGTGGGTTTCTCATCAAATTAGCCACTTTGCTTCAGGATTTCCTATTGAGCACATGAGCTGCATTTTTTTTTAAGCTGGTTACCTGGACTGCCTCACTTGCCAGCATCAGGCTGGTAGAATTTCATGTGCAGTAACAGACAGATTTTAATCTTTTACCAGATTATATTTTAGACTCCTGGTTTACAGTACATCAGGAAATGAAAGGGACTTGCACTCTGCAAGGTTGTCTCTTAAGTTCCTGTACAGAAATGTAGGTCCTCTGAACCTGCATGCTCCCTTATACTTCCATGTGGGGGCTGGTTATCATCTGGTTTAAGTTTTGCAAGTGATGCTTGTTATTCTGAAAAGTGTTTATTACTGTTGTTACTTAACATGCAGTATTTGAGGACTATGCCATCTGTCTCTTAAAGAAAGCATCTGACTTTTTCCTGTTTCTTCAGCATGCAGCTCACCTTTGCAGACATACTTTTCCCCTCTTTAAAGAGTTTGCAATGAGAAGGTTGACTTGCTTAGATAGATTTATTGCGCCTCTACTTCAAGCTCGGAAATACTTAACTTGAATGTTTCTGGTTGCACTTGCAACTGAAATAACCACCTTCCTCCCTGTGGTCTTCATAAAAGAAATCCTCTGTCACAAAGTACGGTAATTGGCAGAAATGAGACTGTCCAAGTGGCCCTGTTTGTAACCTGCTGGTTTAGTTCAGTGATTCTGAGGGCTCCATCTGCATCTTGCAGAAGTTAACTGATTTTGACCTTAAAACTTAGAGTACAGTGCACAGTCAGGTTTTGTATGCTGAAGTCATACAACACATTCACTGGAGCTTGCAGAGTAAACCTGTGTTTAATGTCAGTTGGTCAAATGAGTTATAACAACAATCTGTGCTATTAAATTCATTGTAACTGAATATATGGAAGTATATATGTATGCATATATATCAGAGAAACAGAGATTGTTTTGATGGTGATGTTAAGAAGGCTAATAAATTAGGCCAATTTTAAACTTAAAGTTGTGTTATGTTCATTCACTAGTGGTATACTTTATGACCATGGTTAGATCCTAGACATCATTTAACATTGTACATGTATGTAACTGTTGACCTTTAATGCTTATATTCTAAATTATCTAAGGGTATAAAATATCACAGAGCTGACACCACAGATGGCTATGGTCCTTGGTGGTCTTAGTAGCCAAAGACAAATTGGAGAGCTCTTTGAAGAGAGAAATCAGGACTGAAGTGGGCTTGTTTTCTGTCTCCTCTATGGAAATAAACACTGATGATTTTATGCTGTTTTCCACCTCCCAGAAGGGTGGTTTCGTCTGCTGCCCATGCTGCTTTTCTTGGATTTTGGTTTTGACAGTCATCTTTGCCTATTGAGCAGGATGCCCTGCCTGTTTACAGTTTGGTTGTCACATTGCTCCAGACACCTTTGTAAAGTCCTACACATTGTGCCTAGCTATGCTATCACAGTGTTAATAAACACTTAGATACTGTTGTTCATGATGCTATTTAAAATGCTTATATTTGGATTGAATGGAAGTTAATATTAATTCTATCCTGATTAATGCACTTACAATTTCTAGATGTTTCAGGGTTCTGCTTTTGCTACAGAGTTACTGCATATTCCAGGCTGGGCTTTTTTAGATATTTAAGAGTAGTGTCAGTCTAAAAACGGCCCTTGTACCTTTGGTGCCGTGATAATCACTGCAGTGATCATCAGCACACTCACGCAGGAAGCTTGCCCAGTCTTTCTTCCACTTGATGAAAACCAGAAATTGCTTCACTGTACTCTGTCAGACCTGATGAGTATATTAGTTCTTTAAAGTAGGAGAGCATCAGCTGAAATGTCTGGCAGCCTTACCAACACAGCAAAAGGGTGATGATAAGGTCATTTGCTGAGGATATGGGAGACCTGAGTTCAGGTCTCAGCTTTTAAATGGCTGAACAAGCCTTTGAGCTTATGCTTCATTTTTCTTTATACCGCTGTAACTGGTGCATGTGTGCTTATTTTTTTGTGTGGTATCTTCTTAATAAGTTTCACTGAAAATGCTCCCATTTTTTATATGAGCTTTGCATGGTGATGGTTGCTGGGGCATTGCTAAAATAGAATCAATTGGAAATACTTATTTAGGTGTATTCCCACTGCTCTTACAAACCTGAGTTATGAGCTCAGGTGACCCTGCTGTGCTACCTACGGTACAAAAAGGTAGACAGGACCTGCTGTGAAGACCTTGTTAACACAAGGAACATAAATACCAAATACATCTTTAAAAGGAAAGAAAAGACTCTAAGAATGGGGTAAAGATCAAAGGGATTTTGCTCTACTGATCTTATCTCCTTTTAAACAAAAGTAGCTTTTCTTAAGAAGAGGAAATTCTGCTTATTTGTCCCTTATATCTATCTTGTTTTCATGTAAATTGGCTGCTAGTACACACAGAGCCAGCTTAAGGTGGCTTTCTAGAAAGATGAACACTGTTTTCAGGCCTTCCAGGATCCATCTCTATGTTTACTTCCCGATGTTTCCAATTTCCATGCTTTTATTGTAATTTTTATGATACTTGGCATTGTTATAAAGTAGAACCTTTGAATATTATTGTTGCATAAGCATCATGGTATTCTTTCCTTAAAATATCTGAGCAACAGAGCAACCTAATAATAACTTTCCCTCTCTTACAGTTGCAGCATTAAGGAAGCTGCAGTCACATTTCCAGTTTCAAAGTCTCAGAACACAGAAAGGCAAGCTGCAAAAAGATAAATGTGCTGCTTAGTTGAAGTATCATATTTCTGCAGGCTAGCCTGGCATTGTGTGAGGCCTGGTACATGTGTTATGTACTGTGGTGTTCCCAGTGCTTACATCATTTGTTTAAGTGATTTACACAGTATAAACTGCCACTAGTGAAGTTCTGTTTGCATCAGGCTTACATAGGTGTTCACGCTTTTTGTTGTAAGTGCAGTTAAAGGCTTCCTTCAAATGCTTTAGAGTGATGTTCATTTTATCAGGCAAGGAAGGTGGCTGGCATAGCCTGATCAGCCAAAAGGGGCAGGTGGGATTAGACACTGAAATTGTAGTGACTCCTGCATCTACAGGCTCAAGAGAGCAGGATAGGACAGCACAACTGAGGTGACACAAGGTGGCAGGGTTTTTTTGGAGACTACTGAAAGAATGGGCCTCACAAAAGCCTAATTTCTCAAGGGCATAAATGAAAGCAGCAGAATTGTTTCTTCCTGAACTTTGATTAATACAGTGGTTATGAAAAGAAACATGAGAGGTGGTAGTATACTCCTGGAGACATGCATTTTTCGTAGAGTTGAAAATTTGCAAGAGATGCCAGTAGAATATGTTACAAGACAGGGGGCTGAAGAATAGCTACCCATAAATATGCAAGCCTACTTAAAACTTTAAAAATGATTTTTAAAAGCAATATTTTACATTTTCTCTGAATATTATACAGTCATACCCTACAGAATCCATTTTATCATCTATTAATTTATTTTAATATATGGCCTTGCTGGGATGTGAATTGCATATATAATTTACTTATGTCTGATTGAGCAGATTCCCAGGTCTGGGATACATTCTAATGCAGTTGTCTAATGTCAGCTTCATTTGACAAAGAGGAAGGGTAGCATATTTACCCCAGCTTAATTTTTCATTACCAGTTTCTCCCACATCTCTTTGATTCCAGCTTTAAAAAATATATATAAAAAAAAGAAAAACAAAAAGAAAAAAGAGGGAAGCCCTCTCTTTTTCTTTTTCCCTCCTCAATGAAGATAAAATAGGAGAACAAATTGAAATCAGTGGAGCTTAGTGATTTCACTGAGTCCATGACTTCTGAGTAAGCTTTCATCCAAAATATTGGGCCACCTGCTCTCCTTTCTGCTTGGCTTGTGTCTATATGCTAACAACTCAGAGCTGGAAGTGGAGACTCAGGCCAGACATGGTTTGCATATCTGTGTGTCTTCTAGAGAGAGATGAAAAGATGATGAGCCTCCTGATGGACTGTCTGCAAGAGTGCAGAGCCTCAGTTCAGCGTGTTGCACATACAGCTACATTAGAAAAAGCAAGTCTGTTAAGAGGCAAATCAGCAGGAGGGGGAGGGGGAAACCAAACAAAAACCTCTTCCCTCTACTTTCTTTCATGATGCTACACGTGTCAGTTAGTCTAAGGCAGAGAAACATTGT
Source organism: Falco rusticolus (assembly GCF_015220075.1). Taxonomy (NCBI): domain Eukaryota; kingdom Metazoa; phylum Chordata; class Aves; order Falconiformes; family Falconidae; genus Falco; species Falco rusticolus. The sequence continues at coordinate 32,473,594 of NC_051197.1, forward strand.
CCCCCAGTAAAAGACAATCTGTGCAGCACAGAAATGGTTTGCCTGGGTTTACCAATCCCGGTATCATATCCAGATAATTAATTCCTAATGAGGTCTGTAAGGGCCCTAAGCACTAACAGGCCTTTGTGACCCTGCCAGTCTTACTAGCAGCCCCTACCCTGCCCATTTGAGCCTGCCTAGGGCTGTTGGTCTTGCTGTAGTGATTCTGTATGATGCTGGTCCTCATCTTCGCTGCTCTGTCTCCTGGATGGACCTCTTGGGTGAGCTGAGACACCCAGTCAACAGGGCTGTGTTGTCTTTCTGCTCATTGTAATTACTGGAGCAATTGTCTAGGATCAGGATTTGCAGTCTCTGTAAAAGAGCTGTACATGGGAATTTTTACTAGGAAATCTGGATGTCCTTCACTCCATTTTTATTTTTCTGCAGGAAATAAAAATCACCCCACCTCTTATACCAGTACTATTTTTTTCAAGGGATTCTCACAAACCCTTTTCCCATACCATTGTTTTAATTTATTTTACCTCCTATTCACCTGAGTTTATCAATTTTAATATACAATAAGCAAACAGACATGCAAAGTAAACAAACATGCAAGACAAACAAGAAGGATTCAGGACAGAGTTATAGCAGCAATTTGAGAATAATTCTCTGTGCGTTTTTCCCTGTGCTTTCTGTGAACAGGCTGCCTTTGCAGCCTAAAAGCACTGGAAGTGTTCTTGCCCCTCCCCATTTGTAAAGAAAAAAACCTTTGTGATCCTGGTCCAAAGACCACAGAAATTTGTAAGCGTCATTCCACAGACTGCAAGACTTTGCTAGAACCTCTATGTGTTTTTAACCTGTACTCTTCACAAACTACAGCTTTGACGGTAGACAGCTTTTGCTCAGACTCCAGAGCAAACTCCTGGGACAACGGCTCCTCTCAGCACTTTTTGCTCTGGTTTAACTAGTGCAGGTCCCCGTAGAGCAGGCAGGAGAGTTAAGACATCTCTTCCCTGTTGACTTGTATGTGATACTATGAAAGGAGGGAACATAAGCTATTGTATTGGGTCCGGCTGAGCCCCACCGCAGCCCCCACGGTGGTGTTCTTTGCTCCTGTAGCTAGAGAGGTGCTGATAACACCCCCGTGTTGGGCTGCTGCTGAGCAGGGCTCCCAGCACCAGGGCTGCCGCTCCAGCATCCCCCCTCCCCTCACCAGCAGCTGGGGCAACGTCTTGGGAGGGGACACAGCCAGGGCAGCTGACCCAAAGTGGCCAGAGGGATATTCCACACTGTATGATGTCTGCTCAGATATAAAGCTAAGAGAGAGGAGGGGGAGGAAGGTGGGGGCATTTGTATTTTATGATGTTTGTCCTCTGGTGCAACTGCTACACATACTGAAGCCCTGCTTCCTGGGAAGTGGCCGAACATCACCTGCTGATGGGATGTAGAGAATAACATCTTTTGTTTTCTTTTGCTTCCATGGGCACAACTTTTCTTATCTTGACTCACAATTTTTTTCCATCTTATTTTCTCCCCCCCTGTTTTGCTGAGGAGGGGAGTGATAGAGAGGCTTGGTGGGCACCAGGTGTCCAGCCAAGGGCAACCCACTGCAGCTATAAACCATAAAACACAGACTTTTAAAAAAAAAATTCTAATGAAAAACAAATTCTGTCCCAATTTACCTTTTTTGGGGGGAGTATTTTTACCTCAGGAGGGGTAGGAGTGGAAAGCCTGAGTACATTGCTGTAACTTCAGATTAAGCACCTTTATCCAGAACAGTTAAAGATATGTACGAGAAAGCCAGAGGCAGAGGTCTCTTTGCTAGCCATCAGTGCAGCATTGAATCCAAGGATGAATGAAGCTCTGTCCTTCCCTAGGCATGCTCACTGTCAAGCTTAACATTGCTCCTCATTCCCTCTATGCTATCTGCCCTTTAAGCTTTGTCATGTTCTCGTTGGCTTCTTGTGTGCTCTCTTCTGAGATGTCAAAACCTTTGAATGTTTGTCTGTGCAGTGCAAAGCCTTGCTGGGTTCATCTGCCTGGAGGTGTTTTTGGCCAAGCCTCCAAGGGTCTTAAGAGTGCCATCTGATCTTTATACCTGTCGTGGGTTGACCCTGGCCACCAGCCAGACACTCACCCTATGTGTCTCTTGCTCTCCTCTCCCATGGGATCGAGAAAAAATAGAAGGAAGGCGAGAAGACTTGTGGGTTGAAATAATGATAGTTTAATAGGGAAAGCAAAAAGTGCGACTGCAAGCAAAGCAAAAGGAGGAATTCATTTGCTACTTCCAATCAGCAGGTAATTGTCGAGCCTCTTCCTGAAAAGCAGGGCCTCAGCACATGTAGTATTTGGGAAGACAAGTGTGTTAACCATGAACATCTCCTTTTATTTTCCTTGCCCTAAGCTTTTATTACTGAGCATGATGTCATATGGCATGGGATAGCCTTTTGGGCAGTTGGGTTCAGCTGTCCTGATGAATGCTGTTCTCAGCCTTCAGATGAACTCGGGTAGATGAGAAGTACAGGTGTACTTTGATCTGTGTCAGGTTTTTGCCTCAGGAGGAAACAGAATTATTCTTAAACACCTTTTTCAGATAGCCTGTCAAAGAAGCTGAGCCTGCCCATGAAGGGAGTGACGAAAAAAAGGAGAATCTGTGAGAAATAGTATGATTGCTTGGTTTTGGAATGTGCTGAAAGTCTTGAAAAGCAATAAATAGGACTGAAAGTGGAAAAAAAACCCCGTCAAAGTAGAAAAAGGATTGAGAATGGGGTGGGTTGCAGGAATGAAAAAAAAAAAAAGAAGTTTGTCTAGTGGTGGTAGAGAAGTAAAAAATCTGAATAACCTTGTTATGACCTTCTGAGTGTCCTCTGCAGTATCTGCTGAAAAGGCCACTTCTAGCACTGATTGCAGCAAGGAAAAAACTCTCAGCTCTCATAGTTTTATATCAAATGAGGACTCAAGAGGTATATTTTTTTTATTACATGTTATTAACAAGCAGGAAGTGTACTGTCAGGATCAGTGTTAGCCCTACAACAGACAGAACACAATACCAGATGCTTATGGAATGATAAATTCCTAAACACCCTTCTGCAATTCCAAGAAATTCTAATCCTGCCCATGTATGTGCACACCCCCCAGGCTGTATGAGTTAGCAGCACACACCCCCTCCCTCACCTGACGGTGTGGATTCCCCTCTTTACACACCCCATGTGGGAGATGTGGGTGCTCCAGCCACATGTGGACGCCTGTCACTCCACACACCCTGCTGACCCACAGGCCTGTGACAAAGCCCTCCAGGAGCCCCAGCCGCACACTAGGGTGGGTCCCTGTGTACAGCTGATCAGTGCAAGAGGTGGTTTTTCAGGCTGGATAGGACTTCAGCAAGGAGTTTTGCAGTATGTGTTTGTGCAGAGGGAGAACTGGGTAACATGAACTGAATTTAACCTTTCTTGCTTGACTGTGAGCCAATCTTAACTTTAGCATTTCCTAACATTAAAGAGCTTGACTTCACAGCTGTAATGTCCTTTTAATGTAGGTGTATGAATGAATAATAGGCGACTGTATTCTTTTTGCTTGTTACTACCATTCCTTTTTCTATTTGAAAGCCTCCTAATTGTACCTTAGAGTAGGACCATATTTCCTGATAGTTTTGGAAAGGCCTTGAAGTGAGTAGCTAGGAACAAATCACTTAATGCATTTGCTGACTCTAAATTAATGAAGCCCAAATCTCCCAATTTTGTGTGAGAAACAGAGATCTCTTTAAAGATTATGGATGAATACTATCTAGAGCTGTGTAGGACACCACACGTAGTCTCTGGAGAAGTTGGGTTTTGTTTTCAGGGAAGTTTGTGGGTATTTTTTCTCTTCTAGGCAGTGCTTTCTCACATGGTTCCTTTAGGAATTCAGCTGTTCTTTTCCCTGTTTTCTTTTGGCATAATTAAAAGTAAACTTCAATTCTTTCTTGCTTGCCTATGAGGACAGCTCTTTTCCCCAGATCTTCCAGGAACAGAGGAAGAGAAATCCCTTTCCAGTTCAGTGCTTTCCTTTTGCACAAAAAGCAGCTCAAACATGCATATACAGTTATACACGTCTTCTCTCATGGAACTTGAGAAATAATCTTAAAATCCCACAAATTTGTCTGCCAAATAATAAAAAAAAACAACCTAAATGTTGTGCTCCTTTGGAATTATTTTGGGGGTGGGATGGAGTAGATACTTTTAAAATGTTTGTGGTTTGATTTTTTTGTATTTTTTCTCTCCAGGACCTATTCCCTCTCCTTTTCTCCTCTTTCTCTCTGACTCCCTCAATTCCCCCCACGTCTATTGAGAGTACAGGAGGAAAATAATCAAGAATTGGGAAATCCCTAACCTAGCACTCAGAGGATTCTTGCCTGCTAGAACGTTTGTATTCCAGAGGAGAATTCCTAAATAATCCAAAATGTAATCTTTTATGCTTTTTCTCTTATACAGCTCTGTGATCATAGACATCTTAAAAATTATTCTTTTAGACTAAGATTACCTTGTATTTTTAGACAGAAGTATGCATCTAAAGTTCACTGCACAAAGAATCCCATTTTAATAACTTAAGCTCATGAAAAAAGTGTCCCAATAATTCAGACAATTAACCCTGATACCTTTACAACTCTGTGGCTTCCCCTCAGGAACACTGAATCTTTTTTTATAACTTTAACTTGGGAACTAGCTTCCTAGTAAAGGATATGTACGTTCCCATTAGAATGGCTATTTCTTACATTAAAAATATAGTAAGCCATTAAACCCTTAAAATGTAATCATTAACATTTAGCACACTGTGCCTGATGCATTAAAAACATTATGTGCAGCTGATCTCTCTGACTCACTTAGGGAAATATCAAATGGCTTCAATGTACCTTTGCTTTATCTTTTAATTTTAGGTGATGTTGCTGTGTTCTTACTAATTTGCTTCAGTGAGTTCTATCTCTATATGTTTATAATTTTAAAATTATAAAATATAATTATATGTAGTCTTTTAGAGAGCTAAATCTGACTAATTTTTTTCATTCTAACTTTCAAGAAGTGTCAGAGTTTGTGAAGTAAATTGACTCATTTAAATATCTTTTCTTAAATTAATACCCACTGTACAATATGACATACAGCCTAATTCATATTCATTCTTTGTAGATGCCACACATTAAATCTTCATATTTAATGATTATATGAACCCAGGAATTCATCTTAGAAGAATCTCCTTCTGTTCCTTGACCATAAGAAAGCGCTAACATACATTTATACATTGAATGTTTTCCTTTGAACTCTCTAACCAGGATGTACTTGACTTCTCCATACTAACATTAAACTTTGACAGTATTTTATACCTCATTGGCATAGTCACTGTAATTTCTCCTTGAAGTTCTCCACTTCAAATTTGAGCTATTTTGTCATTTTTTGAATTGTATTCTAATGGCTCATATCCAGAATTTTTTTCTTTGGTTCATAAACAGTGTCAAGTCTCCTATGTTTTACTCCACATTAATAAAGGGGTAAATTATAGAAATCTTTAGTTTGGAGGAAGGAAAATGCCATGGTTTAACTCTGGCTGGTAATTAAGTACCACGCAGCCGCTCACTCACTCCTCAGTGACGATCAACGTTGCTCCCACACCAAAGCCAAAACACAGCACTGCACTAGCTACTAAGAAGAAATTAACTCTGTCCCAACAGAAACCAGGACAGAAAACATTCTTCCAAATTAGCACAGTATTTTCACATCACAGTAACTGATATGACATTTAGTGTTCCAAGTTACACGTGTAAGAAAGTCTGCATTTTTAAGTGCGTCAGCTATCTTTTCTTTTATAAGGAAATACTGTGGTGAATGTATGTATAACTAAATGAAGTCTCTCTGCCTTCTGTGGCACAGGGAAAGACCTTTACATTTGGGTTCTCTGTTTCTGAAGAGCTATGGGAGCACATCATTTATCATATTTTCTTTACTTGATGTATCCAAATGTAGTCCTGTGAACACTGAGCAGTTTGGGGATGACTTGTCACCCAATCAAACCTTAAAGAAATTGAGCCTACATTTTTTTAAAGCATTTGCAGAAAGTGCTTCCTTTATTGTGCTGCTTTTGCTGCTCTGCAGCCCAGCTGAAACTGGAAAACAGTAGAAATCGTAGCAGAAAATGTCATCTCTATGGAAACTTCCAAACCCTTTTGAGGATGGTGGGATAAAGTTTAGAGAATAATTAGTATTTTATTCTGAACTCATTTCTAAGTGAGGCAGGATAAATTAAACTCTGATTGGGCAGTTGCTCCTAAAGATAAATGTTAAATTCCAAATAGAGGTGGAAACTTCTGAAGCGGACTCAATTGGAGGGTGGATTGGAGTGTCTGGGGCTGAATCCTCATGGGGGAGAGGGAACGGAACAAAGACAAACTTCATTGGGGGTACATACTGTAAAATGCTAGCTGACTGGAGGAAAAAGGAGCAGTTTCACCTCCGCCTGGGTTTTTAAAGTTGGTAGGGGTAGAAGAACTGTTTATTTTCACTGTCAGTGTGAGTGTCTAAAAAACAGGATTTTTTTTTACATCACTCTAGCTATCTAATTTTTAATACATTACCTTCACCTCTTCTTTTTTATCAGCTGTCTCCTATTATATATTGTTCCCTGGTCCTGAGGTCCATCATTCCTGGGAAAGCTTTTAATTTTTTTCCTAGACATGCCTGGACCTATCCTCACAACTGGAAACCATTATGATCAATGACCTACAGATGGTCTTCTTGACATCCCTATTTACTTCTAACTTGCAACCCAATTTTCTTTTATTTGTCTGTGTCCCAAACCTGTTTGGTTCTGCAGTCCTGTCCTCTTTCCTTCCTTTCCCCTAAACTGTGTGGAAGTGTTTTGTTTCAGAACTGGACTAACTCTGCCCCTCTGCTTAAGCCAGGCTGATGCTTGGGCAAAGGGTAACAAGAACAGGAAGAGTATGTGGTAATCTTCTCCCTCAGCTTGTGGTAATAACCTTGTGATTTAGGAACAGACACGGATATATTCCAGTTACGACAGTTAATGGCAATGAAATTATATTATTTGATTATTCTAAACCTTTTAAGAATTTGTAATTATTCATAAATATATTTTGGTCCACAGTGATGCATTCCACAACTTAAGAGCTATGTGTGATATGAAAAAGTACTTCTTCTTTAAAGCTGTAGCACATTCAAAGCGATTGATTTCACTTGCTTTTTATTATCAGAAGCTGCATGATGGCTCTCTGCACTATTTACACACCTTTGCCCTAGCCCCTCCTGTTGTTTCTTTTCTATGCAAACTCGTGTCTTTCTCTGTTAAGTTTTTGTCCTAGAGAGCTGCACAGGTGCAGAGACCATTCTGTATTGAAAACTGAAAGAAGGAGCGCTCTCAGCCATCCCAACTAGATTGTCCAAAACTCCCTGTTCTGCTGCTTAGCAAAGACAGCTTCCCAATCTGTTCTGTGGAAATCATTTTGAGGCACATAGCTGTTTTCCTGCCCAAATGCTTAGACCAGGAGATTGGATTCCGCTCGGTGTGTCAGGTGCCTCAAGATCTGTTTGAGGCACTAAAATCTATTTGCAAATCTAGACCTTTCTGCGTCAGTGAAAATCCACTGAGACAACATGCTTGAGAGGACTAATCATACACATGCTTTGCAATGCATATTCTTAAGATGAAAAATCTGTGAAACTGTAATATGCCACGATGGACACTGTCTATAATTGTTTTTAATAGAAAAGCATATGCTTTGTTTATCTTTTCTGTCTCAGACGCCTGCTTCCTCCAAGAATTAGAAATTAAAATGTAATCTGTGCATAGCTGAATAAGCTCCCTAACCAGTAAGCAGATGCTAGGCACTCAGAGGAGCTGGAGTACATGGAGTGGCAAACCAGTTTTATGATGCTGTAATTCTGCTGCTTTCGGTAGTCATGTAAAAGAGGAATGGTGTGGGCTGAAAGGCTTGGTGTTTTGAGTTCTGTTACAAAGGAAAAGATAAAATCCTCAATTCCTCATGAACTAAGGCAAAAGGAAAGTTCAGTCTTCTGTGGCAAATGCTAAGCACCTACTGGTGCCAATCCTTCATGCCTATGGTTCTCTCATCTTGCCCAATATGTACAATTTCTAATGCCTAACAGGAGCCCATGTATTTATAAAGTGAAGCTACTGTATGTCAGCATATTTTTTGCATATCAGGCAGAGAGTCCTTTTAATCTCACAACTGATAAGCGTTTTAAACTACCTGACTTGCCTATAGCTATTGACTGAGACATTAATCCAATCGGATATGACAAATTGTAGGGAAGCCAAGCCCTATTAAGGCTGCCTTTATTACTCTCTGCTTTAATTATTTTGCTGATTTTGTATAATCGCATTTTTCTAGCTATACTGGGCCCTGATTTGCATCAACCGCTCTGTTTTCTCTGGACCAGTCGGTGTGGCCCATCTCAAAAGGAAATATTCCTAAGGAAGGTTGCCAGTAGAGACCCTTGAACATGGGGACAATGCAAAGAATCAAAGCAAGTGCCACAGAAGTGGCTGAAACCGTTAGAATTGCTGTAAATTATTATTTAAATAAATTACGTGTAGCTAACTAAACTGCATCTCTCTGATTACAAAAGCTTACAAAGTTTCCAGTAAGGCGCGAATCTTTCTGAAAACAAAATTTTGTAGAAGGGGCCTGCAATCCTGAGTTAGGGCAATTGATCTTGAGCTCTCAAGTACTTAGCCACTCTTTGCTCTTGAAAATTCCCTGTGTAGACAAACGAAAGCTGTTTAATTTAGTCCTTTCTGTATCAAAACCATAGGAACTGTTACTCTAGGGCTATCCTATGTGTCATAAAGTAGATGTCACTGTCACTTTCAGGGGCAATAACTCACATCTCATGCTTTTTGTCCTTTACCAAGACACCTTATTTCATATTGGTAGGCAGAAATACGAAGAAGGATGTTCAGCCCAGGAATTGTTCTGTCACTCTTCCATGGCCTTGCTGCACAGCCCTGAAGCCAAGTGGGTCAGCCTACTTTCCTCATCTCCTGTTGTGTGGTTGGAGTTGAGACAGAGCACTGCACCTTTTCCACTTGTGCAGAAAACAGGCAGTTTCTGGTGCTGGCTTCTTTCTCTACCACATGTACCCAAGGAAGCAATCCTTGTTTTAAATATTTCTGTCTCCCAGTGTCACTGGTATGTCACAACACCTCCCAGATGTCAATCTTTGTGAATACTGAGATTCCAGAATTCATACTTTGCAGAGCAGCCCATAATTGCAGCAGCTATTTCCTTACCAAGAAGGGAAACAACTACCCTTGCTGAAGATGCCAGCCTCAGTCTGCAGCACTGGAAGAGTCCAGGTTTCATTCAGCAATCGTATTTGAAAAGTGAAGAATGTACCATAAGCTGTTTTTTCTATATGTAGCAAAAAAAGACTTCCTCACTGCTTTCATTAAGCAGCAACAGTTCAAAAGCAGACACCGTAGACAGGAAGAAAAATGTAAATTGTGAGGCTGTAGGAAAAAAGTATGGGGAAAAGCATGGTTTAGATCAGTGAAGACTAGAACAGTAAGTGAACCTGAATGTTTCACTGTTTCTTGCTCACTGGATAAATATTTAAGTTTAAAGTCAGAGGAAACTTAAGGGTGAAAAAAAAGCAGCAAACTATGAAAGGGTTTTGACAATGTAAAATACATCCACTCCCAAGCTAGCTGATCATAAAGAATGCTGCCTTTTAACATGCCTGGACGAGCTTTAAAAATGACTCAATAGATTGTAGAATTCAGCACATTTTCTTCCCAATTATTTTTGAAGAGATTCTGACAAATGTTTTCTAGGGGAGGAATGGCAGACTGTCTATTTTATTTTAGTTTTATGGGACTTTTATTTTTATCCTGTCATGAGAAGCAAATGGCAGAGCTATGATTAGGATAAGCCATGTAAGAGGGCTCAATCTGCACAATTTATAGTACAGCTTGCTTTAATCTGTCAGTGAACGTGTGTTATATTGCCTTTCAGTAGAGGATAGAGCTCTGGCTATATATGTTAATAAATTCTATCCAGACAGTCTTAAAAGATGCCAACAATTGCTGGAAGTACTTGGAGCAGAAACTGTCTGCAGTTTTGAATCCTTGGAGGACTCTTCAGCACAGTGTGTATTTCTTTAAAAAAAACCCCAGACAAACGAAAGCAAGCTCCCAGCATCCCTGCTATCCAAAAAACTTTGGGCAAACCATTAAAACTGTAGCTACCATTATATTTTTTACTGATTAGGTTTCTAAAATTTACCATCCTGATAACAAGACAGTGCCTATTATTAGTGGTTTCAACAACATTTTGCATTTTGGGGGGGGGGGGGTTGGGTTGGATTTTTTTGTACCGTGAATTTAAATCTAACAGTATGTTGACTTTTCCTAGTTCCTGTCTGTGGACTTGAAGAACTAGTCCCCAGTGGTAGTCTGGGGACTAGAGATTGAAAGCCACCTTTGCAGACTCTCCCTCATGGGCTGCTGCAGCTTTGTAATTCTCTGTGACCAGAGACAGGAGCGGCTGTAGCTCTGAGGTACTGAAGCGGTGGTGCAAAAGTGAGTATTGGGTCTCTCCATTCAAGAAACTCACTGCCGAAATCAAGACTTCATATTTTAAAACTCCTTTTCTACATGCAGAGAATTGCTTTTTTAGAACAAGTTCATGTAGTATTACATTAATTTTAGCTTTCTGGCATGATATGGTACTTAGTGCAGTAGAACCATGGTACAATAAATATTCAGATAGGTCTAATCAGATGCTAAATAGCTCTTCCCAGTGTTGAATATTTATATGCTGCAAAAACCCTGAAGGTGTGATAAAACACAATACCATCCATATCACAATGCAGGTTTGTTTATACATGTGCACTGCATAGGTAAATCTGAAATTCTGCACTGATATAGGGTATTTCCCCTGTTTATTTATGCCTTTATTGGATTACCACTGCCATCTGGTTTCAACTCTTGCACTTTATGATGGATTGATTTTCTTCACTAAAGTGAATCTGATAGGAAAATTACATCTAGTATTAGATAATTGAAAGCTGAACAGCACAATTCTTGAAATGTCTTGGAAAATAATTGAAAGTTCTTATAAAAATATTCCACATTGTTCTTCTAGACTGTTTTTTTGCTTTGGCAGTTACAAGAAAAAGAAGTGTGAACCCTGAATGTTAGCGTAGTCTCAAAGGAGAAGAAACAGCCTCCTCCATTTAAGATTAAGAAAATTGAACTATAAGATCACATTTACTAGAAAATCAAAGCTGCAAACTTGGAATACCAAATGCTGAAATCAGTTATGTCAGATCATCCTGAGGGTCCAAAGAAAACAGAAAAAAATAACCCCCAAAAAGACTGAGAAACACCATCATTCCTAAAAGCACAGGATCACCTTTCTGGACCTGTGTAAAATTTCCATTGATTAAATGTTCTTCACGTCCTAGATGGATTCTTTAGAATATTTGCATGATCTGTGGAATTATGGCCTTTCAGTGTTACTGTCAAGGTGACTGATATATAATCTGAGTGTCGTTGTCTTCTGCATTCGCAATCTATGTCTTGGTTTTAAGCAACTTCTTTTATTCCTTACTTTCAGGCTTTTTTAAATATAGAAAAGTAGTAATAACTATTTGCTGTTGCTTTTATGGCTTACTAATAGCAGTATCAAATATGTCCAAATGTCTCCCTTGTGGCAGGAGGCAGAGAGAGTTATGCTTTTTACCCTTCTGGGCTTCTGCAGGGTAGGATTGGAACTACCTATACACAGAAGATATATTTCACTCATTTAAAGGTGTGTTAGCTATATTCCACCATTTGGTTGTGCAACAGGACACTAGGCAAAGACTAGAGAATGTTGATTTGTTTCTGGTCGTTGGTTTTCCCAAAAATGACCAGTCCTGAGGGTCTAGAGTTCAGGCTGGCTTTTTAACCTTAAAAACACTGTTTTGCAGACACTTCTTAAACACAGATGTGATTGAAAACCTCTTTTTTCTTTAATCAGTGTTGCAAACTGAGCAAAACAAACACAAGTTCCCATTTAGAGCCATGCAACCCCCTCCTGTTTTTTTTTTTTTTTTTTTTGTCCCCCTCTAGAATTATAGAGGTAGTGTCAGTATAGGTAGAAATCCCAGTTGAGCTTTTGAGTTTGTAAATAAAAATTACTAGATCTTTTATTTGTTCCCTTTCCCAAGAAGGAGCAATATAAAATAAAACATGAAAACCTATGAAAGGAAATTGCTAATGCTGCTGTTTGTGTGAAAAGGTCTTCAATAGCATTAGCTCACCACTTCTTTAAAAGTCACTGGAGTAATCCTATAAAATACCTGATTACTAATATTTTTTTTACCAAGCCATCAATCAAGATGTACGTCAGCAAAATTAGAAGGGAGATAACACTTGTAATTAAGTTAGTGCATGTGCTATAGCCATAGTCATTTATGAGTACATAATAGGCCATACTGTGAGAAGGGGATAATCTCTTTTATTAGAACATTTTTTTTTTCCCTATAGAAAAAGCACACAAAATTGTGGATAGAGCCAATAGATTCAAAAACAGCTGTGTCCTTTCTTAAGTTAAGCTCTAGGTCAGCTAGCTTCTGGAGTACTCGGTATAAAATGGTTAATTTAAAATCTATCAAGCTGGGGAAAAAAACCCTACAAATATATTGCTTTTGGTTTGCTATTGTCCTAATGGAAAGTACTCTCTGAAACCCACATCATCCAAACTATCTGTTCCACAAAACTGCAAACTTACCTCACAACTAAAATTCTACGATTTCATCCCAATTTATTGCTGAGATATTGCCTTTTCAGTGTTTGACCTATAAAGCTAGATGTCAAGCACTCAATTATTTTTTTCACATCAGAAAGTTCTCCCAAGAACTGATTGAATTCTTCTGGAATGAATTTTTGCTGAGACACACCAAACTCTCTTATAAGACATTCCAGGTTGTACAGCACTAACACTATTACATGCTCCCTGTTTCAGCAATGCATCTGGCTGTAAAACAGGTTATCCTCCAAAACTTTGACCTTACAAAGAGACAGTCCAGTATTAAAAGTAATCTCACTATTTTATTTTAATGTTTCCAGGAAGCTTTCAGACTGTTTTAATATAAAATTGTCTAACAATTTAATAGAGAATAACTTCATGCAGAATTCTTTTTATGGCAGGCTGTGGAAGTACTAAGAGCATGCTTACTAGCTGTAGTAAGAACTTGTGATTCACTGTAAAAACTTACAGCTTTTACAGTAATTTCTGCAAAATCTAGCTGGTATCATCAGTACTGTATCATGTCGGAGTTTGCAAAGAGTAACGAAAATTTTAGGAAATAGGAGATGCAGACCAAAACCCCCTGAATCTCATTTACTGTCAGTATCCATACCACTTCTATAACTTGATGTATCCTTCTGCTAATGAGCAAGTAGAAAGTTTACAGGCATCAGTGATTAAAATGTGGAGCCTGAGTCTCATTTGCCTGAAGCCCAAGGTACATTTTTGCCCTTAACAGTTCTTAAGGCACTCTCTCTCAGCTGATCATGTAAAACATAAATGAGAGAAAAGACCAAGAAAGAAAGAAAAATGCACCTTCAAATAAGACAACCGTTATTTCAGTAGAGGGACAAGTTTAAAATTGCTAAAGGAAGCAATTTACTTAATTCCCAGAGGCAATTGGAGGCAGTTCCTTTGGAGTACTGCCTTATCTCTCCTCCCCTCTGCTGCTGACTTTTCACATTTCCCAAAGGAAAATTTATAATATCTTCAAATTATAACTCTATACCTTGTGGCGCTTTCAGCCAGACAGTAAAAAGCAATTAAAATATAATATACAGAAGGAATGTAAACCCTCTTGATTCAGATCTTAACTAAATCTCCAATTAGAAGCTACAAAAACACTTCCCCTGAAGGTAAGTTATCCAATAATTGCTTTATTGCAGTTGTCAATGACTTCTCCCCTTTAAGTCTTTACAGTGTGGGGTTTTTGGATTTCGGAAACTTGTCAGAGAGAAAAAAATCTGAGGGTTTTTTTTTTTTTTCATTGGACAACCAACAAAAATTCCTATTACATGCTAATTCTATTTAGCTCCATGCAAAAAGTCATGAAGCTTCCCCTGGGTCAATGCAGATAATGAATTTTGTTGAGGCAACAGATAGAGGAGAGCATAAAGTTCAAGAAAACTGTCTTCTTTGTGAAGAGGACTCCAGATTGTACCAGAAGAGCTTTCAATCCAAAATTTCTTCTAGTGCACTGACCAGAGCTGACTTTTTGCCAGTGATGCCCCTTTGCACTGTATCATTTGAATCACTGTCTAATATAGATCAGGCAACCTTAGCAGATTCATTGTCACTTTGTCACCGTGTTCACTCAGTCTTTCAACTGAGCCCAATTTAACGGTAGCCAAATGATGACGATAGAAGTTAAGCAGTTCACTGGGTATATCAAAATGTTCTTTCATGTTACATGAAAAACTCATCAGATATGGTATTCATTGTACCATAAATTTCATCATTTGTGAGCCAAATTCATCATATCTGGGCCGACAACTCATGGGGCATTCCTCTGCTTATTGTCACTGTAATCCCGTCAATAATATTTCTTTTCTTGGAGTTAGTGTAAGAAGTAACTGGCTTACCCTCAAGTTTTCCTTCCTTTCTTGTGCTCTTCAAGATAAAAACCTTCACTAATGATTTCATTTAATGGAGAGTTCTTTTCTTCATTTTTTCTTTTTTTTTTTTTTTTTCCTAAATCAACTAGACACTATTAAGGTGATTTTAAAAAAAATATCTGAATTCTTATTTTAAGTCTGTGTTTTTCACATGTTACAGAAGTCTGTAACTTTTTTCAGTGCAGATTGAGTGTTGCACCTCAAACAAACTACTTGGCAGTATTTCCTTTTTACAACAAGAACAAGGTCCTTCTCAGGTCAGGTTATGTTTTTGCAGCCAAGTATCATCTTCTAATTTCATCGTCTTGTGTTGGACTTAGTGAAATTTTAAGTAATGTTAATAGTAAGCTGGCAATAGATGTTTTTGCATATTTAAAGTATTGTGTAGAAGTGTAAGACAAAGCATTGGAGACCTTGCTGGGGTCTTTGTCACCTCGATACCCCACTTCTTGTGACACACATGCCACCCCCATGCCACATTCACTAAAGATTTGTCAGATGATGTTTGTTTTGCTTGATTGTTATTTTGACTTAACTCTTAGGCACATTCCACCATGTATTTGCTGCAGTATTCTTTTAAAGTGTAGCTTACACTATTTCTATAGGCTTGATGTTTTTCTTGTGGAGCTTATCCTCTTTTTAGTCTTTCTGCAGCAGTGGTCAAGGAACCTACTCATGCTGGAGAGTCTTCCCTCAAAAACTGTGATTGTTCTCACATCTGAAATTAGGACAGTTTAATCAAACCGGCTAGGATAGGCCTTAATATGAATTTATTCTTGATTCAGTGCACTGGATTCCACTATACATTGAGCATTTTAAATCTGTTTACAGGAACCAGAAGAGAAGATTCTAAGTAACATGCTTGACTGCGGTCTGCCACTGATCATAGGTCAAAGGGATGTTTCTGCACAGGTAAATCTATGCAGACTTGAAAGAATTTATGGTTTTGGTGATGTTGCAATACTCTAGGGAAACAGGTTCTAAGACATCATGAGCAGTAATATTTGCTTTACAGAAAGAAAACACAGCATGTGAACGGAATTTTAGCAGCACTCCAGTAATGTATTACCAATTGCCTGGGAAGATTACAGGTGTAATGTAGTATATATGATCTAAGATGCGTTAGGAACCATTAATTACAGGCATTGATGCAGTAAATTAGTTTATACACTTTGCTAGCTTTGTACAAAGAGTAATTGTTCCCTATGTATGTTGCAAAGGTACAAGTTTGAAATGTACTTGATATTTCTTGGCAATATGAGTAATCTATTTGGGGAAAAACACTTCAATGTATGCACTACTTATTTTCTAATGTTAGGAATATATAATTTTCTTCTATTGCTCCTAGTTTTGTTTTTATTTTTTGTTTAGGGATTTTAAGATCACTTAAGACACTAACAGCACACAGGTGCGAATATAGTAATTGGATGTACCCCTTCGTGTGACCTTATTCCCACACATATGATGGGAAGAGCCTAAAGGCCCTCTCTGTCATTGGTACTATCACTCATGTCATCCTAAGCCTTTGGAAATTTTAAAAAACTCTTCTTTCTGCAATTCATCCTTATTTCGTATAAACACTTAAGCACACCTCAATTGCTTTCCTCAGCTTTGCTCACTTTAGTTGAAAATTATATGATTAATTTATTTTCCTGTACACTTTTGTTCCATTCAGACAAAAAGCAGAGTGCTGTAATTCTTGAATTTAAACCAAAATCTTTATCTTGTAATGTGTTAGATAATAATTATGAAACCAGTAAAGAACAAAAATGGACTGTATTTCAGTAGATATTTAGGGAAATTCTGTCCAAATGTTTATTTTCTGTACTTTTTTCCTTATTTGGGGTGAGAAGGAGGAGGGATCATAATGAAATGTACCTATGAAATGGCTATGCGATTGCTGTGATAAAATGCCAATTATTAAATCAGATATTAGAATTTTGTCTCTGAGGATGCATGGTTTGCTAATGAGAGAAACTTAAAACTCATTATGGCATTTAGATTATTTAGCCAACACTTTCCTGTCATTATTTCACTGTAAGTCCTACCCTAGCTATGTACCATCCTGAATTACTTCTCTTAGTTCTTTATTTTTATTAACTACTGGCATTCCTTCTTATCTTTATATGCCAACATATGTTTAAATTACTCATGTTTTACTTAATCCTTACAATTAGTTCCATTAAAATATCCTCAACACAGGTATGAGAGCAGGGTATCAATATCTGAAATATAATTCCTTTTAAGAAATAATAAGTGAGCAGAAAAATCGCAGGCATACTCATTTTATTAGAGGCCTGGTGAGGACCTGGATATTCGCTAGGTGAAGGCTGTAGAAGCCATGAGATTCTTTCATGACATAAAACATCCCTTTGGGACTGGAAGTTTCTGTAAATCTATAAATTAATCCAGTGGTTCTTTCTCTCCCCCTCATCATACATCTCATTAGATACCCTGCAGTCTAACTTGTGAATATTCCTGCTTAATCTTTGCACTTTTTCTTTTAACATTGGCTATGACAGACAAATTATCATGCATTAATCCCAGTGTAATGTGCTATCATTGTAATGTAGTCCACCATATATTTTAAAATTCCTTCAATGGATGCGTGAACTCATTATCCATCTTGCTTTTCAGTAAGAGCATATGTGGCTTGGGTATTGGTCTATTAATCATGAGAACCCAAAAGCCTGTCTTGATTTAAGAACCTTGAACTCTCCATTAAACTAATTTCTATCTGTCAGTCATAACATTAATGATATGATTAACACATGCAAACTACATTAAAGTAACATTAAAGGTTCTGATTTAAACTTGGGAATGAGAGAAAATGTATACAGAAGATTTTTTCTTGGCTCTTCTCTCATAGAATTTTTTCTGAGTATTGCTATTATTATACTACTGGCCATCAGAGAAGAAAAGAAAGGCACTTCAAGTCTAAAACTGATGAATGGCAGTCTTGTAATAGGTGGTTTATTATGAAGGTGTCTATGTGAGTTACACTTAAGACTGTTTTAATATGACTTAAATGCCAAATCTAAATTCTCATTTAAAGTAAAATAATGATAATAATACTGTGAAAAAAAATATCTGTGCAAATGCCTACAGATTTACACTTATACACTCATATTCACTTATGCACAGCATAATATTCCAGAATGTTTAACAACATAAATGGGTATGCTAATGTTACAGCTAATGTTACATGCTAATGTATGAAAGCATGGAGGGAGGGAAATACATCACCTACTGTTACATACAATGTGGTGGTAATTCACAGAGTCCGCTTTTGACTTGGCTTTGATTTTCTTGACTTTTATACATTCTTGTGTCCTGAATCCAAATTTTGCAATAATATAGGCAATTCATATATTCATGCTCAGTCAGTAAGTTCTCTAGGAAAATGGAGGAAAAAGTAAAAATTGAGGAAGTATTTAGAAAGAGAGGCATGAACAGATTTTAAGCCATTGAAGCTGTGTAAATATTAAAGAAACATCTGTTGGAATTAGGTTTCTAAATATCTTTAAGAATCTAATGGATTTCTCAAAGGGGAAGGAGTAATCCATAGTGAATCCAAATACAGAGCATAAGTACATCACAGGTAGAACTGAGGTCCTTTGAAGTCAAAGTTAAAATTACACTGTCTTGGAGCCAGGGTTGCAAACCTAATTTTTACTTCAAGGCCAATTCTAAGAGAGGATTTTGTTCTGCTGTTTAAATTGAAGAACATTTTGCCACAGAATTAAAAAAACAAAAGTGCTATATAGCCCAGTAACTTGCAGTAAACCAGTGCTGCTATTATTTTATCTGTAACTGCAATTTATATAACATGTTTTTGTAATGCATTTGGCACAATGCAGTATGCACATGTACATAAACAGATTTTGAGAGACAGCCTCCTGGATAAGTAACCTTTGAGGCATAACAACTGAATTTTATTGGCTAAAATACTATTAGCCCATGCTCAGTTTATTGAAGATTATAAATACAGGGAAATGCTTTTCAGAGTAATTCGTACTTCTCTGTTATGGTAGAAATTCTTGATGAAAAATGTGTCTGGTGCCAGAAAAGGAAAGAAAATCCGTTGTTTGAATAGCCAAGTGATTTCTAGTGGTTATTTTAATTTTTATCCCCATGGGTGCATGTAGCTGTAGATTCCTTTCATTCTTAGGGAAGCCAATATGTTGGCAACTACTGTGCCAGAGTTTTTTTTGGAGTAGACCTGAACCTGCTACTTAATTAGAAGATGTACTGTTGACCTACGCTAGTTTTCATTACACGGAGTTAAAAGTGCTGATATTTCAAAACCTTTTATTGTATTGCAATTTAAGCTGCACAACTTGCTATGTTTTCTTCTAAGTGGTTATACTCCTTTTTCTCCAGGCTAAAAGAGAAGTTACTGTTATCTCTGTTGCTCATACTATTAGTCCATGTTCAGACAAGCACTTCTGTTTAGTGTTAAAATATTCCAGGGAATAATTGCATGCACCTATATGTAGGCTGCAATAGAGTGGACTTAAAAGACTGCAATGGGTATGCTTAAGGGCTTTATAGGCTTACTGGTGAGCACACCCTCATATGTACTTCGGCACTTAGACTTTCAGACTCTCTCAGTATTTTGTCTTCTACCTCCCAGATGACTGCTTAAGCTATTTTTAATATGCAGACATTCTCCATCATTCTCCTTCTTCCCTCTGTGGATGGCAATGATTGGGGCTGTGGCATTTGTAACAAGTACTGGCATATTAATTCTTACAAGACGTCAAAGCAGTTCAGTTTAATATGAAAGAAATGGTTAGGGCATTTCAGAGGTGCTGTACTTTTTGTTTCAGCAGAGATCCTCCTCTGAGTTTTATGCAAGGCCATGGGGCTCCTGAACCTGAATTGCTCATTTCATTAAATAAATAAGCCACTCAAATGGTTTTCCTCAGCTCATGCAGACTACATCCATAGCTTCCTGTGCATTGAGTTGTAAGACAGATATCTAACTGAGCACACAAAAATCTTTTTATCCAAAAAGCAGTAATGACTTCAAATAGCTGAAACTTTAATTACCTTAGTATTCTGAAATCTTTGTGTTCATTGTCCTCCACTTTGGGGAATTCAGTATCTTGTGTGGAATATTTGAAGAGGAGGCCAGTTAAGCCGGATTCCATCTTTCTTTGAGACTACACTCACCCTGGTACCGTGCAGTGAGCAAGCCTTGCCTCAGGGATGGGCAAGGTTCCAGAGCGGCCAGAGGACCCCCAGCCCTGCTTTGGGTGTTTGTTGGTTGTCTCAAAGGCACCTATGTGTATACCTGTGTTTGTAGCTCTACAGACAGTATATTTTCTTTTAAGTCACTTCTAAGGGTCAGGCTGTGAATGGAACTTGAAAGGGAAAGTGACACTGCTGTCCCGTGTCTGGTGTACAGAAGCTGTCTCTAAAGTGTGGAGATTCAGGTCGTTTCACCAAACAGAGGTGGAGGTTTCAGTTCAGATTGAATGCTGGCGTGCCTTCCGTTGCTTTAGTATTTAGTATTTTATTGTTATGCAAAGCCAGTGCTCACAGAAATGAAATTCCTTTAATCATAATATATAAAACTAAACGTTTACAACATAACGCTAAAGTAATAAAGTTTTTAACTGAAACAGAAAGCTTGCTTATATTTTACTTTAGAGGTAACTGTGTGTGTTGCAGGGTGGGGGTAGTGCAATCAATTATTTTGAGTTTCTTGTAATACTTACCTTATGACTATTATTTTATTAGATTTGGAAAAAACACAATAGATTTAACTGGTGTTTTACCTGCTTTTAAATCTAGTATTTGCTTAAACTTTGGCTGAACTGCAATTTATTAAGGCCTCTACTCTGCAGTTATGGGGGAAATGTATTATATAACCTGTAGTTGGAGAATGGAGCATATTAATGGAGCTCTAAACATACAGAAATACGGTTAAACTGTCGCTGAATTCAGGTTACATAAGTATCTGCCATGCTGATTAAGTATCCAAGAGAAAGAATTATTTTTTTTTCCTAAAATGGATTGCAAATCTTGCACTCTATGCAGAAGTCCTTATGAATAGCTTTTCCTCCCAGCATATCTAAAGATCAACAGACCTGGGTTTTTCAGAAACAGTGGGGTAAATTCATATTTTAAAGCTTTTCTTTCCTTTCTCCAATGCTGTAACTTGGAAGCAAATGGGGTCTTCAACACTGAAGATGCTGACAGAGGAAGATGTTGGAGGAGAGGAGGCACTGGTCCCCAGAAGCAGTGCTCCAGGGATGCAAATGATTTCATGATGGTAAACCCTCTTGAGTCTTTTTGGGATATCAGAAATGCAAGCAGCAGCTATTGCCCAAAGGCGTTGGTCTTTTTGGCTCCAGTTTGGATGAGAAAAGTAACGTGATCAGCAATTTGTCATCCAAGTGTTTTATTTAAATGTAATAGTGTCTTCTCTGTGTCTAACTTGGCTATCTTTGGCTGGCCCCATCAGTGAAGAGGGGGAAGAGGTGCTGCAGGCATGGGAGCAGGGGTTCCCCTCGGAAGGACCATGGTGGGCAGGTGTTCCGCTGCTGCCTGTGGGAAGGCCCCACGGAGGAGCAGGCTTTTTCTGAAGGAACCGTCACCTATGGAGAGGGCCCATGTCAGAGCAGGGGAAAAGCGTGAGGGGCAGAGGTGGTGACCAGGAGCTGTTATGGACTGACCGCAACTGCCGCTCCCCATCCTCTGCGCCGCTCGGGGGTGAGGGAGGAGGTGAAGCGGCTGATTGTGAAGGAGTGAAGTTGAGCCTGGGAAGAAGGGGTGGGGAAGGTGTTGTTTTAATTTGTCTTTCTTTCTTAGGATCTAACTCTGTTTTTATTTGGAAATAGATTAATTTTCCCTGAGTCTGTTTTGCCCATGACAGTAATTGTTAAGCGATCTCCCTGTGTTTCTCTCGACCCACAAGCTTTTCCGTTTTGTTTGCTGCCTCTGTCCTGCTGAGGAGAGAGAATGAGAAAGCAGCTGGGTGGGGGTCTGGCAGCCAGCTGAGTCAGCCCACCAGGGCATGCTGTCCTGACCTCTCTCCTGTCTTTACTGATCTCCACCCAGACCAAAGGAGGAAATAATGACGTCTGTCAGGCAGCTCAGCAAAGAAAGTCCAGGGATTGTCTTGTTTGTGACTTCGTGAGGGAAGAAGGGAGAAAAAGGGAATGGAAGTGTCATGTGTCTTCATGACATTTGTCTTCATGCATTTATCACTCTCCTAGGAAAAACAAGATGCAAATTTAGTCCACAGTCTCATGTACTGCAGTAATATCTTTTATTCTGTATGTGCCCTATTTATAGCCTGAACCTGTATGAGTTAAGTCTTTCATATCTGCAGTTTGCTTGAGTTTCTCAGACAATTGAAGCAATCCTCCTACTCAGAGTTAATTCCATAACGACAGAAAGCAAAGCTGCTCGGAAAAAGTACCAATCAAGTAACTTACTTCACTAAAGCAGTAATTAGAGACATTTTTGTGAATTTTCATTTTTGTGAGTTATAAATTTTGTTAATTATTATCCTAAAAGCTAATAAGAAATGTTAGCTGGTGGGGTAACTTCAGACGTAACATACCAGCATATGAGTTTTGCCATCTATTCAGTACCCAGAACCAGTTTCTATTTTCAACAGATTTTAGTTCCTACTGAATCCCTAGAAAACAGCTGGTCACCCAGCAGCTGTCAATGCAATATTTACAGCCAGATTTTTAGAAGAGCTCAGTATTCGGTGCAGTCAGTTATCTTATTAACATAGTCACTTTGCAGCCTAAATGGGAGCTGTGGTAACGCTTAACAATAATTTTATTTGCCAGTAGCAACAGGATAGTTGCAAGGATATTTGTTCTATAGGGAGCTTACATTTAAAACAGAGAACATTGCAGTGATATAATTTGCCTTGTAAGGGGAATAACTGCCAGTTACTGCATCTCATTCTTCAGATTGTTAGGAAACTTTACATTGATCTATCCTAAAAATCAATGATTTTGAAATAAAGCTGTGGGACCTTATATTTTGGCGAGAAATCAAATCTGTCAACTGCTGTGTGAGCAGGTTGGGCCTATAGTTCCTTTATAGAAGCTCTATATTTGCTAAGGACGTTTTAGTATTAAGCCATGTGTTAATCTCTCATGTTTTCCTCTAAAAGCTTCTTGGACATAGACTCATAGTCCCAAAAGTACTTGGCATACGCTGGGAACATTGCTCAGATAGTTCTCCTGCAGTATAAAACTTCCCGTTCTTTTTTCTGCAAGGTGTATGGAATTTACCACAGGAATTGTTCATAAAGTAATGAGGAATTTGCTCCCCTGTTAAGCAACGTGCAGTTTCTAACATAAACATAATGGGTGTCTCTTCGAAACAGACAGAGTTGTTACAGTCTCTCCTTGGCCTCAGAGCTGTACCAGCAACAGGATCTTCCTTGTGAGCCAGGGAAGCTGCTTGTAATAGCTGTAATTTCCTTCTGAATGACCCTCCCTGCTTGGTGTCTTGTTTGTCATTTTCTGGGAGGAAGAACAGAAAATTCTTCCCTAGTTAGGTGGCCTCCATTTATTTTGTTGTTCCTCTCTAAAGAACATCATAACTGTTACCAGTTATGTTGTAACTTACAGTTATGTTATGTAAGAACAGTTCTATGTTGTAAGATTGCAATACGTGTTACAAGAATTTATTGTGGGTTAAAATTACCCTTATTACTGTCCATGTGAACACTCCAGATGTCCAGCTGCATTGCATTGAAAGAATGCAAAAAATTTTAGGAAAATATTTGGAAGCAAAGAATATATTTTGACATGGTCCTTCTATGACTACTACTAAAGTCATCCTGGAGTACAAAATGTGCTGTGTGAAAGGCAAGCATGGCCCTGAACAAACCCTTGGATCCTAGTGCCACCAGCTGTGGAGATCTGTTCAAGGCTCAAGCTTCTCACCTTATTCACCAAGATAACCCTAACTGTTACCTGTAAATCAAACACTTCTGAACTGTGGAGTCAACTTGGCACCACATTCCATAATGAAAAGAAAATCTTAGGAGACATAGGTGGAATAGGGGAGATAATGATGTTAAAAAAAAGTTACTGGAACTTCAATTTATGAGCATTGCACTGAATAAAAATGCAGTATGGGGGAGGCTAGCTTTATTCTCATTCAACGAATTCAGTTAAAAATATATATAAAGTATCCTTTATATTAAAAATAATGAAAACATTCCAGCTTGAAAGCATGGAGAAAATGCAGAATTGTTACCATGGATCCTCTGAGTCTAAAATGTTCTCTTTTTTCCTTTTATTCCTCTAGTCTTGATGAACAAAAAAATTCTACTGCTATCTTGGTAAGTTGTTCTGAAATTGTAGGCTGCAGCTTTGCTCTCCTGCCAATCATCAAGGATCAGTAAAAGTAATACAGCAACATCGGAGAGGCAAAGTATATTGTGCTGCTCGTCTTCAATAAGATTTTTTTTTTTCTATACACACATGACTGCAAATTCTGGAAAGTTCTGTCATGAAAGTAAGTCAGATAAACATTGCAGACCTAAATTCTACCTCCTCTATTAGTACTGATAAGATCATATTAATAAAATGAGGTTCCATTGCATTTTTCATGTTTTAGTCATGATTTATGAGGAAATTATAGTCATCTGTCATTCTGAATGTTTTTAGAGGGCTCAATAATTATGTGTGTCGATTACTGTACTGCTGCTTTTTGGACATGTATATCATGTACATAATTTCTGATACTCTACATATGACAGCAGAATTGTGTCCTTTTCAGGACTAACTATGTAACTAGCATTAACTACAAGCATTAAACACATCAAAAAAACATACATGTGCTGATAAATTTTACTTGAATTCTTACAGTTAAGTTGTGATATTATTGTTCTGCATATTATAACCACAGAAAAAAACCCCTTTCAGTTAATTTTTTCCCAGGATGTTACCTAAAAAAATGCAAAATTTGAATGAAAACCTGTATGTGTTATATTATGTTCTGTCTATAATAATTTATTTTTTTTTTTATCTTAAGAAATAAGGTGATTTCGCCCCCCCCTTAATTTACTCAAGATTTTCAAAGGAAGTGATTGCAGTTAGGTGATGAAATCTCCTAGGCTCCTTTAAAAGTCCTCAATTTTTTTTTTCAAGGGTAGAAAATATGAACTCTCCTACTATCTTTTTGGATACTCAGCTTTAATAGGAAGATGCCAAATCTGACAGGAGTTGGAAGTGCTCAGGCTCTCAATGGAGAACTTCATCTCATTCCGAGTAGAGTCTTAAGTCCCATGCAAAGGCCACTGCAGTTAATTGAATGATCTGATCCCCACTGTTTTCAGTGGGAATTGAATAAGGCCCTAGGACATCTAAAAAGGTGTGTTGGCATTTAGCCGTGACACTCATTAATTATGATAGGAACTGAACTGTTATAACCCTGTCTAACATGGAGCACTTGTCCTTTTTCATATTAAGATTGACTTTGTAATGAAGGGATTTACCTACATTTTCACTGTATAAGCCTCAATTCTGATTGGCATCCCAATATTGAAAAAGAAATACTAGAGCATTTGCAAACATCCCCTTTGGTTTAATGAAATATTTAAGGAAAAATCCCAAGTCTGAATCTGCTCATCAGGCTGTTTTGCTTGCTTGTTTGTTTATCCTGATTAAATAAAAAGGTTTCCTTGGAGATGTGTCCCTTATTTACCACTGGGGTGTAGGCGTGTGTTATCGTAAGGCTTTCAGCTTGGCATGTCTGATGTCAGCTGCTGCTGTAGGACTGTGGACACTTCCAGGGCAGTACTGATGGTAGCTCGGTGCTTGTGCTGATTGCATTGTTGATTGGAAACTTACACTAGTGAGAAGTATTTTTCTCTGTCTTTTGCATTCCTGTCTTTAATTTTTTCTTCCATGTCCAACATGCATACATATGTCCTCCAACATATCTATGTGAAACTAGGCTGATGAAATAAAAAACAGTCAGTATTTATGTAGTTATAATTTTTGTCATTCTTTTTTGTTTGATTTTTTCACCATAAAAGTACTTATATAATGATTTCAACTTAAATGACTTCTTGCTTTCGCCCAGCATGATTCTAAAGCAAATGAACTAATCTTTTGCTTCGTCTGCTAAAATTAGACCCATACTATAACACAACTCATTTCCTAAGAAGCTTTATAGAAGTTACAGCATACCTAAAAATTAACACCATTGCAAATACCAATTTCATTGTCATGTATTAGTTTTCTGTGCGGCTCACAGGGTTATCAACGTGGAAAACAATTCCAGTTTCTTTTGGAGTTGCTTCCTGGGTGATCAAATGCACAAAAACAACAAAAAAAAAATCCCAAAACAAAAACTCAAACCCGTCCCTCTCCCCACCCTTCTTGAAACCTGCTCATGGGAGGAAAAAAAAGCAAACCAAGGCTTACGTAGCTTTTAGCTTTTCTGTAAAACATACCTACTGTGTAAATATCCCAGCTACATATTTTGAGTCCTGAAATTATTATAAGTGATGATGCACATACTAATTGATCATAACGAAAACTGCATTTTCAAAAAAATTGTGTGGAAGAAGCTGGGGAGTTGATTGCACTGAATCCAGTTCAGTAACATTTCTCTAAATTTAAAATCACCACATACCTGTTCTATATCCTGTATCTGTAGATTGTTGTTACACCATGATGTAATCTGAGCCTAACCACTAGTTATTGATTTTGTCTGAAAGTACTTTTGTGTCCTTGTAGAAAATACTTGGGTTTTATTAAAAAAAGCCAGCACCCAACAACAGTAAAAAAGAAACCGAGACCCACCCAACATAAAAACCAAAATCCCAGAAGCTGATAGAAAGTTTTTTTGGTGTTTGATTAAAAAGTGTTATTTTGATGGTAAAGAGTTTTTCCATCAACAAATCTGAACATTTCTGTGTAAGGATGGCATTTTGCATTTATCCGTAGTTGTAAACTTTATTTTCTGTTAGAAGCAGCAGCTGGTTTGGTGTCTAGTCACCTTAGCTTAACACAGATGAGCTTAAAGGATAAGCTTTTAAATCACAGTCAAATTTAACACTGGTTTTGGAAGTGTCAGCTTTAATTAATAAGTAAAAAATGATACCATGCTTTTTTTCTAAAAAGCTGAAGTAAAAACACAATCACTTTTCTGGATGCTCACTGATTTTTTTCCCTTCACCTTCAGACTTGTTCTATTTCCAAGACTTCATAGACCGAAACATTTATCCTGAATAGGGAAATAATGGACTGGTAAGGATGATCAAGAATAAAATATTGATTGAAAATGTCTAGTTTCTTGAAAAATATAAATAAGGCAACTGACACTATAGATTAATTGTAAGCTTTATTGCAGACTGTGTAATGTTAAACCTTCCTAAGAAGCCCATGAAATAATGTTTATTTATCTTGGGATTTTTATTCGATAGAAATAACTAAAAGAAGAGAAAATATAGAAAAATTGGGTCATAGAAACTTGCATGTTTTATCATTAACAAGGTCTTAAAGAATTTCCTTTTCACCCTTCAGTTCCTAGGAAGCTCAGGACTGTGGGAAACTTAGGGCAACTAAACAAACCTTGGCCTTCCATCTAGCTGACCTACTGCAATTGTTGAACCCCTCAGAGTTCCATCCTACAGCTGGGTGGGAGCCCAGGCTCGTTCACCTCTCTCTTAAATCACCAGACTGAAGAAGAGACTGTTTTGAGTGATCTCGGCTGTTCTCGGTGTGTTTTCCTAAGCAGTCACCAACTCCTAACTTTATAGATTCCAGGAACATTATCACTCTGTATACTTGAAAGTGCCTTTATTAAACATCATTGAGCAATGAAACAAACTGTGTGTTAAATTACACCTGTATCCATTTTTTTACAACTCAGAGTGGCATCTAATTGCTTTAATGTTTTCATGATCAAGTGACTCTCAACGTCAATAGATTTTTACAACTTTTCAGAGAGCTTTTTGCATACCTACACAGTACTTTCCACTTTCGTTGTCTGAGCTCTTAATTCACCATTCAGTTAATTATGCTGGATTCTCCTAAAAAAAACAGTCCAGGTTTTGTACCAAGTTAAAGGTTAGTTCTCTTTTATACATCAGAAATAATTTTTCCATATATATTCTATTTCTCCATCTTAAAAAGTGAGGACAAATTCTTAGCAAAACAAGTAATGAAATATTTCATTGATTAATATTTTGTAATTACTTCCAAAACATATATTAAATGCTAACCTAAATTTTCAGGGCTAAGAAAGCGTTTGGAGAGGATATAGCCAAAAACTTGAAAGCCAATGTTAAGAAATTCCTTATATTTAATGGGCCTATTGCAGCTATAGAATGACATGTGAAACTGAACGTGATGGGAAGTACAGCTACAATTAAGACACCGCTGGCAACTGTAATGAATCTGCAGAGCCATGGCATGCTTGGAGGTCTGCTTTCATTTAGGTGTGTAATCGGAGCAGCATCTCCACCGATAAGTGAGCACCAAGGCAAAGTCCCTTTTAATTCACTGAGTATTTGTCGTTCAAAGGAGATAATGGGGCTGTAACTCATGATGTTGGAATAACTGATGATGAGGTCACTTTTATTTAAGAACTGAATTTTGGTTTAGGGGAGTGAATTTCACCAATAAGGTTGTGTCTTTTTTTAGGACTGAGGATTTTACCTTCCTCAGTACCACTGCAATATTCTAACCCTGACTACATTTTATTTCAGGTTCTTATGATTTCACCTGACTAATCTGCTTTTCAAACCTGCCTCAGGTGTTCAATACATACTGCATTTACCAAACTCCCACTTTCTCAGGGGTTGCCTGATAAGATCTAGCATAGGGAGAAGAAAAAACCCTTTAAGTACGCCCAAAAGTAGCTTCAAAAGGACTCCACAGTTGGTGCTAGTTATAGTGTGCTGGTGTTTCAGAAGCTGTTGGGTGTTACAGACATGTGTCACGGCAGCGATTCAATACTCCCCATTGTCAAGGTAATAAAACCCACAAACGATGCATCTGTAACAAACTTTGAGGTATTAATTTATTTTAGAGACAGGGAAGAATCTGTTGCAATGTAATCATTATTTACATTGTTTGACTAGCTTGGACCTAAAAACAGGTCATGCAGGTTTCACAGGCTTCCATATCATCTGTTCCAGTATTGAAGTCTTCACTGTTAGAAAGTGTTCGCAATGATCCAGCCTCTGCATTGTGCATTTTAAGCCCCACAGCACTGTGAATTTGTTTTCCTTTTTTCAGTTGTTTCTTAGGTATTTGAGGACTGGTATAATTTTATCACCTACCCTTTCAGTCTCCTCATTTCTGAAGAATTCTCATTCTTATAGCCCTTCTTTTAGGCTCCTGACAGAACTTCATATCCATAGCAGTGAGAAAGGTCAGACTTTCAAAATATCTCTTGGAGCATAAATTTTACCGACTGCCATAGATTAAAGTTTCTAATTCGGTCAGTGCTGTCGACACCTGCCTATAAAAAGGCATTCTTGGTTCTTAAGCCATTGATTCAACCTGTGACACTTACTGCACATTGGTTCATAGACTCCATTAAGAAGATTTTACAGAAATGCTTTCATGACACATGGGAGGGAAATCTCCAGATGAATGATTTATAAAAGGCTCTTGTAAATAAACAATGAAACCCCCAGTGTGGACTTTTAAACAAGGACTAATTATGATTTGTAGAATTGCTAATAAATAATGGTGTGAGTTAGAACCCTAAATCTTATGCTTCTTGGACAATATCAGTCTTTGCATATTTATATTTATGTCCACTGGTTTTCAGATTGTGGTCCATAGACCCATAGTGAAGGGGTGCATATATATATATATATATTAGATATACATATTTTGTATCTATGTGTTGTATCTATATTTTTATATATATGTATATATATATATGTAGTATAGCATATTTTATTAAAAGTATTGTTTCTGAATGCTTATTTTATAGTAAAGGCAAAACAAGTACAGGGATATCATAGCATGTCATTATCACTAGGAATTCACATCAAGAATTTCAGAAAAAAAGTCTGATTGCCCCTCACTGCATAAATCTTCACTGTTGTTCCTGCGCAACCAGGCATCAAATGCCACAGAGGAAAATGAATCCATGAATATTTGCCTTATTGATCTAATGAACTTTGTTTATGTTTCATGTTTAAAATAGTTGTTGAATCTTACAGCCCTTGCTTCCTTCAAACGTATGTCATTCCTTCCACATTATGATCCGAAGAGCGACTGCCGTAAGAAGACACCATTTTTATTTAAAACTGTGTCAGACAGATTGATTTAGAAGAAAGGTTTAGTTCTTTTTGCTTCTGTGATAAATTACTGTATTGTGGTACAGGAATCAGTGATGTGGTGTAATGAACCCAGTGATTGCTGCGATCACTACATGTACTCTTGAAAGTTGTCCAGCACCTTAAGATGTATCACAGACTGTTCTCTTCAAAATTGACAGATAGCATCCAGATGTGGATTTAGTGAATCAACAAAATGGTTTCTTAACAGGTTTCAAATCTACTTTCATTTATAACAGAACTCAAAAATGAGTTGCTGTGTCTGACACTGAATGGCAACTAGAAGAGGAGAATTTCATTATTTTAGTTTCTGAATGTGCTCCATATATACTAATTTTCTTACTCTTACTGCAATTTATGGGTAATGGATACAGAGTTTCCCTAACACCTAAGTAGTACGGTGTGAAAAACACAATATGAGCATTACTAGTAGCTAGGCTTCCTCAGCCAGGGACCACCGAGTAGAAAACTGAAAATGAGTTACACCCCTGGTTGCTGGCAGTACTTGAAAAGGTTTGGTGAGAATGGGATAAGATCATTTTCACAGCAGAAAGGCTTTCTAGCACACCGGTAACAAGTTTCACTGTTCTCATGTCACCTTCATAAATCACCTTTGGCAGGATGTGTTAGCCCTTTTTGATGATCTTGACCTCACCACTCAAATCGTGATTGGATTCCTGCAGACGCTGTCCCCTCAAATGAACTCAAAGCGTCTGAATTTCGGTTTTAAGACTTGCACCATGGAAATCCCCATACTTCAATATATTTTAAGCCTATGGGGACAATGCCTTGTCACTGTGAGAGTGGAGTAAGTAGCCCTGGTACATGGTAAGCTCTACTCTGATCACTGGGTGAAGGAGCTGAAGGGAAGCTTTGCTTTTGCACATAAGCCCGGACCCAGTGGGCCTCCTCTGAGCAGAAACCCTGCATGAAAACCCACCTTCGTTGTGCAACTCAACTCATGGAGTCTGATAACTCATTATAGAACAAAGCTTTATAGAAGCAGTAGGAAAATGAGCAGCAACGTGCCTGTATGACACCTGATCACTGACACCAATCACAGGATCCTAAGTGATCCTGTGGCTCCAGTGGTCTGCTGGGGACACTTGGTGTCCGGGTCATCTGGCAGCCACAGCCAGTCATGGAAACACCTTTTGAACGCGGGTAAGAGTCGTGCTGCCCTTTGGCTCCACCAGTGCCAGTGTGATTGGGGACAATCATTCTTTACATGGATAATGTGGGTGGCATCCTCCCTGTGCTGCCCTCACTGGCCAAGGACAGGGCGTCAGAAGGCAGGGTGTCACTAGCTCAGCTGGCCTGCAGCTGCCCAGAAGTATATGAAACAGGAGGAGAAAAATCACACGTAAGAAGGCATTTGTCTGAGTACATCTACAAAAAGAATAAAAGGGTAGAGTTATGCTACTTAACTGAAGGCAGCTACGTGCAGTTAGATGATTCTTTCAAGCTACATATATAAAAAACGTATTGCATTAGGGAGTGTTATTTAGCTTTTATTAGCAAGTCAGTTGCAAAAAGCAGTAAGTGTAGGAGCAAGCTCTTGAGTCATTTCCTTCTACTACCTAAATGACTCACAGAGCTGAGAAATAGCAATTCGCTTAACTCTCAGCCTGGAAGCCCTGCAATAATCGTGCCAGTACTGGAAACTTTCTATCCACAGCTGAGCTTGCCCATGTAACTATAAAAATACATTTTTTAGGCATTACAAAAAGTTACAAAACTCCTTCCACTCTAGCTTGATTAGATCACAGAGAACAATATATTGTACGCAGCAGATTATGAATTAGTAGTGCAGGTACGCCCATGCAGTGGGTTGACGTTGGCTGGACACCAGGTGCCCACCAAGCCACTCCTGTCACTCCCTTCCTCAGCAAAACAGGAGGGGACAAAATAAGATGGAAACAAAACTTGTGGGTCAAGATATAGGCTGTTTAACGAAACAATAGCAACAGTTGCGCCCGCAGAAGCAAAGGAAATCAAAAGATGTTATTTCCCACTTCCCATCAGCAGGAGATGTTCAGCCACTTCCCGGGAAGCAGGGCTTCAGTGCATGAAGCAGTTGCTCCAGAAGACATAAATGATGAATGCCCACCTTCCTCTTCCCCTCTCTTAGCTTTTATATCTGAGCAGACGTCATATGGTATGGAATATCCCTCTGGTCAGTTTGGGCCATCTGTCCTGTGCCCCCTCCCAAGACGTTGCCCACCCCCAGCTGCTGGTGAGGGGAGGGGGGATGCTGGAGCGGCAGCCCTGGTGCTGTGAGCCCTGCTCAGCAGCAGCCCAACACGGGGGTGTTATCACCGCCTCACTGGCCGCAGTGCAAAGCAGAGCGCTGGGGGCTGCGGGGGGGCTCAGCCAGACCCAGTACACCCCAACAGACAATATAGGAAGCAACAGGAGAAATCCTGCCCCCTCCCACAGCCTCAGGGGACATTTGCCCCAGAAGTCATTTATCTCCTCTGGTCACATGCGGTTGTGATCAGCTGGCAGCACCAGCCACCCCTGTCCAGAGGCACGTCAGACCACAGCGGCCCTTCCCCTGCCTGCGCAGGGCGGCTCCATTTTGGTTTGGACTCCATGTATGGCAGGACTTTTCCTGGCTCGAAGGAAGGGGCGGCAGCCACAGCGCTGTCCGCCCGCCCGTGGCTGTGGCCGTGTCAAGTGGTGGCCGCCAGCCCGCCACAGAGCAGGATCACTTCTAACCAAGTGACTGCTCCCCACCAGAAAGTGGCAGCACCTGGTGAAAAAACAGAGTCCAAAACACTGCTCAGTGCAGTGCCAAACCGAAAGGTTTTTTCCTGTATTTAACTTGCCTCCTGACAGCCCCTTCTTGTACTGCACTCAGTGTGACAGAGAAAAGCAGAGGGGGAATTGCATGTTGGCGGAATAAGGCTGTACTTTGTAGATCCTAGCAGCTGACCCTTTCACTTGGAAGATTGCCCTAGAAAGTCCAAATAAAAGAAAATTTGGGACCCTGAGCTCAGCCAATATGTTTTCTTGTGTGAAATGCAGTACTTCAAGCACCACACGTAATGCTCACATTCTCCTTTACTGCATCCTACAAAGCACGAGCCCTTGGTTTCCGGAGGAGTGGTGGAATTACCTGCCCATTTTCCACTCATTTTCAAGGTAATTTGATTGCATGAAGGTCTTTGAAAAGGGGACAATACAGAATCAGGCAACAGTAAGAACAGGCTCCTGTTTCTGAAGACTGCCATCAGTCTGCTGCTGTGCCTCCCCTGTCTCTGGCTGCGCTGACAGGGCTGAGCCTGTCGCAACACAGCATTCAACGTATAGCCGCTAGCCAGGCACACGTGCCTTTCTCACAGCAAAAATGCCAGTGGGATGTTCATTCAGTAGGACAGACCTCTGCTTTTCCTTTTCTATAGAAAAAAATACTGCTAATATTTTAATGACTCTGAGGCTTATAAACTTACAAAACCCTTTAGACAGAAAGAATTATTCAGGGCCGTGTAAATCTAGAAGCATATCTGAACTAGCTCCATAATTTGGAATGTCATGATGTATTTAGAGAAATTTCTAATTCAGCTGAAGATAGTTATTTTCAAACTCCTGGGCAGGAATGAGTCTCTGGAGGCCTGAGCTGCATTTATTACAAGCTCTTTAAAGGACCTGTCTGATTCTAGGCTCTAGCAAAAAAAGAGTAAATTATTGATGAGTAGGCAGTGCAATTCCCTCTCCAGAGTCTTCTGGTCAAATTAATATAATCAATACACCACAAACTAGCAATCCCTTTTTCATATTTATGTCACTTCTATAGCATTTACGTATAAGAAAAAATGCAACCACTAGCATGTGGCTGTACTATATGTTCACATCTACAAAAATGGAAAAGGATTTTAAAAATACCTCCGTCTTATTGGCTTCATATTTCCTACTTGAAAAGCCCGTAGCTGTACACTACATACAGATAAGAAAGAGAAGAGGCATAAGCAGTAGGGAAGGTTCTGTGCCAATGTGGCAGCCAGCTCAGCATTTAGACAATGCAGTGAGCAGAAGATCTAAAAAGCTGGTTTGATCTAAAAAGCTGGCTGTGATCTGCAAAGTGTCTAAACCCCATGTTGGTATCAGTGTCATAAAGATAGCAACCTCCTGTTCTCCTTCCTCCCATGCCTTGTTGTTGGTATGAAGGCAGAACAGAAGAAACTTTTTTTGGATTAACGGTAGCAAGATCATTGAATTTAATCCAAACCATAAAAAAATCCAAACCCATAAAAAAAGCTCTCCAAGGTACTGTGCATGCAGGGACCCAACACACTGCCTTTGAGCAACCGTATGCCAGAAATCTGTCTGCTGAACAAAAGTGATTAATGTAAAAAATTAGCTGATTTGACGATTAGAAGATGATCATACTGATTTCATACAGGGAAGCACTACAGTTATGCTAGCACACTTCGTTTGCAGGGCTGAATCAATTCATGTTGTTCAAACTAAAGGCTGAGTGCTGTAATCTCAAACTGTAAAGCAGACTGAAATCTTCAGAAAGTATGTAATGAATGTTGTTCCTAATGCATCACCACATTTGATGGAGTTATCTTCCTGTGATTTAGCCAAAAGAAAAAGTGTTTCGACGTTACATTCTTGAAAGCTTAAGACTCAGAGTAGAGTCTGACATGTGAAAAGCAATTAGAGTGTGATTCATTAATCTTGTACTGAACAGTGGACGGCTCACGGCTGGGTGGAATTAAAAATAGAGGGAAGAAAATTAACATGCTTTGTGGGTTATCATCGTACACAATGTCACTAGTGCTATCATGCTTTTCTAGATGACTTTAGTATTCATGTTAAACAAACTGGAAACTTTTCACATCCTGCAGTAGCATAGGAAAATTTCAGTCCAGGAAAAAAATCTAATTACAAAATGTTCTCTTTCTTTCTGTTACAGAAATTAGATTTTTATTTTTGTTTTTACGTTAATCTGCTGTGTGGATTATCAAGAGAAACTGAAAATTACATTGAAGAAACAAACTGCCTTCAGAAACTCAGGTTAGTAGAGATTGATTTTCTTTCTCTTCCTGTTTCTAGAGGGTGAGTGTCAGAAGAAATCACTAGCCAAAAGCAAGTAATGAAAAATTTAGCAAGATGGAGTAATATTTCATTAATGTTGATCACAGGTGTAGAAAAATTGTACTTTGGTTCTAGGAATGGAAGAATTCTTGTTGGTTTTTTTTTTTTGTTTGTTTTGTTGATGCTGTTTAATTTGAATATTCTACCAAAGTATATTTTGATTTGTGAACAAATATTACATTTCAACAGATAAACCTAAACTTCAAATAGATGTCACATGCTTTGTCGTTAGCATGACCAAAATATACTACTCAGATGGAAAATAAATACGGACTGGTGGCTAACTTTCATAGCAAGAATGGTTCAAAGCATCAAAATTCTCTGCCAGTGCAAAGTCTCTGATTACTTTCTTCACCATTTCTTTCTGACTGAGCCCAACTTGGTCAGAGTGGTCAATGTTTAAGAGCAGAATCTCCAGTGTCTTACCAGACATAAACTGAGAAGTTATACAACAACCAGCAGACTTTAAAAGATCTTAATATTGAAGTGTTTTTTCAGGCTTGCAATAACATCCTGGGATAAACCCGAGTGCACTTTATTTTGTTGTTATTGCACTAAATGCTTTACCTTTTGCAAGAACTCTTTTTAAAGCTACATAGTATACAACGCAGGATGGTGCAAAAGAGCTGAAGTGGGCAAACAAACTGACCCATGATCATTAACCTTTTAGTGAATTTCTCAAACATAAACAGAGAATAACCTGCAGTCACTGTGATCACAGATTTAGTTTGTATGTTACTGAGATCAAAGGGACAGCTCTTGCAGCCCTAAGAACCAAATTAATGGGTGAAAATCCTCATGTCTGAAATTCCATGGAACTATGTAAATAAATAATAAAAAACCCACATTACTGTTTTTAAAAAAAATAAAGTTTTACTTTACTGGTGTAAATTCAAGAATTAAAGAAAATAAGAGCGCAGAAATGAATAAAACACATCCTTTAAGGATGCATTCAGAAAAGCAGGAATATTTTTGGTCTGTGTTTGCACACCACAGTTACCCTACAGCCAAAGTCATAGGAAAGCTCCTGGTAAAACGGCTCAGAACAGTAACACTAGTGATACCAGTAATGTTCAGAGCATTCATAATATTTTTTAAAAAATAAACCCCCAAAACCTAAAAACAAGATTCAAAAAAAGCCTGAGGGTTAATCAGATTACAGATTGGAGTGATAGGATTAGTGACTATGCCTTCTGAAGAGTATCACTCTATCAACACGGATCAGTTCTGAAACAGGGAGTCGGGTACAGTTTATTCCCAAGTACCAATTCTTAGCCAAATTCTACTATAATTGCAGTCAGTGGGAATTCTCATGCAGTGAGGGAGCCAAAATGAATAAAAGAATTATAATCCAGATGTAAGGTGTTGGAAAAAATAGCTACTTATTAGACAGTCAGGTTTTTGGAAGGATCATATTATTGTTATTGGTAGCAGTCAGATTAAAGTTTTTTTCTATTGCTGGGTTTTAGCTGGATTTCACTTTCATTTCAGACTACATACAGTTCTTTTGTTATTAGCAATTGTTGCCCAGAAATACATCCCAGTAGGTTGCACATCGCCTCCACAAGGAGTATCACTTGCAAGGAATATGTAAACCAGAAAAGATGTGAAACTGCTGCCATGATCCAGACCTGAGTAGGAATAGGTATATATCTGCTGCAATGATGCCTTTTTAGTATAAAATATGAATAAATAAAGAAAAAGGTGTTCTGATCTCGCTGAAATGAGGGGCTTATAGCAGTACGGACTGAACAGCCATATTACAGTCTTCAGTCTAATTAGCAGTCCACATCACTTCTGAGTGTACAAAACCCAGTATCTACATCTAATCAAGAAAACTCCGAGGACATCCCACTTATCACTAAGTTTGTAAGAAGTCACAAGTTTTACTAAAGAATAAAAAAGTTCACTTCCACTTCTGAAACATATGTATTCTTTACTTCTCTATAGGTTTCAGTCCCCAGACTTTTGTTGTTATGATTTCTTCGTGATCTCATTTGCACAAATGAAAAAAACCCAACCTCTACCCCTCAAAAAAATTGCCCACACAAACAAGATTAGTTCTCACTTTAATTTTTTTTCTCCGTTACAATCCTGACTCCTATTACAATAGGAAAACTGATTGTTATCAATAGTAGGGTGAATAAATACTTATAAGATTGCCACATGACCACAACATTTACAACTGACTTTTGTTCATCTCAGTCAGAAATACAGGCCCATTCCTTGATTGCTGTGGGAAAATGGAAGGATTTCTATGTTGCTATGCACTTCAGGTATCAGGAAAAAATATTTCTCTGACCCGTCTGAGTGCTGACATTTCAACCAAGATACTTAAACATCCTCTCCCAGTGTTTCAGTACAGTTCTGGAAGGAAGATGATATTTTTCTTTTGAAGATAATTTTCATTTATCTTTAATATGAAGCTCTTGACATCACAGAAAAAAAATATCTCTAAATGAAAGGTATACTTAACATTTGTGACTATGGTCACACAGAAGTGACCTAATGCTATTTTTATCTGTATTTGTTGATACCTCAGAAGTGACCCCTTCTGATTCAATAATGATTGCATTGAGTTTTCTGGGTTGTAAGAAGCCATGTCAAAAAGGGTTCTATCTTTCCTTTCAGAATTTTTTATTCTAGCAGGGCACCCCACTATAATGAATAAAGAATTCTGTGCTTCTACACCCCTAGCCACAGCAGTAGGATTTTAAATCAGAATTTACTGACATGCCCATTGAATATTTTCTATCAGCAAAACTTAAATCCTTCAGTCTATCAGCATCACAGATTTCTAGACATATATCATCTTCCTGAAGCTGACTGAAAACATGGAATTTGTAACAAATGTCATAACCACACTGTTGATTCAGTGTGGGTTTGCGTAGTTCGTTTCTGGTGATACTTGTTCTTTCAGCATTCTTGCACTTTTTTTTAGTGCCAGAAAATGGTTGGTTGGAAGGCTGTGCACAGGTAATTTATTTGAGACTGATGTTGGTGGAGCAGTTCACTAGATACCTGAATCAGCCCTAGGTCTAACAAGGACTGTACGTGTGTATGTCATAGCCCAGGAGTCAACGTTGGTGGGTTTGGGATTTTTGTAAGATTAAATGGTAAATACCCTGTAACACCAGAAAGTTTCCTGGAAACCATGTATTGGGTTGGCAGGGGGCATGAAAGACTGGGTAGCAACTAGTGACCTCTGTTTTGGGAATAGTGCTTAGTGCATGAGCTGCTGTCCCATTAGCCTGGAAGGGATGTGGTATTCCCTGAATCACCTATCTATTTTGATCTAAGTGTATAATTTGGCAGGTGACTGCCTTTCCCCAGTCATTTTTTGGGGACTGACTGCTGAATGAGTCAGCCAAGTTTGGGGGATGAGATAGAAGATATAGTGCCCAGAAACTGCAAGGAATTGGTGATGCATTTGATATATTACCAACATGGAAAGCTGATTAATTTGATGATGTTATTCATTTGCTTTGTTCATTGATTTGCTGTTGTTCGTTTATAACTTTGAGTTGCCAATTTGTAGTATATGCCTTGTGCTACTTAGCAGTCTAGTTAAGAAATTATGCAATTAAAAACTTACATGGTTTAACTCTTTGAACTTGAAGAGCCCTCAGAGTAAATAAAAGCAGCTATACAGTATGTTGCTTGATAAGTAACACCTTTTGTAACCGTGGCCTGCATTGGAACACAGCTGCTACTCTATGTTGTTTTTCTCCTCCTTTTTTCAAAGGGGTATCAGAATTTTGGTGACCCAACGTGATAGCAATAGTTGATTGGCCAGGGTAGAAGCTGATCAGCTCCTCAGGAAAAGAAAAAAAAAAAAAATATCTGTACTTCTCAGAATTGTGAAAGGAAATTGGGTATCCTCCTGATTTCTGATCCTATTGAAACCAAGTGGAGTTAGGTACTCAAGAAAGTTTTGAATCTGTCCATACAAAGATGAAGTTCATCCCCTAGGATTTGTTCAGACAAAACTGGGCTTCCCTTGAACAACTGGTTAATTTCCCCAATTTTCCTTCCTCCCACTTTCCAAGTGGTTTTTAGACATAGTGGACCAGGACGTTGAAGCAGTGTTAAGTGTAATCTCAAATGGCGTGTTTCATCCTTTCCCTGCACTCTCTGTATGTCTGTACCTTGCTGTGAGTTTCTACCAGCAGTCTCTTGCAGGTCTCAAAGGCTTCATTGCTGCTTTAAACACAATGCCTGCTGGACTCTTGACATGACTTCATGATCTGGGCTGCTTTAACAAAGATCATTATCATACCACAGAATATGGATAATTGCATCGTTATCTAAGTTACAAAGTCCTGAAGTTTCTAGCCCATCTAAGAAATATATTCTGACATCTTTGCCTGAAAGATGGTGAAGTTAGCAATTCAGACTTCATCTACAGGCCTTCCTAGCTGTCTCCTATACCAGATGAAGCCAGGAACAAAATAATTAGGTTCATGAAATATGAAGTGTCTTCCTTTTTCTGAGAAGTATAAGCATTTCTGAGTGTTATTCTTTTATAAGATGTCTTTCCAAGAGCATTTAATGAAGGAAAGATGAAAGCTAATGGAGTCGTAGTTGAATGTTGCTTTTTTTTTTTTAATTTAAAATATACATTCATTTTCTTTTTACCTCTAGCTTATGTCCATGTATCATTTTGCCTTACTGCTCTGAATTGGCAGTAGCAGCATGCGAGTCTGAAAAGTGTTCTCATTATTTTTACCTTACTATCACACAATTTGAGATACATTGTATCAAAGATGCTACATAAAAAGCAAATTAAAATTGAATTGCAGTAAAGCTACTAAAAGAATTCATTGCACTTCAAAGAGTTTACAACTAAGTATGTGGTGAGAATGGACAATTAAGTGCAAAGAGTAAGTATTAATGTTCTCGTTGGTAATAACAGTTGAATGTGTGGTTATGTGTACTTCATTTGATAAGTTTAATTGCAAATATTATTGGTGATTCATGTATCTTCAAGGCTGCCTCAGTGTGTGGAAAATCTTTTCATTTTCCTATGAGATGGGATGGAGGAATCATTTCTTCTACACACACGATTCAGTAATGGATTGGTTGGCAATAACTTTCTATACAACCACTATTTTTGTGACACTATGTTTTGATAATCTCTTTTGCAAGAATTCAATACGTGGAGAGAGAGTAAGGCTGGCATTATGAACTTTTCAGGAAGCTGATTCTGCAGTAGTTTGCCCTCCAAAATGACTTAGACAAATCACTTGGTACATTCAGAGAATTCAAAAGTTTTTAGATATAATAAACCATTGATTCTCTTGCTGGGAAAACTGAGATTTTACAGTGTTTACTGTTATATCTCATAAAGAAATAATAATTTAAAAAATGTTCTTCTAAAGCCAAACTTTCTTTCGAATTATGAGAAGCAAAATATTCTACTTTAATTATTTCACTAGTATACTTCATGTTAAAACTTTTAGGAAATGGCTAAGGACCTTGTCCTGTGAAATACTAATCAGTGTTGGCTTCTGATGAAGCTCTTAGGCACTGAGGTAGCCTTGCCAGAAGGGCTGGAAAGTGCATTTTTTTCTAGAAAATAACATAAAACCTTGCAGAATTTCCAGTTCTCCTGCAACTAATATGGCTGGGGGATTGAAGCTTTAGGAGCTAGAAAGGAGAGACAGATGAAATATCCAATAGTTGTGATCAATAGGGAAATCCAACCCTGCCCTCGCAGCATGTGTTCCTCCCCAGAGCTGCCAGCTGATAAGTGTCCTCAGCAAACAAACAACTTTAGGCCTTCCATTATTTCATGACTAAAAAATATTGTATCCATCTGATGGAGTCCAGGTGAAATACTAATAGTGCTAGTGGCAGAAGAAAGTGGGAAAAAATATGACAAAAGGCAGCATGAGAAAATTGTTGTTCCTGTCCTTATTTTCTCTTTACAGACCTGTTAGTCATACTTAATCTACCATGTCTCAGCACCTGCCTGCAGACAGAAAGCGATTAAGAGTATTAGCACTATATTTCTGGTAAAAAATTTCACGAGCAGGTTAGAGAGGGAGATTTAAAATGTAATTGAAAATTTGGTGTGAAGATCTTTGTATTCATTTTCAGTTCTTGTTGCACTCCTGGAATACAAGAGGATGGCAATAGACTACTAATTCTTCCATTGACTTGTGTGTGCTGTTTTCTATGCTGTAAGAGCTTGAGGACTAACTACCTTCAAACAGGCACTCATTTTAGAGAGCTTAATTCTCTATAAAGACTGCTGTGATTTCCTAGACACACGACGTCAGGTTTCTCAAACTGTCATAATAGTTTCTTTATGCCTTTCAGCATGGATTTGAGATTTCCCAGCCTGAACTCATAGTATTGCTTAATCGCAAGCTGAATGAATCAGGACAAACTGAATAATTATCAAGCTGTCCTATACTTAAACATCACAGGTCGGTACTACATATTCTTTGCCACATTATAATATAGTCAGCTGAGTGCCTGAAAATTTCCATTACTTGGCCAAGCAAGTTTCACAGCATATCTTCACATGCTGTCTAGTGAAGTACAAACCATATTCAGATGTAAATAAGATTAACTCAGAGATGTACATTTATTTGGTACATCTATTTGTAGTGAAGACTGGCCATGTGTATTTATAACTTCAGCATGGACTTTTTCATGGAAAGCAGAACATTTTGACTTTTCTTGCAATTCTTTGCATATAATAGATGATTTCTGCTTTGTTTTTGTTCTGACTTTGTATTTTACACCTCTTGAAAAAGAAAACCTCCCCTCCCCTCTCCTCCCCTCCCCTTCCCTTCCCTCTTCTCCTCTTCTCTCTTCTTCTCTTAGAGGAAAGAATTTTGAAGAAGACAAACTTCCACTGATGCTACCAATGGAACAATCCTGACCTTCTTAAAAAGTTGTGTAGTAAGATGTGTATCTGTCACAGTGGTCTCAAAAAGGAATATCGTTGGGGTGATTTTATTATTCTGCCTAAAGAGGCAGAGCAAGGGGGGCTTGCATATTTTGACATCAGCTTTCTATGCTTTCATATATATGGCTTTCATCTGAAATTAATTTTAACTCTTTTAGGGGGGGATTTCAATTTTTCTTTTGTCAACTAAAATAATGTCGTATG
Organism: Falco rusticolus; assembly: GCF_015220075.1. Lineage (NCBI taxonomy): Eukaryota > Metazoa > Chordata > Aves > Falconiformes > Falconidae > Falco > Falco rusticolus. The sequence continues at coordinate 32,515,803 of NC_051197.1, forward strand.
ACGTGTCACTGTCCAGATATCAGTCCTTATTCTCAAAGCTTTCTGTAGGAAAGTATTTATGCAAGAAACTGCCTGGACATCTCTCAGCATAAAGTTATATTATTAATGTTAATACTAATGCTAACAATACTAATATATTACTACTGCTACTACTAATAATAATAACTTAGAATAGGTAGATATTACCATTTCAGTCATTTTAATGTAATCTTTTTTCTGAGTAGTGGAAATTAGCACAGTTGGAATTTGCCCAAGAATAAAACCTGCCACTTCCTGGATTTAGTGATTTTTTTAACAAATCCTTGGTTTTAAACCTCAGAATAGACAACAGTTCTGTGAGTCTACTCAGACTACACACTTTATCACATAAGGCTTACAATAAGGAACTGCAATTTAGAAAGGCCAGATGGGTAACATTGCTGCCTTTGCAGAGGTTACTACTGAAGATCATATCAATGTAGCAGTAATTATACTCAGGGTTTTGTGCGCTCTTTCTGAAGTGAACCTATTAGTGACACTTCAGCCTGAAAAGAGGTGAAGCTTCTTTCCCTCAAATTAACTTGTTGCCAGACAATAGGAAACTGTTTGTATTTCCTGGTCAGTTACAGACTTCCTTTGGTAATTGAGATCCCTATCAAATGTCTGAAATCTTCATCCAAAGCTACTTTGGTGCTCTTAGGAAAGGAAAAAAACTTGTAGCTTCTAAATTTACTCTTTGCTCTGAGATGAAATGTTTCTGATATGAAACTCAGGACATTAAGCATGCATTCAGAGATGGTATTCAGGAAGGAATCAAGACAGTAATTTGTGGAGATATCTCTGAAGGTATCTACTAATGTTTTAGCTGTGATTAAAAATCAGATATGATGCTGAACTTTTTAATAAATGGGATGAAAAATTGTATAGATAATATTATTATTATAATGTTATAAAAGGTATGCCTGCCCTAGGATGGCTATATTCAGTTCAGGTCTCTCCAACTCAAAATACGCAAGAGATGAAAAAGGCATTTAGAGATACGAATCAGGGCTCTGCTTGACAGAGATGGAATAATATGAGCTGACTGACAAAGTTATCATCTCTATCTGCCTGTAGCACTGATGGTGCATAGACAGCTCAGATGCTCATGAATCAGCCATTCTACAACACAGCAGCAGTTTGAAGTAAACCATTAGCTTTGCCAGCCTATAACTTCTCTCTTTGTCATGCAGATCTTTCAAACTGGTCAGGAGCATATGAAACTCCCATGTGAAGCAAGATTGAAAAGATCGAGACTCCTTGCTTGATAAAGAGTGGCACAACTGACAAATGGAAGAGAACATGGGACAAATATACATAGTAGTGAAGACAGAGAGACATAAGTGCGAATGTTACTCCTTCTAAACAAAGAAAAACTGAGGATGGCCTTATGACACGGAAAGGTGCTTGCAGCAGGGAGATGGAAGGAAACACTTTGCCCTGAAAAAGCAAGCACAAAAGATAACACAGGAAGTGGTAGAACTTGTTGATCATCAGTATTTTGGGGGCCCAGGAACATTTAGAAAAAAAGATTGGAAATATCTGTAGAAAACAACAAAAATAACCTCAGTCATTAAGTTAATAAGTTAATAAGCTATTTGATTAAGCTAATTAATTGAATGATTTTGAAAGTATTTAATCTGATATAGATACTTGGAAGAGGCATGTCTTTGCTTTCAGAATATAAGCAAATGATCACTCCCTAGGAGAAAGGAATTTCTCCCACCCCTAAGAGTTAAGTTATAAGTAAGTAATTTGCAGTAAAAGGCATTGTCTGAATGAAGGAAGAGAAGGCAAAGCATCCAAAATCCTGTTCAGTCTGACAAATTACTATGAGTGAAGGTCTGTATAGTGATTTTCCACTGTTGATTGTCCTTCTCACTTAAGAATCTTAAACATTTATGTTTGTAACTCGAAAAAAAATCTCAAAACCCCCACAAACCCATGAAGCATATATAATGCAAACAGTTTAATTTGGTTTCTGTAATGAGAATGAAGAAAAAAAAATGCATGAAGAGAATCAAAGAAGTTGTTAGGATATCGAGTATGTAAGTAGAAAGCAGCTCAGGAAGCAGCTAGAAGTCAAGAAAAAAACATAAAAGGAAAGGAAGAATCAAGAATATATCCAATTTAACTCCATCTTGCAGTTTTAAAGGCTACTCCAAGGCAGCTCAGGAAGGCTTGTGCTTAATATTATATTGGAATTCAAATAATCTCATTACTGAAACTTGTAAAGGCAAGGTGACCCTGAATCACTGAAGAGTAAATTACTTGCATCAGGATTACAGTCTGGATTAGTAAATTCACTGTCCTTCTGAACCTTCTGTACGGCTAGGCAAGATATGGATGGAGTCTTACCAACGAGGGGACAGCAAGAAAGGAGGGAAATCTGCCTCTGAAAGAGAGCTACGAGGGAGTTGCTTTCCTATCTGGAGTATAGAAGGAACCAGAATTTAACTCACTGTAGCTACTTCAGTGGTGCCCCTGCAGAGAACATGATTTGTTTCCTGGAAGTTTGTATATTACGGCTGCTACCAATTTGTTGTGTTAAATTTTAACAGCATGTGTTAATGGTGCATTGTCTACCAATCTGTTACCAGTTTGTTGCATCTAATTTACAGACTGCGTTGCTCAAATTCTCCATCAATTTGTTGCATTACTGCCTGTGCGGTTTATGTGTCCCAAAGGAATACACCTTATATGCAAAGCCAAGAATTTATTGTTAGCTTAATTAAAGTCTTAACGGTCTAATCAAATAATTATTATTAGTCCTGTTGCAATGAAGCTAACATTGAAAGTTCTCATTATATATGGTCGAAGCTGATAGATTTCTTCCTTACCCCTTTCTCTGATGTTATGCTTTTCTTTTTAGTGCCCCTTTGCCTCCTGAGCTTGATGTTTTAGCCAGGGGCAGAAGAGTTACAGTAAGTTGTCAGCATCCCATGTTTTTTGCTCAGAGGTGTATCTTGCTGATGGTAGGTGTTTCCTCCTCTGCATTTTTGGCTCCACTTAAGTTATTTTTTATGCATTTGCTAATGCAGACATTTTACTTGCTCTTGATTTGCAGTTCCGTGGTACATGTGAGTTTACTACTTAGTGTGATTTACAGATTTTGCAGACTTGTTCTTGGTCTCTTGACTTGGTCCCAGCTACCCCTAAAGCTGGTTTTACCTAGCTTCTGAGTTTGTGTTTCTTTAGTGACCAGTACCTCATTGCTGATGAGTCCTGGCTCCTCCAGTATCATCCTGTGTCTGTGTTTTCAAGTTACATGCTATCATCCCATGCTAGTGTTCTTCTGTGACGCATTGTATTCTCTGCTATTTCTCTGTATTAGTTAGGGAAGTCTCTATATATCACAATTGTACAAAGCAAAAAAAAAAGCAAAAGCAAAACCAAATAACAAAATAACTAGGCAGCTGCCTCTGCAGATGAGCACCAGCAAGGCCATATTGACTGAGCTACAAAGCTGCAAGGCATCACCAGCTGAATTGTTACTGACTTCATACCTCTCTTACTACTGTTGCTTGGTAACATTTCATGAAAAGGCAAGACTGGGAGAGCATGAGGTCACCACTGGGCATCACCTTTCCGGTATATAAAGTTTCTTCTGACTGTGGTCAGGTCCAGGGTAGAGATGGCATTTGATTGAGAAGCATTCTGTTAGACAGCTGGGAGGGGTCCACTAAATTGCTTTAGGAAAAGATCATTCTTAATATGGTATCAGCTGGTAATTTTTTTCTAGAAAAAAATACCATATATTAAATCACAAGTTGAAGTAATGTCAAATAATCATAGCTTACCCCGCCCCTCCCTTTTGTTACCTCTTTTTTGTTTGTCTAGATTGACTGCGAAGTCATATAGAAAATACAATTTCTGGCTATATTACTTACCCTTATTATATTTTTTTTCCTTAAGAAAGAATAAGGAAAGAAACCAAATCTACCACAGTTTCTCATGTGTCTTCCGTATGCTTTGTATGGTACCACAGTAGGAAGAAGACTTCTTTCTTTTGTAACATTAGTAGCAGTTTCTCCCTGTTGCAAGTGAAATTGAAAAGGTCCATGTTGCTCTCCTGCATTATTTTCATGATCATGGTGGTGAAAAGGCTATTGTTTTTTTTAAAACTCTGCTTCACATTTCAAATATAGATCAGTACTTTAAGGTTTTTATCATAGCATTTTATTTTGTATTTACTGTGAGGTACATGATCACTGTGGTAAATAGAAATGTGAATCATACTGCTAATTTATGAAATATAATTAATTGTTATGACAACAGAGATGTCCTAGATATCTAGGAAAATGTTGAATAATGAAATAAAAGGAAGGGGGAAAAATGAAATTAAGTCCTTTGGATTTTTCACACTTCTTTTGTCGTTCATGTATAAGCTGTTAGGTTTTCTTGTGGGTTTAGTGTTTGTGCCTTGCCTTTGAATGCCAAAGAAACTTTCTTTTGGCCTGCTTGCCCTATTTAAACATTTTCAGATTTTGAAAAGATGTCTTTATGACAATACTTTTCTTTATGGCAATAAGATCATTACATTTTGATGTTGCTGCAGTAAAATTAGAGGATGTGAAGAAGCTAAGTGTAGAAAATGCTACCAAAGCACCATAAAAAGGTCATTAAAAAATGTCTTAATAGACAATTTACTGGAAACCTGGGGAGTGGGAAAAGCCATGGAAAATATGCTTTCCTTTCTGCTTATATGATTTAATTTCTCAAAACTTGATTATATTTCTAACAGCACCAAACCCCATGCCTTTTACAATATTAATTTTCCTAAGAGTCTCCCTTAAGACAAAGTCAAATCTGGAAAAATCTTGATTTCAGTTCAGATGAACAATATCCAGATGAACAACGAAGAGCTGAAATGTTACTTGTGATGTTTTGAGTGTCACTGCATGGATCCAACTATTTGAGAATAACAAATTTACAAATTCCATCCATCCTTCCTAAGCTGCATTTATAATACTTGCAATTAAAAATAAAAAGGGGAACTAGGTTAAAAAAAAAGATTCTGTGTATCTGACATCTGGAAATCAGATTCCCTATATAAAATTCTAATTTCAAAATAAACTCCATATAAGCAAGCTAAATTTTTCATTGAATCTTGTCATACTATTTAGAAGATTATATCCATTGATATCTGTAATTTAGGTAACAGATTCTAATCCTGCTGCTGGCGGTGAGATCTGTTGCATCTTTTGGAATATCGTGCTTTGAGCTGCCAGATTATCAGGATAAACTCTTGCACAACTTCATATTTTTGCATCTAGTCCAGGTAGTGCACAAGTAATACAGAGAAAACAAGAGGAAAAAAAAAAACAAAAAACCAAAAACAAAACCAACAGAACTCCTGGCTTGACCTTCTTTGTGTTTGGAAACTGTAGCATCATGTTCTTTCTCTCTGTGAACCCCGGAAAGCATAATAACATAAAGAGATGTTATAACAGGGGGAGGTATTTCTTTTCTTCAACAGTGTAAGAAGCTTTCTCGGCAGAATGAACTTTAAGTAGTCTCCCTTGGAAAAAAGACAGGACATGAACAACTGGAACCACCTTTCAATAACATTTTGTTTGTCAAATCCACCAGTGTCATGACCATTGTGTATGTGCACAATGAAATGATGTCAGATAAAATTCTAGTTTACTCTATTGATAGCAAAGTTGTGTGGAAGTATTATGATTTCTTGTTTTATCTGGGGAAACTGAAAACCTGTTGATTCACAATAGAACAAATTGTAAATAGCTACAATGTCCTCGGATATGGATGCATTGTTTACTTCCTTACTTTTCTTTTTTTTTTTTTTTTTGTCAATGTCATTATCAGTCCTAGTCCTTGATGATTTAACTTACTTGTTCCACAGCGAGTTTTTTTTAGAAAATAGTATGGGGACTAGAGCGAGGATGGAAATGATACTGATCAAATACACTAAGCGCTGGAGTATGCTTCAGTGTATTATTTTTGTTTGATATTTAGAGAACAGATTCATGAAGGATTTTAACCAGATTTTGATAAAAAAATGATTTCTAACCTCAGTATCATAGCAAAACATATTGAGTTGACTTGAAATTGTGGGGTCTGTCTCCACTTTTATTGATCCCTCCTACATACCTTATTTGCTTGTCTTATATAATTATGTGAGATAATTCTGGGAACATTTCTGTTTAACTTCAGACTGAAAGCAAACACCGTATGGCCTGCTCAGGTGCCACTTCTATCTAAATAATTAAAGTGACTGTCCATTAAAGATATGCAGCCTGATGACAAATTTCCTAGTCATGATAGTCAATCATTTAGGAGGTCAGCTCAACTTTTCCTGCATTTACTTTTCTGTAAATTATTATCTGGCCATAAAAAATGGTATTGCTGTCAGAACTAAGCTGAGATACTTTAATATGCTAGTGATGATTGAAACTACTGCAAGCCAATATAAAAGAAGTTTCCAGGAAAACAGATTTTCACATCTTTTTATCCCAAATCAGTATTTTTTTAAATTCATTGGTAATGGTTTAGCAATGATGACAAGATATGGCAGTGGTGTCTGACTTTTTGAAACGGTCATGAGCTTTCTTCCAATTGCAACAAAACAAGTACTTTAAGACTGGAAAAATTAATTCTACTGTCACTATTGCAAAAAATTAAGTTTCATTCAGTAGAGGGCATTCTTAGAGCATTTTATACAAAGTTGTTTTGGGGCAAAAAATTAATTATGAACACCTTTCAATGTTATTATCTTCCTTTTCATTCTCTGAGATTTAGGTCAAAATGGAAATTAGAAATGCTCCATCTCCCAGAGGAAAGAAAGTAGAGAAAACACACTACTTTTTTTGTAATCTTTGCAGTAGGATTCTTCAGCTTTTTAAAACTGTGTTGCTCTTGCTGTAATTTTATTGTTTAGCAATCATATGCACTGGAATAGCCTAACTCATGCCCGTTATTTTCCTCTCTTGGTCTCACACTCATCTGGGTTCCTGAGGAGTCCCCTAGCATCAAGGAAATCCTCCCTACTTTTATCTTTCAGGAAAGGGTCACCACTGTTCTCAATTTTTAATACTTGCAATTGCTCAAGGGCCAGAACCAGACTATGGATGTTCCTCCAAGCCCAGCCTCCCTTCATTGGGCAGGTTCCTCTTCCTGATAACATCTCTGCTGAATGTAATATAGTAGCAATCTCCAACAGATGTTGCACTAATAGATGTTTAAAGAAGTATGAAGAAAGAAAATTAATCTTGTATAGAAATTAACATGCCTTCTGCAGTATGCCACTTGATGCCCCTCAGTTTGTAGTGTTTTCACCCAATTGTTTTAAGAGAGAACAAGTGAAATGAGGTGTCAGGATAGTTCCTACTTAGGTGTTCTAGCTGCGTTACTGAAAAGGTGAATGGACATGAAAATGGAGTTGAGACACTATTTCAAACAAAATGAAACCTAAACCACCAAAGAACAATTTGTGTGTGTGTTGCATGACAGCATCTTCTAACCCCCAAATCTTTAAAGTACTTTTTCTGATATAATTTCAGCCTCATATATTAATAAAGAAGCTTTCTAGATAGTTGGTCCTTTCTTCAGACTCTCCCAGTGAACCACCTTGTTTCAAATTGGCAGGCATTCAGAGTGCTGTTAACCGCTTCCTTTGCATAATCTACCTATCTGCCTACTTCTGAATTGCTTCAGACTGCAGCCTTCAAATTCCTTATTACAGCCTAACCTATTTTTGTCAATGTCTTTACTAAAGATTGCCCTCCAGAAGGTCAGGCATTACTTTATGAATCAATCATTGCTGCCCTTTTGGCTCATTAACCTCAATTTCCTTCATTACAACCAAAAAGCTTGTAGGAGTTGATCAAAAGCAACACAGCAAGAAGCTAATGGAGGAAAAGGAACATTCTGCATGGGTAAGTATTAGCTGTAACTGAACTGTTTTGGAGAATTTGTTCAATACCACAGAAAGCTACTATCATCAGACCACATCAGTTTCATTTTCTGTCTTTTTCTGGAGGTGTCTTAGACATGCCAGAAAGAACTTAAGAGTGAAAATGTGCAAAAAAGATCAAATATGTAACTGTGTGTACACAATGCCATGGTCAGAACAGGAAAGGAGTCAGTGAGAAGGATTTGCAGAAGAAACGTAGTTTGATTTCAAATGCATTTTCTCTTACTTCGATGTATCTCCTTCTTCTTCTAAACTAGAATATAAAGAATGTGGTATGAATAAGGCTGTTACATAAATTGGCTTTTATCTTTTTTCCCCATCAATATGTCAAAATATGTCATATTGAATATGTCAAAATAGACATATTGATCACTATACTTTGCAAAATCTTTTGCAATCTATGACTAATATATATATAAACCTATACATATGGTGATATGCAAATGAATTATGCTTATAAATGAGCATGTCTGTAGATTGAAGTTTTGCACATAATATGTTTTCAATTTACTTTCTGAAATTAACTATGAAAATGATATGATGTGAAAGAGTCTCATTAATTGACGAGGTCTGGGGTGTGCTCAAACTTATAAAAAATAAATATCAAGCACGTCTGTGAATACATTTGTTGAGTACCTTGAAATTCATGTGACGTTTTAGTAAAACTGCCATTTCAATTCAGGAATTTCCGATGCAGAAATTTATTTCAAATCTGAAAATATATGTGCATTACAGTTTTTTAATTCCATGGTGAAATGAATCCACCTTTTTTTTTATATATATATTGACACTCTCCCTGTACACTGAGTTGCTGGTTGCAATCCAGGGTATTAATTTAAAAGAAGATATAAACTTTTTTTCCCAGCATGTTTTTTAAAAGTTGCTTTGAAAAGGGGCCAGGAGCATTCTTATTTCAACCAATGAAAAAGCTATTTAATCAGGAGACAACTATAATGCTTTATTCTGGTATTCTTCACATCACTTTGAACAGGTGTCAGTGCTTTCCCAGTGTGCAAAACACAAGAGACTCACGTATGGTACGTGTCAGTAGCAACGGGGCAAACCTGTGATAAGAGGGTTTCTACTGTGTTCCGGTATCGCTGGGTGGTATTTCAAATGGCTCTGTGTTGTAAATCCTGACATTATAAATAACAACTGCAGCACACTTAATTCTGTACTAATTTTCCAGTCTAGAGGAAAAAAACAACCTTCTCAGCTTCCTATCTTATCTAGAGCTTTGATCCCCACTAAACTACTTTTCAGAATACTGAATGCACTGTTAATACCCTATTGGTTCCTTCTGAATACCTTTTACTTGCCTTCAAGACTACCTGAAGAATTCAATGTAAAGTTCATACACATTATTACTTAACATCGAAAATTCCTCTTGCAATTTGTTGTGCTCTCTGCTGTTGAACTGCACTGGGGACAGTTCTGCTTCCCTGTAAGCCAATTTTGCATTGTCTGTTCTAGACAAGATGAATTGTTTACAAAGCCTCAGAGCAGCAGTGCCTGAGCACCTTCTGGGTCTACCTTAAAGAGTGTGACTAGCACCTGGCACGCACTACTCGTGTCCTCTTCAGTGTCCAGGTTAGCAGTATAATTTCATAGAGTTTAAAGACTTACTCCTTGACTTTTGGGTACAGGAACAGACAGAAATCTCTGCATTTCCCAGCGCTGGCTGATCTGGTCAGCCTATCCTGGACAGGCAGTGAAGGCCTGTGATCTTCATCACTCATGGCAATTTGACGGCTGAGGAGAAAGTCACCTTTAAATCTAGAGCTATCAGTTGTTGCTGGGTCATGTTTATACCAAGTCAAGGACTTTTCAGTTTCTTGGGCCCTGTGAGCAAGAGGGCTGGAGGGGTACAGAAAATTGGGACTACAGCCAGGACAGGTGACCCAAGCTAGCCAAAGAGGTATTGCATATCATATGACATCATGCTGAGTATAGAAAGTGGGGGACGAAGAAGGAGGGGGGGACACCCAGCATTATGGTGTTTGTGTTCACGAGTAACTGCTACACATGGAGTGCTGCTTTCCTGAAGACAGCTGAACACCTGCCTGCCGATAGTAAGTAGAAAGAAAGGAAGGAAGGAAGGAAGGAAGTAGTGAATGAATGCCTTGTTTTGCTTTGCTTGCATGCGTAGCTTTTGTTTTACCTATTAAAATCTTTGTCCTGGTTGGGTCATCTATGATAGACTCCCACCAGCATATCCGCCTTGTATGCCCTCTCCCTGATTCTTACACGTAAACATTCAACCTTGTTACTATCATTAAGGTCTGGGCAGTCAAAACACTCCATAAGTTACAGATCTGTCCCACTGCCTCTCCTCCTTTACTATTGCTTCTGAAGTTTTTGTAGTTATCTATTGCAGGACTCCAGTCACGTGAGTTATCCTGCCGTGTCTCTCTGATGGTGACTATGTCACAGCCTTCCTGCTGCACGGTGGCTTCCAGCTCCTCCTGCATGTTGCCCATGCTTTGGTGATCGGCACACATGCACTTCAGCTGTGCTATCGATCTTGTCTTGAACACTGGCATGCTGCCTCCAGGCTCATGTCTGACAAGCTGGGTTGTATTCCCTTTCCCCTTCAAATCCAGTTTAACGCTCTCTCAGTGAGCCCTGCTAACTCCTGATCTAGGATCCCTTTCCTGCTTTGACCCAGGTGAACCTGATCTGTTGCCAGCAGGCCTGGTGCTGCATAAACTGCCCCATGATCAAAAAAACCCCGAAATTCAGCCAGGGACACCAGGCCCGGAGCCAGGTGTTGATCTGTGCGATCTTCCGATTACACCCACCGTCATTCCCCGCAACTGGCAGGACAGTAGAAAACACCGTTTGTGCTCCTGATCCTCCAGCAGTCACCCCAGGGCCCTGAGGCCTCTCTTGATTGCCCTCAGATTGCCCTTATGTCAGTTTTGGAGTAACAACATATGCAAAAAGCACACAAACAGCATTTGCATTAAGATATGCAATATTATGTTTTAGGAAAAATGCAGACTGTTAAGTGTTACTACCATAAGCAGGTTTGATATGCTTTGGAATTAATCAATAGTCACCTTGAGCTTTTATGTCTGTTGTGTTCAGTAAGATCTATTAGGGGAATACGAGTAAAAATGTGTGTAGATTTTGTGGAAGTGCAGTTCTAAGAGGCCAAATATTGCTAATTAAGACTACCAGACTAAAAAGGGAGGTTTTATAGGTTGTTACTTGTATAAAGATTATCCAGGGCTGCGTAGAAAGCATGGTGGGGAAAGAACTTGTCATGTATTTCTGACAGGGTATGTGATGAAGGCTACAGACAGAACAGTAACTGTTGAATTTGCTGGAGGAAGCTTATATGATGAAAAGCTTTGTGGAGGACAAAAGCAAGGGATGATAAGACTAGCTGAGGTATGTAGAACAGAGAAACAAAGCAAAGACAGACATGCCTGCTGGTTGTGATCTTTTTTTTATTTAGGTTTTTGGTACATGCCAATGTATTAAAAAAATACAATCTAATAGGAAGGATAAAGTACTGAGCAAAAGAAGGCCAGGTCCCATGCTTTGTAATACATATTCTGTGTGAACTAGAGTGTATGCATCCAGCTGAATTATTCACTATTTATGAGACCTGAAGTCAGATCCAGCAACAAATTTTGATGTTTGTTTAAATATTGAATCATTCTTTGTGCTTCTGCAACCTATTTTATATGCATCTGTTTGTTTAAGGTAGAAAACACTTGTTTCCTTCTAGTGTGTAATGGGCACGTGGATATATCTGAATATAACGTGTGTGGACTTGTGCATGTGTGTTTTAATAAACTCTATTTAATGTGTGAGGAACATTGTCATGTAGTGTGTATGAGTCTGACTCATGGCCAGTGGGGGGAAAAGCCCTCCCGTTGAGTCATGAGGTTTGGAAAAGGTTCCCTTGCTTTCTAAACCCCTCCTCAGAGAGGAGTCTGGGTGCGGCTGGGGCCAGCCCAACTCTCAGACGTGGCCAACGGTTTAGCTCTAAAGGACACAGCTACTCAACAGAGGCAACGTCTGCCTGCCAGGGCCCTCTCAAGGGCTTTCACTGAAACAGTTTCACAAAGTTGGAAAAAAAATGGATGATCTATGAAGGCGACAGATGCAACAAATTGCTGTTGATAGATGCACTTAGTGCAACAATCAAGCTGGAGTTAAGAGCTCAGCGCTTTAGTTGACAGTACTTTCCCGGGTAACACCTGACCAAGTCAGATGCGCGAGTCTTACCAAAGAGGCGTCGCTGCCTGGGGAGGAGAGAGCTCCAGGCCCGCTGACCCGTCCGGTGGCTGCAGTTGTCGTCCTCAAAAAAGAGGATTCTAAATGCCAGATGTACCTGATGACAAGGTGGGACGAAGTCAGTTCTGGTGTGCCGACTGGCCCTTAGCAAGGGTTGTCAGTCCTGGAAGGTCAGTGGGGCCTGATGGTTCAGCACGGGGTGAGGGATTTGGTGCAGATGGGGGTCTTCCTGGCTTTCACTGGATATATGAGCCTATATATGACTTATGTACATTTTCCCCCAAGTGTTATATATTATTTGTTTTCCAAACAGTGTGTCTGCAAGTAATAAGAAAAGACAGTTTGAAGCAATTTATCAATCAGACTTCTGTAGGAGCTGAGTTTCTTGAGGTCAGATAATGACTTTTGTTTTACTAAAATTAGAACCTAGTTCTACCATCCCAGGATTTTAACAATAACAGTAACAACTTCTGTTTGTGGTGGGTTTAAATTTATTCACTAAATAACTTCTGTAAAATTTTAGACTTTTTTGCTTAGAAAGTAAATGAAATGAGAAGTGTCTGTTTCTAATTTGGTAGGAGACTGTTGTAAAACAAGGCAGCAGCAATGAGGAATATAATGCATCTGGTTGTAAGAAGCGTTAAAATGCAGATGAATTAGCACAGTGTCATTTTCTCAGACCTAATGTCATGAATCAGGAAAATGGTAGAAACTGTAATTGTGAAACTAAAATCTATTATAAAGCATAGGTTAATACAGGTATTTGGCCCTTTCGTGAAATATTAACTTTGAAATACTCGAAGCAGTGCTATGATAAAGCAATCTAGCAGAATATGAACAGAATTACTTAGGCACTGGCTAATAGTGTGTGTAAGCAAAGTTGGCCTTCGTATAATTTTGGGTTTAGAATATGCCTTTATATTAGATATTAAAGTATTTTTGACATACCATAGGGAAATATGAGCAGCTGTTAGCAAAGTATGGTGAGTGTGCATGAACCTGCTAATCATTTCTGGAAGGAGGAGGCACCTGTGTAACAGCTCTGCTGACCACCTTAAAGCTTTGCAATGTTACTGAAGCTGCAGTAAGATATAAAAAGTCTGATTGTCCCTTACCAGGGCTTTTGTCAGTGATAATTTTGTTAGCTCATGTTGGATGTGAACCGAATCATTCACTACAATGGAAGAAATTGCATCTTCTATGTCTCTCACCTATGGAAACAAATCCGACAGGTGAAGGCAAGTAATGGCCTGATATGTCCAAGGGTTAGGTGCTGCAGAGAAACCAGAAAAGTTGAGATCATCCAGAGTGTAACATGCAGAGGCATTAAAGATCTGTCCAATTTCCTATGGGAGTGTGTGAGGAACTGTAAAACACTAGACGAAGTCAGACACTAATTCCAAGATTTAGACAATAAAGCCATGTACAAAATATACATTAAAAACCAAAACAAAATGGGTAGGATCACAGATGTTGTAGAGCTATGCTATAAAGCTAAGCTTGTTGATTTGAGCAGTTACCAGAGCTGATAAAGTGCTAAGGTATGCAGGCAAATGACTAGGCCTTGGCCTGAAGTTTAGCTAAATGAGCAGACCATGGGAAACAACTAGGCGTGACATGAAAAATCACTGGCCATAGCATTTAAGAAAGTGAGATGGTGCAAAGGGCATAGACAGTGCTGTGAGGGATGACTATTACTGGTGGGGGTAATGTGAGAGACAATCAGGCTTCAGAGATGATGGGAGGGGAGTGATGGGGACCTTTTATAGGGTGGAGTCTTGCAAGGCCAACTGAGCCTCAGTAACTTATCAGTAGCACTAGGTAAAGCCATGTTCACTTTGGTAACAGTATCAGAAATTCCAGATTTGGGTGCAGGTACTGCAAGACCAAAATCAATGGAGAAAAATAACTAGTGGCAGGATGTTTATTTGGGTGGCAATTACAATAGAGAAAGGCAGGGTTCAAGGCTGAGAAAAACAAGCCGGGGGAAATGGAGAGAAGTAGGATGAGAGGGGCTGGGAGCCAGCAACAGCCATGTCCATTGGGCTAGGGGAGGAGAAACTCCTGGATGTGAGAGAACCCTGTGCCAGGCTGTGATGGGCCAGGAAGAAGGGATCCTTTCAATTCCAAAGTCCACTGGACTTGTCAGCTTCCTTTCTGCATAAGCAGCAATCCATCAAAGTGAGGTAGCTGAATATAATAAAAAGTGACTTTGTGGTTAATGAAAGACTGAGATGGATCTGCTGGAATTTTTGCTTCTCAAATGTGTTAGCAATCAATAAGAAAACAGGAATTCATGCAGTTAATAAGGCTAAATGAGACAGAGACAAAGTATAGGGTAATAAATGAATGAAAGACTAGGTGAGTAGACAGAAAAGAGGGAAATAGATACACCATAAAATGAAGATGGTCAGTGATGTTTGTTGGTGCCCAGTAGCAGTAGCTCAAGGAATACATAATAAGGCTTTTTATAAAAGCATTTGTGTCAAACACTACAAGCTACTAGCAAACTGAAAGACAAATTCAGGAACATATAGCTGGAAGACAAATGGATGATGATGATGCAGAAGTCCTGCTGGGGCACTTAATACATTCATCAAACATGGCAGTGCAAAAGAAATAACCACTCGTCACATGTCACATGAAATAGCTTAGCAAAAAAAGAGATATTTTTTTTTTTTGGTACTTGCTACCTATGGTGCATCATCACAGCAGGCTTATAAGAAAAGATTAGTCACTGCTTGATGTTCAGATAAAACACTAGCCGAGGTGTTCACAAAGGCTAATTTTAGACCTGCAAGATTAGGCATCCTCTCTTGTTAAAGGCAGGAGCTTGCACCTTCTGGGAGACAGTCCATCCCTGCATGCAACTAAATAAACCCAGTAAAACGTCACTATGCAGAACAGCTCTTCTGAGCACTACATACCCTAACCCTCCTCCCCTTCAAACCATGGTGGTGGGTCTCCAAACCGCTACCATGCTGTTGCCATTGAACCAAACCTGGCTAGTGGCTGGGATGGTGCTGTCTGTCATGGGCCAAAGTTACATCAGAGAGTGTTAACAGTGAAGCACTGCCTGTTGTGGACAAGTGGTTGAGGCAGCGTCCTGACCCAGATACTACAGGCACATGTCTTACCACGGCTTTTGGAGGACACCCAGGAAGATTAATTGTGGCTTCTATGAAGTAATTATCCTATCCGCAGCCTTTTTAATGTAGGGTGAAATTGTCACTAGTTTTCTGGGCTTTGACAGAAGAGTGAGTGAGTAAGACCTGTCATTCATCCAGGTCAACCTGCAGATTATACACTTTTCAGATCATAGCGCAAATGAGGAATAACCAGAATAAGACCCTGACTTTGCCTTCCAGGCATGCGAGAAGAGCATGGGATGGATGTTGTATCTCTTCATCACTCTCTTTCATCAAGTGTGGGCACGGCAACATATTGGCAGAAAATATGGTATTATCCATGTAGGGTATTGGGAAGTGAGAGGAGATCAACCACTGCTTTCTCTATAATCTACTCCTGAGACAGCAGTGCTGCAAATTAACTGTATGCGAGGGCTTGTAGGAAAGCTCCAAGCGTGCCAAACAGATATGCTGCATGAGACCTTTCTACAAGGCTGTTATGCTTGTGAATTTGATGTGGAGAGAACTTCACATATGCAATGGAGAACTGGCAGGGGCTTTACTCTCTTCAGTTGAAGAACAGGCTGATGATGCAGAAGACTTGAACTGTCTATGGAATGAAATGAGAATGGCCCAAATGGACATGTCAAAATGTTAACTTTACCTTACTGATTTACAGTGGCTTTTAATGAGAACTGAAGAAATGATGCATCATGTTGTTACTGAAACAAATACATTAAAATTTATGTGCTGTGGAAAATGCAAGATTAAAATAGTGAGTGGTGATGTCCACTGTATGAGATGTGGTCTCTGTGCAACAGAATTAAAAAAGTATAAGCAATATATGGATCCAAAACATTTTGAACAGGTTCCCAACTGAGGACCACTTAGTCAATTTTTCCCTGGGAATGGAAGTTAAGCTTTTGGCTATTCTGACTCACTTGACATTGCAAGATACGTTTTAGGGTCACCGTCAGACAAAGGAAGACGAAGAAGAACATATCTGTTTTTCTGACTGGGATGGAAATGGTTGGTAAAGGTCTTAAGCCTTTGTGAAAAATGGCCAATATTGGGTCATTTTCTCAAGAGGAGGAGCCCTGCCATTAAAATGGCTGGACTGAATTACGTTGGGTGTGCTAGACACACAAAACCATGACAAAATATAGATGTGTGTGTGTTTGTGTGTGTGTATGCACATCCAACTAAAACTATACCCTAACTGGGAAACTTCCATGGAATTAATGTCCACTCATATCTATGCCAAGTCGTTTGTGACTTACAGAGCTTAATGCTCTGCTTAGATAACTGCTTAGGAACATCCAGAACTGACACTGTCAGGGAGTGTTTGGCTGATGTAAATTACATATTACAGAAAGTCAACAGCAGTGAAAAGCACCAGGAGCAGGAAAGGCTGCACATGGAGAATCCACCTCTCTCTCCCTGAAAAGGCCATCAGATAAGGAACTGCTTGGAGAACAATGAGCTGTCAGAAAGGCATCGTGGTCTAGCAATAATTACCGAACTTTGTCCACACAGACAAGAGAGACTTGTGACAAGTAATCCTTTTGGTTGTCAGATATACAAGCTGTGCACTCTCATCTCCTGCCTGAGACTCTCTACATGTGAGAGGCTCTCCATGACCCTCTGTGAGACTCCCATTGTCTCCCTTTCCATTAATTGCATGAATGACTGTTTGTTGTTACTTTTAGTTAGCATTGTTTCCTTTACATTCAATTAAAGCAGAATAAAAGGTACAGATGTGGAGATAGCAGCTGATACAAGGGTCTGGTCTGCTATGTGACATGTGACAAGAGCATTACTTTTCTGAAGGTTTCATATCTGCTTTCAATTGAACACTTTTACAAAGGATCATTATTTTTACTTGGAGTTCTAGTCACACACACCTCTATGTAAAGAGTCTATGTAAGATTTTCTGTGCTAAATTTGTGGGTTTGGGGAAATATATTCTGTTTCTGAATACATTTTTCTTTAGTTTTGTAAAGAAGGTTTGTACTTCTGGAAGGCACGTTAATAAAAATGGAATAAATTTTGTTATCTCTAGGAGTTTGCGCTGAGTAATGAATTCAGGATTTTGGTATAACAGTACTAAGGATTAATATCTCATCAAATGGTCATTTTAAACCCCCCTTAAGCACTAGAGTGCTCTGATTCATTTAGTAATGGGGGAATAAACATTATTTATTCCTAATCACTTCATTGTTGCTTCAGTAGCTTAGAAGCCTATTTTTCACAGAGATTGCCATTTAGGCAGTATTAAAACAAAACAAAACAAAAAACCCAAACACAAAACAAATAAAAGAGCCCCAGGACACTGCTTCACCCCCCAAGTAAGATTTTTTCTTCTGGGAACAACTGACAGCACCTGTCTTCATGACTCTGTAAGCCCAGCAGGAGTAACCAGCTGTACATTCCCTTTGTGAGCCCTTAACTTTCTACCCTTACCAATGACTCTAGTTGTGACACCAAAGTGGAATACTCAGAGATTTGCATTAAACTGTGCCAGTTGTCTTCCCCCTTGACAAGGCAGCTGGCTATGGGCCTGATCAGGGGTCAAAAGTTGAATTCAGGAGACAAAACTGAGAACCAGTAAAGATACTGGCCATGGAAGCTGGTGGTATCTTTCTCCTTACTTCCTCACTGACATTCATCAGTCAATCTGTCTTGATCACCCCTTGTTTGCCTAACCTTAATCCTACCCTCCAAGCCATGAAGAAGCACAAAACTGGAGCATTCCTCACCCCCCCAAAAGAGTAAGGCAATTTTAGGCACAGGCGATGTCTTAACCCTATCGTCAGCCCTGGAAATGTGAAGAGAATCTAAGCTGGGGCAACTTACTTTCTTCCCACAAAGGAACAGGCAACTCCTGCCCCAAATGACACATGCCAAGATCTTATTTCACAGCATCACGCTCTCACAAAGCTTTTCGTGCATTTTCAACTCCAGGTGAATTTCCTTAAGACAATCTGATGCCGGGCTGTCATTTTTCAGCGTAAATTTGGACCCACCCTCAGTGTTAGACAGCACTGTTGAACTGTAAGAGACTGTCGGTGAGAACCACCATTGCTACAGCAGATGTTTGTCCCAATATTGCTATGGCAGGAAACCAACACCGTCACCACAGCAAATGTTTATCTCAGCATCGTTAAGGCAGGAAGCCAGCACCACTGCCACAGCAGAGGTTTATCTCAACATTGTTAAGGCAGGAAGCCCACCAACTGACACCATGGAGCAATGAGGGGAGCTGATCCTGAGAACCAAACCCCTGTGCATGTGCCCAGACCTGGGGTCAGGGGGATCAAGGGGCCTGGAGACCTCTGAGGGCCATCTGACAGTATTGGGCACACGCTCCACCACTGGGTGTGATTAAGCAGAACAGCTCATGACAATCCTATAAAAGAACGCAACCAACCAACATCAGATGGAACATTCCCCCACAGAACTTGGAAACGAGTCAGATTGTCAGGGCGCTGCAGCTCTGGGGTGGTAGCTATTGCTGTGAACTCTTTCCCTCTTTACCTCTCGCTCTTTCCTTTGCATTTGCAAACCTGTTGTTGGGCAACTAAAGTTTCTTGGCTCTTGACTCCGTTTGGAGTCTTAATTCTGTTCCCAAGAATACAAGCGGAACCTTGCTCTGATCTTGGACCAGCATGTGACATGGATCCAAAAGCTGCAGTCCCTTGAATTTACTGCTACAATTTCACCTCTTGAACTTATTACATTAGATTGCATCACTACTTGTTATATTACAGAATATAACAGAATAACAGAACTAACCCAGCCCCAAGCTGGTGTCTTCCCAGGTCACAGCTCCTTTCCTTTTGGTCTAGCAAAAAGCGTCAGACTTTTTCTAGTTCTATACAGCTCTCCAGAAAGTAAACCAAAATCTTTATGCAGGTGCTAAGTCTTTTCTAAGATAAACTAGAGTGCAGAGTTATATTTCAATGATTTCTCACCAAATTAAATATTTCTTTGACATCTGGCCCTTCTTCTGTCTGTGGGGCTGAGGAAGGTCTGCAACAGTCTGTACAGGCTGTTACAGAGGCTGAACCAAACTCTTTCTTCATCATTTTTCCCAAACCTAAGCCCAGCCTTAACCCAAGACTAAATCAGACCTTAGGAACTAACATTTCCACTGATAGCGTTATTGCCCTTGGCACCAAATGATGTCTTCTACTTCTTCAGCACTGGGAACACACAATATTAATTTTACCTTCTGAACTCTGAACTTTCCTTTCATCCAAGCCTGACTTGGTGCATCAAGGGCACTCTGTCTAAGAAGGTCTTTGCACTTAACCGACATTGGCTTTCTTCCAAATTGTCACAGCTCTCTTGACATGGAACATGAAGATCCTTTGTGGAAACTTTGTTTTTTTTTTATCATGAACAACACATACAACCTGAAATCTTAACAGTTGCTATGGGAGACAGCTCCTTCTTTTAGATCACTTATTCAGTTTCAGATCCAGATAACACGCAATCTATTCCTCAGCCTTCGAACTACTGACATACTGAAGTAAACTCAGCCCTTGATCCTTTAGTTTTCTTGACCCTAACTCAAATCTTAGCAGTAACCCTAAACAAAGTCTGAGCAAGAGAAAATGCTACTTCCAGCTAGTAATCCCCAAAATACCTAGCAAGAAATTATCTTCTTGAATCTTAATTTTTTCTAATCCTGATGTAAATCTGAACCCTCGCCTCAACCTGATTTTAAAGTTCTCACTGCTAAAAGAAAATTCTTTTAAATAGCGTATTTGAATTCCCTATCAAAGGAATTTTACATGGCTTTCTATTCTGTACCAAACAAGTAGGAAAGAGACAGCTGTGTTTTAGCTTTGATAGCTGCAATCAGCTCTCATCTGTTTTCTGGAAAGGTAGATTTTATAATAACCTGATTAAGCAGAAAGATCATTGCCTATATTTGCTGGTATAGTTCTTTTCTTCTTTCTCAGTACTTTGTTTTTTTCTTTTTGGCAAGTTCCAGTGTTTGCTTCAGAACATCATAAATTTCAGATAAACACAGTGCAAAACATTTATGGATTGCCATAAACAACACTTAAGGATGTTAAAGCCATATTCTGTTTCCTGTTCTGAATCTGTTTTGTCTCTGGTGCCACAATAATCTGTCTCACTCATATGCATAGTGGCGCTGCTAATTGTCCTTAATTGATACTAGAGGTATCTAATATGCTGCAGTGGTTTTCCGTTGAATTTTGATCATGTGCATACTGGTAAGAAAATCTAGACTGAGGCACCGTACCTGCCTATTGCTGTTTGGACAGTCACAAACGATGCAGCATGAGAGACCTCCTCCCTTTATAGGCCATATTTCAAGACTCGCATAATTGTTAACAGTTATCTAAAGATTTTAATATTCCCTTACTTTCTTCTGACTGCTGAAATGCAATCCCTGTGAATATAAAAATGAGAAGGCAAATTAGTTTCTTTATGTGGAACTAGTTTTCCTCAACATTTGTGCTGGGTATTAAGAAATAGAGGGATAATAAAAATGTTTCTGCCAAGGAAAGTTGATCTTAGCAGAGTTTTACATCCTCCATATTTCCCAGGTGGGCATATAAAGGAAGGAAAAGACAGCGTCTTAGATTTAATAGTTTCCACTAACACACATTAAAGCCTGCTACAAACAGAAGTAATTTCAGCCAAGTATGATTTGTATTGGTACACCTAGGTTATGATGGGGGCAAACTCCTGTTGCCTTCAGTACTCTTTGAAAAACGATTTAGCAGACTTCTCTTTTCCCCTTTCTATTTCTACATGTTGGCTACTGAATGTGCATTTTAGTCATGGTAGTGTGCCAAGAAATGCTATTGCTTCTCTTTACTGAGCATGCAGCTACAATGCAAAATTTCTTTGGCGTAGGTTCAGTTAGTCAGAGGTGTGAAGAGCTGTGACTCTCTGACACAGCCAGCTTGGTAGATGGCTTCAGTGCAAATTCAGTTACACTAGTCTCAGGCAGAATATTTCACTTTTAAAGTATTGATATTCTGTACAGATACTAATGGAGCTTTATAGTTATTGCTGAGTCCACCACAGGAACACTTTGCAGCTCTGAAACAGTCTGATACTGCCAGTCAGATATTGGTTGTTTAACACAGCCTTGTCTTCAAGTGTAATCTTAATTTTTTATTTTGCATCATGCTCAGCACTGTGCATGGGCACACCTAGCAGTGAGAATTAGGGTGAAAATTTTGAAGTTTTCACTTCTCAGCACTTTGATAATTATATGATCGAAATATATGCAGTAGGCTTCTGAGCGTGTGACATCTAATGTCCGCAGGAGATGGATCAAGTTGTTTTCTTAGTGGTGTCTCTGATACCTCAGGAAACACTAGAAAGCCAGAATACATTAAAATGTGATTTTATAAGCATATAAGAATAACAGAAATGAAAGCCAACAGTCACCCAGAATTACCCAACTTTTCCTCTTCCTAGGCAACTTCTCAAATGAGAGAATGTTTACTGGTACCCAGCAACAAACAGTAATTGGAGAAGTTTTCCAGCTTCAAAAATGATTCATAAATTAATTCACAGAATAGAAGGTTATCTCACCAGTGGGATAAGCATTAGGGCTGGCCTAAGTACAGTATCAATTCCTTTGGCATTAAATAACCTTTCTTTTTCTGACATACATTAATGGCCTTCCAGGTAGTGACATGTAGTTTTCTCTGTCATTTACTTTCTGAGAAAGCTCTCATATTGTTCCCAGTTGTTACAAGTCAGTTTAAAATTCTGCTCTGTACAGGGTAAAGATGTATATATCATCAAGTCAAAGCCCCATTAGAGAATCAGGTGGTAAAAAACCAGTGCTAAAAGTATATGGCTTTGGTTAATTGCTCATTTGTATTCCATCTCAGTGATGGAGGTTATATTTTCTGTGGGAGGGTTAATACCTCTATCTGAGAACAAAACCAGAGACGGGGAGAGAAGTCTTTTTGTATTTGTAAAGGGCAGGCAATTAATTTATCTCATAGGCATGGCTCTGGGTACAATCTGAAATCAAACAGCTGGAGCCATTTTGGCAGATGGAAATTGCACATAATAAGCAGGGTATAGTACCAGATACAGCACGAAAAGGCTGCATTAAAAAAAAAGGAAAAAAAAGGCTAGCCAAACATTGTGCAGAGGGACTTAAAATGTCTTAAGGGGTCCTGAGTGTTACATTGAGTATGGAAAAATGACAGAAAGTTCTAACTCTTGTCATCATTTCTGAACATGCATTGCAACATGGCACACCCTTTAACAATACAGGGACCGAAGTTATCAATCTATTATTATGTATAATGGTGCAATAAAACAAAAATAAAGTATGTGTCCAACAAAATGCAGAGGTGAAAAGCAAAGGACAAGTACAGGGGAAAAAAGGCTTAATGGCTTAATAGCCACCTCTGTTCTGCTATGGATCTCTTTTCATGTGAGGTTACAAAATCTAGTGCAGTTCTCACATACAGACCTCAGCAAGCAGCTTTCTTCAGTTTACCTACAATGATTATTACAGTTCAGCTTCTTTCTAAGTATTAGCTGTGAGGCTAAGTTCACTTTCTTTTTGTTTTTGGTGGGATTTCAATGAGCAAACCTCAATTTTGGAAGTAATAAAGGACTAAAACCCCAAAATGTAAGTGTTGAATGGTATTTCATATGGCTGGTGTTTGTGTTGTTTTTCCTATTAAAACCATTTTTGCTTTGAAACTCTTTGATATTATGAGCATTTAAAATCAGAATTTTAATTTTATCTAAATGAAAAGTTTTGATCATTTCAGTTGTTCCCTGCGGAGAAATCTATCCTTTTCATGTTTACTTCAAATGTGAAGAAAGTTAGAAAACTCACAATACTTCGTAAGGGCTCGTATAAAATAGGATTTGCTACACTGTATAATGCTCACAAGTATTTGTCATTTTGTATTTCTGAATTAAGAAATAAACACTCAAAACAGTGATGGAAAATATGTTATAAAAGCATGCATGCTTTTTCAGAGGGCATAAAGCAGAGTGATCATTTTCATGAAAGTATTTTATGCTGCTGGTTTCTGTTTTGAAAGTGTGCCTTCAGTGAGAGAGCACAGGTAAGAGCTTCCAATAGTCTAACACTCATTCGGTTTGTTATTTATATGTCCTCTGTTTTTGTAAGATTGCATGAATTAGTATTATGCTCCTGCCTTCTATTGCAAAGAAACATGAAAATCTGGGAAGTAATTAATGTTTATATCTCAAATGAGATTTGTCTCTGTACAAGTCAGGAAAGATATATAGGACACTGCTTTATAAAGCGGAGGTAACAGGTAAAGAATCAGTCCGTTTTTCTGCCCACTAGCGCAGAGTGGTACATGTCACTCTACACAACATTAAAATGTCCATTGAGACAGCAAGACAAAACCCCATCTTCACTTTCCCCCACATCGTGTCATGTGTCCTCCCTGCCCCCGATATATAACACAAGCTAAATTTTTAATCTCCTATATCTAGATCTCTGCGGGGAGAAGAGAAAATTCCAAGTGCCAGATACCCTTGTCAAGAGAACCAGTCTTCTGTTTCCTGCTGTTGTGGCCGTATCCTGCACCATTTCTGTGCTCATGAGGATTCAGGCTGGAGACAGCATTGTAGCAGTGATTGCTTACACACCATGGTTCCCTGCACCTTCAGAGCCTTTCACATAGTGCTGTGAGACCCCAAATCCCATGGTTCAACATGGTCTTTAAATGATTGCTGACCTTCTTGAAAAAAAACCCTACATTGTTAAAGAGCTCACC
The DNA here is from genome assembly GCF_015220075.1 of Falco rusticolus. NCBI lineage: Eukaryota > Metazoa > Chordata > Aves > Falconiformes > Falconidae > Falco > Falco rusticolus. The sequence goes on from NC_051197.1 coordinate 32,539,919, forward strand.
ACAGCAGCAAGACTTGCTCGCAGCGCTTTTTGTTTTGTCTCAGTTGACAGGTAAGGCCAAATCAAACAAAGTATGGTTTTGTTTTGTTTTGTTTTAATTCAACATATTTGCAATTTCTGCTTACAAATATTTAGCATCCTGACAGCTGGGTGTTATGGATGTGACAACTTGAATGTAAAATCCTATGCTTTTACAGCACATGGCACAATCATCTTTACTGGGTAACAAAACAAATGCAAGCATGGGGTTTTTTTTTTCCACCGCAACAGTGAAATGATGAAATAAAAATTAAATGAAAACTTAGATGGTATGTTAACACAAAATTTCTTTCAGGTAGAAAAATTGGGAGTCAAAAGGAAAATGGAAACAAATCAATGAAATACAATATGCTGCATTAGATATACATTATTGTTTTAAAAGCCGCAGTCATGCAGAAAAGACAACAGTGATGTTAGTGGGATTTACAGGGTTGAAGGAGGTAATTACTGTGCTTCATAACCGTGTCCAGGGCCTAAACCTCATGATTTAGGAGTAAAAAAACCTACCCTAGTAGGCAACCTCAGAGGAAGCATGTACAGATGCACAATTTTTTAAAAAAAATTCCAGAACTGGAAAAGAGAACCATATTGCCCCATTTAGAGCATAGGCTGAATCCCTAGAGGCAATTCTATGTGCTTCTGCGCTATGGGAACAAATATATAGGCTAAAATAAAAATAAACATTGTACATGGACAAAAATTGACTTAGTTGCAATCTACAGCCATTGTATGGTGAAAATCAACCTTGACCTGTTTTATTCTCAAAACACAGCCTTGTGAGGGGATACTTTGCCTGGGTGCACACTCTGCTTTGCCCATGAAGATAACAGTTTTTCTGGAGTGGCTAAGAGAGCATAGAGCAAGACGTACATGCTTCAGCAGAAACGCCAGCACAATGCAGGAGTGTAGATGTACTTAGGGAAAAGGCACATTAACCTGGGGAAAAGGAGGACTGAAAGCTTTCAGTAGTGAAACAGAATGTCTCTTTGGGATTAGCTATGGCTGCATGGTGTGGAAATCCAGATATTCACCAAATTCAGGGCAAAGCTAGCAGTTAATTGCAGTAAACAGGGGAAAAGAAATCATGATACTGTCCTTGGGATCTCCTGATCCTCTTCCTGAAGAAGGAAAGCAAAAATGCTGTAAATTAAGCATAGATTTTCTTCCCTAGTTATCCCTTCCCATGAATGATTATTGCATGCAGTTACAAAGTCTATCAAAGAAGGTGTCTTGAGTGAAATCATTAGGCTTGACTTTGACTTCACAGAGCTGCTGAACTAACCACGAGTTGAAAACTGCCGTGAAATCAAAAGAAGAAAAGCCAATGCCCCTGCTTTGGTTTGGGTTTTCTGTGTTGGTGGGCTTTCCTTAAAATGCCAGAGATGCAATTCTAAATTTAGATAAAAGTTAATTTTTCTCTGTACAGCAGCTAGTTCTGAGCTTTACCTTCACCATTTACAGTGTAAAATTGCCTGGCTACATATATGAGCTGCCATGATCTTCTCTGAAAAATGATCCCTTGAATACACCACTTCAAATACAGTTTGAAGTAAAAAATCTCCAGGGGTTTTGTTAGAAGAAAAGGGATAAAAACAATAAAAACACAAAGCTCAAATTGTTTTACTAACAATTTTATTTATTTTCAGCTAGAGCAGATAAATAGTAGAATATAGTAACATTTGTATGAAACATGTAATTTGATTTTTAAACCACAGATTACCCTCTGTATCAAACTTCTCAAAAGAGGAAAATGTTATTCTATTAGCTGGATGCTAAGAGCGAATAATTTATGGGAAAGCCAGAGTTATACTGAATCCAGCTGCGCCTTCTCTGGATGAAATAACAAATATTTTAAAGACACTGTTAAGAAGGACAATAGTTAGAGATCCTGGCACTGCAGTAATCAGAGATGGCAACACTACAGTAATTACAGATGCCAAAACCTGCAATAATTATAGATCCCATCCAAACCCAAAACCAGGTACCGCATCTTTAAGAATGACAGATCTGGGATCCAGGAGGCTGACAGGGACTGAACAGAGCTACCCTCCCACACAAATCAAATGCCAACACCTACAAGCACAATCGCACTGCACAGGAACTGTTTACAAGAGGAGGGTGTGTTTAGGACCATTAGGGTTAGCTTTTGAATGAGGTATAAAACAAGGTGTTTGTTAAAGCTCAAAAGTACCCACTTAACTTTGCAATCACTGTCCTCATTTCAAAATTGACACAGGAGTATTAAGTCCTGCTGAAATTTATTGTAGGCATTTCTGGAAGAGTTACCCTTTGATCAGTTAGTCTTACCAAAATGCATGTGGCCAAATGTGTTTCCAAAAGTGATTTCATCTCTAAACATATTTCTCTAATCCTAGCTGACAAATTTACAGTCACCATAATTTTGACACGGAAGACTAATTAGTCCTATTGCAGACACTTTACACACACTTCATGAACCTTATTGAAAGAAATGTTCAGATGGACAATGGCAGTTCAAGATAAAGTTGGTCATTCCTTTAAATCATGCTAATTCTCCATTGTTCCAGGGACTTCAGTTGAGTTTTGACAACATTCAGTAACTAGTTTCTGGTTTGGGGGGTATTTTTGGTTGTTTTTATTGTCTTTCCTTTTTTTTTTTTTTTTTTTTCTTTTTATTATTCCTTATTACATCGTATTCCTTTTCTTTTTGTTAAGGAAATGATTAAAAAAAAATCTCCTGAGTTTGAAAATTTTGTGGAAGAGAGTATATAACAGAATCAAGGAAAGCAAAACAAAGCTTGTGGTATGTAAGTAGCCCTCATGTTGGAATCACCAAACAAACTTGAGAAGACAGGGAGGAGTTTGCCCCCCAACCTCTGTCAGACTGGTGGGCTGGGACATTTTTTTTTCTTTTTTTTTTCTTCTTGATTGCATTATGTGGTGCATGGCAGGCTCTTGTAGGTCATTTTTTTCTGTAAGTTATTAACAAATTTTGTCCAAGACATTCCTCCTACTTTGATCTTTCCTACTATCCTCATATGGATCACTAAAATTCTAGTTATGGTCTCCTGATCTCAGTGGCATCATTCTGCTTACCCTCTGCTTACCTTCTAGTCGCTTCTACAGCATACTATTTGGTTTTGCAAATAGTAAAGAATAATGTAGTTAGAAAGTAAGTGGTGTTAGCCATCTCTGCAGCAGCTGTAATGTGCCACCTTGGCAGGAGTCCCTCCTGTGCAGGTCTCCACTCCATTGCTGGCCTTGAAGTTCCCTCAGGAGTTTGGATGTGGATAAGAAAAGCCTAGAAAATGAACTGACCCCTGCTCCTCCAGACCTGTAGCCACTTATTTGTTAAGCTATGCTCATGCAGATGACAGCATGTACAGTGTCATTTCTATGAATGAGGCTCTGCATGTGCCTGGATGCATTTCACTTTACAAATTATGTCATGCTTCACCAGCACTGCATTTACATGTGCCGGGGCCCTGCTTGGTCTTGACTGTTTAGCTTTGTGGGAACTCCTGCAGGGAAAAAATGGTTGCTTACTGTTTTTCTGCATCTGGTGCCTATAAATCTACCCTTGAGCCAGTAGAAAAATTATTTAATTCAGGGAGGTGTCCTGGTAAGCTCGAAGGAAAGAACCTTCTGCTTCATGATAAACAGCTGTCAACTTTTATCCTTAAAAGAACCACTCATTTCTGTGCATGCCAAAGGCTAGGAAAATCATCCTCAGACTCAAATTGTTTGGAAACCAGGATGCACAACGGTGCTGTCACATTGATCCCCAAGTTTCTCAAGGAACTTCTTTTTGTTGAGTTCATTTCATGTGTCAGACACTTTGAAATGAAATAGCTGGCTAAATACCTGAAGTCTTACTCCCAAAGATCTATCTTCTAGCAGAAAGTCTAATATTGCTAATGCTATTTTTAGTTCCTAATTGCTGTTCCCTTTTCCTCTTTGATCATCTTGAATGGAGAACAAAATAAGAAAACAGGGCAAGAAGAACATTCACGACATATCCTATTTCCTCTAGCTTCACTAAGACACTGATGTGACTTAGATCGTGTTAGCAGTTCCAACAAAGGTGGTCAGCAGACCAAATTTTGAGTATGGTCCCGGTTCTGAGCTTCATTCTTCCTCACTTGATTAGCCTCCTTTCAGCTCAGTTCAGCTTGCACTTGAAAAATCACAGTGAATTCAAAGATTTTAATCACACCCTAGAGATATTATGAGCATTTTAGCCTCAGTTTCCTCTCTACATTATACTGCATAAATAATTTCTACAGAAGTTTTGTTTTGCCCTCCTAAGCTCTCTGCTCCTGCTCTGTGTTGTTCGGTTCATGGCTGGGTACTCCTTTTCTCTGTTTAATAGGGCACAGGGCCACGAGTACAGCATTAGCTATCTCTCATGTTGTCAGTTCTTTCACCCCTAGTCATCCTTGATATTTTTTTATATTCTGGTTAGTGAATGAATTTTTTTTTTTAGTTCTTCTCTTCCAAATGGGGTCCAGCATTTGTCTGAAATAAAGTGATTATGCAAAATACCTTCATTAACATTTTCAGGACAGTGCACCAAAAAAACTCTCCAACCTTGGGGATTGTTTTATATTGTTGTAAGGTTATAGGATAAAAAGCTGATCTCCACATGGAGCTAAGGAGCACGGGAGCACAAGGCAAGGTGGAGAGGGATGGGATGAACTCCAGTAACCCAGTCCCTGACCTGGCTGTACTGGGAGACCATCTGCTCTAGGGGCTGGTTGGTACCCATTGTGGTGAGTCACAGCTCCCAAGGTCTTCTCACCCACCAGGGGCATCACTGCCTAGGGGCACGGGGTGCATTAGAGGATGCAAAGGAAGAGCATTTGGGGATTGCATAAGATTTATGGGATGTTTGGGAGAGGAACCAAAGGCTGTGAACTTGCTGTGTTTTTGTAAAGCATGGAAGACATTTCTAAAATGTGTTCTTGCTTTATTTTTAAATGGAAGCATAAGCATAGTGTAATGGGAAGAAGGGAAGAAAAAAAAGAGGTTTGTTTGCTTTTGAAGAGCTAAGGGTTTCTCATATAACAAGCACTTTCAGCATATTTGCATCTGTGTAGGCAATTGTGCCAAGACTCTGCAGTCTGTTGCTAGAACCAAGATCACATTTTTCAGCCTGCCAAGCTCTAAATATGAGAACATAGCACAAGGACCCAGAGGAAGGAAAACAAGACATTGTAAATCCACAAAGCTGAAAAGGATGGGAAAGAGGAGGAACTGGATTTGCATGTTGTGAACACAGGGTACTGTTCCCTGACCTATGTTTTATGATCCAGCCATCACCCTGAAAATATTTCACTGTAATAAAAAGGAGCAAACGACAGTTCTGAGGGGACAGAGATAAATCTGTATCGGAAATGAGGGAGTACTGAGAGATATAGCTGAGATATACCCTAGCATGGATATATATAATAAAAAGTCTGACAGAATGCTTGCACTGGATATGTACACTGGTGTTATAACAGCTGACAATGTGAAAGCCTTGGTAGTGATGGAGCTATTTATTGTTGATAACAGCATGGGGAAATGTAGTTTTTGTCCATGCCAAATTGCTCCTTTTAGAAAGCAAAATAACCCATGTCAGCCAGTTCAAGAAATTTTTGTTTAAAAAATACCACTTGGAGACAGTATACACACACACGCACACACAAACACAAAGGCACCAATATGTGTGCATGCGATTGCCATGTTGATGAAACAGTCTTGCAGAAATCCAGCATCAGAAAACGATGGCAGTAGCTTTTTGATGGTGAAACTCATAAAACTTACATTCTGTATGGATTTTGGTAGCTGTTTGACAGAGAGCCATATCAGCACTGAAATTTTTCAAGAAGGCAATGGAAAGGTCAGGAGATAATACTAAAATTAGTTGTTTGTCCCATCTGGATCTTATCACTTCCATTTCCTGCCTATATGACCTTTTCTAGACGGAAATATTACACAAATGCACTACTAAAACTGCAGGGTTTGAAAATCAGACCTTTTGATGATTTCTAACCCATTTGACTTCCTCACTTTGTCCTGGAAATTGCAGAAGCACCACAGAGCATAGAATATAGCTGGCAGTGAGTGAGTGAGATTTTGAAGCATCTCTTCCCTCCCTCTGTTGTCTGCAACCACATGCAGCTCCCAGCCCCAGGCAGGGGCTGGCACAGGATGAAAGGTGCTCAGAGGGTCAGCAGAACCCCAAAGGACACCACCACATGAGCAGGATGGCTGGTAGCAGCGCTTTCTTGCAGCTGCATACATTGGTCCAGCTACCAAGTAAATGTCTTACGTTTGATCTTATTAATAATAAAAGTGGCAGAACCATGACCTGGATAAACCGTACATCGGAGTTGTTCACCCTGCAGATCCTCCTCGTGGTAATGAGTAAGAACAACTTGACTCATTATTACCTCTGTTCTTCTGAGGTAACAATTTCCCTCTCCAGGCAGCGCCTCTGAACAGCTGATGGTCTATTAGGGGAATTTATTATGAGTTTGCACTTCCCTTCTGAGAAACAATGTTGAAGTATTTGCTTTTATTTAATTATTTATTTAGGTTCAGTCTGCATGATTCATTTACGTATGTAAAACAAACACAAAAGGCAACCTTGCAGCTAATTTTTTTTTAGCGTCAGGTCACGTGCATTTCATAAAGTTTAGTAACACAGAGAGAAATGGCAGAGAATTTCATACATCATTGTCTCACTAGGGACAGGTTAGGAGGCTGAAAGATAATAACAGCAGCTTTCAGCTATCAAGTTAGCTTGGGCTATGATGCAAATAATTGTTACTGCCATTATCTTTGAAACCAGATGTTTGGTGTCCCTGTGAGAAAAAAATAGAATATCATTACTACTTCTAAAAAGACTCCTTTTCCACATTGTTATAACTCAGAAAAGAATGATATGACTAGGGACTGAGCTGAAATATAGAGAGGGAAAAAAAATTTCTATAAATGGCAAAAAGAATTAATATAATTTATCTTCTATCTATTAGTGGTCTTCTCTTGTCAGGAGGTGCTAAAAAGAACACATAAATGTAAACAAATTGCAAAATATTACAGCAATGTTCTGTTGGGTCAACCTGATAGGAAAATTCTTAAATAATATCACCTGGCATGTTTATTAAAACAAACAAACAAACAAACCAAAAAAAACCCAACCCCCAAAAAAACCAAAAATCCCAACCCAAAAAACCCCAACCAAACAAATCACTATGGAGGCAGAGTTGTTTTACTATACTGATAATTATGGGACAAAGCTCAGAAAAAGCAATGAGACAGGTCTTCAGACGCTGAGTTTCCTTTGAACATGATACCAGACCTGAGAAAAAAAGACAACACATCTATCACAGCGATGAGGATGGAAGTGGATGTGTTCAGCTGAAGTCTGAGAAAACAGAAGAGCAAAAGAAACAATCAAACAAGCATATTCCCCAAACCCATTACCTCTGACAAGTGTCCACAAACATTAAAACATTAACGGTGGTCTCTGGAAGTGTTATCCTCAGTAGATAGTCCATAGTCACCAAGCCAGATCCATACCTATGGGAATATTTGCCACTGCTGGATCATCAGCCACCATCTGTCTAGAAGGGACAACAGTGGATGTGGCTGGAGTGTGGGCATGTCTGCCTCATTTGGGTTCTTCACCCCAACACCATGTGGCTCTGGAGATACCCAGCCAGTGTCTGAGACATGAGAAAAATAACTGGATACCTCTTAGCAACACAGATTTCAATTTACAAAAAACATGGTGCTGGAGGGGACAGTCTTGTGATCTGCTACTCCAGAAAACTTCATTATCATATAAACCCCTTCCTAAATTAATCAAACTTTGCCATAGAATTAGTTACTATCTTCACATGCTCTTACTTTGTGTGTGTGTGTGTGTGTGTGTGTGTGTGTTAATGAACATAGTAAATAAAATCAATCCTAAAGCTCTGTTTTAAAAAGTTCTCATAGAGCATGCCATTTTACAGCTCAGTCATTAAGGACGTTGCTTTGCTCTTTCTGTGCTTACTTCAAGATTGTTGTATGATTCTCCGTCATCTTTAGAATGTGACATTATATTGAATACTTTGCTGAAGTCATCATAGTTTACTACATTTCCTGAATCCAAAAGTGAAATAAATTAAAGAAATGCAATATCCACTAGTTTTTCAAAAGCATTTTACCTTTCTTGATCAAGGCAAGGAATTATTTCAGCAGTGCTTGAATTGAGAGAAACTTAATACACATACCCTCTTTGAGTCTCATAATTTTCTTTCTTGTCCACTACTTTGAATAGTTTTCAATTGGAATTACCCATTTTGTTTATCTTTCATCTTCATTTGCAGCTTATACAATTTTTTTCCTGCAGTTTGACAGAGCTGTGCAGTCCCAGCTTGGTATTTCGGATCTGGATTGAAGCAAAGTTACAAAGCTGTGTTCAGACATTGCCATGAGACCTACTCACACTGGACATGATAGAATGTGCAAGTGAAATGAATTTGAACCTTTCTGTTGAACTTAGAGACCTATGGAGTAGGCTTTGCAACTACCTCCCATTACCAGAAATAACTCATAACATTTTAAGGAAAGAAGTTTACAACTTTAAAGAATACCTTTAATACACTTGAAAAATGTATTTGGATGCTATCATAGCATGGGGAAACAAGTAAAACAAAAACCCCCACAAACATCCAGCCATATATCCTTCAGCAAATTTGCATTCACACTTTCACCAAGAACTGCAGCTTGCTCTCAGGACTGTGATTTTATTATGCTTAAATTCTTGATTGTCCGTTAATATTACCATTATCACATTAGATATTCTCCAATATTAGAGATTGCTTGTCACTTAAGCACAGAGAATTTGAGTATGCAAGAAGTCCATGTGAATCCAGTGGGAATTCTCAGATCCTAAAAGTGAAACATGTTCGAAAACATTGCTGAGCTGAAATCAGATTGAAGTGAGGATGTCTTCCAACACCCAAGTCCAAAGTCAGCAGAGCATTCTTTCTATGAAAAGATGAATGCTGATGAGTGATAACCTTTGAATTTGCCTAACAGAAATTAATTTACAGATGTCTGCCTTATGAAATAAGTTCACCACATCCTCATTTCAAATAACGCAGTTACTTTTGGGTGGGTTTATGACAGAAAGATAGGCACTGGGTTTTTGTGGTCCCCACAGTGATATGTTTCCTCTCCCTTTCCCATAAGCACAGTAGATACGGAGGTTGGGTGCTGCTCCAGCAGCACCTGGGCCAGGTAATGTGCAATTCCTCTTTACTACTCTTTTACCTCTAAGGAAGATCTGTTACACACAAATGGCATGGAATTCAGATTACCTGGCAGTCACAGAGAAATAGAATCACTATTGTCCGTTGCCTGAGCCTTTTTAATCTAGTTTCCTTGAAATTTGGTTTTGCTTAATTTGCTTTCCCTCCTGTGTCTCAAAAAGAACTAGGAAATTATTCTGTTTAATTGGTCATATGCCACTGGAATTTAAAAAGCTTGGCAGTTTGGTGATCTGCAAATCTATCAGAGTAGTTAGCATATACTTATGAAGTCAGTAGAATAAGGAGAGCCAAAATTGAGAAAACCACTGTGAGAGTAGGGAGTCCCGAATACTGAACATGCACTGGATGAAACGTCTGCTAATCAACAGCAAATTAACTTTGACAATGTGGTAAGGCAAAACTTTCTGGGAACCTGTGACTGTACATTGTATGAAGATTAATACTATAGAAAGCAGACATTTGATTTTTTTACAACATTTCCCCTCTTGTTCCTGTGGCCTGGTCCTTTTTGACCACCTTCAGCTAGCTTCCATCTCACCTTCCCCACACTGGAGCTGTATTTTCTTCAACGAACAAAATCATCAAAACACATTACATCTTGGGACTGAGGTACTGTGTACTGTAAATGCCCCAGATCCCAAACTGAAAATTGTGGAAATCATATGGCTGGAAAAAAAACTAACCCACAAGTTTTCAAAGTCTGTGCTACTACACAGAAGCATCGGTGGTTTTGTAGAATGGCTCTAGCTTTGCCAAAACTCATTTTTCACTCAGTTGCCTGATATCAGTTTCATCATTTGTGATGCCTAGTTTCAACATCTTAAAAAAAAACTCACCCAAACAACCAACCAAAAAACCACAAGTTTTTGCTGCAGCTCCCACACAGTAATTTATTTGTAAGACATTCCAATGGCTGCCAAATAAAAAAATCCCTACAACCAACCAACCAACAAGATCACACAACAGTCATCATTTTAACAGCTTATGTAGGGAGTTACTGAAGACTGGAATAAGAGCAATGGTGTATAACCTTATGCAACTTAGTTAACTTGATCAGCTGAATGGCTGACTATTATGATGAAGTTTTTCCTTATGGAGGAAGTCCTAGGACATCCTTGTCTTATGGGAAGTACATGAAGAACACGAAGGTCATAGGACTGAAAAGGCATAGTGTAAGTTGTAGAGTGCATAATTAGCAAAATTACTGTTCTATCAGCTATTTGAATACTTGTAGTCTTAGCATAATGAAAAATAGGTGTGTTAGTGGGTTTTTTCTTCTGTCTGGAAACGTCTTTCCTTCCCCTGCTGAAGCACAGCATTCACATCTGCAATTGTGTGTCTTTGGATTCAGAGCGGTTCCTGAATGCATATAATTTAGAACACTGATTCTTGCATCTTTGCCCCTGCCCCCAACCCCTTAAACATTCCTGTTGTTAATGATTTTGCAGAATCAACCCCTGCACATTCAGAAATCATGTGCAACCTGCAGGGAAGAATTATTCAAAGTCCTCTGAGGGTTCTTTTATTGACCAGGACAGAATAGCTGAGGACATGGGAGCTGCAAATCCCTGGAGTATTTCTAAAATAAAGATCAGATTTGACTGCCCTTTGCAATTGTTGATGCTTTTATTGGTCTTAAATCTGTGGCACGTATTTTTTGATTGAAAAGTGTATCCTAAAAGTGCAGCTAGAACAGAAAGAGACCTTTATAAAACCTGTTTCTTGCTGATTTCAGTCAGATAATTTTGACACCAGCAGACAGAGTGGGTTATGTTGCTACCATAACTAAAACATGATCAGATTTAAAGTTGTGCTTAGTTATTTTCAGGGTATGTTCAAACAATTCACAGACCAGAAAGGGAAATACTTAGTTCAAGGGCTAGGGGTAGAAGGCAAATTCAGCTGCTGTTTTGATTTTTAACAACAACCTGTGCTCTGCTTCTAACATTACCAGTTGTTGCACCAAAGGTAGGAAAACTATGAACGTGGGAAATCGCTTTAAATGTCACATCTGACTGACAAAGACAAATCTCTAGTCTGCTGTAGGTCAATGCCAACTCTGTGCAGAGGCTCAGATCCTGAACTTTAACCCTTCAAAGGACAGACCGTATCAAGACTGTCCTATTTTGTAATCATACATGTGTACTTTAGCCATTATACATAACAAGCTTACAATATACATGTATACGTTTATACAAAGAAGTAGTAATATGAGTGACAGAGAAGAGATACAGCCGCCTTTGAACTGTACCTAATAGGCATAATGAAGACTGATTTAAAGGTTTCCTCAGAGTCTTTTCAGGTGTTATAGTATTTGCTCTTCTTTGAACTGTAAGACAGATGCAACTGCCCTTTAGCAGATTAACCTGTAGATTTATAGAAAATTAAGAAATTGCCTTAATCTAGTTCAGTAAAAAGCTATTATTTTCTATGCTTGTATAAGCAGTTATTTTACAATTTTATTACTACTACTACTACTACTACTACTACTACTACTACTATTTTCATGTTGGTACTGTCTCAAACCCCAGAGGAGACCAGAAGCTCATAGATTCATCACATCTGGATTTACCAACCCAATATAAGAGATACCAAAGCAAAATGGTTTAAAAGTAATGTAGAAACAAAATAGATGATATTAGACAAAAAAGAGAAGCAATTTGTCCCTGGTCAAAATGAAGGTCACTGGCAGAGGTGGAATTTGCCTCTAGGGCTGTTGATATATGCGACTGTAGTGCTTCTCAATTTTCCTAGATCTTTTAGAGTTCCTTTAAATAGCACGTTGTACATGTTACATAAAAAGGAAATGTGCAGATAACTTGGAAGCATAAATTCAAGAGGCAAGGTGGAGTAGTTGCCTCGCAGAGCCCATCTATTTCTGAATGATGACTCTGACAGCTGAACAAGTGCATGACGACAATTATTTTTCATTTTTTTTATGTTGAGTAGAAAGCCGCTGTGTGTGGACTGCTAGCACTTACACCATTAACAAGATGTGTTCTCCTACTTGCTTGGTTTTCACACAGATAGCTGCTAACTGTAACTACTGGGCTGCTATTAACGTGTATCAAATAGCTCCCGATTTCTTTGCTTTGAACCAAGTACCTTTTTTCCCCCCGCTCTGACTTAACAGGAAAATTGGAAAATGTTTAAGCAAGTGATGTTAATAGAGCCCCATTTGGTACTTACATCATATATTAACATATCAAACACAGTTTAACATTCAAAATATCTTCTGTCTGGCAGCCAGGAAATTATGCCATAATGTTAATGTACATGCCCTTATTAAATTTTGCCTCTATAATAGACAATCTGTTATAATGTAAAGGGAACAGCAATATATCATAGATATTACAACACAGACTGGCACTGCAAAGATAAAATTTCAAATATGCATACTTATACAACTACTATCTGAATATCTTTATTTTGAATATCTTTATTGAATAAATTTATTTCTTCTGCAAATAAACCAAGGACTCAATAAACAGTGACAGGCAGGGAGAGCAGGCACCTGGGGAAAGGGGACGGGAGGATGCGGGGAAGGGGAAAAATAACAAATAGATGCTGTGTGCATGATCAGTGTGAAACACTGTAAAATCACACAAAATCTGGGGGCAGTCCTGCCTCCCTTCTGCCTGCAACCATCCCTTCCCACTGCCGTCTTACGCTTGCTGGGACCTAGTGAGGCAGACCTGTTCACGGACCAGATTGAAATGTAACAATTTCAATGGAGGGGAAGAAATTGCTGTCCACCAGCTCACAACGCATATGCACGGTTACTTTAACCAATCCAAGGAAACAAGAGAGAAGACTTGCAAAAACAGCCAAGAGTGGTGTGCAGGAGCAAGAAGCAGCTGCCCGTGCACAGCACTGCAGAATCCCTCAGCTGAAGCTGGCTGTGAAACTCCACTGTAAGGAAATGCAGCAGGTTTTATGAAAGTCCACAACCACAAAACCAGTTGAAACTTGAAATTTACTTTGAGAGTTTAAAGTAGTTTGAGTAGTTTTAAACAGCAAAAACAAATGCCCACATTTCCTAGAATTAATTTTTCAAATTTATTTTTATTTCAAAGCAAAATATGTATTTATTTATATTTAATTGAGACTGTCCTTTGAAATCCAACCCTGTGAAGTTTTACTGCGTTCTCCCTTCTGCAGTTCCTGGAGTGCCTTTGAGGTGAATACATTAGAAATTAACCTCCCTGCTGCCCATGCTATCTGCCTGACAGTATTTCTCTGGAGCCACATCTGGGAGCTGTGAAGTCATATGCTCCAGCTGGCAGTGCTGCCATGAAGCTGCACTGTTTGGAAGCAGAACATCCCAGTAAGCCACTGCAGAGAACTTGAACATAATTTTTATATGTAAAATATATATTCTCTGAAGCTTACATAGCAATCTGAGCCAGGAGAATCCAACCATTCCGGAAGAGTGGCAGAAATAGTTTGAACATGTTAACAAAAGTAAGCAGTCTCTAACAAACTTTTACACTTGAAGTTCAATTTGTCTTGCTTTTAAGAAATTGAAATAATTTTAACACTTCCCTATAAAGAAAAAAAAAAGTCATCCATTCTAATATGGACATCAGTAAAAGAGGCCAGTAGAATAAGGGTGAAGACAAAGCTTTAGAGAGAAGGAACAGCTCGTGATGACTCAGGTTGCTGAGCCTTGTGTGCCAGTTTTACCCGCGACACAGCAGGCAGGCTGCAGCTTGTGCTAATCCAGCAACACTGCGCAGTGAGAACTGTCAAAGCAATTGCAAGGCCCAAGACAACAAACACCAGATAAAACACTTGAGCAAAGAGAGACGAGGAAAAAAAAAAGTATTTAAAATTCATGTAGATTAAACTGAAGAGGAAAAACCTGAATGTAATAACAAAATTTACAGAGATTCTAGAGGAAAACTGTTCTTACTCAATCCAACAAATAAGGGGATATTTCAACTGTAAATATTTTGTTTAGATTATGGTGGAAAGCAGGCCTGTCCACCCCTCTGACACCCTGCCTTTTCTTCTCTGTTACCTGAACAAGATGATTTGCTGCCCTTTTGATCTATCTCTGGTGTTCCTTCCTCAGTGTCCCACTGTGCTTACTCAAAACTAATGACTTTTTCTCCTCCCGGAACCTTGATCCCCAATCTGGCAGGTCCTGGGTCACCACTGTCACCTTCTTTGCCCTCATTCATCCCTGCTGCCACGAGATATCAAAGTGCCAGCTTGGTTGCCTTTGCTATGATGGGCTGACCTTGCAGAAAGCCAGCATGCCTGGTAGCACCTGTGAACGTGAAGTCAGCTGCATTGTGTTCCTTCTGAGATAGGAAAAGTGACCTGGAGCATCCTGTACCTGGAATGGAGGACTGCACCTGGATTCTTGGAAGCCTCCTGAGCTCTAGCAGGTTGGTGTGGCCCTTTTTCCTTTTCACTCTGCGTTTGTTTTGTTCATATGTAACCCTCCCAAATTGGAAACTGCCTCTTACTGGATGCTTGTGCACTCTGCAACACGCCAGGCCTGATATGAGGCAGAGCCTCCACGCTGTTGCACATCTAGATGAAAATACCCTCTGTTTCTCAGGTTATTTATTTTCTTTCTTCCTTTCCACACCCTGAAAAGCAAACCAACAGCAACGCCACCATGAACAACATAAACAAGTAGCTGTTTTACAGTCAAATAGTGCACGGAGTGGTTCTGTCTCCTGGCATACCTGCTGCCGGCTGGGGCTGCCATGCCGTGTGCTTGTCAGCCTCCTGCATGGCCCTGCCCTTTGGCTAGCTTGCCCAGTTGTTTACAGTTTGCTTTCAGCACATGCTAACTTTGGCATTCTTTTAAAAATAAGCCTAGATAAACGTAGCCTTGCTGCTGGACTTTCTACTTCTGGCCTCCTTGGGCTGTTCCCAGGACCCACAAAAGTCAACAGAATTAAAGCTTCCCACTGAATTCACTGGAGCTTTAGATCTTTCTGCTGTGGCTAATTAATCTTGTTCATTAGTTACTCCCCAGGTCCCATTCTCTCTTCCTCATCACTTTGTGCTAGTGCACATTATTCTTGTCTTTTAAACATTAATTGTTGCTGTGTATGCCCTTCCTGTAATGTATTAAGATTAAATCCCCCCAGATATCCACCTTCCTTCTTTTGCCAATGCTTCAGAGACTGGGGAGACAGAACGTGGCAGGTGCAATACAGGCCAATTAAAAAGCAAATTTGTGCTAACTGATGGGTAATCTTCAGTGGAAATCACAAGCGACATTATTGGATGCCTGGGGAAAATTTTCATTAAGCAAATTCTTCCACTGCTGGCACAGCTCTGACACCTCCGCATGTTGTAGCTGTTGCATGGTATACTTTCACCCTTGGATTTTTTCTGTTGCTTGCTGAATCTGTTATATATACTACTAACCACTACTAACCATCTTTCTTTTTTTTTTTTTGAAACCGAGGGACAAAGGAAGTTTGAGGTAAAGAAAGTCAAACCAACTATTAGTTTTTCTTTTCTTCCTTTTCATAACTATGTGAACTAAAAAATAGAAAAAATCCAAAACAACAATGAAAAAAAACCAACCAAACCCACACCTCTGATATTTCTACTTACTTAATGGAAGAATTACTGTTTGCAAAGCAGTGTCGCCTATAATCAGTATCAGAATCTCGGTTTAGAATCAGAGTTTAGTCTCTGTCAGAATCTCTTCCTATTAGAGAAAAAGCAGTGTATTTTGAAAAATCACTGTTAAATTGAAAATCTTACAGTCTACATGCACAGGTCAGAAAAAGGATGGGACAGGAGGAGAGAAGGTGAAGTGAAACCAAGGACACACAGCAGCAGATGGGAACGTTGTCTTCTCTATCCATGGCATTGCCAGTTAGGAGGCACTGCCTCCTTTTGGTTAGTTGTGCAGATTATGTAAAAAATCTTACGCGCGCGCGCGTGTGTGTGTGTGTGTGTGTGTGTGTGTTCCTTTAAAGCCTTTTCAAACCCCAGCACAGCCAGTAGGCTCATCCCACCAACACTGCTGTGCTGTGATTCAGCTTCTGAAAAGGAAAGACATGTAGACTGGAGGGCTTTGAGGACTGAGTATTTGCAGAAGATCCTTTGACCCACGCTGGGGTCAGACAGTTGCCAGTAATGCACAAAGGGGCTAAAGCGAGCTGGAGCAAACACAGTCTCTGTGTGTAACGCTGCATGCATCTGGGCTGTTCCCGTACCCTATATGAGAGCAGACCTTCAGCTCCTTTAACTTATGTCGTTGAGGTTGACCCCTCCCTGGCCTTGGAAATCTACCTCTGCTTGTGCAACACAGGCAGCAACACTGAGTGCAGACGGCTTCAATACCAGGAGATATGACTGACAACAATACGGACACGGACATGGACAAAATTCATATTCACCAACCGGCAAAGCAAGCCTGGTGATAGCTGAGCTGGTGATTTGCTTTGTTTCACAGGTGAATCCATGGTCTGGTATCTTAATATATTAAAGAATTACCATTTATTTTATAGATATAGATGATGTATCACATGTAATATATAGTAAATGAATGTTTTAGATTAACAGAGAGCAGAGAGTAAGTAGTAAAGTATTTTTTTCCCTCTGTACAATCCAACATTTGGAATGTTTTCCCAGACTTGCACTACATGAAAGCAAAATTAAATGGAATCGTGCAAGTCACAGTCCTTACTGAGCTGCAATTTCCATGTACCATTTTCAAATATTGATTCAAGATTAAATTACTTTTTTTTTTCTTCTTGCATGTTATGAAGTTCTTAAAAGTTATTTTCTTTTTTGCTACTTCAGGGGAGTATTAAGTATTAGTTCAGTTCACATAACACTAACAATGCTGCTTCTGCAGATCCTGAGATCTTTTATCTTTGTTCATTTCCCTTTTTCCTTTTTGAACAACCCTATACCTCCACAGTGCTTCCAGGACTCAAGGTGATGAGCTTCACATACAGTCATTATTTCTAGTGTTTGTATTCTCTTTCAGTGGTTTATAAGGAGAAGCCTCTGTTTTTAGAACTGCAACAGGCATTTGAGTAATTTCCTTATAACATTAAATAAGTGTGTGATTGTGTGTGCATGCATACATAAATTTGTTCTGAGAAAAATATTTAAGCATAATTAATCTACCTCTCCAGCACCATGTAAAGACTTTATGCCTCAGGATATATGATCCGTTCTATGATCTCAAGGCAAGACCACTTAGCTTCAACTAAATACTTGAAGAGAGATAATTCATCTGCTATTCTAAAAAGACAAAGAACGAATTTGGGTAATTTTATACACCCTACAGTGCTCTGCCGTCTACAACCAGAATAACCACCCTGTGTCACCAAGGCCAGAAGAGAGGCCAGGATTTGAGCCTAAGAACTATGCTACAGTCTAAAGTTTGCTGCTGACTAAAAAATATATAGTAACTTTGTATAGCTGGAGGAGTCCCCAGCAGTATGATATAGACCTTCTTGATATGAATACAGATGCTTAAGGTCATGAAATATTTGTGATTATAAATAAAAGGAAGAAAGATCCTTGAAATACCATTTCCATATTTTACCATCTTAAAGTTAATTTATTTGTCTTATGTCTTTACTAAAAGAACAACTTTCAAGCTAGGACTGAAACTTCTAGTGTTTCTGCAATAAAAAGAAAAAAATAAATATCTATATTTTTTGCTAAACAACATTAATAAGACCAATTGCAAACAAACCCAAGAAGCAGATAGATGCTTGAGACCTAATGCTGACAAGATTTAGGAACTTTCTGATATCTTTTTGATAAAACAAACTGAAAAGAAATTTAATTGTCTTAATGCAAAAGTTTTAAACCATACTTTTTCTTTATTATTATATTTTTTACTCCATTTGAAGGGTATGCGGAGCAGGTAGGGGTAGCGTAGTGTGCTTGGTGTACTAAAAGAGTGCAGAACTTGCAAGGCAGGAGAAAAGGTAGTCCTAGAAGGTTCAGTGCCATAGGCTACCTAGAAGAAGGCAATGCAAAGCTGCATGATGTACCATATGTACCAGCAGCCAGAACATGTGATATCAGCCCTGACAGGACTATTACCTGCGCACGGTGCAGTGATTTATGTATTTTTAACCAAATATTTAACAAATATTTAAATTATATATATGTTTAAATATTTCTTCCTGTCATCCTCCATACTATATAGTATTTTTATTTCATGGGGTGTTTCAGAATGGTGGAGATTTAGAACAGGTTCCAGGGATGTTCAGTACTATATTTTGCTTTTCAGAGGGGAACTAATTAATTTAGAGTTCAAGAAATAGGAATATCTTTTTACTTTCTCTATCAATATTCCTTCATTGGTTAGTCTAATGCCACCCAAATGAGGGACTGCATCAACTGATATGAACCATAACACATGAATGTTTTAAATGTTCAACTCTAGGTTGCTCTTTGATGAATAGCTGAAAAATTTTCCCCAAAGACACAACAGTCTGAATATCTAAGATGTTAATAATTAGATTCTGCTATAGAAATGTATTTCCAGTGATTTCATCTGTGTTACTGCAAATTTACATCACTGGGATGGAGATCATAAGCTTGGTCTATTGCCCCAGAAGCACAAGAGCTGAAACGTTTCAAAGTGTGAAATGATGGATTTAATTTTCCAAGAACATAAAATCTTGAACAGTATAATTCCAAAACTAAAAGCCTCTTTTAAAATGGCCCAGTAGACTGAGCAGTGTTCAGAGGAAATCTCTTGCTTGAGACAAGGAGGTCTTGTACCGTGCCCTGGAAGGTGATTCTGGATGTCTTCTACTTCTTGCGAAGTAGAAACGGAATAGCCCAAAGTTCCCTGCACTTTGACAAGCAAAAGGATGAGAATTAATTATGTGAACATGTTTAGGCATTTGTAATCCATTAGCACGTAGAAAGAACTCTTTCTTGTGTTAGAGATGTATGTCACAACCCTTCTGAAATACATGTCTCAACAGTACATTGTTCTGCTCTACACAGAGGCAATCCTGACAATCCTGAATTTACTGCAGCAAGATGTTCATTTGGGAGAGCCTGGCAGAGCAGTTTTGCTAGTAGCTTTACAAGAAGGTTACAAAAAAGGCCAAGAAAAGTCAAACTCTCCTCAAGCTAGATTTCCAGATGGGTATCAGAGAGATTCCCCTAAATTCTTGTTTAGGTGATCTTTAGACCTGACAGTACTGACATTTCCAAAGTTACCAACACATCTCATTTTCTCTGACTTGACAGATGCAGAACTGGCTGTGGTCCAACATTAGAAGTAGGCAAATCCAGCAGACTTTGGTACCGAGGGGATCTCCTTTATGGACTGCTGCAGCCAAGTCCAGAGGGCTCCCAGCCCTGGGGAGAGAGCTCTGGGAAGGGACTGAGCACATAATCCCAACCAACACACGTATATACGTAGTACCTGTGCAGGCTCACACAGATCACTCCAAAGATACCAGTGCCATTGCCAGCACCCACCAGCTGCAACCATGTGAATACGATCAGCACAAACAGCCCATACCTGCCCTGCCCTGCCCTGATCACCGCTGAAGTTCATCGGTGGAGTACACTGATCCCTCACTCTGGATTCACACCGCAGTCATTGACTACTCAAATATGAGCAGGAAACTACATCAGGTTGCTCAGAGCCCCACCCAACCTGACCCTGAATGCTTCCAGGGATGGGGCATCTACCATCTCTTTGGACAACCTGTTCCAGTGTTTCACCACACTCATGGTAAAAAAAAACCCTATTCTTTATATCTAGTCTGAATCTACCCTCATTTAGTTTAAAATCATTACCCCTTGGCCTATCGCAACAGGATCTGCTAAAAAGATTTTCCCCCATCTTTCTTATAAACCTCCTTTAAGTAATGAAAGGCCACAATATGGTCTCCTTGGAGCCTTCATTTCTCCTGGCTGAACAATCCCAGCTCCTTCATCCTTTCCTCATTGGAGATCATTTTTGTGGCCTCCTCTGGAACTGTCTCCAACAGGTCCATGTCTGTTCTGTGCTGAGGGCTCCAGAGGTGGATGCAGTACTTCAGGCAGGGTCTCAGGAGAGCAGAGTAGAGGGGCAGAATCACCTCCCTCAACCTGCTGGCCACAGTTCTTCTGATGTAGCCCAGGATACAGTTGGCTTTCTGGGCTGTGAGTGCATGTTGCTGGCTCATTTCCAGTTTGCCACTCACCAGTACCCCCAGGTCTTTCTCTGCAGGGCTGCTTTCCACCCCTTCATCCCTCAGCCTGTATTGATACCAGAGGGGCCCTGCCCAGGTGCAGGACCTTGCATGACCTTCACATAGGCCCACTTCTCAAGCATGTCCAGGTCCCTCTGGATGGCGACCCATCCCTCAGGCATGTCAGCTGCACCACTCAGCTTGGTGTTGTCTGTAAACTGGCTGAGGGTGCACTCGATCCTGCTGCCTATGTCGTTGATGAAGATACTAAATGGTACTGGTCCCAGTACAGACCCTTGAGGGACACCATCATCACTGAACTCCATCCAGGCATTGAGCCATTGACCACTACTCTCTGGATGTGACCATTGAACCTATTCCTTACCCATCAAATAGTCCACCCATCAAAACCATATCTCTCCAATTTAGAGAGGAGGATGTTGTGAGGGAGTGTGTCAAAGGCCTTACAAAAGTCTAGATAGACGACATCCCTAGCTCATCCCTTGTCCACTGAAGTAGCCACTCCATCACAGAAGGATATTAGATAGGTGAGGCAAGACTTGCCCTTGGTGAAGTCTGTGCTGGCTGTCTCAAACCATTGCCCTGTTCCCCATGTGCCTTAGCATAGCTAGGAGGATCTGTTCCATGATCTCCTCATATTGACTAAGCTCATAATATCATAAGAAGTTGATAAAGCTATATGACCACCATCATAAAACAGGCATCCTCTACACCTGATGATTTCATTGAGAAGCCCTTGGAGAGGGTTTGAGATTTTCAAAATGTTTTTTGTTACCTGTATTGAGTTAATCACAAATACCCTGCAATGCTCAATAAATCTTAATTTCTGCACCTAGATACAGCAGCTTGTTCTTTATGTCACACTATAATGGCCTTCAGGTTTTGATTGCTGAGGTCCTGATGTGTTCGAATGCACAATAAAAAAATCTTCCAAAGGACAGCTTATAGTAACTCAAGAATATGCCAAAAGATCAAGCAAAATTTGTTTTGCATGTTCACAACTGTCAAGATCCATCAGGCATTCATGTATTTCTAAATTACATACTATATATTTTACTATTTGGATACAATCACACGGTTAAAGAGTACTTGTTTTTGAATAATGCTAATAATTTAGTAAACTGCAGTATTTCTGAAATTGAAATATAATTTTAAAAATACTCAGGTATTCTACAGGTGTTACAGTTCATACATTAAAACATTCAATGTAATACATATTTAGACACTGTAGTTGTGAAAGTTATCAGCAACGTATATATTTATATGTTATATCTTTGTACAGTGTCCTATTTATAATGGATTTAAGGGGTTATGGTAAAAAGTCCTACTCTAAGGCAAAGATTTATGCTGTTTGGTTTGGCATACTGTGTCTGTGTAATAATCAGCCTGTGTTCATTTTACAATGTATTTTACATAATCACCTACATGCATGAGAAGGCATGCAAAGCTGCGGAAGCATTATGTTCATTGTATGTGCTTTACAGAGTCATCAAATTCTAGTGGTGATTTTTTGTACCAAAAAATATTTTGGTACAAAGCAGCATCTTGCTTACTAAATTGGATTCAATCCAAAGATTCAAACTTAATTTGAAGCTAAACCTGAAAAAAAAAATCCGTATTTTTTTAAGCAAAAACAATATCTCGAGTATAAGGATCTGATCTCTTTGCACTTAAATTATCATACCTCATCGTTTTACTCTCTTCTTATTTTGTTCCTAAGGTTTGGGGCTTCTCAGTATTTCTTGTCTACTTGAGCTTTAAGGCAGCAGGAAATAAATAGCATCTTTCACAATCACACAATGTCAATACACTTGCCAGATTAATAGCTCTGGAGAATGATGATCTCTGATACTATCAAGGAGAAAGAATAGTGTCTACAGGAAAAATAATAGTAACAAAATATATTCTCTGACTCTCTTCAGTATTTCTCAACTCCTTGTTGTTTCACTGGATGAGGAAGGATGAACCTGTGAGCAAGATGGCAGGGTTGCCTTGATTTGGATAATTGACTAGTCTACAAAAGATGGATGCTGTGTAATTATGCTTGACAATGTTTAGCAATTATTTTCTCTCCCAATGCCTTGTAATTGCACATAGAAAGTATGGTTTATATCAGGATAAACCTGGTGGTCTTGGTTTTGATGTGTCTGTAGGAATGATAGTTGTGCTTCTCAAAAACAATTCTAAACTGGAACAAAAATGCTTGAAACAGTTTTCTTGGGAAAACATGGAAAATATCTTCTGGGTTTTGATTTTCTTATTTCTGTCTCGTTGAATGATCCTTTTAGGAGATAGAGCATAATTTTTGTTCCTGAATAATAATTTGTCCTGCTTTTAAATCTTGAGGAGGACACTGCTCACACTGTCCACTATCCCATTGTATTACAGAGAACCCCATAACATGCTGTCATTTGGTGATTTCTTGTTTTATTAGCCAGGCTGCTATTTTAGTGTCAATCTGTCCTTTGTGTATAATGACATTAAATACCTTGAATAAAACTTCGGTATTTAAAAAAAAAAAAAAAAAAAAAAAAGAGCTACCTAAAATATCAAACTTTTACAAGGAGGAGGAGGAGGCAAGGGATTTAAATGAAGCCTAGCAAACCAAGTTGTTATACACGGCTAAAAAAACCCCTTCTGGCTGAAAACGTCAATGATAGGTAATTATATTTCTAAATGAGGCAATCATTGTTAAGCTATGAAGAATATAATTAATTTTATAACATTCTATAGTGATACAGTCAATACAGATAATAGACTTTTTGAGATATTAACTGTCCAAACACATTCAACTAATTTAAAGAATCTCATTGTACTTTCTCTTACCTGAAGTCAACAGTATTAAAGCCCTTCTCTGTCACTCTGATAAACTCAGTCAATGGATGAGTTTTGCTGAAATGAATTAACCGAGTTTAAAGACATTAGTGTAGCTCTAGTTCAACCATTGAAACAGTTTCTAACTTTATTTCATAAGGAGTATTTTGCAAGCACAGCACGCTTCAGTATACAGTGGACCAGATTTTTCTTCTCTATAATCACACTGATTCCAGCTAAAGCTTTACCAGCCATGTGTAAGAGAGAAAAAAAAAGAACTGAACTAAACAAAAATCTAAGAAACAATTACACTTTCAGATTATTGGCCATCAGAGTCACTGTCTTGTACTTTGTCAGGGACAACAGAGTATGTTCCAGAGGAAAACTCATGAAGTGAATAACAAAAGGTTCGAAGTCATTATCACTTTTAAGACCTCAGCAAGTAAAGCTCTAAGATCCTAAACCAAAGGCTTTTGCATGTAAATGTAGTCTTCTGCTTGTAAAAGATTGATTCTGATTACAAGATTAGTATATAACTACGATGTCTGAAGAATATAGAAAAGATCACAGCTCAAACAAGAGGCAACCAGCGTACCTCTCTAAAGCAAAGCTGAGGTCTACTGAGAGTTATGCAAACAGAAACCTTTGAAAGTAATACACTGCTTGGAGAGAGACCAAGTAACAGATTGCACTATGTCCCCATTCCCCACTGCATAGATCTTACTTCAGAGATTATTATTTTCACTATTTTTAACACCACTGAACAGCAAAACTCTGTCCCACACGTGAATATTTTAGGGTGGACAGCATGATGCTCAGGGAGAAAAAGCAATTCTTGGTGTGGCACAAAACTAATTGTGAGACAATTTTTGACCTGCAAAAGAACTTTGTTACTATTGAAAGCAAGATGTGAAAATTTTGAGGGAGACATTGAGTTCATAAAGAAATGAGAAAGTGGTGGTAATTTGTCACACAGTCCGTGTGGAAGAGAGTGATGATGTAAAGGTCAATAATCCATACAGATCCCTTTCAGCACATTGCTGCCTGGCATATGTTTGCAGAGATACACCTCTTTATAATCCTTACTCCTAACATGGTAACATCCTCTCTTTCCCCAATGGCTGCTGCCAGAGGAAGAAGGGTATTTGGCCACCTTTGTTCAATACTTACTAGCACGTGTTACGAGATGTTGAATCCCAAGCTGGGTCCTGCTTTTTGGGTGGCTGTGCAGCGACGGATGGCTGAGAGCTTTCGAGTGTAACCGGTGCATTTCCTATAGCTGTGTCAGATGTCACCATAAATAAGATGGGAACCCCCTGGCAGGGGGCAAGGTGGCTTTGGGTGTTTACACGACACGACAAAACATAGCCCACCTGAGGAGGGTGGGCTTTAGTATCAGGTCTATATGGGAGCACAAAGATGTTGTTACAGCAGAATCAGATGGGGAGGACCAAAGTGCCCACAGAGACCCCGGAGACAGTCTTTTTGGTGCCAGGAAAAACACCATCTATTTGCATTCAAAAGCAGCCCCTGATGGGAAGGTGTGTTAATATGATTTCACTAGGCTACCCAGGTTGGTGCACACTGTTGACAGAAATATAAACATGCTGGACCTTTCTAGCAGAAAGAAGTTGCGGCATTGCAGTCTGCGCTTTTTAAGAAAAAAAAAAACAAAACAAAAAACAAACCACAAACAACTCCAGACAAGTCAAAAGAAACTAACAAAAAGTCAAGTTGCCAAGTTGTTTAAAATCTCTGTGGGGAAACTCCATCAGTGGGTCCAGTCTTCCCAACACCACTATGGTAAAAGAAGTAGACAAGCATCCAAAAGCTTTTCTCTAGCTGTTGAAATGTCCCTGTGTGATTTTGTCGATGGTGCTGTGGTCAGTGTCTTGTGGAAGGACAGCAAAGGGTGTATAACCCTGGAGCACAGCACTAATTTAAGAAAATAGAAAGCCCTATTTAGCAATTAGTGGAAAGAAACAAGGTTTTTATTTTTTCCTTCCTTTCTATGCTCCCTAAAGTCGTGCAGGTACAATAATCAGCTCAGAATTAAGAAAATGTACACAAGTAAGTGCTGTGTGATAGACAGCAGAGAAAACAGTTGTGGCAAAGAGCTTGTGTACTATTCATATGCTACCATTTGCTGACAGATAAGTGTGTGTCTGTCCATTTTAAGATGGCAGACTGATGAAAATCACTCAAAAACTTACGAGTGAGATTATAATTTGTGAGAAGGATCTGAAATCAAGACTATAGTTTCTGCAAGTTTTTTACCAGCTAGAATGACAGTAATTGGCATAAAGACCAAAAAAAGGCCATTTTGCACATTATTTTGGCTCAGACCATGAGCAGTGCTGATTTCTCCTAAGGAAGTCAGATATCACTAAAGCACACGTACCTATTACAATTCAAAGCAGGGACCAATGTTATTTCTGTTGCCCTTCACACTATATGTCCACGCTGACTGATGTAACGGGAAAAACATAAGGTGCTTTCTGAGCTGATGGGAAAATTATTGTGGAAGTGGCTGTGTACCCAATTATCAGTGTGAAGGGAAACTGTGAATACAGAAAATAACACAAGCCTCTCTGCAACAGCATAGCTCATTCCAGAACACAGAACTAATTTGCAGAAATGATACAATTATTTTACCTACTTATTGCACAGAATATTTTAGCCACACCAGGAACAATGTGCATGTTCCTTGTGCACAGACTTAAAGGGATACTGAAACTAGTCCTTGCAGACTACATTAAAGCCATTGGTATTATAATGAAATAAGGCTTAATAGTTTATTTATTGTTTTCTTGGTTTCTCTTGGAAGAGCCGCCTGTCCCATTTGAAGCATACTGTGGGTCTCTGCCGTCCCTGTCAGCAGTGTGCTGCGTTCTGTGACCCAGGCTGATACAACGTGGTATCAACAGCGTTGGAGCCACACCAGAAAGGCACTGAACAAACAGGAACTGTGTCTTTATTCTACAGAACCTTTCCGCTCCGCTTCTTTCCTTCAAGAGAAAGGAAAAGAAGAGAAAAAAGCCCACCCCACTCTACGTTAAATGCAAGCAATAATTCACAAACTGAATGACCTGGGCAGATAACACCGAGAGGGAGAAGCTTTTAGAGCTTTCTCTGTGGCAGCGACTGTTCGTAGCCATTAGTTACAGTAGCATGAAAAGCCCGGTGACACAATTGTGCTCAAAATTAAAACGTTAAGCACAGTATTTTGTCTTTCCAGCTTTAGCAGTTCGTCTCTGTCAGCTCCAGCCCACCGCCTGGGCTGGACTCAGAAACTTCAAGCCTGGCCGGAGCTTTTTGGGGTCCACCACCTGCTGGAGCCACAAGTGTAGCAGGTCCCGGTTATCTTTCTCCACGTTATTAATAGTCTGCTCACCTTGCTGGCCCTTTCCAGCTCTCCTGTAATTTATAGATGGGTACTTGTGACAAGTACCCTATAATTTGGATGTTTCCTCAGCCACCTTTTTACTTCTTCTTTCAAATAAATGCATTACTCCTTTGTTTAAAACCTTTACTTTCCCTCTCATTTGTACGATTTCTGCATTGAAAAACTGAATGCAATTTAGTAAAGCAAACAGATTAATAGAGAGAAAAACAGGAGACATTAAATAATAGTTTCAGCAATTAGAGGAGGAAAGGAATTAAATAGCTTAATTCAAGGGCCTTAGCATTATTCACTGCAGGGCTTAATTTGAATTAATACATAGTGTACACAAATTTATAAATGTCATATATGGGTGGCTTTTTAAAAAGGAATATTGAAAGTAATAGCAAAAAGGATTAATTCTTATACTTTCAATAAAAGCACTTGTAGCGCTTATTTAAGGTCTGGCGAGCTACTGTTTTAATGAAAATGTTATTACTGTAGAAAGCAAGTGTGAATGAGACAAGCTTCAACTGTATGAAGAGCTCTTAGATTTCAAAGTAAAATAAATGTGTTTGGTTTGGGTTTTATTTTCTTTTCTGTTATTTTACCCTCATCTGGGTCAACCCTGTGGTGCAATGCCCATTTTGGCTATAGGAGTGTAACCGTCACTATGCTGAACGGCAGTGTTTTTCACAATCTGTTTTATTCACTTCAGTGCAGCATTTTTCAATGGTTAGGTTAGCTGAGACTGTGGAAATTGCAAGGTTATTATGTTGTATTTCTCTTGCTTTCCTGAAAAAATTTGCTACTATCTGGCTCGGTTTCAGAAGTTCTAAGGCAAAAGGTCAAGGTTTAGGACAAAAATGGGTTTGGGGCATAGCAAAGAAAAGAGGGGGTTTTATCTATTGTGAGGAGTAGAGAATTTAATTTAATAACAGAAATAATTATGTATTTATTTGATAATTTTAAGCAGCTTCTGAAGGCAGATTCTGAGGTTGCCCAATTAAAATGTATTGGTTTTTACTGGTGAAATGAAACACTAGCAATCAATCCCTCTAACAAAGACTATGTAAATTGTAAATAATGCACCACACTGCCTGAAGGAATATTCTTTGTCTCCCTTATGAGAAAGGAAAGGAAGAGAAAGACTAATATCATGAAACTGCTGGTGCTGGAAGTGTCCTTCAAGCTTCACACTCTGAACCAGTGACTTCTTGAGTTACTGAATGAATTTGGGTCTTAGTACTTTAAAATCTATCTTTACTGTTGAGACTTTGTGCAATTAGCTAATGATGTGGATTTTAATGTAGTTGGGTTTTTTTCCCCAAAAATCTGTTGTTATGTAACTTGATGTGCAATGCAGAAAGGTATTTTTCTTTAATAGGTTTTGGTGAATACTCCCCACAGAAAGTACATTTCCTGTTTATAAAATGTTTGCTGGCTTCCTGTTGAAATAGAAATAAGCAAATAAAGGAAGTATTTTTTCTCCTTGTGTTACCTAAATCTGTTCATTAAAAAAAAAAAAACCAAAAACAAACAAAAAAAAAAAAGCCAATGGCAGGAAGATAATCCCTTGTTTCATTTGTCTATTTGTCTCAACAGAAATATCAGTTTTGATGACAAGGCAGCAAGGATCAGCAGTAATTAGAAAGTTGCAGGCAGAGGAAAAAAAGGGTTTACTACAGATCTGCTAGATAGTGGTAGAATTAAAAACAAGTGATAGCAAAGAAACAAAACCAGAAAATGAATATTACCCTGCATTAAAATCTCACAAAATATGCGCCCCAACATGATTTAATGACCTTGTTATACTAGTGCTTTCACAAGTGAAATTTTTATTTCTGCAAATGCTTAGTCACTCAAGAATGCATTTTGTTTTTTAATAGAATTTTTCCAATAACTATATTTAATTCATATTTCACAGCATAAAAATGACCTTACACTTGCATATATTATTCGTTACACATTCATATTAATATATATTTATGGATTTCTTTGTCCATACTTTGTATCAAAAGAAGCTCAAACATATGAATGCCTATGTTGTAATATCAACCCCTTGAAACCAAACCAAAATAAAGAATTAACATATGAATGTGCTTGTCAAATAATGCCTTAATATGTTAGAAGTCTGTATTGCAAATGAATCCTTGTGATTTCTTGGTTTTGCATATATTCATCCAATCCATATACTGTCAGTCTTTTTTGCACTGCAGTAAATCACAGCAAGTGAACAGGGTGTGTGTGAGTGAAAGAATTGCTGTAACCTCAAAAATACTATGACTTTTTAGAAAACTTTAAGTTTTAAGCTTGAATTTACTTGAAGCTTGAATTAGCTTGAATTTACTAAGGCACTTTTTTTTTTTTCCGCCCCTTGAAAATCCAATAATTATATACTTGCCACCGTTCTAATTGGGTAAGATTGTCATCACCTACCACTAAGCAATTGATTAGAGGAACAGCATGTTTAAATTAATGTGTTAAATGCATGTCCTGTTAATACTCCTTCATGGCAGAGCCTCCATTAGCACAGGAAAGGCATAGATAAAAAACCTGTTGTATTTTTAACAGTCTGTCAGATGTTATTAGATTGTCTTGCAATTTTATATTTTCTTTTTATTTATAAACCACTGACTTCTTATGAGAAACAACATGTTTTGTAACAAAACCAGTAATTCACTGTGGTGGAAAGATGGGAAAATGTTAAATGTATTGAGGTAAAATAAGTTGTGTACAGATTTTTAAAGGGACTTGGTATGATGCATATTTACACATGTGATAGGAAAACTATCTGTTTTGTCAGCAGTTGGAAACTCACAAACAATTGTTCCCTTCCGAGTATGTGAGGTTTGCTGGGCTGGCTATGGGAAATTGCTTAAGCTGTGAACAGGACTAGCTTTGATCTTTGCCCTGCGGTGTACCTGGTAACGCTGTAACGCGTGCGAGGAAGATGGGGGTTGAAGTTAGGGTGAGAAGTTGCTAATGAAAAATTACATCCACAAACCACAGTTCAGAATCTCTGAGCTTCTAATAGATTGAAGGAGGGGAAGGTAAATACAAAGAAATGCAACTTACCATTTTGCTCATCATGCCCACAGGGAAGACACTAGTTTCCAGGCCAGCATCATGCACGCATACAGGCTTTGGCAGTGAACCAAAGAATTGTCGTTCAAATGCGTTTTAATGGCAGTTTTACTAAACACATGAGTCTGCTTCCACATTGAACTAAAACTCTGGCATTCTATCCTGCTCAAATGGTGGAAAAAATATATTAGTCCCTATTTTTGTAAGAGATCAGCTGTCTCTAAAGTGGAACAAGAGAGCAGCTTGCTTTCATATTTTAAATATTCAGGATAAACCTGTTCAAGCAGAGATACCTGCAATGAGGATGTTATTAACCCTGATATAAGCTGGGATAATATTTTCCAAAGAGGGCTAACTCCCCCTTTCAGAAATTAATTAGGTGTTTTAGGGTCTATGTATCAGGGAAAGGGAATGTGAAAGCTGGAAAGTTCTTATGAGATACCATATATGAAGTATTGTCATCTAGAAAATACTAGGATTTTTAAGAAAACCTTAAGTTGTATGGAATTTGATGATGCATAAATACAACAAAATGTTTATCCGGAATGTTTTCTAGAAGGCAGAAATTACTCCTTCCTCTTCAGTACTCATTAGGGCACATCCAGATATTGTCTCCAGTCTTGGACATTGACAAGTTGGAGCAAGGTCAGCAGAGGTCCCCAGGGCGCTTGGGGCTGGAGCAAGTGCTGGGAGGAGAGGCCACAGGAGCAGAGCCTGGCCACCCTGGTGCAGGCAAGGCTGTGGAAGGACTCACAGCAGCCACCCTGCCTGCCGGGAGGGGATGAGATGGTATAGCCAGGCCCCTCACAGAGGTTCCACCATGGGGTCGGAAGACAGTGCTTTATGGTTGGGCTCTCAGGCAATTGTGTGCTGCAAGGCTCGGACCCCAGGGTCATGCCACAGATGCAGCTGACGATGGAAGTCTCCTCTGAGGCATAAAACTGGACCCCTTCATCCAAAGCTGGACATAGCTTTGGATTCTGGTTGCCCAGACATAGAGTGGTCCCTAGTATATATGCTCAATGCTAGAAAGCGCAAAGTCAAGATGTTTAATGTCTCTGCCTGCCTGAAGCTTCCGTATTCCCTAGATTTGCAAGCTTCTATCCCATAAACCCCTATATTTTTTGTCATGCTCCAAACAATTTGCATCTCTACAGTGAGTAGTCCAGCCACGCACAAGTCTATCAAACAACAGCAATCAGCGAGATGTATTTCAGTGACAGACAAATCTGAACTCTCAATCCTTTTACAAAGTGTGAAGAAACCTCAACAAAAAAATTTGCCATGGTAGTACAGGAAGAATAAGCTTCACAGCTCTTTGACATCATCCACATATTTTGAAGGAATGGTGGAATTAAATTGTGGAAATGGCAAATGAAGAGTCACATGAAAATCTGCAGAATTGTTAACAGATCACCATTTATCAGACTACAATAATAAGTAAATTTGGAGTAAGTAAAAGGTATATATTTACTATGTATGGCTCCTACATACACATTTTATTTATAAACAGGTTTTTCTTTGTATATTTTACACCTATCTGAATACGTGAATGCTTGCATACAGGATGTCTCAAATGAAAATAGGATAATAATTTAATATTCTATTAAAAAAATAAAATATCCATAGGCTGTTTAAAGGAGCAGACCTCCTTTTACATTCAGGGGAGTATTTCTGGGGAAAATGCAATATTCCATACTCAGCTTCCCTTGCAAATAACTGAAAGAAAAGAGAGGGTGTGAAGACTTCTTTAATTCCTTTTTCTTACTTTGCTCCCATATAGACATACATAAATAAATTTAAATAGCCATTTAACCACAGTATGCAGGAGCAAGGAAATATATTCCTGATGTTTAAATCGATCTAAGAAGAGACTAGGTATACCAGAGTTATTGGCACCCTTATTGGTATATTTATTGGTATATCAAAGTATACAACAGCCATTTGTACCAATAAAACAGTACAAGTATTTGTCAATTTATGTACTCGAGCAGAATTTTATATTAAAGCAAAAAAAAAAAAAAATTATGTGTGTGTGTAAGAATTTCCTCTTTCCATCCTTCAGACTTCTTGGCAATTTCTAGACAATCCCACTCTCCCCTTAGCAGAAGAGCAATCACTCCATAATTGTGTGTTTTCTAATTTTAGAGCTACAGATGTAAGATAGCACAAGGTATGCCAAACACATAATGGCAGATTTATTCTACAGATATAGAAGTGCAATATGAAATCTCATCCAGCTATCTCAGCTGTATTTACATATTTCTACCTATTATACTGCAAATACTTCTGTAGTGTAGACAGGCAAAGACTGTCTTGTGGATGGTGTCTCTCTCCAATTCCCAAAGCATTTTGTCACACATTCCTTATGGCAACTATAAAAACTTTGGTAAACGGCAAAAATAGGTGTTAGGCTACATACAGCAGAGACAAGACACATATAGTTTTATGTAGAGCTGGTATTTTTAGCAACAAATTTCAAATTCAGATCTGGTTCTTTATTCGTATCTGTTATAAAACAATGCAGGCATTTTTGGAACAGAAGCTTTTGATGCAAATTCAGTGAAAATTTTTAAAAAAATAAAATCAGTCTATCTGTAAAATATCAACAAATGCAAACTTTGTGTTAGTGATTTTAATCTCCATATTTCTAGAGCTACAGTTTTGTTCCCATCATGTTGAAAAATATAAAAATGCTCTATTTTTTTTGCCAGTGGTGGTGAAATTTCTGAGTTACTGACACAGAAATACAAAGAAAGAACACATTCTCTTAATATTTCTTTTAGCTATTATTCTCTACAAAATTACATTGCATTTTAGTGTCACTCTTTAATGGCATTCTCTACTACCTTGTAAGATGAACTATGGCTAAATATTCTTTCCATAAAGGATAAAATAATTGATATATACACTCTCTAAAAACCATTTTGCCGGTGAGACACTGCTGTGTATGGAAGGAAGATAAATAAAGGGGCGGAGGGAGGGGGCATTTCTCTATGCTGTAATACTTTCAGAGGACGAACTGCTGAGTGCAGATGTGAGTAATTTAAAGAATAGTTATACATTTGCAAGCCCACTCCACCTCCTCATGCATTCATCTTGGTATGAAAGCACTTCACAGAGAAAAAATGTGATTGATGGACAAATTTGGTAGTGATGAAGGCCCCTGGAATTTAGTACTTACATGCTTTTAAGAACACACGAAGCATGTGTTAATACTGCTTGTGCTTATCCTACAAGTCTGTACTTGCATACAAAAATACAAGACTAGACAAAAGCACTTGAAAATATATTAGAAGAAACAGTGTGATGGCTTCTTTTCTGTGTTCATCTTTCTTGCCATGAGAAGCAGCTGCAGGAAGTCCAAAACAAGCCTGCACTTTAGTAGTTTCAGAATTAATTTTACTGGGTTTTATTCACATGTATAATTACTAGTAATCAATGTATCATTTTTATGGGAATGGGTACCATGGATACAAGAAGTTTATTTCTCAGAGAAATTAATATATAAGCATATGAAATCAATAATGAAAACATGAGGGACTGAGCTTTATCTTGTTTATTTATGTTTAAGAGATTGGACCTTGTCAGAGTATTCTTGTTATTGTTTCTTCGAGTGGGATGGTGGCTATGGTATAGTAGGAAATAGCACAAATGTCATGTGACCCTGTATTGAACTCTGTGTTTGACATAACCAACAGAACTGTCTGTCTCCCTGCTTTAGAGACATAGACCATGACAGTAAAATATCCTTTAGCTATTGATTACACATTATTTTTCAAATTAATAATGCTTCTTACTTACATGTTTTGTCACCATGAATTTTGGTTATCTACAGGTACATATTATTGCCATATCAGGACAATAGCATCATTTTTGGCCTCGAAATATTCTAGATAATTCCTTTTTACATTTTTTGTTGTGTAAGTCATTAGGAAACAAGTTTTCAGCTGACCGCTCTGCAGATTTCCATGGAGCTGTTTTCTCATCAGCTTTGTAGGTGAGGTCTATTTATACAGCTACTGCATGTGTCACTAAAATAGTTGAGGCAGAAGTGGAAAATCTGAAAATGTGGCAAGGTCCTTACCCCTGCTCTGTCTTATTCATCATTTTTAAAAAGAAAAGGATTTTAGGAGCTCCAGATCGAAGTGGTGGTTCCTTTGCTGCTGCTATTGCAGCAGACAGCTGTAAGTCTGTCTTGAGGATGTTCCACCACTCTCCAGTAAAAATTGTATGCTAGGAATCAGTAACACAGACTGGCAGCTTCTTAAACTATCAGAACTGGCTAAAAACTTCTTTAGCTTTCCACTGAGTACAAGTTCTGCTTTTTTGGATATACCCATCATCCATGCTACAGCGAACTATGATAACTCTGGGTGAACTCAACATCACTGCCTTGCTCTACAAGGACACACTAAGCCATCACAGCCCACTGTGGGCTTTATTATAGTTATACCTATGTATAGTGAAGGGATCATAAAGCTTCTGAAAAGCCTTCTGAGAAGACGTGGCATCGATCCATGGGATGGGGGACAATGGTTTTGTATGTAGCAGCAAATTGTTGGAACACTTACAGTCACCAATAAATAGATAATTAATCTTAAAGAAATTAGCTGACCTAGAAGAAAACGAGACCAGCTGCATCACAGGGTGTTCCACATACATTCAGGCAGCATAGTAATATACAGTTATATAAACTTCTGCTGACTTAGAGTTTTGATCATTTCATGTCAGGTTTAAAGAGACTAATTTACCATCAACTCCCCATTAGGCAAACATTCAGAGTTAATCAACTTGCCTGAAACACTCTCATTAAAAATGCCAAAAGTGTACTTTTAACATGCTTTAGACTTACACTAACCCAAACATGTCATCAGCTTTCAAGGTGCTTGCGCAGATCAAGGGAGAAGAGCTTTTAACTTTAGATTTTCCTTTTTTGTTCTGCTAATGGGGTTAACGTGTTTTCCAAGGACGGAGAATATGACTCTGGTACAGGCTTGGAAGAGTAAAAGACAGACTGAAATTGACAGGAAATTAAATAATGTTAGGCACTTTCAGGTTCTTAATCAAGCTTAGAGAAAGTTTACGAAATACTTATGAACTTACCTTTCCTTTGAATAAAGTTTTCGGCTGTTGTTCCAGATAACTGAATTTTTCTTCTCTGTTCCAAAGGCATTGATGACCTCTCTCATCAAGGCATGACTTTGCTGTAGTTTTTATGCAAGAGTTCCTATGTTACTCTGAATCATATAAGAAAGGAGAAAAGGCAACAGGGTTCTGTTTTGTTTTGTTTTTTGTTTTGTTTTTTTGGGTTTTTTTTATGATTTTGCAATAGTTTGACGAGATACAGCTTAACAACAGCTTATTCTTCTGTCTAATTGTGATGCATACCGGACAAAGTCATAGATATTTTAAAACAGAAAAAGAAGTTAGAAACTTCACAGAAAAGAGAAAACAGGACAAGGACAGTTTGAGGAGATATTCTATCATAGAATTTTCTCATTGGAAAAACATTTTAGACACTTTATTCTTTTTTTTTTTTTTTTTTTTCACATCAAGGGTACTCAGACAAGCAGAAATAATGGCCTCTGGCTAATGATTGAAAGGTAATGTCAAAGAACTGGTAACCCAGACACGTGGCTTATAACAAATTTCCCTCATCTCCTTTCTCCTCTAGTCCATCTGGAAAAAATGGTAACTCCAAGTATGCTGCCGTATCTTGGAGACAGAGAATAATATTACAGGTTGGAAGAGATCTCCAAAGGTCTAGTTCAGTGTCTCAGTCAAGACAGGTAGTTACAGAAGGTTGCTCAGGGCCTTTTCCAGTGGAGTTCTGGCTGTCTTCAAGGGTGGAAATTTCACACCACCTCTGAGAAATCCGTGCCAATGTTTGACCACCCATGTGGCGATCATTTTTCCTTACGTCAGATCAGAATTCTCCATGTTCTAGCTTGTGCCTGTTGTCTTTTTTCTCATTGCTTTGCAGCTCTGAAAAGCATCTTCTCTATACCCTCCAGCTAGGCAGCTGTGGATGGCCATTAGGTCTCCCCCAAGCCTGCTCTTCTCCAGGCTGCAAAGACTAAGTTCACTCAGCCTATATTTATGTCATGTTTTCCAGCCCCCTAATTAGAACCGGCTTTTCTTCAGTAGGTCCAAGTCTGTCTTGTAGCGAGTCCCCAAAAGCGGATGCAGCACTTCAGATACAGTCTTACAAGGACCGGACTGGGAAGAAGGATCCCTCCCCTGGGGGTTGGCCTTTGTTGCTGCAAGGACGCACTGCTGATTCAGCTCATAGTGCGCTAGGACTCCGAATTTTTCTCTGCACAGCTGCTCTCTCCGGCCAGTTGGCCCAGAGCCTGTGTTCTTGCATGAGCTTACGACAAACTAGAGGCATTTGCCCCGGATTATGAGGTTTCTTTTGGCCTGTTTCTCAGTACTGTTGTGGTCCCTTGGGGTACCAGCCCTGCCCTACAGCATATCAGGACACATCCCAGGTTGACGTTGTCTACAAACTTGCTGACAGTGTACTCTGTCCTATCATCCAGATCACCAGTACCAGTCCCTGAGGGACACCACCAGTAACTGGCCACCTACCAGCTGGACTTTGTACGACAAATCATCACCCCTTGAGCCGAGTTTTCCAGGACCTTTTCTCCTTGCCTCATGCCCTTCCTCAGTCCATGTCTCTCCAATTTGGCTGGAAGGATTTTGTGGGAGACTTTGTCCACGACCTTGCTAAAACCAAAGCAAAGAGCTACTGATCTTCCCTTGCCTATACAGCCACTTGCTTCACTGCAGAAAGGAGTCAGGTCAGGTTTGGTTTGTCCTTGGAAGAACCATGCTGACTGTTCCCAGTCTCAAACTGTTCTGCATGTGTCTGGATCCTTAAGAAGAAGAGGAGGTTCCATAACCTTCCCAGGAAATGAGGTGAAGCTGACAGGCTTGTACTTTTGCTGATCCTCCTTGCCCTTCCTGCAGGTATGTGGGATGTGTCTCTCTCTCCAGTCAGTTTTCTGCGTGTCCTGTGATCTCAGGAGTGATGGAGATGATAGAGAGCAGCCTTGCAATACCGGCCAGTCTCTCAGCACCCCAGAATGGTGAACTTGTGCATGCTCAGTCTGCTTTTGTGTGCCCTAATTTTATCTTCCCTGACAGTGGGCACAGCTTCATCCCACAGGCTGTGCTCCTTGGCTCAGGGCCTAGGAGTCCTTAGGGCAGACCTTTCCACTGAAATCCTAGGCAAAAAGGCATTGAGTGCCTCCGTCTTTCCCAAGTCCTTCACCACTGGTGTACTGGGCTCCTTTACCCAGTCTCCCACTGGGTGCTGCCAACAAGCTGACATATGGTCTCCTGAAGTCCAGGGCTGTGAATCTGCTTGGTCACTTCTCTCAGGTTTTTAAAACTGCACCATCTTATGATCACTGCAGCCACAGCCACACTTGACCTTCTCGTCTTTGACCTGTTCTTCCTTGCTCGCGTGTAATAGGTCCAGCAAAGCATCTCCCACTGTTACCTTGTTGATCACTTGTGTCATGAAACTGTTATATGCACACTCTAGAAATGTCCTGGAGTGACTGCAAAACTTTACCAAAGAAATAAGAGCTACTCCAGGAAAGATCTCAAATAAAAATGAAAAACTGTTTTTGAGGCATATTAACTAGTTCATCACTTTGGATATAGAAAAGAAATTAAAATATGATGGGCCAGTGCCCTTTGGCAGTCTAATTTCACTGTCTTCACAGGTGCTTGCTTGGTTTACAGAGAAGAATATCTGACTTCCCTGCAAAGATATACTTCTGAGAAACATTGTGTAGAATTATGCCATAAACAACATTATCTGAGTATTTCCTGTGCATTATGTATGCCTTCTTATGCATATAATAAGTTGGCTCACATCTTTCTTTTAATCTGACATACTTCAAATTGTGATTATTCATTATGTACCCTGCAGAGACAAAATACATTTAAAAAACTTGTTGTTTTTATATGTGGTATAGTCAATGCCTCCTGGATATGTCATGTTTGTCCTTGGCCCTTGGTGAGAAGGGCTCTTTTTCCCCCTGTATATTATAAATGATTTTAATATCCCTGCCATTTTCATTAAATATGATGAGTAGAGGAGTGTATGTCAACAAGAATGACCAGGGATGTTCTTGATTCAACTTAAGCTGAAAAAAAATCAGTAATGCAAATACTTAGTGATGACAGATCAATTGAATTATAATTTTCATTGCTCTTGGTTTTGTGATTAAAGTGGCCTAGAAAAGAACTTCCCTTAACACTGATTCCATTTAAAAGGTTGAGGGGGAAGGGCACACATTATACGTCAGTAATTGGTTTTTGGTTTTTATAGGCATTTTCGGTACATGTAAGGTATAAGATTAGAGACCTTGAAGGCGCGTGTGTTTTAACTGGATTTGATAAGACAAGAAGAATTGAACTCTTACTTTTTTCATACATCAGAAAGGATGTTTAACCAGCAGCTGTATTTGTTTTGAAAGATGCAATTGGATTTATCCTAATCCCAGAGACAGGGAGAAAGAACCTGGGTTTATTAGCTCCTCTGAAGGGAGGCAACTGACTGAATTCTGGAGCACTTTACAGTACTTTCAGCACCTGAAGGAGCAAGAAAGGCTTAAACTGAGTCATGCTGTTTATTCTATAACAATATGTTCTGATATATTTTCAAACTGATGATCCAAGAAGCCAGGCACAAATTATGATTTACAGCACTGTAATGTTGCTATCCATTTACTTTCAATCAGCAAGGAAATATACCACAAAGTACTTACTTATATACAAGGGGGAAACTTATTTACATCTACCTCACAATCCACAGAACTGTAAATATATTGTGACTGAATACACAGAAATGAAATGCACTAAAACATTTTCTCTCAGCAATTTGTGTCTAAGCACACAATGGAGCCTGTGGTGCAACTTAATAGGTTGTTGCGAATTAGCTCATTGTGAAAAAAGGTCTCTCTGCTTTCATAAATGAACAACCTTAAACTTGGTTTTAGTAGACTAATGGAAGTAAATTTTTAAATAAACAGGGTATGTGTGCTTAGTTGCACTGCTCAAAATATTTTACTATTGCAAGAGTAGTGTGGGGAAGAGGGTGCTCAGTCTTTCTAGGCTTAACCTGTGAACAGTCAAAAGAATACCCCTGGAAGGGGACTCCAGTCTAGGTGCTGGAATGACCAATCTCATGTCGTCCTTCAGTACGTTGAATTCTCACAAAGACTTCTGAGAGCCATTGGATGAGTGCTTCCCACTCCTTCCCCAAATGCTTCTCCCTGAGTTTTCTGAGCTCAGACCCTTTTCTTTTTGTCTCTTCCATCCCATTATCGGGAGATTAATGGTTGTCACTGGTGGTGGGATGAATAGAACATCCATAGGTTTGACAGCTTGTCCCTGGCTGGATCTTCATACAGCCTCAAGCACTGTACCACCCCTCCTACATACCATATCCTGCTCAGAGATATGTAAGCAGTGGCAGGTGCTTTGCGCAAGTAAATTACAGCAGAGCCGTGCCAAATATCGCAGTCTCTGGGGCAGGAAGAAGGAGGTCTAAGCTCACTCACTGAAATTCTTACCTCAATTTTAAAAATGCATCCCACCTTTTCTGTGGGTCAGGGATGACCATGGATGTTCCACAAACTCCTCATCCCTTCTCAAGTTGTTTTAGACTTTTCCCTTTGAAGGATGCAGCACCAGCCTCAATCATAAAATGCTTTCATTAAAAAAATAATAAATAAATTGAAAGGAAGATAAACAAAACACCACCACATTTGTGTTTCTCATGATTTAGAGGAGACATTTTGTGTGTACTGACATAGAGAGAGGATGGGGAAAAAAAGAAACTGCTGAAAACCGGGATCAAAGTTGACCAGGGAGGAGATGGAGTGGAAGGATAGAAGGGTGGCTGTGTGTGGAAGGGCCATGGTGTAAGCAAGCTGCTAGTTTGTGTGGCTGAGATCGCCAACTGACCACAGCACTCTGATCTATGTTTTAATGAAACTCCACTTTTACTACTCTGTGTGTGTGTGTGTATGTGCGCGCGTGCGCGAATGAGAAAATTTCAAGCTGGACTAGTTGATGGGTAGAAGTCTGGTTGCAAGATAACAGGGGGACTGTGGGTCTGGGTGTTGTTCCAGGGAGACAAAGGGTCTAGGAGCTGCATACAGGAGAGATCAAACATCCAGGAAATCCAGGAACCATATATTGGAGAAATCTGTGAAAGAAGGTCTTTAATGAACAAACCCCCTTAAAACCAAGACCGGATTATTTAGTGCTATCTTAATTTATGTGAGTGCCTATGGTACTGCATTCTGGTCTGTGTTAACCTGTCGGTGATCAGCTGTGACTGTAGTGTGCGTGTACCTGTTGGGAATTCATCCCTAGCCTTGCTACTGGTGAGACATGAGACTGGAGGTGGAGAGCAGCCTCTTGTCTTGACTAGCCCCAGCTCCTTCCATCCACCAACCTCAGCTGCCCTTAATGGTGTCCAGTTGAAATCCCTTGTATTTTGTGACCACCCTCTCATCTTTTCTCTGAGAACCTCTGAGAAGAGTCTAACTCCACCTTATCTATATGCATCCAAGACGTAGACAAAAACAGTGATTAGCCCCTCCATAGCCTAATGAATTAATTAAGCAATTAATCTTAGAAATGAGAAGACTCCTGTGAAGACTGAACATACCCATTCGTCTCAAGCTGTTATGGTGCATCATATTTCCCAACCATTTTATCACCTTGGTGTCTACCAGTGGATTTGCTTCAGAATGTCAATATATTTCTTATACTGAGGAGCTTGAAACTGGACCCAACATTCCAGGAGCAATCTTGGAAATGTCAAATAGAGGGGAAGGATCACTTCCTTGGACCTGTTGGCTACCTTCTGGCTAACACATCCTGGGATGTCATTGCTCTTTGCTGTAATAACACATTGGTAACATGTTCAACTTGTCCTGCAGGACTATCAAGACCTTCTACAAAGCCAGTTGACACCCACTCCATATTAGAATCAGCATCATAGAACCACAGGATGGTTTGGGCTGTAAGGAACTTTTAAAGATCATCTACTCCACCCCCCCTGCAATGTGCAGGGACATCTCCAACTGCATCAGGTTGCTCAAAGTCCAATCCAACCTGACCTTGAAAGTTTCTAGGGATGGGGCATCAACCGTCACTCTGGGCAACCTGTTCCAGAGTTTCTCCACACTCCTTGTAAAAAAATAAAATTCTTCCTTATATCTAGTCTGAATCTACCCTCATTTAGTTTAAAAGCATTACCCCTTGGCCTATCACAACAGGACCTGCTAAAGAGTTTGTCATCTTTCATGAGAACCCTTTAGGTAGTGAAAGGCCACAACGAGAGCGTTCTCAGCTGAAAAACCCCACCAACCTTTCCTCATAGGAGAGGTGTTCCATCCCTCTGATCATTTTTGTGGCCTTCCCCTGGAACCACTTCCAACAGATCAACAGATCCATGTCTTTCCTGTACTGGGGACCTCATAGCTGGATGCAGTACTCCTGGTCAGCTGTCAGGAGAGCAGAGGGGCAGAATCACTTCCCTCAACCTGCTGGCCACATTGCTTCTGATGAAGCCCAGGATACAGTTGGCTTTCTGGGCTGTGAGCTGACATTGCTGGCTTATGTCCAGCTTTTCATCTACCAGTACCCCCAGGTCCTTCTCTGCAGGGCTGCTCTTCCCTTCATCCCCCATCCTGTATTGATACGGGGGGGTGCCCCTGCCCAGGTGCAGGACCTTGCACTTGGCCTTGTGGAATCTCATGAAATTCACATGGGCCCACTTCTTGAGCTTGTCCAGGTCCCATTGGACACCATTCCATCCTCAGGTGTGTCAGCTACACCACTCAGCTTGATGTTGTCTGCAAATTTACTGAGGGTGCACTCGATCCTGCTATGTCATTGATGAAGATACTAAATAGTACCGGTACTGGTCCCAGTACAGACCCCTGAAGGACACCACTCGTACTGTTGGATGGAATTATACTTTCCCTGGTGGTAGACTTCCAAAACCTCCCAAAGTACTGCTTATCCAGCTTCTCTAGTCTCCCTTCTAAAGCTTTTCAGCCAGCCAAAGTGACACTAATCTCTCACTGCTCTCTGAAACACACCTGATTTCTCAGAACGTTTTCCTCTAGAGACTTCCTTGCAGTATCCCTCTCTTGCATGTAATTGTGACTGAATTTTGTCTACAAAAATGAATTTTAGTGCTGACAGGATGAAAAACAGGAAAAAAAGTCAATTTTGCCTATGTTTCTGAGGAGCCTTGAGTCTATTCCACTATAGGTAGAAGATGCCGGAGATCTTCCAAACACTAGTGCATTGAGGAAACTCTCCATTAACAGACACATTGAAATCTGCCTTTCCAGGTTCAATGATCCACTGGTGACACTGTCCTTAGTGATCCACAACATGTGCCTTTGACAAGTTTAGTAAAGCACCTTAAACTTTTTTTTCAGAAAGAAATACACATTATGACGCACGTTTAGATCAGCTCTAGCTGTATCTTTTGAATTTTAACTATTGGAATATTTATAGCATGAACTATTTGAGCATATATACTATGGTTCAAAGACAGGTGCGGTTTTCGTTCTGTGAGTATCTTTAAAATTCTGTCGTGATTTAGCGTTCAGTAGTTCGTAAAGGCTTACCTACAATAGAATGACAGACAATTTAGTGGCAACTACCCAAACATTGAAGACTGATATGAATATACGAGAGGTAGGTAATATTTCCACATTCATTGACTTTGGTAATTCAGTTCTAGTAGGTTCTTTCTAGTTCTGACCTGCTGGGATGTTGTTATTCTTCACTTGTTTATCCTCCACAACTCAAGCTATTCTAGTGGAT
Organism: Falco rusticolus; assembly: GCF_015220075.1. Classification (NCBI taxonomy): domain Eukaryota; kingdom Metazoa; phylum Chordata; class Aves; order Falconiformes; family Falconidae; genus Falco; species Falco rusticolus. The sequence goes on from NC_051197.1 coordinate 32,582,592, forward strand.
GGCACATTCTCCCCCCGAGCGATAGCTGCACTTTGTAGCATGCGAGATGATTTTCACAAACATATCAACTTCTAATTCTGCCAATATACATAAAACATCAAATAGCAACCAAAAAAAAAAAAAAAAAGCATACAAGTGTAAAATTGTTCTGATAACAACAACATAAAGAAGAGAAACAAAAAGGAAGATACTTGCTTTGGTTGGTATTTTCGTTACATCTAACAAGACTTACTGTTTCCACAGTTCAAGGCAAGATTAGTTAGCATTGTCTGAAAGACCAGAAAAATGCTATTTTAACGAACACCACATTCAGCACACATGGAAGGGTGATGGCAGAATAAATAAGATAAACATTTCAGCCAATATAATCTTGAAAGTCCTATTTTTTGTCTTTTATATCAGATGGGAATATCTCAGGAAACAAATATTTTCCTTATCTCTCATTTCACTTTTAACGGCATTCTGCGTTTATCTTCTCTTTGTATTGACTGTGATTATTTCTTTTGAAGAGGCAAGAAGGAAAACAAAAGAAAACATTTTATTTTGTGAATTTCATCCTTAATGGCCATATTATCTGAGTGACTACATCTCTTTGTACACTGTGAATTCATGAGATGTAAATTAATTAAGTCTTTTAACCAAGACAGTACCTTTTAACAAAGAAAGTTATACATACACACACAGAAGGATGATCTGATTTTTTTTTATTTTTAAGGGTTCTCCTATTTCACAAAGAATCAAAAATATTATGTTATTGATTTCTGGAAGGGGGCGGGGCATTTTTGCGGTAACACATGGCTGAACAACAGAAGTCTTCATAATCTGGAAATAAAAGTTGCATTTCTGGAAGTGTCACTGAAATGTGCAGCATGAGTTAATGTACCAAACAGCCAAAACTTCACATGAGCTAGGCCAAATTTTAAGCATTTGATCGTAATTCTCTGGAGTTCAAAATAATTTGGTTTGGTTCATACTCATAATTAGGGTGTATTGGAGTATTTGAGGAATTTGAGCATCTTACAGAGGCAAGGAGCAAATCGCCTACATTATTTTTTAGAACGTCATATAAAATGAAGGTGTGAGGTAGCAGGAAGATTTTTCAATAGCCTTGTAAGAATCTGAAATCACATTTCTAGTTCTTCATCAAGAATTTCCTAGTTTTATGAGAGGAATGTTCCTACATTTTTCTGACACGTATATTCAGTAATGTGGTGGCATCTACACTGGAGAGCTAACCGTCTTTTCAGCTTCTCCATTCTTAATTAGCAAGAGGCATATTGTTACTTCTACTGAAAGGAAAAATGAATCTTGTAACAAATTCTAATCTGATTAGAAATATTGTCATTATAGAACAGGAAATGTAAACAGGCTCTTTTTTCTTATTTGTGCAGTTCTGTACCAGTGGTCCATACTGTGGTTTGGAGAGGAAAAGAAAGGTTACTGATCATTTCGGACGTTCTGGGCTGCATCAGGCAAAGTAATGCCAGAAGTTCAAGAGAGGTCATCCTTCCCCTTTGCTGAGCACTCATGAGGCCACACCAGGAGCACTGTGTCTAGTTCTGGGCTCCCCAGTGCAAGAGAGACATGAATATACTGGAGAGAGTCCAATGAAAGGCTAGGGAGACAAAGGGATGAGTATCTCATGTATGAGATGCTCAGAAATCTGGGACTGTTCAGCCTGGAGATAAGGAGGCTCTGGGGGATCTTATCAATGTAGATAAATATCAGAAGGAGGATGCAAAGAAGACAGAGCCAGGCTCTTTTCAGTGATGTCTAGTGACAGCAAGAGGCAGCGGCACAAACTGAAACACAGAAGGCTCTGTGTGAATATCAGGAAACACTTTTTCACTGTGTGGGTGACTGAGCACTGGCACAAGTTGTCCAGAAGGCTGCAGAGTCTCGGTTCTTGGAGACGTTTGGAAGCCATCTGGACATGGCCTGGGCAGCTGGTTCTAGGTGGCACTGCGTGAGCAGCTGGCCTGGACAGGATGACCTCCAAAGGACCCTTCCAAACTCAAACATTCTGTGATTCATTACTTATTGTTTATTTTTCACAGCAAAGCTGTGCCAACATACCAGATCAGTTCTGTTCTGTTTTGTCCTGGTTTAAATGTGCTCTTTACACAGTGAGGAAAACTATTTATATCATATGTAACTTTTATTCTGTAATGGCTGCTTTAATTCTCCCTGATAAATTTTACTTTGCCTTTCCAACTCTGCATGGTGCCCTTTTTGGTAAGTTTGAAATCTTATTAACATTTTTAATAGAGTATCATGCCATGAAATTATAGACTTCAGGGGATAAATTAAGGTGGAATATCAAGGAAAGGAATCACTGAGGTGTCATTTGAATTTCAAAAAACATATAAAAGAAAAAGCAGCATGTCTCTGTATCTGGCCAGAATTATTACTATGGATTTGACAGCCTCTGAGTTTTCACAAAACTTCTTGAATTCTGTTTTCTTTGAATGCTGGTATACACAAAATTATGCATAATAATAATGACTCACAATAGAAAAAACACATTTTCCCTTTATTTCTCTCATCCTCTCCGGTCCCCTCCTCCTTCCCATAGCTGTTACTCAAAGTTGTAAGCAGGGATGTGTTTCATCACATTTGATAAATTTTCTGTATACCAGCATTGAAAGAAAAAACAGATATCTCTGTCTTAATTGATGTGTATTTTCTTCTGCCCAGACTACCAGAAAGAGTATGTGCCTACTAAGAATAAATCATTACAATGCACCCTAGCTCAGAATTCAGAGCTAATGAAATCTAATTGCATGAAAAGGTAAATGCTTTCACAAATCTGTGATCTATAATTTTAAATGTTTGATAAAGTCTCCCATTTTTAATATTTCAGTTTCTATTTTTAGCATAAGTAGCTAAAAAAATCTCTAAATATCACATATTTGTGTTTTCCAGTAAAGTTAAATGATTTCAAAAGTAACTTAATAAAACTGCCCTCTCCTTAAAAAATATGTGATAGATTACCTCTATGCATGCCATAAGCTACAAAACAGATATTTTAATCATAACTTTATCAATTGTAGTTAGATTCCCAAACCATGTATTTTAAGGTACATAACGTGTTTGCAGCTGTCTTACATAAATTAATTAATGCTGAGCAGTTAATACCAGTAGTTGCTGGGCTTTGAATATGTCCTCCAAACTGTACAGGATCCTTCCAAAATGTCACGACTTTTCTAACATCCACTGAAAGCATTTTTTTTCACTGTTCCATGGTAAGATTTAGTGATATTACAATCCTACTGATCTGGGTAGGGCATTTATAATACACGTAAGAAAATATGCTTCCTCAGAGAGTTGGAAGAAAATAGTGAACTCTAGAATGAAAAGTAATGAAGAGACTTTGTCAGCCTGTGCTATTTCTTCTGTCCCCAGCTTGTAGCAAAATGCCAGGTTTTGGATGGTGTGTTTCTACTCCAGGTGAAATGTAAAATACCTGACATCCCTGCCAATGAATCAGGTCACAAGTGAAAGAGATACATGGTTAAATTATTCACTATAGAAACCTGCTCGTGAAATTTTCTTTCACTCTCCTTTTGGTAGCCCAGGCTCCCCAGCCGATGATGTATAAGAAACCTGTTGACCATTTTTGCATACCTTATAACTGAGCTGAGGGATGACGCTCCCATTAATTTTTGTTATCTGAAATATCATCCTCCTTCCAAAGAAAATATAATAAATGTCAATAGCATTAATGACAAACGCACTACTCCCTTTTGACATGCCTTTAAATTTCTGAATTGCAGTAACAAGAAAGCCTTATTACTTATGCTAAAGCTCTGGCTGCCAACTTATATAGGGTTTGTACTCCCCCGTTGTTTACAGGGTGACATTTGTTCCTTTGTCTCCAGAAGGATGGTGTGGAAACAAGGGAACTGACAAGTAAACAAAAGGAATGTGCTTTCTAAATGCAGAACTGTTAACTGCAAACACAGCTCAGGTCCTGCCTATTAGGAAATTTGCAAGGCAGGTATTGTTTTCTCAGATAATAACTCTAAAGGCAGTATGCTATTCAGTATGCTTTTTCGTCCCTCTCTGTAATGGATAAACAGATAACTAATGACATACCAGAAAGAATATTTTAAAGATCTAAAATCTAAGTTGGCAAGGCAACCCCGAGTAAGAGCCTTGTATGTCTGCACATTACAAAATGATCTTTAACCATATAAGAGCATTTTGTTTTTTCACAGCACACCTTTTGTCTCAACACATGCTTATTACACCTGGGGACCTCTGAAGGGACCTTTCTACTTTGCCAGAAGGAAAACAGAGCTCTCATGTCTTTTGGTAGCAATTTCTGACTCATTAACATTTCCTCTTGCTGCAAACCATTTTTAAATAGTCATTCCCTCCCAGATCTTTGTTCTTATTGACCCCCTCTGTCCCATAACCATTTGGAAAAGATTTCACAGGCCAGCATCCTGCCTCAATCCATGATAATGTCTAATTGCAACTCTTTCCCAGAGGGCTGATCTATGTCCTCACACTCCCGGATCCATATCTTAAGGAGCTGATAGGTCATCCTTAGGAAAGATCCCTGAGCTAAAAATAAGGATTTAATTCAATTACAGCTTCCTTATTTGCCTATTTGTCTTTTTATTTTTTCCCTTTTTTTCCTCTTTGTGTTTCTTTGTTTTTTGTTTGGTTTTTTCATTCTTCTTCTTCCATTAAATGCCTCTGCCAATGACTTTTTTTCTATTGGGGTGCAGGTAAGCCGGAAGCTGTCAAACACATCAGTATGAATTGAAAACCAGATCTCTGTCTCTAAATCAGGGGCACACTCATAACCAAGTCTTTTGTCTTTTTCCTCCAGAGATAACCTACTGTTTTCTTGAAGCAGCTGTAACAAAACAAGAAAGAATGACTGATAATAAGTGGATAAATTCTGCTGAAAAAGGGGTTAAGGAAATTAGCTGATTATCAGTGCCATATTTATATTAAAAAATAAAAGGCTAATTAAAATGGGGTGCATTTAATTACTGTATAAATTCCAAGTTGTCCAAGTTGGGAGTGGGAAGAACATGATAGAATTATACCATTATGCATTTGAGTAGGTGAAATGTTGTGCATTAAATGCTTGTTTAATCAGTATACTTACAAACAATTTAGAGGCCAGTCGTACTTTCACAGTTGGACCAACTGTATTTTTTTTATTCTCTGTAAGTATTTGATTTGTCCTTTGCATTAGATTATCATTTTTAAGCTACACTTTGAAGCTTCTGTGTGCATCAGTCTAGCCTATCTCCTGCAACAGCATAATAATATGAATAACTTTGATAATTACAGGGCCAATGACAAAAAGAGGTTGGTGTATAGCAGAGATCAGAAAGGGAGCACAAAGCTGCAAGCCCTAATGGAGAAGAAGAAGAAGAACATTGTTGTGTTAGCAGTTACACGGTGCTGTGACACTTTCCACCTCTGGAGTAAGCTGCCACAGAAGAGGTTCAAAAAGCACAGCTGGTATGTGTGTGTATATACATATGGATATATATATATGTGTGTGTGTGCAGACCATACTGCTAATCTTGAGAATGAGGTTCTATCATTTTAAGAAAAGAAATATGCAACAATTCAGAATTTCAAGAGCAATTACATATTTAGATGACTTTTATACAAGGGGTTGTAAAATTATTTTTTGGGGCTGAGTACTAGTATGATCTGACACTGTGTTCTTCAGCCAACCCTTCTACGTGCTTCTTCCCACATATACAAGAGAATACAAGTTACATGCAACAGTGGCTATCCTTCTCATCACAGTACACGTTCCTTTTTTAATACTCCTAAATAACACTGAGGTATTTCATACATTTTATTATTTTTAGAAGGCATGGCCTCGTGTCCTTTTATTTATTGCTCTCATTTAGTAAGCTGTTATTGTTATATCAGTCTTTGTGCATCACAATAAAAAAAAATCCAGCAGTGGTGTTTATGAGTTTTCTCTTTTTTTCTGTTAAGAAAGATAACATTTTATCTTCACTTCATCTTCCACCAGCTAGAACTCAAGTAATAGAACTAAGTCCTTATTTCTTACTTGGGTTCATTGCTGAGAAGAGAGTAACAAAATAATTATGAAAACATCATTCTTTGGAAAGGGTGAAAGGAACACAGAGAAAGACAGTTTACATCCTTGACTGGAGAGTTCTGGTGTCTAACATTTCTCTGCTGGATAGAACTTAATTTGGCTCACCCTGAATTACTGAGTTTGTTAGGTGTGAATAACAAAGAAACAGGTTTCTAAACTTTAAAAAGGAAATAGGTTTCTAAGTTTCTGAAGTTTTACCTTGGTGCTATTATCAATTGTTTATGCTTTATATGCGTAGAATCTTTGAAAGGTCATGGCAATTGGGGAAGGATGACCAGAAAAAAACCAAACATAACTTCTTCTTCAAGAAGGACAAGAAGGGGGATCTGAGCAACTACTGTCTGGTTAGCCTGACCGCAAACCCTGGGGAGGTGACAGAGCAAATAATTCTGGAAACCATTTCCAAACATATGAAAGATAAAAAGAGCAGTCAGTATGAATTTATGAAGGGAACAGTGCGCTTAAATCTAGTAGCCTTCAACGTTGAGATGATGAGTTTGGTGGATAAGGGGAGCACAGTGGATGGTCCAGCCAGCAACAAGACTGAGCAGGTACTCCAAGCAGGCACACACAGAGACACATAGTTCTGTCCAGTGGTCTTAGACACTTAAGTCTATGCAGTTGATGTCCTCAGGCCCTGGTCTGTGCTGCCACCCAGATCCAGAAAGCCCTTCCTTCTGCGACCCTCTCTTTCCTGTGATGACCCTGAGACCTCCCTGCTCATCATATCATCCCATCTAGAGTCTACTGTCATTCAGTCTCAAAGGTCTGGAATAGGGAGCACAACCATGCAGTAGTTGGAAATAGGATATAATGTGACTATAGGACCAGCCATAGTGACCAGGAACAGGGCTTAGCCAAGCAGCACTTGTTTACACAAAACTGTCCCCTCTTATTCCCTTTCCTTTCCATTTTCTCATACTTGCCTTCCCCAATCTATCTTGATTCCTCTTTTTCCCTGCCTTTGGTCCTTCCCCTAAGCATCCCATATGAAGTCTTGCACACCTCCACAATCCTTTTAAAAGATGCCATTATAAATGTTATGCTGTCTCAGATGCTCTTCCCTAGCATCTCATATGTCCTATCCTCCTGTAGGCTGTAACTCACTTTATTTTGCATTTCTGGGAGAAAATTTATTTCCCTGGCTTCATCTTGCATCAGGACCACAGGTAAATCCTTCTTAGAGAGCCCTTGGACTGACACAGCCAGTGGCTCAAGTTCTGCTTGGTTAGGCTGCCTGTTGCTGTTCCTCTGCTCCTTGCCATGTCTTTGTGTTTAATGAGATTAACCATTTTTTCCTTTTTACAAGGCAGGTTTCTCATACAGTATACATAATATAAAACATATAGTCTGAGGAACTGAGCAAAGTTACCTAACCACTGATCTTGCGTAAGATGTACAATGAAGGGAATAATAGCAAAAAAACCCATAAAGTACTTATCAGAAAGTATGCTTAACAAAATAATTAGGCTAGTCAGTCCTTATCTTATAATAATAATAATAATAATTAAAAAAAAAGTGCAAAGGAAAGCAAACAAAAGAAAAAGTTATCTTTTAAATAGGCATTAAGTGCTAATGTTTCATGCTTGTAATGAAGGTTTTAATAAGAGTAGAAGATGAGAACGATTGTAACTGGTAATATACCAGTTCCCATTTTAGCTGTCATTTTAACAACGTAATTTTGTGGTTCTGTCTTGCTGGAGCTCTGTTGATCCAAATATATTTCATTTCCTTGCTGAGTGTCTGCCTGTGTGAGGTAATATCGTTCCTGAGTGAAGTGCCTTAGCCTCTGTAAAAGTGCTTGAGTTGATCTTTAATCTTTTACCAACATGGATTTTTCAAAATTATTTTTAAATGAGCTTTTAGTGCCAGTGAAAGGTATGAGACATATTTATTCACATTTTTTTCTCTTCTCTCTCTGAGTCAGGGCATGAGATACATAGCTCATTACAAATGACAATTTTCTAGATGAAAAATATCTCCCATTATATCACAGACTGCAATACTGAAAACTTCCCCATACTAACAGTCTGGGTTATAACAGTTAGTATCTCAGCACCTCACAATCTGTAATGCTTCATATGAATGGAATAACTTTGCAAATGACTTTTACAGATCCATGAGAATACCAGACCAATCTTCTTCTCCCACTCTGTCATGCTCATCTTTAAATTTAATATGTTTTTACATTCCTTTTCCCTTCTAATTGGCACTTATTTCAACCTAATACTTCAGCAAAGACGCTTGCCCACTAAAACATGACCATAAATTTCTATGTCGTTTCAAGGAGCAACAGAAGAATTCTAGTGAACTTCAGGCTATCCTAACAGTAGTTTGATTTTAACTGGTAAATACTGTATTCCATATTGCTGCTTTCTTATTCATTCATTCAAGGCGGTAAAACCACAAAGAAAATGCACACACACTCATTTATTTATAGCAGAATTTTCATTGACGTTTAATACTAAATCTTTTCATTAAGGGGTATCCAGCTGCCAGTGGCTGAGGCAATACAATGGGACTAATGGATTTCACCAGGACCCCGGTTTGATGGGACTGAAATGCCATCCTTTCCTGAACATTTCCTACGACTGCCACACCACCTACTTGCTGCGGTTTTCCTTTTCTGCAGTAAACACCACTTTCTCATGCAAGGTCCATTTTTCCATATTCAAATAACAAAGGGGGGAAATTTCTGTTAATCTAGAGTAAGAAAGAGAATGGAGCTAAATGTACCACATGCGTTAGGAAAGTATCCTCACTCCCTTGGTAAAAAGAAAATGTAGTCTTTTGTATTTTGTAGATTTTTAAAAACTGTCAGGATGAGAAAGTACACAAAGGGTATAGATGAACATCTCGCTAATATTTATGCTCCAAGACTGTGGGGTTCTTGCCTGCACAAAGGCAAAGAAAACAATAGGTACTGCAATAAGAAGACTTAAATAAAATTAGCTTAGGGACTGGTGCCTAGCAAGCTTCCAAAGCATACTGCAGGCTGTGTATTCAACTGTCCAAACCAGCAGACCCTTGAGCTGCAGGCAGCACAGTTCACATCGAGGAAAGAAGACAACTGCACAGACTGAAAAGCCTTCATCTAGCAGCCTTCCTCGCATTGAGTCACTGAGAAAGTGAACAGGTTAAGAAGGAGTTGGACATCCAGTTTAATTTCTAAGGGACATTTCTATATTATCAACTCACAGCTAAGGATTATAGATACTGATGACCTCTCTCAAAAGTGTCAAGACTTTAACCTACTGACCCTGGGATAAGGGAAGTACTTCGCCACCTGCTTAACAAGGAACACAGGAATGGGAGTTAATGCTTGCACCCTAATCCATTCCTTGAAGAGCTGCGGTATCTTGAAGGGTTATTGCAAGTTATGCCCAGAGAACTATGCTCCAGTGCAGGAGGTCAACGGACAGGTAGATCTAACATATAAAAAGACAGCAGTAGGGATGACTTTATTTAAATTTAAATTTTCATTGCAAGAATAGCATGCCTTTTCCCCTCCCCACCCCCCTCCCCTATTTTATACAGACAGAGGCTGCAAGTCTGTTTTGTACAGGTTAAATGACTGGGTTTTTTAGTTACTATGTTGGCAGAACCTGCGGAATTTCTTGCCCCACTGGAAGACTGAACTTCTGACTGTGGTGTCAAGAGGCACTAAAGTTACCATCCAGTATCTGTGCACTGGCCTTCTTACAGAACAACAGCATAAGTTTTTCAGAAAGCCTGGTTTTGTTCACTTTGTGTGACAGATTAGTTACTCGCTAGGTGGATTCATGTAGCAACGTGTGCCTTACAAAGACCTCTGAAAGTGGCGTGAGTGTTTTTTCTAGTTTATCTAAATGTATCACTTTTCGTACGCGTATTCACTTGTCCGTGAAGTATTTTACCTATTACAGAGGGTGGGAAACAGCTGAAGGGAAAGTGAACTCCTAAACCTCTGCATTGTGCTCTGGTTCCTTCTTTTGCAGCACTCTGTATTTCTGAGATGGATTTCTCAAACGGCAGTACAATTTTGATCCAGGTCAATTTATGGAGAGAAAATAAAAAAAAAAAAAAATAGTGACTCACTATTTACATGCCCAAACCACTAGAGAAATTCTGTAAGTTCATGATTTGATATGAAACATATCTAACTTCCCTCAAAGAAACTGTATCATCTCTGAAAACATATTAAAGGGAATAAAGTGGTAATTTAATTTAATAAATTCAGATATCCCAATTTATACAATAAATTATATCTAATTTAATTCTCTTTTGCATGGTGATTTTTGGTGATCCCATAAGTTGTACATACTATGCTATTACTTCATACACAGATATTACAGGTATGTTTTTAGATACTGTAAAAATAGCTTACCACAGCTTAGTATGAATAACATATGTAAAGCTGTTAATAACAAACCCAAAGGTACAACATGAAAAGTTAATTTACTAGTTTTTTACATTCAATTCATCAACAGGATTTAAAATGTTATTTAATTTTTAAGTTGTACTGTGTTCACCTGAAAAACAGATCTTTCTTAACAGATATTGAAAAAAATACTCAGTTCTACATAAAATTTATCATTCAGATATATATTCTTAAAAAGGTTGTAAAGCTAAACAGATAAGAAAAAACGTCTTCACAGTATTTTTGCATTATACCAGCTGTGCTTTTTCATTACAATTCTTACAAAGAAAATAAAAGTCAAATGCACTGAAAGTACAAACTATTTTTCAATCTTTTCAATCATTTCAACTCATTACAAATTGAGTTCAGTAAACTACATAGCAAGCCTTGTAAAGCCCTGCAGATGAATGCAGAAACCCTCACCAATGTTGTTTCTATGAGATGGGTCCAAAACCCCATCATTTGATAATATTAGATCCAAGACTGGTTTTAGTGGGTTTTTTTCGCAACATTTTTTCAAGGTCTTCACATACCTTTCAATACCATGGATAAGTTCTAGCCATAACATTAAGAGCTCATTTTCGAGTAAAATTCCCTGTTCACCTTATCACTTTGTCTCCTATAGCTCTGCATGTACATCATTGCCTTGATCTATTACTTCAATAATTCTATGAAAAGGCAACCAGGCTTGCCTAATTTAAATTTTACCTCTATGTCTGTGCCACTCTTTCTGTCTTGTACCACTATTTCTTACTCTTTTTCTTTCATTTCCCTTAGTAGCTGTGTTATTTTCATAGCTACTAAATACACTTCAGTCTGTTCATTGAAAGCATCCTGAAAGAAACCTCTCTTTCAGATCACTTGCTCACAGCTGGTGCAAAAATTTGCTTGTAGAGGTGATTCAGGTGACATACGGAAATTTTAAGCTCATTTTAGCAATATCTAGCCAAACACTTAAGCACACCATTAAAATGTTAAGCACACGCTTTAATTCTGTTTCATATTGAAGCTTTTGGGAATTTAGGTACTTTCTGTAACTATTTATACAAGAAATATTCACAGAGGATGCTGACTAAACATACCTAATTTAGAAATTCTTATAGACATCAATTATAGTACTTTCATGGTTCTGCTTTTCTGAGCTGTGACTCAGTAGCTGTCTGCTACAGTGGGCCCTTATTCTGGAAATATTTTGATTAAAGCTTGAAATTAAACAAATATCCCTTTGAGGGAAAATAAGTTAATATTATTTTTTAAGCAAAGAAAGATTAAAAAAAAAAAAGAAAAAAAAAAAAAGAAAATAACCAAAAGCGGTAGCAAAACATTTGTATTTATTATGTGAAAGGTGTTCTACTTCCAAATACCAACTTTTAACTACAGATGGAAGAAGGCTAATCTCAAAGGAGAACGTGTTCTCTGATTTTTAAGCTTGTTTTCTAACATTTCTTCCCCTCTGTTTGAAATATGTCGTTTACCTCACTTACTGAGTACCATGCTGAATCACCTGTCCATTAGATCTTAAAGCTTATTTTGCTTTATGATGAGGTTACTCAAAACTGCAATAAAACTACCAGTGCTGGAATTTCAAAGATGTTTTCAGTTGACAGAAGGCTGTCTCTGCCAGTCATTTAAAGGTTTTGTTGCTGTCTGCTCTGAGAACTGGCTGGCAGGAGATATAGTCTTGCCTTTAGGGTCAACCATGCTGCAAATGGTTGGTCATTTGACTCCTGTGATTGTGTAAGTCAAAAGCATCAGTCATCTCTGGGATGTGCAAAGGTGTCCTGGTTGGGCAGGGGTTGAGGGTCCTGGGTGGAGCTTCCAGGCTATTGGCAGAGGTGGGAGGTCTCATGTGAGGCCGGGCAGGACAATTAAGGCCTGTTGGTGCCCTCAGCATTTTGAACATATCAATGGCCCATCATGGATTGATTATTAAAAGTTTGCAGTGCAGAAGACTGCAAAGGGACTAGAGACGATCACAGTTCTCAGGCAAATCCATGAGCCAGAAAAATTATCATCTCAAATCTTTGGGCATAATTGTCCAGCTGCTCAAAACCTGGCTTTTGCATGACAAGATTGTCAGCATATACCTCAAAATGTAGGTAAATTTCTCACAGCTGTGCAAGAGACTTTAAACAACAAAACTCCCATTTGCTTGATTTGTCACCTATAAAAATGAGAACGTAACCCCCACTTATTTTTCATCTAAATACGTGTAAAAATGGTGCCCTGTGTGGAAAGAAGGGGAGGTGGAATCCTTGCCCTTATTGTTCAGAGAGATTAATACCTTCATTAGGGTCAGAGGTGGTGGTTCTTCCCCTCTACTCAGTACTGGTGAGGCTGCATCTGGAGTCCTCTGTCCAGTTGTGGGCTTCCCAGTACAAAAGAGACTTACTGAAGCAAATCCAGTGAGAATAATTTAAATACTGGAGCTACACTTGTATGAAGAAAGGCTGAGAGATCTGGTGCTGCTCAGCCTGGAGAAGAGAAGGCTAATGGGGGGATCTTAACACTGTGTATAAATATTTGATGAGGAGGGGCAGTGAAGAAGATGGAGCCAGAGGTGTCTAGTGATGGGACAGGAGGTAATGGGTACAAATAATAATAATAATAATAAAAAGTTAGTGTGGACATAAGAAAACACTTTTTTACCTTGAGGGTCGTCAAGCACTGGAACAAGTTGCTCCGAGAGTTTATGGATTCTCCATCCTTTCTTTGAGACATTCAGAGTGTAACTGCATGTGCTCCTGGGCATCCTGTTATAGCTGGTCCTTTCTGATAAGGGGGCGGGGGGGGGGGGGGTAGACTAGATGTCCTGAGGTCCCTTCTAGCCACAGTGACTTTGTAAATTACAGTGAGGACAATATTTTCAAACACATCAAACAGTCTAGATATATCCTGAATAAAAAGGCATCATAGTGAGTTCTACTCATGCCAGCTCAGACTCTGAAACAGCACTAGTACACGGTGTCCAAGCTAAGTCCAGCAAGAGAAGCCATTAAAGCTGGTCTGTGTCTGTGTCAGTGGAAAAATGATGTTTTGCTACTTGTGAGCGTAGGCTGGTGTATCCATCCAGTCATGCTGCATGCATACAGTCAGAGAGTTTTCTATTAGCTTGTCCAAACTCATAATGAGCATCATTTACTTCCCTTGAGATATCACAGCATTCAAATAAGTTCAGAGAAGTAAGCTCCTGTATTACAATTTTCACCTGCAAATTTCAGTCACCCAGAGCAGAGGAGCAGTCAGTGAAGAGAACTGAGGAATTTCTGATTCCTTTATCTTATTTCTGGGGACTACATGATCTGTGTGGTAACAAGGGTCTATTCTGAGTCTAATTTGACTTCAACTAAATAATCTGAAAACCATGAAATAAAATACAAGTTTCCTCATCTATTTATGATATTGCAGAAGTGTTACAATGTGTTTTAAAAGTTCTGGGATAGCTACTCCCTGAGGCTTTCAATTCCAGTTTGAATTACATAGAAAAAGTTGATATGTTAAAGGATATATTTTAAAAAATTACATAAAACTTGTTTGCTATTACTTGGAAAAAGATAAAATATACCTTAGTGGCTTCACATCTGAATGCAGTACATTCCTTTTTGTTCCCCCTCCATAAAATCTTTTTATTTTCTTCTTTCATTTCATTTGATTGATATACTAATATGTTTCAATAAGCTACGATAAACAATACCAAAAGATTAGGTATATTACTTTGATACCTTGCAATATAAATGTATTGCCACTGTCACACTGGAAAAATAGAGTGAAATGCTTTCCCCTCCCACACGCACGAGCCCCCCCCTCAAAAAAAACCAAAAAAAACCACACAACAAAAAAACAACTATCTCAGCTCTTTCTAAGCTAGAAGGTCAATATAATGAGTAGTGAAAGAAAACTTGGTAATAAATTTGGACAATAACCTCAAAAACTTTCAGGTACAATGAATTGCAAAGGGCAGTGGCACACAGTTTGGGAATTTTATGCTCTTTTTCCTTGAACTCTATAGGGCTTCCAGTCTATATATAGACAGTAAAAGACTGTGACTTTTTGACAACATAAAAATGACAGCATGTATGTGTGTGCGCATAGGCTGATGACTGTTCCCTATGTCTGCCACACACAGTGATGATTTGCAGTCCCCAAAGTACTCATAGGCATGTCAGAAAACCTGAGAGAAGCCAAATGTTCACAAAGTTAATGGCTCACTGCTGCTGAAAAGTGTGACACATGCAAAATAAAAGCCTCTTAATATGTACTTTGAAAGATTCGAACACAGGATATAAACCCTAAGCCAAAATGTACTTAACAACATGTCCCCTGTGTAATTTAAGACAAGTGGTCCTGCAGTGCCCCTTGGTCACGTTAACTACGTGTAGGTTATATTTTTAGACAACGAGAAGTCAAATGACAAAAAGAAGAGGCAGACTGAGGATATCAATTGAAATGTGCTGATTTGGAGAGACTTCGGAATTTGTAGTCATTAAAAACATTTAATAAGTTGGAGTTATTTACAAAATATATAGCCTGTGTTCATTCTAATGCACAATAGATTTTCTGAATCTTTAATTTAGTAAAAAAGCCAAATACCTCCAGCTCACTTGACAAAATGGTACAAGATGGTAGATTTAGCGTACACCTGTGAGATAAAAGAATCTACGCAAAAGTGTGGATTTGCAAATAATTAAAACATAGTTTTAGAAAAGCTTCACAATAAAAATCCTTTCCAATTAATTTCATCCTACCATCCTTTATTCAAAGATCAATTATTTCATAATAATATTGTGGATGATTTTATAAGCATAGCAGCTTAATGGAGATTTAAAGCAGGGTGTGTGAGAGTTTAAAGTATCTGTTACTCCTCAGTACGCAGCACAGCAGGAAAAATAAATTAAAGACGCAGAGGAGGAAAATAATGCAGTGTTTCAAAGCAACAACCATGTCTATGAGTAAACCTCCTAAGCATCTGGAGTCAGGTCCATGTGTCTTCCTTCTATCCCTGCTGATCTGCATCCTGCAAGTGCTTCCTGACTAACTGAATATTGTCAATACAATATTCAACTCACTGGATCAGGCAGAGAAACAATCTTCTGTACAGACATGGAAGATGAGGAAAAAAAGAGAGGAAGAAGTAGGTAGAATATCTTCTTCTTTTTTGAAACATAAGAGGGTAGATTGTGATCGTCACCTCCCAACAGCGTGCACAAGAGAAATGCAGACCTTCACTCCTTCATAGACTCAAATACTCCTAGTAACAGCAACAAGAAACCACAACCGCCGCCCCCAAAATAAACAACAAACCAAACAAAACCCCAAACAATGACCTGTTTAGAACAGAAATCAATTACAAAATGTTGCAGCAGGGTTGCTTCAATTTACCAGCACAACTATAATCACCTTGTTCAAGAGTAAATAAATTTTGATTCTTAGACTTTCATCTCCCTCTTTCTTACTGGTCAGGGTCAATACCTGGCTTTTTTCCCCAGTACCTCCACTCAACTGGAAGAAAGCTACAGATTTACTTCTTAAGCATAAGAGAATGATAATTGCCATGCACCTGTAGATTAGATCAAAGGTCCCCCTGGTTCAATATATGTCTTATTGCTGAAAATGGACATTAGTGGATGCCTAGAGAAGCACGTGAAAATAGAACTTGCATTCCTCAAAGCATTTTCTCACTCTTTTGGTGTTTCTTCGAGATATCTACTGCCTTTGAGAGTAATGATTCTGCATAGGTTTTGCTTTCATGGAAATAAGAAGCCATGAGATAGCTGGTGGTAATGTATTAAACGTGGTACTTCATTCAAACATTGCATTTATGGAATGGAAACTAATTTTATGTCATCTTCAGACAAATTAGATCTAGTTTAGAAGAGGTTGCCCAGAGAGGTTGTGTAGTCTCCATCTGAAGGGATATTCAAAACCTGACTGAATGCAGTCTTGGGCAGCCTGCTCCAGGTGACACTGTTGAGCAGGGTGCGTGCATGGGTGTGTGTGTGTACACAGGATGATCTCAGAGTTTCCCTTCCAACCTAAATGACTCTATAACAATTATAATATTAATCTAAATGTCTTCCTGAACAACCTCTCTCCAACTAAGTATACTGATACACATTTTAGTTTGGGCATCTATCATACTAGTAGTGAAATAAGGTTATTTTCTACTAGGTACATTCTTGTGATGAGTTTTTCAGATTACTATCTAACCCTTCAACATAGCATAAAAAACATGGCATAAAAACACCGTTTCTGACCTTTCTTTTACACCTAACTATACACCATTCATAGTACTAATTGATATTACTGAAATATGCACTGTGGATGAATTAGGATAATCTTATTACATACTTTTGCATCTCCTGGGTTTTTAAGAAATAATATAGATTCAAACAGATTTCATTTAAAACACATAGTGTTTTCGTTTAACTCTAATGGCATATGGTGAAGCTACCAGAAAAGAACTTTTAGCTTAAATTATAATGTGGGTAACCTTATTTCATCAGTTCTTGGACTGTGGACTACAGATAGTTAAATATAAAACATGAGCCAATAAAAGCAAGTCTTTTCCCAGACAGGTGATTCACATTAAAATGTTGTTCAAAAAGGCCTTAACACTAATCAGAGTTCCAGGTTGCATCACAATTAAGGCAAAAATATTCATGGGAAGGTTAAACACAAGTGACCTTATGTTGCATTGTCACACCAGGACAATCTAATAACAAACCAGGCTAAGCCTTTTCTAAATCTCAGTTCCAGGTGCTCTGATTTCAGGCTTCCAGATCCTGCTGTAAGGAAAGCTAAACTGTTCCCTCTTACCAAATCACTGAGGGACTTGGAGAATCCAGTAAGGGAGAGGCTTGTAACATCTTAAAACTCCCCAGCCCTGTTCCTGGCTAGAATGCTAACAGTAACCTTCATTATATTCAACAAAAAGACCACATAAAGTACTTGATCTTACTGGCCCTCTTCTTTTTTCTTTTGGTCCTGTAGAATAGCTAGTTTTAGATTACCAAACCCTAGTCTTAATTAAAATTATCACATTGGCTGTAACACTAAAAGGCACCATAAAGCCTTATGCCACTAGAAACCACCAGCTCCAATAGGCCTTTTCCTGTCTCTAGCATTGATACAAAATTGAAAAAAACTGAATTTCACTTTCCCAAAGGCTTCAGTCCAACATTCCCAGCATAAGCTCTCCATCTAAGTCAGTGGGTGGGAAGTACAAAATCAAGTAATAAACTGAGCTCGTGGAGCTTTAATTTCCCAAACTCATGGTTTAACACCAGGCAGCAACTAAGTATCACGCAGCTGCTTGCTCGCTGCCCGCCTCCCCCCACAAAGGGATGGGGACTAGAATTGGGAAGGAATGTAAAACTCAAGGGTTGAGATAAGAACAATTTAATAATTTAAAAAAATATATAAAAAAACCCATTACTAATTATAACAGTTATAATGGAAGGGAAGGAAGAAGAGGAGAGGAACAAAATCCAAAGGAAAGAGCGAAAACAAGTGATGCACAATACTGCTGCTCGCTGACCGATGCCCAGCTGGTCCCCGAGCAGCGACTGGTAGCCCCAGCCAACCCCCTTCCCCATTTATATACTCAGAATGATGTTCTGTGGTATGGAATGTCCCTTTGGCTAGTTTGGGTCACCTGTCCTGGCTGTGTCCCCTCCCAGTTTCCTGTGCCCCCCCAGCCCCCTCGCTGGCAGGGCCCAAGAAGCTGAAAAGTCCTTGACTTGGTATAAACATGACCCAGCAACAACTGAAAACGTGAGTGTCCTGTCAGCATTGCTCTCACACCAAATCCAAAACACAGCACTGCACCAGCTACGAAGAAGAAAATTAATCTCTCTCAGCTGAAACCAGGACACAAACCCAGCTGTAATCTAATCTACACAGTAATGAGAGAACAAGTAGAGGATATCAAGCCTCTGCAGAAACTCACTTTCTTTCTGCCCTTATAATCACTGGAGAATACAAAAGCAGGCTGGGCTCCTGAGGTTTCACTTTTCCAGTTGCTAATCCCTATCCAGTTAAAATGCAAGAAATGTTTCCCCATCCTAAAGGGGAACAAAAAGGAATTTCATTTTTTTGGCCTCTGCTCACCTCCTCATTTTGTAGGCCTTGGAGAATGCAGTCATGGGCTGGGTTCTTGGTGTTTCTTTTTTTGAAACCACACTCTCACCACAAAGTTCACTGTATAATCATATAGAAATAGCATGAGCCTAGGTTAAAATGCAACAATTAGGCAGTGGCCTGTAAAAACAACAATCTAATTCCTCATTCAGCAGTCTTAGAAAAATACAAAATTAAGTCAGCTCTAAATGCGCTCAAATCTAATCTAAACCTTAAAATTTTTGCATCAGGGTAATATTCCTCTGCAAAATGACTGCAGATTTGTCTGTTGTTTATTGAAAACAGTTTTCTTTGAGTGTAAGAAATTCAATAATAAATGGGACTTTGCAGTTTTAGATTGCCAATCTGTAATCCACCTAGAATTATATTCAGGTAATTTTAATTTACAAGAAAAGACAACATAAGGCATTAACCATTTTTGGCACAGCCCGTTTCCTCATTTTCAGGGCCCAATGGCATCTGGTAAAAAAAAAGTGGTTCTAAATATGGACGATAATCTCCTATGGTACCATGCTATAGCAGAAATAGAAGGCTTTGATGATAATCAGCAGTAGTCTTTTTTCTGCCTCAGAGTTTTTCTGTATGCAATATAAACTGACTGCACAATTTTGAGTCCAAACCCTAAATTCTAACCTTATCTTTATCAATAAAATAAAATTTAGGATAAAGTATTGTCCTAAAACAATAACAGCCAGCCCCCTCACCCTCAATCTGGAATATTAGGCCACTTTGCTTTAGTAGAAAAAAAACATATTTTGGCCACTAATTATATACCAACTAGTTTCCTCACAGTTCCCTTGCAGAAAGCTGAAATAAGCCTCCAATGTTTGATTTTCCTTAATCTAACCTTAATGCTGATCAGATTTGAGAGGCATCACTAACCTCTTTACTAATCCCTTTCCTGCCTTGGGGCATCTGGAAGCATATAGGAACAAACTGGGCTACAGAGTCTTTCTATATCCTAGCCCTAAACCTTAACACTGCATACCTATAGTAGAACTTTCTCCTAAATCCATGCTAGGATTTAACCAAACACTGAGGGCTTTGCAGAATCGGCAGTTATCATGGGATCCTCAATCTTTAAATTCTAAAAACCTTGCCATAAAAAATGTAGAGCCAACAACCTCATCAATATAGTGAAAAATAGGATTTGACTTTCATCCAAGCCATTTGTAATTCTCATGGTCATGCAGCATCCAACAGTATAAATTGATTCTTCTGTAGTTAGCTGCTTGAAGCTTACCTTCGTTGTAACTCTGAGCAGTATCATATCAATACAATAGACAGTGACATCCAGAAAACAAATGGAAGAAACAACATAGATGTCAACTGAGATAAGACAATTTGGTAACTGAAGAGCCCACAATCCCTCAGCAGTGAAGTGGATTCCTTAACTGCTGGAAAGCTAAGCCTCCCATAATCCAAGCTCTGGCCTTTATTTCACCCAGTAATTATGCACCCATACATTGAAAGGTGTGACAAGGCTTAGACTCCATAAACCTTTTCCTAATTTCAGAGCCCTGCAGCATCTAGCCATGGTCAGGTTACAAAATCAAAGCTATAATTGCAACTATGTAGGCAGCACCTACAGCAAAATGCAACTTAAGGTAATGACTCCCCATAAAAGTCTTATCTGTGTTAGCTAAGGAGAATCTAACAGAAAATGTGTCTTCTACATCTTCTTCCCTCAAATCTTAACCCTAACCAGAGTCATAACCCAGGCTTGAATCACACCCCAGGTAGCTGATATCTATAACAAAACTGGATATATGATATTTATATTTAGTAACAGCAGCTTTCTTCCTGTCCTTGCACGCTGAGGTGAATTCTGCATTAACCTCAGATATTCAAGCCTCTTTTCACAAGAGCTGCCCCCAACACACTACCTATACACACACAGCACAGCTGGCTCCTGACTTACAATTTCCAAGGCTTTTTAGTTGGACTTTGCTATTTTTATCTCCTGTGTTATGACATGAAAATCAAAAATGTTGAGCTAATTGTGCTTCTCTGTTCCAAAAATGATGCTGAAGAATATCTTTGTTAAAAATATAAATATATATATATATATGTGCTAACCTCTCCAAAACATCTGTGACTGAGGATAAAGTACTCAAAATCAGAAATTCTTTGAGGGTGCTACATAAAGATATGCATTACCTCAGGTGCAGCTAATGGATGAAATGCACTCCTCACTCGGCTTATCAGTACATTCACTGGAAATAAAGTCCAACAAGAAGAGCCTGGAATTTCCGGCTAGGTCTTGCCTGAATCTTAAAACTGAAAGGACCAGCAGATAAGCTTACTAAACACTTTCTTTTTATAAAGATTTTCTCTTTTCCCAGAGGGAAAAATAATTTAGCTAGCAACTTTAATCTATTCTGCAGAGTGGAATCAATAATTGGCAGGAAGCAAAATAATAAATAACACTGTCCTGCTGGATGGAAAGAAATGGAAATAAGATTTCTGGTGCAAATTAGGAATGACAGAAGCAAGGGAGAAAAAAAACCCAACAAACCAACCACATGCCATGTAACTCCATTTGCAAGAAAATAGGGCTTGCCTGCAATCTTGCTGTGAGAGAACAAAAACATGAACAAAATACCTTTGCAACATGTTCTGAACAGAATGTATTTTCTTTACAATAGCAACAGAACTATTCAGTAAAGTAGGCTTTATTGCAGTTTTAGAACTTGGACAGGCTGCAATGTTACTCATTTCACTGTTACAAATTGTCTCATTATCAGTCAGATGGTAAAACAGAGTTGTACAACTAGCATTGGAGCCCTGCTGAAAAGTTACCTGACCTTAGGAAGTGCACTGCTCTGTAAGTCTCATCTAGGATGGACAATTCTTCTCCCATAGAAGCCCAATTGCTTCAGCAGTGCAAGGTCAAAGGCACGGCATTCAACCTGGCTGGGGTGGGGAGAGATCCATGCTCCAAATTTTTCACTTCACATCTCTCTACCTGTTTCTATTTGTAGTATCGGATAGCATATATAATAACATGATAGCATTTATTATAATAAATTAATACTGATAGTATTATAATCATGCTGATTACACTTACTTCCCTTTTAAACTGCATGGAAATTTATACGGCTTAAGCATGGGGAAAACTAGGGGATGCTACTGAGTGGAATAAATATTCTAATTTTAAATTCAGTAGTCTTAACACCCTTTGCAATTATGATTCATTATTTCTTACATCTTAGCATGTTAATATTATACATTGTTATACTCCACAATTTCAGAGTCTTCAACATATTGAGGCGGTACAGTTTAACACATTTGTCTCTTATAACTTTTTTTTTTTTTTTTTAAAGGAGGCTGCCATTAGAAGAAATGATTGCCAAGTGCAAATCTGGTTATGCATGTCTTATTAGGTTGTACTAGTACAGACTTACGTGCCTGCCCAAGAGTCTTGCTCGACCAGAACAAAACAGTCAGACCTTGAAAGACTCAAGCTCCAAAACTAGAAAAATACAAGACTTAAAGCAGCAGAAGGTGTGAGTGGGTGACATCTGAACTCACGTCTTATGCCATTATGGCTCAGAATTGTAGTATTCGTACCATATTTAATATTTTTCCATAAATAAAAACCTGATACGCTATTCTGGGAATCATATGCACCAGTTTAGTAAGTTTTTTAGGAGGAAAGGTATGTCACTCAAGCAAAATTATGAATATTGAAAAGGTCAAAATAATATTTCATATATTACAATTGCTACTCTGCTTATTTGGAACAATGAGTTATTATTTTTTTTTTCTCCCAGCACACAAGATGAGCCAACATTAATCCATTCTTCTGATAAAGTTTACAAAGAGAATGAAAATTTTCACAAAATGAAGACATTGACATTCCAAGATTCACACCTCTAATTTAATGACTCTTCTTTCTAGATATAAGAAGAACTTTCTTGGCTCACAGCATATAAAATAATCTCTTGTGGTTTTAGAAATAAAGCTGCAGACTTTCCCTGTCAGGGACTACTGGAGGTTCATGCTTATTAAAAATAATAGCAGTCCCTACTAATTTTTTTAAGATTTCCTGAAACCCTCTTGCTAGGAATAGTGAATGTAATAATACTGAATGAATTCACTATGAATGTAATTACTATATCAGTAAATCTTGAAAAATGTTTCAAGTTAAAACTTTAACAAACATTGTTCTCCTTACATATGACAAAATTAAATATCAAACTTGAGAAACTTAGTGCAAAGTCATCTGCACTGGAGATCAATGCACAATTATCTCTTGTTTTCCTAACTTGTATTCTTGTTACGTGTTTGCTACAGAACAGCTAAATACTTGCATTCATTGGTTTGGTTTCTCTTAAGTGAACTAGCATCTAGTGGAACGTGATGGATTTGCATCTCTAATAATGTAACTACATCTTGCATTAATTTTATTATAAGTTTGAGGGACTGAATAGATTTCCATATGTGTGAAACAGTCCAGTGGAACTGGTAAACTGGTAAACATTATAGAATTAGTGATGGAAGGGGGCGGAAATGGTGGGGAGAGGATTTTACTACAAATAAGACTGCCATCTGGTTCATATAAACTTATCCTGGAAATTAATTTTTTTCTGCAATAAATACAAAACCAGCAACACATAAAGAGGTTGCACCCATGAAGCTTCTTCCAGCTTGTGGCTAGCAACCCTAGCAAAAGTGACTTTTTGAGACAAAAAGAGGTGACAGAATGGCTCCTTTGAAACATCAACCTAAGACACCCATCAAAGTTTGGAATACTCTGGGAAATATCCTCTCACAAGTTTTGTGGTAGGTTTTTTTCTATCCCTCCCTAGAAAAAAAATCTTAATATCTCTTCCAGCTGGAAAGTGCTCACAAGGGTGGCTTTTAAGCAGGAAACAACAAACCTCCAGGTGACATTGGCATGTGTTTCATCTCCGGATGATCTGGCAAGGAAAAGCATACCCTACCTCAGATATTCCAGAGTGGTCACCACACTTTACTCAATTTAGCTGTTCTGAAGGACAAAGGCTTATTTTGGTTGAATTCTCTCAGTCTGATCTCAGATACAACTGCAAGAAGCAGAGAGGAGTATTTCCTGCAAGAATGTACCGGAGCAGTACTCAGGACAATATCATGGTAGTGACAGGACTGGAAAGATATGGTATTAGTCATGGCATGAGTAGAACGTGTCCAACGATAGCAATATCGCAGGACACACTGATAGCTATTAATACAAAGTATTGAGCTGTTTTCCTTGTAAAATATATCTGCATTTTGATTTCTATCCAGGAACTGGAGCTCATGGAGATGATAACAGATCTGAAATCTGATTTCATCAAATGAAGTGTATTCATTTTGAATGTAGCAACTGAACTGAAAGCTATGACAATTTATTACTTGCTCAAAATTAATTAAAATCAGGGAAGGAGAAAAGACCAGAAAATTGCATGTTATTGACATAATTAAAATTAAAATTTGGTTCTCCTATTTCATTTATTGTTTTGCTAGAAAGAAAAAACCTTGGAAAGAAAGAAGCTTTTTGAGTGAGCAGTTAAACTAATTAAAAGTAATAAATTCCACTATCCTGAGATGAAGGTACAGATCACTTGTTAAGGATGCTACACAGTGTCATTTACTGACATTAGAGGAGAACTGGAATCATCAACTGATAGTGAAAAGTAGCAAAAAACATCAGACAGCATACAGATTGATTTCTCAGCAACCTTCTTTAATTTAAACACTCTGTTCTATACTGTAGCAAAAACACTGTTTTGTTTATAGCTCTGAGAATGGAGATAGGTTCAAAATGTACCTGCTAGTGTTTGGGAAAAAATGGTGTGTGGGCAACATACAAGTGGGTACAGTGCTAATGTAGGTCACAAACACGTTGACTTTAAACCACTTTGGGGGGGGGGGGGGAAGTTATACTAACAGCTTGTAGAGAAAGAGATATTTTGAAGGCTGGCTGTTTCTTCTTAGTGGTCAATTTAATCACAATGAACATGGTGGGTTCATTCAAAGGTGCATCTTTTCAGCCTTTGGAGATTGAAATAGTTAATTGAATTAACTTAGAAACATCCCCTAAGAAGATGTCATGAACATTACTACTAAGTAAACGTCACTGATGGGCCACTGTCTCTAGACTACAAACCACTGGACATCATACTAAGAACTTCAAGATTTATGTACAGTATGCATGGAAGTTTAAAATTCAAGCTACAGAAATATATCTGAAATAATTGCTTAATCTGTTAAGAAATGAGATAAATAAAATTCCTGTAAAAAGCAGAGAAAATGAGAACATTCAGAACCAAAACCAGCTGCAGGGTTATGGCACAAATTCTGTGAAACTATATCATAAACAACAGGAATTGCATCTTGCTTTATCAATGGATGGGTAAAAATCTGGGATGGGCATCTTTTCAGTGCACGCTGTTGTGAGAGAAAAGGCATTCTATCCTCCATTTCTCACCTCTCATTGCATTATTTCCATATTAAAACCACCCATACTATGCAAAACTATAGGTAAACTTTATTTTGCTGTTATTTTCTCTATTTTAAAATAGGTGAACACATGCATTTTGAAAATTACAGGCCACAGTCTTGCAATTGAAACTGAAAATTGCACAGGCCATCTGGAATCTCCCATACTCAAAGGTTTCCTCTCTGCTGGTGACTGAGGCCTTTCTAGATGGATTCTTCATGGAAAGAAAATTAGCAGGGGTTGATATAACCCGGATGACAGTAGTTATATAACACAGGAAGTCATAAAAAATCCTAAACACTATCAAACCTCTCTTTGCAGGTGACTCCGCCTTACATGATACATCATGTCTGCAAGAAATGACCCTATCTCAAGAAAGGCAACATCAATGGAAAATAAGTAAGAAAGCACATACTACCACGCACAGCTAGTCACGTGGATAATGCCGACTAGATGCTCAGCATTTCAGCAAGATTAAATCATGTCACTTAAGAAAGAGAAAATAGAAGATTATGGTAACTTGATCTTCGCTGGCTGCCAGATACCCACCCAGCTGCTCTCTCATTGCCCCTCCTCGATAGGACAGGAGAGAAAATTTCATGAAAAAGCTTGTTAGTCAAGATAAGGACAGGGACATCACTTAGTAATTACTGTCATTGGCAGAACAGACTCAACCTGGGGAAAAACAATCTAATTCATTGCCAAATATTAACAAAGTAGGATAGTAAGACATAAAAACAAAACTAAAACCATGTTCCCTCCACCCTTTCTTCCTTCCTGGGCTCAGATTTACTCCCAACTCTTCTACCTCCTCCCCTGAGGAGCACAGGGAATGGGGAATGAGGGTTGTGGTCAGTCTATAACATTTCATCTCTGCTGTTCCTTCTTCCACGCACTCTTTCCCTGCACCAGCATGAGGTCCTTCCCATGGGAAGTAGCCCTTCAGAAACAGAATGCTACAGAGTGGGTCCCCAACAGGCCAAAGTTCCTGCCAGAAAACCTGCTTCTGCATGTGGTCCTCTCCATGGGCCACAGGTCCTGCCGGGAGCCTGCTCCTCTGTGGGGTCTCCACAGGCTGCAGGTTCCTTCAGGGCACATCCACCGTGGAGTCCTCCACAAGCTGCAGTGTGGATCTCTGCCCCATTGCGGACCTCCATGGGCTGAGGGGCACAGCCTGCCTTTACCATGGTCTTCACCATGGGCTGCAGGGGAATCTCTGCTCCAGTACCTGGAGCATGCCCTGCCCTCCTTCCTCACCGGCCTGGGTGCCTGCAGAGTTGTTTCTTTCATGTTTCCCCCCTCCTCTCTCACAGATTCTGTCAGTTGTTTTTTACCTGTTCTTAAATGTGTTATCACAGAGGTGCCACCAGTGTTACCAATGGTCTCAGCTCTGGCAAGTGTCAGGTCCATTGGAGATGGCTGGAACCAGCTGTGTTTGTCACAGGGCAGCCCCAGTCTCCTCTCACAGGGGCCACCCCTGCAGCCCCCCTGCTGCCAAAACCTTGCCCCACAAGCCCAACAGAGTAACGCACCAGTATCATAATATGTACAGTTCTCCCTGGGCTGCCAGGTGACAGTCTGTGTTACTGATGCCTGTGATTTTATTCTTAGTCTCAAGCTACTTCATATCTTTTAATTGAAACCTGGCTTTGTGGTTTGCATAAAAAAATCCAGACATCATTTTGGTTTAAAATGCACTTGTATCCCTCAGGGCAGCAGATGAAAGTTGGAAAATGTGAGTCTTAACAGATCAAACGCCAGAAGTAAATTAAAATGAAATAAGTTGCTACTTTTAGAGCACATTGCCATAAAGCAAATCTCACAATTAATGGATGTTTTCCATTAGCCCTAAAGCACCCCAACAGTCTAGATAAAGCACAGCAGCTTGGGGTTTGCAGTATTATGTTGATGACATATTTTAGCAGTTTCACACTCATTAGATATTTCTGGACAACACTGCAATTTATTTTTTTTAGGAGCAGTGAAGGACTAAAGTTAAAGTAGCTATGGCAAACCCACAGTTTCCTGAAAACATTCTCCCAAGACTTGTTACATCGGTTTTGAATCTGAACTTATAATTAACAAGTAATCAGAAATAGAGGATTTTGTTGTTTTGTGTTAACTCTGTTTTTACAAAATGTGTTTTAATCTTTAGATCAGACATTGCAGGATATAAAACAAAGACAAAGAAAAGTATGGTAAGAGACTTTAAGTACAGTTTGAATCTGCCCTAATTATTACCCAGCTCCATTTTCAGTGCAATGCCATACTGAAAATGCACATGCATGCCCCTCATTGAGCAAATGAATGCAATTAACAGCAAACATTACAGGGCCTGAAAATAAAAATTTAAAACTTCTCAATACTGAGCTCTCAGCTACCAGTTAGACCGTGCAATTCCACAGGTTTTCCCACGCGTTGCGGTTTGTGCTGAAAATACTGATAGGCCACCAAATAGACCTTGTTTTACTGCATGCAACATGTGTTCTTCCTGATCTCTGTGGGCTTTGACAGAAAGAGCTGAAACAAGTTCTGTGAACAACCATCTCAAAGATGCCTGAGCTCTGACCTTGAAGATGTAGGCAGAGTGAAGTTGCTCTCCGCATAAGAGTAGGAGGGAACCTTGAGTTGGTGTTTGCTCAGCATGCTACATTAGCTCACCTGTTAAGGACCTAGTTGGCAAATGTAAGAGTAGAACTGTTTAGCTAGTCAATGCACTCATACTCTCTTCACTTAAATTCGAAAGGGAAAGTGACAGCTCCTAAGACCTCACAAATGCTTTGGTATTAGTCCCCAAAACATTAAAGCTGCTAATCTTACAAGCTCTCAGTAGCTTGTATTACTAGCCAAACACAACAGTGG
The DNA here is from genome assembly GCF_015220075.1 of Falco rusticolus. Lineage (NCBI taxonomy): Eukaryota > Metazoa > Chordata > Aves > Falconiformes > Falconidae > Falco > Falco rusticolus. Next base: position 32,610,570 of record NC_051197.1, read on the forward strand.
CATGCACAGTCATTAGTGTAGAGGTTAGTGATGATGCATGGTGTGGCGTATGAAGGAACCATGCACGCCCAGTTTAAAGCCGGCCACCCACTATACACCTCCTGCAGCTTCTGGGTGTAACAATTGCCGAACACATTCCTCTAAGGGTTCAGGCCCTCCATAGTAACCTAGTGGTTGCCTTAGGAAGCATGAACATGATTATTAGCTTTTGTACAGAGATCTCAAACCTTGGCCAGTCCTAAGAAAGAGGTAAATATAAGCCAGCCTCTGCTGTGCTGTATGCTTTTGTCTTTCTGTAAAAAAAATTATTAGGCTTGATGTAGTACGCTGTCTCTGGAAAGAGTGAAAGGATACAGCTTGAAGTACACTTTTGTATATAAATAAATATATATATATATGTATATATATAAAAGACCACATTAGTTCTAATAGCTTCAAACTATATCAGTGTAATCCAAAACTATCAGACGTTTGGGTTTGTTTTAACTCAGTACATTAATTTTAAAGAAAATGAAGGAGATAAACCATATTTTCTCTGTAGTACCTGTTTACATCAGCCTGAAAAATGTTGATTTTCTAAAGAGACATGGATCACAAACTTTTCAGCACTATCCTTAGCACTTAGAATTCAGAGCATTGCCTTCCAAAGTAATTTTCATTTTGGGAGAACTGATGGGGTTCATTTTTATTTAACATAGGTAATGGACCAGATGGGAGGGGAGTTTTGGTTTGGTGGTTTGGGTTTTTATTTGGAAACAAGTCACATTTCACAGGAAACTTCCAGAAAATTTCTTCTGAAGAAATATTTCAACATTTCACAGTACAATATTAATTAAGAACTATAAACCTTAACATGTTCTCAAAAGTAACAAATAAGATTCAAATAAAAATATTTGAAGGCAGTGTTCTACATAATGATGTATGATGTGAATTTAATATTTGTGATGTTATCATATAAAAAATTACAAATATCAACAAAGGGGAATAAAACCAGCATCTGTGTTCTTAGAAACTTATTTCAAAACAACTTTGTCTCTCCTTTTTGATTTAGTTGCAGTGCAGAAGTGGCCTAGGAATTTAAGGAAAATTAAACTGAACATGCAAAGATTTATCACTATAACATCACAATAAAAAGTAGCTGAAAACTTTGTACATAAACAGAGCTTAGATTAACGTATCAAGGGATGTGTAGTCATGGCCCTTCCCCAAAACACTCTGTTGCAGAAATAGAAGCAGGAGTGAGCTGTTTCTACTGGGTTTTATACAACTCTGCATTTAAAAACCCTGTCAGGGATAAGCTTTTGGATGATGACAAACCCATGAAAACTGGATGGTTTCACATAAAAACTACCCAAGATTTATGGACATTTTGGGGGACGGGAGATGTGATATGCTCATTTTCTGTGAATCTGAAGTGCTTAAATAGGGAATTAGATAGCCAACTTCACATAAACAGTTGTGAAACATTCAAAATAGTCTTACTGCCATTTAATTACACAAAGAATGCTAGGTATATGTTCTCCCTATACACTCCAGTTTAAATATGGCAAAATACTGATATGAAATCAAACACTTCAGTTTGGCAGCAAGGAGCAGCTTACAAAACTGGGTCTGATTTCACTTGTTGCTGTCTTTTTATTTCATGAAATTGATTTGATATCTCAAGCAGGCTAAGATCTCATAACCCAGAGGCTTGATTATTAAATGTGAAACTGTAGTTTAAAGGCTTCTGACTAACTCAGAACAGGCGTGGCCTCATGCAATTTAGGCCACACTAACATATAGTTATATGGATATAGACAATTTAAGAAGAAAATGAACCCCCTTAATTAATAGCAAGAACAACCAAAGAACAAGCGGCAAATTCTGTCTCCCTCAGTGAAGCACCCCACAGGTACAATGTCAGCAATGAAATGGGTCCTTTAGCTCACCATGGGACCCCTTACTCCAAATAAATACGATGTACAAATTAAAGAGGAGAAAGTAGGACTATTAAGGGCAAATATTGATATAAGATTATTAATGAATATGATCCTATAGAAACATCTAATGACCAGCCAGAACAGGACTGTATTGAGAAAAGCATTATACAAAATGAGGGATAGATAATTCCTTCTTTGTAAGGTGTTTGTAGTCTTATTGCCATACTGACTGAGAGGTCTGTGACAGGTGTAGTTCAGCCTACCATCCTGCAATCAAAGTTATTCCTGGAATCAAGACAGATTTCCAAACTTTTCCATTTTTAACAAATTGAGGAGTTCAAGAATTATTTATTTAGATACTATTTAATTTATTAAAACATAAAGAATTTCCTGTTTTTCTTCCAGGAAAAGCTCTTGTGGCTTCCTTACCTTGAGGCTGATTTTGGCTGAGACCTACAACCTCTTTGATAAGAACTCCCAGTCCAGGCTGTATTTCTTACACTAGCACCATAAGACATTTGTAACACGTAAAAAAATTGGTTAAATGAGAAGGACTACAAAAATCAGGAGGGATTTGCAGGGCTTAATTTCCATATATTCTTTTATTTGCTCCTATTAAAATACAGTAGTGTCCTGGAAGCAACATGAAAGCCTTGGAAGGATGACCCAAAGGAGGTCAGGGTGGCATAGCTGACTCTACATCTATCCACATAAGATTTGTGCTATAATTCTATTGCCCACTAGCATACCACCCCCCTACACCTCCACAACTCACACAATTTTTTCTGATCAACACCAGTTGACTATGGTATTTATTAAAGTTATGTCAAACCTTGCAGGTCTCCTTTTCTAGCGACTGAATTTCATTATATAGTGAAGAAATTATAAAGCTCTCAGGGCTTCATAAATGTGAGAGGCTCAGGGTGAGGTAGGTCAGGAGTATGCATTGGGACCAAAGCAAAACAGTAAGAAGAGTGCATAGCAACCCATAGGACTTCTTCCTCAAATTTAGCTGGGAATAACCAAGAGGTTACCAGGTTGGCAACGTGCAAGATGGTTAATACTTAGAGATTTTAAAAAAATAATAATACTGGAAAACACATCTGAAAAAAACCCACTTTCTGAAAAGTTTGGTAATTGGGTTGGTCACTTTATACTGTGGACCTAGTTCTGTACACACAAAATAAACACCTCTGTCCTCTGTACAACAGTCTGTCTTTTGCTCTGTAAACACCCTTGTTTCTTGCAGGGATAACCTCATTCTGCAGAAGTTTGGAATCTCTTAAAAAAAAAAACAAACAGGTGGATACTCTGTTACTGGATGAACTTGGTTTTCCAACAGTGTGAATCGGAATGTTATATTACAACAGTACTTCCAGTTGATGACTGATTTTGGTTTTATGGGTTTAACCCAATTATGTTTGGATTCACGCTGAGAAAAGGAGAAAATTCAGACTAAAATAATTCATAGCTCCTTAAGATTCACAGAATTATGTTTCATCCCATGCTGGTTGTAATGGATTTTTATTCTTAGGTAAGGGAGTTTGATCAGAGGTTGATTTATATGTAAACTTCAGAAGATATTTTCAGGGAGGTGAATTAATTTTGTTCATCATCATGTCAACTTTTACCGCAGGATAAGTAAATCTGGATGTGAATGAAGCGTGTCTCTCTTTGTTCCTTTCCTCATGCAGAACTCCAACAGCTCAGTAGTAGGCGATGTGGTGATGGACATAGTAAGACAGAGATGGTCAGAGTTCTGGCACATTTTCCTTAAAGAGCAGCTTGGGTTTTATTTAAATTTGATAACTTTTTTCAAGCTTATTTAATGTGGCTGATTTTTTGTAAAAGAGAGGAAAAGTACATTGAATTGAAAAAATAATTAGTGGAAAGGCAAGATTTAAAAAATCATTAAAATTCATAACAGAATAATGGATTATTATGAATGTGGGAGTAACAAATACAGAATATATTATTAGTAAAATTGTAGAATTGTTGCTACTCATGCATTCCAGCTATATGAGTACTCCTTTCTGTGATCCCAGAGAGTGAATTACTGCTATGGAAACAACAGGCAGAAGTAGGGTTCAAAACAAAAAAGTAGAACCTTCCTACTTTTTTGTAGTGAACACGGAAAAGAATGTATAATACTATGTTCTGAAAGCTTTTCCTGTGTCCTAGGCTTAAATCAAGATGGTCAGCACTGAAAGGCAAGGCTGTTCTGGCCTACCAGTCCAAGCACATCACTGAATGTTTTACACCCAAAGTTCTAACTGGCCTGTGTTTAAACAGAAAAAAAGAAAAAAAAAAAAAAGAACAAGCAAACAAAACAGAACTAAACTAAAAAAAAAAAAGGAGGAAAATGAAAAATACATATAAAATTTAAAAGCTTTGATTGTCTTAAACTGGAGGGAGGACAATCCAGAAATCTACTTAACTGATCTCACTCTCACAGGATATAAACACATTTAATCTATATTTGTGTTAGGACTAGTCAACAGTTTTTTAAATAGAGCTCCTGCAGATGCTTGAAGACACATTAATCCATATTTTCCTTCTTTTGAACTGAAGATCTTTTCTGTTTGAGAAACAACCAGAAAAACAACAGAAATTTGAACATTTTTCTGCCACTCAGAACACAGGCACCTTTAATTTGTGATCTTTGGGGTTCTGTACAGATGGGCTCTTAGACAGGTACGCAGTGCACAGGCACAACGAGCACAGGAAAGGTGAGGATGCAAGGTACAGTCATGCAATACAATACCACAAACACCTGAGCTGTGGATTTAACTGTCTATCCGCTAACTAAAATGAGGAATTAAGTTTTCCAAGCTTTCAACAAGCATGCAAAATGTTAACATTAGCTAACAAGTGGAGATGTGATCCAGTCAAAAGGGTAAATATCACAGGTTAGACCAGATGATGTAGGAGACAAACAAAACCCTGTGATTGCATCTGGGAAGCCGTATCCAGTTCTGGACTCCCTAGTTCATGAGAGACTTGGTCAGATCAAATCAAGTGCAGTCGCAGTCCACAAGGACTTTTAGTGGGCTGGAAACCATGATGTGCAAGGAGAGGTTGGGAGGTGGCTTCATTCAGTCTGGAGAAGGGGAGACCATGCTGCCATCCATAGCTATATGGATAGGGAGGGTGCATAGGGAGGGTGCAGAGAAGATGGAGGCTGATTTTTTTTCCAGAGATGCATAACAGAAAAAGAGGCAATGGGCCCAAGCTGGAGCATGGGAAAATCTGATTAGATAGGTGGGAAAAAAACCAGTGTGGATGGTCAAACTCCAGTTGCTCAGAGACTCTGTGGAATCTTTGCCTTTGAGATAACTAAACCTCAACTGGGTAAAGCCAGATGGCCCCTGAAAGTCCCTGTGAACTTACACTGTTACTGTGATCTTATGATCTTCATGAACACATTGAAACAAGTCCTGTAAAGGTGCTGCAGACATTTTCTTTTAACAAAGAAACTGAAAACGTGAAGAGAGAAAATCTAATGTATTTTCTATTTAAAGATTCTAGCTCTGTGTCTCAGGTGCTAGGGGTATCAGCAGTACGGATGGAAGAATGCGATCTTTTCTCTGCCGTTGAAATGGATGCCTTGGGAGGGAGTATAGAACATAAGTAGTACGGAAAAGACACACTTATCTCAAAAATAAAATATAAACAAAATGAACACAATGATATTTAGTCTAGTGATATGGGTTCAAATTTTATTAGTGTGCCCTAGCTTGGCATTTGACACTCGCTTTCTGTGATGACTGAAGTTATTCATTTGAGATAAATTAGAAATAAAATTATCTCAGATGTTCTCAGAGTTCTGTATAGCACCTGCTTTATATCTCAGCTTCTCACTCTAAGGGAAAACAGAGAGAATGATTTTTAAAAGCCAAATTTTAAATGCCAAAAAAAATTAACATACAAATGGGAGCAGATGTTGCTTTCATAAAGGTTCACAGCACACACACAAAAAAAGTCAGTACTGCACACTGCAGAGAGTTTAACCTCTCTTCTTCCTCTCATTCCATTTTGGAAGTAACTAACTACACCATTGGTTTCAGGATAGATGGCTATCAGTTTTATAGTCTGTCTTTTTTTTTTTCTTTCTTTCTTTCTTTCATTATATTTACTCCCAAAGAACCAACTTATTTTCCTCCTGGGCATGTCCTAATCCAGAATCACTAAACAGCTTATTTCTATGTACTGCAACTAGTTTCCAACTTAATTCCAGCTGCCAATATTTGAGTTACGGGCTGTTAGGTGCAACTGGCTTTGTCTGCACTTGGGTTGTCTGACCCCAATCTAATTCATACACAATACTCTAGTGAAGTCTTGAGGAACCTCTATATATTTTCTGCTTTTTTAATGGTGAAAGAAATCTTCAGTTAAATCTCATCATACAAATACATCTGACTAAAAAGCCTACTGCAGGTTGTAATTACAATTGATTATATGATTAGAATGAAGTACTTCAAGAGCACTGCCTGAATAATTATTTGAAACTTGGACCAGGACCTCTCTTGAATTTGGAGAGAATCAGTGAGCTGCCTTTGTTTGTGATGATATTCCAGATATACAGTGTCCTAGCTTGGGTCAGAACCAGAACTGGGAATATAGGTAGTAAGAAGAGCAAGTTGTACTGCCGTTAGTGTATTTTGAAGAACGAATTTCACTGTGTGCCAGAACAGCACAGAGTACTCATTAGTATCACATAGGATTTCTCTGAGAGGGGCTAGGACATGAAGAAACATCATATGCCATGGTGGGATAAGATGTTAAGCCCTAAGACTCTTGCCCTGCCCCCCTCCTCCCACCCCAGTCCAGTGTGTTACACAAAGGTCTCCATCATGAAGCTTTGAATCCCACACATTTAACATTCTTATGAAAGGATCTGAATGAATAATTATAAATTATTCTTAGAAATGTCCCATTTCTTTCTGAAGCCTATGAGGATAGGATGGTTTACTTATACCTCATCCTGACTACCCCTATTGCAATCTTAAGAGTCACAAAGAAACAAAATCACAAATAGGTGATTTGTCAGCATCAAATGCAAACATTTACCAAATGTTGACAAACCAACCTTTGTGCAGCTTGACCCACAGCCAACTGGAATTCTCAGGTGAAGAGAGCAGTGAATTCACGGTCCTGCAGCCCAAGCCAAACTCCTTGACTGTCCACGGAGTCAGAGTTCGACTGACACTGTGGCTTTTGTCTGGAGAAGGCCAAGTCACTCTCTAGACAGGAAAGCTCAGGCACAGGAAAACTGAACTGGGACGTGTGAAGAGTAACCTGTTGTGGTGGGAAGTGTGGATGTGATTGTCTTAAGCCACCTGTCTCTTAAATCTAAACTCAAGGTCCAGAAGCCAAAGTCCTATAGACAGAACTAAAGCGATTCCTATTGAATTCAACTGGCTTTTAGCTAAGCATGTAATATGGAGTGCCTCAAGACTATCCTAAACTTTGTCCTGTTGGCAAACCATACATTTGTGCTGTCTGGCAACTTCCCAAAGAGCTTGTCACCTGCAACATCCCTACATCTTTTCCTTGTCCCACAAGTGCTGCAGATGTGGGCACAAAATCATTCACAGAGACGGTGAGTGTATTTTTGGGTGGAGAAAATTTGGTTTTGTGGATCACTAGATAAGGCAGGCTACTACACTAACCACTGGGATCCAGATTGCTTAGGCTACACAACAGAATCGCATTTGCGATGCATGAACCTAAACACAGACAACCACATCCATGTACTGTAGCATCTTTAAAGAGGTAGTTTCCAACTCCCCAAACAGCAATGTGTAAAGCTCACACAAGAGCTACCAGCTGATTCAGTATGTCTCTGGCCCTCAAATTTTAACCTAAACTGGAGTATTCTTCTACCAGTAAACAAATTGGAGAATTCATTGCTTCTATTCCCTTAATAATGGATGATTGGATTTTCTAGTTCCCGCTGACACGGCAACCCTACAAACAAGACTTAAATGTCTGTAGGATCTCCTGTGAAAATAAGCAGATAAATAATGAAACATGTTTGCATAGTAGAAGTTAATGAAAATAAATCAGGAAGCATTCCAGAGCCTGGAGCTGGGGCAGGATTTTGTCTTTTAATCATTATGAGCAGAAAGAAAATAGAGGGGAAAGGCACCAGAGAAAGAGCAGAAAGTTAATTAAAATGCACAACCTTCTGGTGTTTCCAAATTACATATTGACCTGGGGCAAAATTCCAGTTTCATCCACCAGGATGTTCTGTAAACAGACTTACAGGGGGCTTGTTCCTCTAGAATCATACGGAAAGGTTCCTTTTTGCCAGCCGAGTCGTTTAAACAGGTAGAATTGTGCATTATGTTATCTACCAAGATAATTTGTAATCTTTCACCAGTGTATCAAGAAATTGTTTTTCCTCCAGAAAATGAACCAGTTTCTAAACTTCTCACATAAATGAAGCTGGCTTTGGAACCCAAAAAACTACAGTTGCCTGTGACAGTCCTCCTACAGTGCAGCTAAAGGTAAATCATGTTTTCCTATTTAAAGGTACTAATTTTTCACCTCTAACAATTTAGGCACTTCTGAAAATATCCAGAATTCTAAACATTCACTGTGACATCTCTTAAAGATCAAATATGGTTTGAGTTGTTCCACCATCAATCATTTAAAGTATGAAACCCCAGAATCTTGCATGAGCGTGAAAGGAGATATAAGTGATAATGCTTTCCTGTCACCTCTTTTCCCATGCTTTTTCTTTGCCACATGCTGGATATGGAGCCTAAGCCCTGAATCACGTGTGCATCATACAGATATTAAGCACAGCAAGCCTGTAGGGCTCTTTTCCTTTGCTATACCAATTACCTTCCTTGAACAGTGATGAATATTTAAAATTCTTAGGGCTCTACATTGAATGAGAAGTGGAAATCAAATCTATATTTTAAGGAATATTTATTAGTCTTGTTTAACAGAGGTTAAGATTATTTTTGTTCTAATTTGGATGAGCTAAAGTATATAATAATACTGAAAATATCTGCAGATAATGTCTGTAGTGCTCCACACAACACTCACTCATTTAGAAATTAAGGAGGTGATTGGATTCCACCCATACTAATTAATAGCAATCTACAAAAGCATTCAAAGGCTTTACTCTGTCTTAAAAAAATGCCTGCTCTAATTCCTTTCGAACTCAAACTAAGCAGGCAACAAAATTTGAAAACCTTAGGAAAGATGGCATTACTAAAAACAAAACACGGCAAGTAAAAATCCCAAACACAGTTTACTTGCTTTACTGTGTACACTTTTTAGGTGGAACAGGTTGACCTGGTGATTAACAGTGGAGCTGAGTTAGCAAGACAGACTTCAGCCACTACAATATAAATTGTGTTTGCCATGCTAAAATACAGGAAAGGAAAAAAAAATATGTATTGGGAATGTATTATTTGTTCACATTGTTTTCCAGCTTTCTGATATACAAAGTTCAAACCTAGTTCCAGTGAAAGCACACACAAAATTATGAAAAATCTGTGCCTATTATGCACAGGTAATTATATAGTTATAGGATTATAAATATGTACAGAAAAATATATTCAGAAAGACATAGATGCTTTAACCATATTAGTTTTATTTCTCTGGAAACATACTCAGAATGAAATTCCTAATTTTACTGATCCAAGTAAAACAGCAAATTTACATCATGGAGTTACTGTATTTTATATTTTATTGGACCAAATTTGGTACTGCAAGCAGAAGTAGCATGCTGAGCACATTATACCTACAGTCGTAAGAAACCTGAAGTGTACTGCCTGGAAGTCAGACAAGAAGTGTAGCAGATGGAAGATAACACATGACAAGTGGTTGTTTCATGGAACAGGGAGATCCCAGCAGTAGCATTGGGCAGAAAGACGGCACGTACCTGCCTGACACAGGGCTCTTCCTGGGACTACATACCCTGGAAACCCTGTAATTCAGTATTTTGACCTGTCTTCTCCTACTAAGGAAAGAGAGAAAAAAATCTCTGCAATAGATTTGGAAGGCAGGCAGGCAATATTTTGGGGAAATTAAAATTTTACTGAAGTTGGCTCCCCTCTAATTGTATGGTAATTGCTCTGGGCCAACTTTAAAAAAGAGGCTGTCCCAGAGGGAGGAGGCACTGGAGAGAGGGAGTGATAATAGAAGAGAATGCATCTGAGTTGTGTAAATGAATGTCCCTGAAAATTAATAAAAGAAGTAGAAGAGGATGGATGTCAGTGTCTCAAAAATGCTGCAACATAAAAATATAATAAAAAGGGAATTATTACCTTGGGAGTGCCTAAAAACAATATAAGATTCTTTAAATATATAAAGGGAAAGAGATAAAGGGCTGAAAACTGAAATAATTAGCCCACTAAGGGATTAAGGAGAAACTTAATACGAAGCAAACAGGATATAGTGGGAAAATTAAATGAGTTTTGCACTTCTGAGTATCCGTGAGGGAAATGTGAGGTGAAATAGTATAAATAAAAAGAAGCATATTTTCCAACTGCTGAGTGGTACAAGTGAAAAGATATCGTTGCAGAAGATGATTTGGGTAAGTTAAAAATCACTAAAGCCAAATAAAGCTTCAAGAAAATAGGTTATCCCTGCAGTAACCGAAAGGAACATAGGAGGAAATAAGTAAGAGATTGTGGAGGTTCTTTTGAAAGGAATGTACTGAACTGCAAGAGAAAAGGGATATTCATATCAGTCCTTTAGAAAAGAAATACTGAAATAGTAAAGAGGAGCTTAACACACAGATCCACCAGTTATAATGATACACAATGGAGAAATAAAACATGAAATTGTTAAATGTAGATAATTTATTAGTATATGATTGTCATTCAGGAATGGACATCTTAAAGTTCTGTTTTCCAAATATACTGCCTACACCAGCATAATTATTTAAAAAATACATATATTTAGTTACAAGAGGAAGAAAAAGAAGTAGTGGAATAAAAGTAGAGGAAAGAAAATTAAAGACAAGAAGTACTTCTATTTTTGGTAATTACAAATCTGAACATGGTAAGTAAAACTAGTTCACTCAGACTTTTGCAGTGGTTTTGGTCCTAATTATGTGCAATTTATACTGCACACAAATAATCTCCAAATAAGTCTCTTCTGTATTGTCGGTGTGGCAGTCAAGCCATTACTGTGCACTCAAAGTTTATTATTGATTTTTTTAATCAAAAGAAAAAATGATAAATTAATATTGAAAAATATTAAAATAACATTACATCATTCATATACAAAATTATTTGTAAACAGAACCTCATCACATGAAGTGATAAAGTATTCTGGAAAAAAAAAAACCAAACCCAAACAAAACCATTTATCTTTCATCAGTTATTTGAACTGACTTGTCTACAATCACCCCACAGATTGTACTAATTCCAGTCTAGAACCTCATCTACAGGGATATTTCACCTTCAGAAAAAAAATCTATAACAAACCTCTGACAATTCATCCAATGACAATGATAGGATTTATTTACTGTTTTGACGTCGCTGTGGTCAAAGACTTGCCTTTCCCATTAATTATTACATTCATAAAGTTTAGTGAGATGCATGCACTTATTCAAGTGGCCATGTTTAAATAATTTACACAAATACTACAACTGGTGTCCTGAAACTGACTGTATAAATCTAAACCATATTGATGCTTTAAAATTGTATTCACTATATGAAAGCCATAAATGCTTTTAAAAACTAGAGGGGTTTATTCCATCCAGTTCTGTATAGAGTGCAATGCCTAATTACTTTGGCTTTGAAGTTGGGACTAACCACTCTCTGAAAAACTGGTGTTAGGTTCTAGGAGATATAAATACAGACTACTGGGGGCCAAGAAAAAAAATTAATAATAAGCCAGAAAGTATGTAGTTAACATTACTTATAAAAAAACTGAGCAGACATAATACAGAAGGATATTTTCCTATGGCAAAAAAAATTCTATGAAAAAAGGTTTTGTAGTTGCATTATTGGAGTGGCACAATGGCTATACATATGTACATTCTGCCAATTACTGCAGGAAAAAAAAAACAAACCAAAAAAACCCCAGCAACAAGATGCAGAAAGTGTTCAGGTTTCAGCATATAAAATTACATCCTACTTTTCTTATTTCACAACAATTAAATGTCAACTGTGAAGTGGAAATTATTGAAAAAAATAATAATTTCCATCAGTTTGGTAGGTACCTGCCTCCATTAGGTTTGTGAAATTACATCAGAATATAATCTGCTTCTTCAAAAAGTAGTAATATTGCTAATTGTGCATATAACAAGTCTTATTTAGTGGAAAGGAATGTATCTTCAGAAAATCCAATCTGCAAACATAGCTTTTTCTGACATTAGTACAGTTTTATTTGAATGTAGGAAAAGAAATAGAGAATTCATCCTTTATGCTTTAATCTTAAATTATATTCTAGCTGCAGGTGTGATAACGACCAGTTTCTTGTCTTTTTTTTTTTTCCTCTTCAGAAATGAATCTGAGACAAAGAATACTTTGAAAGTCCCTTTCAGAACCTGATAGATGCCATATGACATTCTTCTGTGATTTCACCTATAACTCACTGATCAATTGATCAGCAGAGCAATTCGGGCATCTGAAAAATTTTCTGCAGCACAGATTACAGAGAGGCTGCAAAGTAAGGGGCTTGCTGCACAAGACTCCACATTTTGTAGCCTGCAAGTTTGAGCATTTGCCTCAGCAGCAGCTCAGGCCACAGCACTGACCTGCTGCTTTATTTCCCTTGGGTACGCCTTTCACAGAGACTGTCAAGATAACCAACCTCGCATTGCTGGCCACTGCCCTCCTGGAACTGGGATCCAAAACTCAGGAAGTGTACAGTCTTAATAGTAGACAGTTATAAGTACCTATTTTTTGTCTTATTGCGCATGTATTTTGGTAATTCAAGCATGCACTTTTAAATTTCAGTGAGTGTAAATTAATGACCTTTGCTCAAAATATTTTATGAATACTTTCAGTCAATTACTTTTTATTATTTCCATATCTGTAGACATTATGAACTGGTTCTCAGGTAATTAATTTTAATAGCACCATGCATAAATGGGAAGTCTGCATTCTGAAGAGGGCATTTGGAGCTTATTTTTCAGTTTTCACTGCAGTAACAGAAACCACAAGAGTAACGGGGCAGCAACAGGCTGCCACAAGATTATTAGGAACAACGTATCTTGCTGATTTCCTGGCTACACCTGAGGGGTGACCCACTTCTTCAGAGCAGTCACAAATGGGAAGGAAAAATGTTGTGTCTATCCTGCATTCTTTTTTCTCCAAATGCATTTACGGCTTTATTGCAGTCTAACCTGTCGACCTGGTACATCGCGGGTATGAATCACATCCTAGGAGTTCTCTGTCCTTAAGCACTGTGTAGCACACATTCCTGCTGCTGGTAGTGGACCACATCACAGCAACATTCAGATTTCCAAGGATGAAAGCAAGAGGATTTGAAAAGTAATTGCAGATTACACCTACGCTGGCAATCATCTTTCTAAACCCTGCGTATATACTGTAGACACACACACATACATGTATATATCTGCAAACATGTATATATATGAATGCACATGCACACACATAACAGCTTCAAACGTTGCATATCTACATTTTAATTAGAACTGAGGGGAGGGAAGGACAGAATTCCAGGATGAGTTTGTGGAGAAATAAATTTGACTGTTTCCTATCATGTAAACAAAGATTGTTCTTTTTCTGAAAAAGATGAACTGAAGCGGTTTCCTATGAGATGAGGGGACTGGAGTGATTATATAGAAGGTCGTTTCCAGATGCATTCACTTAGGAAAGAAAACCCGAGAAGTCTAAGTGGGACATATTTAGCTCGCAGAAGATGCTGCCAGCCTGGCAAATCTCCCTCAGAGGAAGGGGTATGAAACCTGGGAGCTGGAGCTGCCTAGAGCACCGAAGTGCCCAGGCAGAGCCTCAGATTAGTGTTGGCCTGGGGTGAGTTGAAAAATATAAATAATCTTTTGAAATGCTGTGAAGTAGGTCCTTCTGACACACCCATCCACCCCATTTATTTACATCAAATTTAATTAATCTTCAATCTGTTGCTAACTACCTATTAACGAGGATTTGAGCCTCTGTCCACGTGCTAGCAGAAGCAGTCTCCTCTCCGTGCCTGGAAGGGCTGTGCCAGGCAGTCCTCTCTGCCTTTCAGCAGATATCGTAGTCAAAAAGGATCTCGTTCTTACACAGACACTGAAATGCCAGTTCACTTTAATTAATGACCTGATATCTGTCCCTCCACAGCATGCTGACGCCGATTCACACAGCTTCTCCACGCAGGAGTGAGAACTATCTCAAAAGGGCCCTAGGTAGGAAGGTAGGAAAGGTAATGATATGTTCCCTTTACCAGGAAGATAAAGCAATTCTGTGCAAGGCAGTCAGTGACGAGGCAACCTACGGAGAGTGCTGCAGACACCACTAGGTACCGCTGCAAACTGATTTCCTAATGTCCAAGCAACCTGCAATTCCTACATTAAGCCAGTAACCAATAAGTCTGTTTTAGGTACAGTATATCTTCCCAAGTAGTTCTTTCAAAACCCCATTAGTTAGAGACTGCCTATGCCCTGAAGGTTGAAAATGTATTATCCCTTCCAAGGTGTGTGTTTGTTTATTTATTGAGGTAGGAGAAATTAGTCTTTGTTTAGTCTTTGCTATGACAACTCAGGATCACTGTAATTATCCAACTGATTTTTAAATTCCGCAGAGCTGTTGGCCTTAGTGATATCTTGCATTTTTAAAAGGAGTGCTAAATTATAATGAGCACCATGTGTCTTTAAATTTTTTATATAACATTTCCCAATAATCCAACAGAAAGTACTTATTTCCCTTTCGGATATGTCCTTGAGAACAAGGTTAACCAGATAACGCTCTGGTTTTAAGCACTTCTGGCTGTTTCCTGGGGGAAATGAACACCTGCTGCTGCCAAATTCATCTACTTGGTCATCTCGTAGCAAAGCTTTGAGATGTTGTCATGTTCAAGCAGTCACTCTGGACTTAAGAAGCTGTGATGGTACATGTGCATTAATCCTGGGCTACTCTGATACTCATCTGTGTAACTAACACGCTACAGGCTTCTGATAATTTTTCTTTCCTTTCCCCCCCCCCTCCCCCCCAAGTTTCTCTATAGAAATACTGTGAATGGTATCTCCTCTGCACAACTCTTTTTCCTATCATCCATTTATCAGACATGAGATGTTCACTATATGTTACTTAATACATTAGAAATTATACTGACACTCATTATTTTCCCACAGCAGTTAATAAACTTTAAATTCTGCCAAGAGAATGGCCACCAGTTCTATTATATGGAACAAGCTTGGTGCTAAGTGAACTTTAAATACTCCATCTATATTTACCTGAATGAAACTTCCTGGATCTCCATAAGGGTGCATCTTGTTCACTTACACTGAAATTACATTAAGAAAATACATACTCTCAGAAAAAAAGATGTAAAAGAGAACAGTTTATTTCTCGTTCTGAAAGTACTCAGTTTCTTTTCTCCTGTGATCAGTCTCATAAGATTTTTACTGTTGCAATTTCAATGATTTATAAACTACTTTCTATAAAAAGTTTCCCTAAAAAAACATCCACACCTCATCTGAAAAATAAGGGTAAAGGGTTTTCCTTACTGATGTTAAGTATTTTAAGGTTTGTTGCGTTTGGGTTTTGGTTTTGTAGTTTTTTTTAAAATTAGACAAACATGCAAATAGGGAATAAATACATATAGATACTGAAATTTGGATCTTGTCAAATGAACATGCTTGAAAACCACTTTTCACTTTAATTCTGCTTTTTTACATGTTAAATAGCACCTAACTCCAGAAATGCTCTTTTAGGTATTTCATCATACCAAAACTGGTGGTTCAAAGATGAAATAACTTGAGGATGTGCAGTGTGCAAACTGCGATGTTCTATTATGTCTCTGCAGTTTACAAAACATGCTCGGATTTTGATATGTTGAAAATCTGGTTTTTAACTGCTTCCCAGATCAACTTTATATGTTTATTGATATGTGTTTAGTTCTGCATAGAAAGTAAAGCATAAGAATAATGAATAATAAGACTAGACTCAGCCACTTCAGCGATCTGTACAGACCATGTCAGTATTCACCTACTGCCCTTCTTTTACACTATTTGTCAATTGATGACTAAGAGTAGAAACCTCCATTATGTTAGTTTATAACGATCACTAGAAGTTCTTCTATGGCCAGTCATGTAGCAAAAGTAGGAAGGAGCTCAATGGTCTGCATTTAACCTAAAAAATAGTAATATTTTGTACAACAATCCCCTGTAATTTTCTGTATTTTTTTACTTAGCCATCATTTTACTAATTGAAACTTTTGGATTCGTGTAGCAGAGTTAATTCAATTTATGCATGCAAATATGTTAAGAAAGAATTCCTCAAGGCCAACATTTGTGTGATGAGGCTCATCTTCCTTTGTTGCCTCTACAGTGAATGGAGAGGATTAATCAGGCTGATCACTTTCTTGATTGCTGTAACTTAGCTTCTTTTCCGAGTTGGTCTCTGCGTTGACCACAGAGGGAGCAAAGGAAGAGCAGACTATTTAAAGTTACTCATTCTGAGTATCCCATGTAATGTGTGAATCAGCCTTTTTTTCCATGCTTCTGTATTAAATTGATGCATGCCCATGGACACTAACAGAGATATTTAATTTTTGGAAATACATGTGTTCATCTACAAACATACAATTTGAAAAATGTATTCCAAAGTATATGACAGCAGGGAGGGGGGGGGGGAGTTTAAACAGTTCTATTGTACAACAACAGATTCTAATGAATATATAATAAGAGTTAGTAACAAATACTTCAAATACTTGTTTTGTTTAGTGTAAAACTTATTCATTTGGCTTCTCATCCCCCTTCAAAGGCTTTCCTTCATAGGAGTACTAGCTTCTCTCCAGAGCAACAACGTTTTGATTATTACGAATTGCTTAATTCCAGGACACATTCTTTTTAGATTATGGTAAGAAAGGTGAATCATCTTAACTATCAAGAAAGTAAAAATCAAAATGTTTCAGAAATACAGTCACACCAATGAGGATCAGCTATGACTGGGCTCATATCCAGCTCCACTGCCTCCACTCCACAAAGAAAGGATTTAAGGGTTGCATGCCCACACTCAAGCATTTCTAATCTCTGAAGGAGGTGTCAGTGGTCAGATGTGGACATAATCAAGATCAGAAAGGATTTCTCCATCACCATTGTACTGACATTTTAAGTTGTTCCTTATTGTAAATGTGCAGGTTTTCAAACGCCATCTCCTAAACAGCACATACTACGGTGAGCATGCTATCCCCTGTCTGCTGGTCTGTTGTCTCACTTCTTATAGGATTTTCAATCAAGTTCGGGAGTTTGCTTCAAAACCTTTAGAGTAGCTCAGTGCTCTTGCCCATTTCTCATCTTGGTCTCCAAGATGAAGATAACAGTGCCCAATTTCACTTCTCAGGTACAACAAACCTTTTTTTTTCCTTCTAAAATTAAAACATTTATTAACTGATGAATTCTTATCAGGCATAAACACCCATAGGAATTATTATATTTTGGAAGTATTTAGACACCCATATTCTAATGTTTTTTATTTCAGTTATATTGCCTTTGTTTACTAGTATGGACAAAATCACCCTCAAACCATTCCAATGCAAATGTCATGTTTTATGCACTGTTCTTTTCTTGAGCAGGAAACTATGGAGAAATGAATGATGTACAGACATTGTGTGTAGTTTGTTGAAAGGTAATTCCTCTTTGGGAGCAGTTTTTCAGTACATGGTTTGTACTTGGCATCACAAAGATTAATTGATGCAAGACCCCAGATAATCAGATATTCATTACTGAAATAGAAATTCTTATATCCCTTGGGGAAAAAAAGGAATTTACTTTTTCCTAGAACATCCTTAGTTCCTGTGGTATATTCTGTCTGATTTGGCTTCTTTCTGCTCCCTATTGACTAATTTTTTTCTAATGGACCAAATCA
The DNA here is from genome assembly GCF_015220075.1 of Falco rusticolus. Classification (NCBI taxonomy): domain Eukaryota; kingdom Metazoa; phylum Chordata; class Aves; order Falconiformes; family Falconidae; genus Falco; species Falco rusticolus. The sequence continues at coordinate 32,628,523 of NC_051197.1, forward strand.
ACAAAGGTAAGTAGAGAAGGAAGGAAAAGAAACATTTTGATATTGGACTGCAGAAAGAAAAAGATCTTTGAAATCGCTGAAGAACATTATGGAGAGAGGAATATGTCTTGAATGTGAGCTTGTGGGAGGAAGCAGGAGGCTTTCTTGGGCACCCAATGTCTGTGATTGACAGAACTATCAGTACAATCTGATACCAAAGGGTGGAGATAAAAAGTCTGGATGCTAGGCTGCTAATACATAAATTGCAGGAAAAGTAAAAGAAATGTGACAGTTAATGAAAGCACCTGTTTAAGACCAGAGAGGTTTCCACCTTGATGGGGTGGGAACCAACATCTTGCTTTCTTCTCCATGGCAATAATTTCATTTGAAAAGTCAAGGAGGCTACTTTAGCATTTTTTTGCTGTTCTAATACTGTGGCCACTATGGTGCAGGAGAACTACAGATGGCGAGTCCACGTAAATTTAGCAGCAGAAGTAAATGGCCCAGGAGGAAGAAAAGAATTTCCTGCTGTAGAGTAAATCAGAGAATCTATGTGTACAGTATTTGTTGCCATCTCGATAGACTAGAACAGGATTCACATTAAAATTCAAGAAAGTTGTTCCAAAGTGGAATATTCAATAACACTTTCACATGATGATCAGAAATTACTTTGCATCGTTGGATAATATTGCATATAGTTATAAAGGTTACAGCACTGGAAATGCTAGTCTCTGAATTTGGAAGCGACATTGTGAGCAGCATACATCCAAAGCCAGAAAAAGGCCATGCTATTTTTGTCCTATTTTCCTTCTGAAGGATACAGTACAAAACTAACACTAAAAGGAATGGTTACAGGACAGTTGTGAATGTTAAAGAAATACAGCTGAATGCTACCGGCAGAATAAACCCATACCAAAAAAACTCCCAATAACCACAGTTCCCATATAGATTCAAATCCACAGGGTAAAAATATGTCTCATGTACACAAATTACCATAATCCTCCCAAGCTCAGGTATTTTCACTTAATATCCTCATTAAAGCAGGAAGGGAGAGCAGAATATAGTGTGCAGAATCATTTTTGCCATTTTATTACCTCATGCTATGGTTTTGCTTCTCTTTCTTAAGAGAATGTATTTTTCTTTTAAATGTATTTTTCTGTATAAATCTGAAGAGAGCATCATTCCTTTCAGATGATACACCATATGAAAACAGTTCTAGATTTTACACATATGGAAAGATGTACTTCCACTTCTGACACCATCATCTTAAGTTCTGGGATACAAAATCTTCTTTACAGATCTATAAAACTTTTTTTAGAGGCATTATGGAGGGAAGAGCAACAATATTAACTCTACTTTTTCTTTCTTTCCTTCTGCTGGGAAGCTTAATCTACCTGTGAACCACTTCTTCAGCCTTCTGAGCAACCATTTGTTACTTAATTTTCTTCCCCATTCCCGAGGAATAATTGAATTTTGATAATAATTTTCTTGATTGTGTTTTTCTGTGGCATTTTGTAGTAGATTGCCAGTGATTTGAGTAACTTTTAAGTAATTCATACATGTACAAAATATATTTGCCAGATTGGACTTCTCCCTCATCTTCAGAATAAGCAGCGCTGCCTTTAATGCCATTTCCCAAATATAAGCCTGGTTTTCAACCCAGTTTAGCCAGCAATTCCTAGTCACCCCGTCATAACAGGTTATTTCTGACAGTCTCCATGAAATCTTTCATATTCTGACTGCATAGGCCCCGAGTGAAGCAAGCAAACAAACTCCAATTTGTGTTTGCCGGGCACCAGGACCTTTCTATCCCTTCATTTCTTTGTTGGGCAGCAAAACTTGTGCATTTTGGTCTCTGCTGCTCTACTAACAATGCAGAACATATAATAAGCTTTTCTTCAGGTTGTCAGTCCTGTGTTAGAAATTCATGATCAGTTTTTATGCGAAAATATAGGTATGACAAGCTGCCTTTTAAAAGCCACGACAGCCATGAGGAAAAGCATCTCAGTGACCCTGCTTTAGCACTGCTTCAGGAAAATGTAGTCCATTATTTTCTCCCTGACTCCCAGGGAGATAGGTCATCCATTCCCAGAATTTGCAAACGAGACCGTGTGCAACCCTGATCGCTACAGGGCTAAACACCAGACCACACACCTCCAGAGACGGCAGGGGACAGGGCAAGAGGATCATCTCCTTCAGTGCATGAACAATGCTTGCAACAAACACCATGGAGGTTCTGCTCGTGCAAGCACGGTGACTTATTTTATGTGCTGCTGGTGTTGCAAACTACGTTTGTACCAATATCTGCACCCAAAGTTTATCCTAGACATTTTTATGAATGAGCACACAATATTGCCTAATTTCTGCTGGAGGAATCCCACAAATTCTTTGATTCAGTATCTTTGCCATGAGTATTTTGAATTGCTCTTAATTTAGTTTTCCCTTTTATTGATTATCCGACTTCTAAATTGAAGCATATACTAAAAAGCTTCTATGTTTATTTTTCAATCTCTTCATATAAGACCACAGAATATATATTTAATTTATAATAGATTAACTAAGTAGTTAAGGAATAATAAATGAATAAAAATCACATTATAACATTCCATTTAACATGTCTAATTAAAGCTACAGCAAACATAAACAATCAGAAATGTATACATCAGGCATTTGTTTTCAAGCAAGATTTCAAGAATTTTCTGTTCCTGCACCAAGTTCAGGGTGAAAGGGGAATGATGAGTTATTGTTAAACAGTGCAAACACCCTAGTTTGCTGACAAAGGACACACCACTAGTGGTGCCCATTTCTCCAGATCTTTCAAGGCTAGGGAAAGGCAACCCCTGAATTGTGGCACTGTAGTTTCCCAACACAAGGCATTGGGAAACACAAAACATCAAAGATCTCCATTTATTTCAGAAAGCACCTTTTTCAGATAGAGTCCATAATGGGAAAATTATTTCTCCAATGTATGTTTTTCAAGATGAAAAGTGCGAAGAAAATCCTATCTCAGCAGCATAGGCTGAAAGTCTCAAATAAGAAGATAAAAGAAACATCCTCTTCCTCTTTCCTAAGCCCTTCCCCAATCGCATCCCTACAAATGAGATCATGCTGGAGATTTTAAAGTATTTCCTGAAGTACCAGGTAATATCAAATCCAGGATTTCTATCTGTAGGGACTTCGGTACTTTGAGAGTGTCTTTCTGACCCAAATCAATATAAACATTTAGAACTTCAAAGGCATGAAAAGCATTGCTAAATGTTGACAGAGAATTCTCAAGATACGAGATATAAGTCTGCAGTGATTTGAAACTTTCGTATTATAAATTAAAGTACCTATAGATGCAGTGACACAGTTCCTTATGGCTGTCAAAATCTGGTTGCTTATGAAGTTTTTTCAAAGATATTGATGGCTTCTGCAATCGTGCAGCATAGTTAGGGGCAGTTCACCCACTTCTGGGGGATGTAATTTTTAGCCAAGGAGACAGAGAAATTAGGCCACGCTCACTGTTCTGCTAGAGAGTGCTAGGCTGGATAATTCAGGGAATTTTTTTACTATGTAGTACCTTTTGGGAAATCAAGAATTCTTACATACTTAAGAAATACTGAACATTTTGTTTTCTGCTGAGCAATCGCTGAATTTTGCCTAACCTGTCAGAGGACAGGAAAACCAATTAGTTTGCGCATAAAGTGAAAAAAGATTTTTCAGGTGTTAGGTTTTAAATGGCAGCATATCACTAATTGTAGCATGTGAAGGCACAGACCTCTGGTGAGACCCTTTATTGCATAAAATAAATGCTGGTTAGATACAATGCCTTACCCACCCAAGTTCTACCCTGGAACGTGCCTACCTGCAGCAAAGCACCTTCACAGCCAGTTCACACTCCACCGAGCTGTTTGCTCCCTCCATGACCATCTGAGGAGGGCTCTTCTGCTCAGACCAGGATTTAAGCTGGGGGAGGCTTGGGGCAGCCCCTCACTGCAGACAGGTGTGCACAATTAATCTGCAGGTGAGCTCAGAGAGCCAGAGTTAGTGCTAGCGGCTTCCTCACTGCACCTTAAGGCACAAGCACCCCGCAGCCTGGCACCCAGACGATGAGCAAAGCCTTTTCTCAGAACGGGCCCTTACAACTAATCTTTCTGAGGGTGTGCACTGAAATTCATAGTATTTTAAAGCATCATTTTATGTTAAATGTATGTATGTGTATGTATATCTATACATACATGCAAACGTAACCTTGTCTAGCAATGCTATTTTCCTTCAATTTTCAGGATGCTGCTACTACTAATCTGACCACAAGAATTCCATATTCAGTTGAGCGCAATGAGGAAGTACTATACTATCAGCTTCTGAATTATTATCAATCATTACATACCACGAGTGGGATCTTCCAGATTTTGTCAGGGACTGGAATTTCTACTTATCACTCACCTTTAATACACATTGGATTAATAAATCTGGTGGGTAACTTTGGAAGTTTCAGCTCGTGTAATTTTCATTTTGATCTGTTAGTTCATCCATGATACCTTCCTCTGCCTGTGGTAGTCTATCATGTGTTGTGTGTTTTCTCCTTCAGCTTCACTGAAACAACAGCACTCCCAAATAATGTGAAGACAGAGCAGAGGAGCTGCCCTGGGCAGTGAATGTCAACATGGCTTCATTGAAAGTTTTTTTTATGAAAATCCTGCTTATTGGTTTGATCATACCTTTCACAACTTTTTCTATAGTCCTAAATATTTTTGTGATATCACAGGTATCTTCTTCTTGCTTACAGTTTCTGCTGTGAAACTTCTAAACATAACCATAAAGCTAATTATTCAGGTACTCAATTACACTGTTTAGAGCTCTTACTCAAGGTCCAGCAACTTTTTTCCATTCCAGATGCCAAGAGGTGTTACAATGTAATTGCATCCTCTAGCCACTGGGTCCCAGGACTCCCTCCTGCTCTGCCACTAGAGCTCAGTATCACCCTGTCCACTCCCACTGGCCCCCCAGTAGCTGGCACCTGGGCCCTGCAGCACACACGCCCCAGATACACGAGGAGACACACAGACGGTTAAGGAAGGATGTGATGGGAAGATGCCAGATGCCAGGACAGACCGTGGGGACCAGGCGCAGGCTCAGCCAGGCAGGTGCCCTGACCAGTGCCACTTCACACCCAGCCAGCCCCTGTCACATCCCTCCTGCCCACCCCCCTGCGTCTCCCTTCCCCCGCACAGCCCCCCCAGGTCTGCGCAGCTCCATCCGTTCCACGCCTCTCCCAGCCCGTGGCCGGGTCCCCTTCAGTCACAGTCACATCGATGGCAAAATCCAGGCTGATCTCCCTGGAGGTGGTGCCTGTAGCTTCTCCATAGCCCAGCCGTTAGTGTGAGTGGTGAGCTCTTGTTGGTCTCCATGCTTGTTTTGTCAAGTCTGTGTCTCTGTATGTTTCATTTCTCATTTCCCCTTTTTTTTTCTCAATTTACAAGGTCTCTGACTAGATAAACTCGCTGGAATGAACACTCTCTCACACCCTCATCAATTAGTGTGACTGACCAGGTTTGTTTCTCATCACCAACCCCCTTATCGTTTGTCAGTCAGGTTTGTGACTATGGATGTTCCTGTTTATGGCTTCCTCCTTTTCTTATTTTCCCTTGCTACACTGAAAAAAGGCCCTTGGCTAGATGTCCTTAAAGGAGCAGACACCGTACTTCCAGCTTACCCTTCAGAATACCTCCTGCATGGATGTCTTCATGGCCTTTCCAAAGCCATCTGCCCTTGGAAAACCAACTCTTCTCTGTCCTACTCAGCTTTGAGATTTTTTCTTGTTGTTCTACCTGTTATTTTGAACACAATACCCAAAACACATAACACATTATCCAAATTCAGAAATGCCCATTGTATTGTTTCTCCACCAACACTGTAGGATTCAAATAATATAGATTTGTTTCCATTCTTTTTATGTATCTGCTGACAGTTTTTATCACTAACTGGAAACATTTCCTTAGAAAATGTGAGCATTCATTTTTTCTGACACCTTTCTAATATTTAACATCAGTGTTGGGTGCTCTGGTGTCAAAAATACAACTTTCTTACGCCTTCTTTATATTACTCTAAGCAATTACAATTTCAAAACCACAGAAAAATTGTGGATAAGGTTTGAGGGGAGAAGACCATCTGCAAGCAGTCCACAAGATGAAACGCTTTGTAAGAGAGAAGTGCTTCAGTATTATAATGGAAGAATCCTAATTAAAGTGCAGTCACGTTCTCTGGAAAACTGACCTGTGCAGAGTCATGCAAGAAGACAGACTATTGTGCTAAAATACAGAATTATTGGATTAATTTTTCTTGTTGCCCTTTTCCCCTTAGATTTCGCAGACCTATGTACCAAGTCCCACTGACTGCAGTTTATCTCAGTTGCAGACTTTTTGTCTCTGACTTTCCACACACCCAATAAAAGCTTGGCAGAGCAGCTTCTGCTCTATTACTCCACTCTACCCATTGCAGTTTCATGGTTTATACTCAGTGTTTAAGAGACTCTCCTGATTTTGTTTGACTGTTGAAAGAAGTTTAACACCATTCTGCTTTCAGTGTTTTACAGCAGAGACCATGGCCTCATTCAGTTCTCTCTGGAACACCAAAGGTATTTCTAAAGTAACTTTTTTTTTTTTTTTTTTGGGGGGGGGGGGGCAAAAAAAAAAAAGGGGGGGGGGGGGAGGCAGTATTAAAATGTAGGTGAGCATCTTCTTTTACTTGATTGCAGTCCCAGTGGTCAATGTTCTATAAAAGGCAAGGGAAAGGTTGATTTACTGACTCTAAAAAAATCTCCCACCCAAAGGTCTGTCCTTTTCCATAAAAGAAAAAAAGGAAATAAGGAAATTGTGGGTGTTCTCACATTGATTTTTTAACTTCAGATTCAATCCTGAATTTTTTGTTTGCTTCCTTTTCTCAGAATTTTTGCACACACAGCAATTTTTCTAATGGAAGATGGAGGGGGAAACATGATCAGATGCTTCTTCTAAAGAATTTTAACAACAATTTATCTGTCAAGTGTGGAAGACAGGTGAAAAAGGAAATTGCTTATATTTTAGGAAAGTTTTTTATTGTAGGAAGAAAAAAGTAGTTATGAATCACCTAAAGTGCAGACAATTATTTTTCATGGAGACTGGGTGGCAGTTTTTCAACCTTCTCCCCCATGTGTCTCCCTAAAATGTTCTGGTAGAATCCAGTAAGGTAAAATTAAACACACTGAATTTCAAAAAAAATTTGAAACTCACATGTCAATAACCTTTTGTGTCCTTTGACTACAAACTTTTTCCATTCATAGGCTACTAATCTGAAGCTTTTCTGGCTGCATTTTTGTATTTTACTATCTGACTGGCGTTTCCTGACCTGACTGAAGTGAGATGATTTACATACCTATATGAGCACATCACCGTTAAGTACCCAGCCACTTGCATCAATGGTCTCAGCAGAAGGGCAGAAGAGACAGAAACTACACCAAGGGCAGTTCTCCAGGTCCAGAGAGGAGTGCACTGGTGCTGCAGACAGATGTTATCTATATCGCCAATATCTGGTCCACACCTTTTCTGTTGGATAGTTGGAAAGTCATTTTTTCCAGGTTATGAGTCTGATACTTTTCAAATGCATTATATCTAGTATTAGAAAAATGCATTTTTATGTTGCCTCCCCATTTAATGCTTTGATGTTTGTTTAGCAGGTAAAAAGTATGAGAAAAAACAAGAAAAACAAAAGACCCTAAAAATCTTTTGAAATTCCTAGGGTTTTGCTTTTCTGCTTTTGCTACAAAGGAAAACATTTATAATGTAACTGTTTAAAAACACCTTTAAAGCATTATGTTTTTATCTTATTTGAATGAAACAAAGACACTGAATATCTTTAACAGTGATGTGGCATTAAGGAGGGAAGCAGTTTTGTGTCAGTTGCTGATAAACTATTTATGTAAAAGCTTAAAACAAAATAAACCAGCCTGAAACCCATGGATGCACTTCAATAAGAAACAAAAAGAGCTGCCTGTTCAGGATTAGTCTCACGTTGTGAGCAACTTCCCCAGAAGCTGACTACGGTCAATACTTCATGTAAAACTGGAAGTCCCATGCAAGCACAGGTGTGGACCGCTAGTCTTGAGATTTTTACTTTATATGAGTGGTTCATTATAGGTTGGAAGTAAAGGAGGTTTGCCCTTAAGCTGTATATGCATGAGTAGGACTCTAGGAAATGCAATCTCAAAATGGCTAATTGGAAGAGAATGCAGATGTTTTATTCAGTTGCAAATTCTGGCACTGCTATTTGGATGAGACACTGACAGGATTTCATTCTTTTGTGAATACAAAGAAGTGATGAAGTAAGCAGGCACTGACAGTGTTCGTGGAAATAAAGCAGAGACTGTGCACAAAAAAATATTCTACTGCCAATTTAGACATTTCACCATCTCAAGCTGAAATTTGCATGACAATGTAGAGCAAGAAACCATTCAGCAGCAGAGAAATAAGTGCTCCCTCAAAAACACCCACCTGCCCACATACAGACTTTGCTGTACTTCATGAGATATGTTTCTCTATTCTAATCCCACTTTATGGCTCATTACAGCTCATTGTAACCCTCTCTTATGTATTCTTTTCAGAGTGGAAAACAAAGCAGGGCATCCTTAATATGCAAGGCCTGCTTCTGCTCCTGTTGAAGTGGTTGAGTTTTAGTAGGAGTGCCAGCAAGTTTTTGAAAAGTATATTAAGTTGCATGGGAAATACCTGTACGGGATTGAACTACTCTTCAGCTACTGAATCGATTACATACGCAGATTAATGTTTGGATGGTGATTGACATAAATTCATTCCAGGCACATTGGCTTGTACTTTTACATTCATGCTGTCAGTCAGCTCCTCGATCACCACTTTTTGCCATTGCAGTGGAACAGTGAGCAGTACGGAATCTGCCACTTGACAAAATAGTAAGTGCATTCCTAAGGCCTTGCTTTCACGTCAAAAAGGTCGTGATCCCTTGATACAACACTTTGTATGCTATAAATTCATGCTACTGGTTCAAATTTGTTCAAAAACCTTAATGGATTAACTTTTTGTCAACAAATTCTTTGATAGATCAGGTATCACCAGTCCTGCAGCAGGTGGCACAAAGTCATCTTAAGAGCATAAACATGACTTAAGTCTGTATTGGCTGATATGGCTTATTTAACAGAAAGGCGCTTTGATCCGAGTCATATCTGTACGGCTGGGCGATTTGGAAGTGCAACAGATTCAGCATTAATCACAGAACTGCAGCTTGTCTTCCTGCAGAAAAAAAAAAAAAAAAAAGAAAACCAAAACCCCAAAAACCAAACCCAAACACCCAACCCACCAAGGGAGTAAACAAAAGACTTTCGTGTCCTTCAAGCCACATAGCAGGCTGCAGCTGGCAGCTCGCAGGGCGCCTGGGGAGCACAGCACCAAACGAGCAGCTGAGCAGGGCTGCCCCACCTCCACTCGCCCCAGTTGCAGCTCATGATTGACGCCCATTCAACTCAGTGGAAGCAACTTATTTGATAATTAGTTCCTCTTTTCAGCACATTTACAGAGCACATATTCACAGTGATGTGCTCCTTGGGAATAAGTTTCCATAGGTTGGGTTCAATCCTTCATGACTGTTACTAGACATAAATGGAACAATCTTTTCTTTATGGCAGCATCCTTTCCACTGAATGCTAACTCTAATTTATATTTGCTGAGACTCTCACAATTAATTTATTGTGTGATTCATGTTTACTATGTATCATTACTTACATCAGAGTTCACCATGAACATGACAGGGGTCCTTATTTTGCCGAGGGCTGTATAGAAGTAAACACGATCAGGGCCCAATAGAAAGTGAAAAGAGAAGAGTCATTTGTCTTTGCCACATCACAGTTTCGAGACTAGAAAGTTTAGATCAAACTGGCATGGTCACCTGTCATATGAATATACCCATGCTGAAAAACATAACATGGGTTGATGATAATGAGACAGAAATTCATAAAGATGATTACATGTGAGCTGCTTCAGGAGCACACGGTGAACAGAATTGGTTCAAAGCCAAAAAGTTAAGGGGTGATTTTGATGAAAGACCTGTTGTGGCACAATATTAGAATGAGATAACAGAACGGGTGATGAGACATAACTTTCCTGTACAAAATGTGAGATTGTAAGAGCACCCTGATGGGACAGATACAGGGTACTACGTTTTGCAAGGTAAATTAAAAGAGGAGAACAGCCAGGCAAAATTGTCCATTATTTAACAATAAATCAAAGGTAATATTTTTTGATTCTGACATTTCAAATGATATGCCTATTTCTTAATTACTTCTGTCTAATTGTATAGTTGCTTCTTAATTGTCAGAAAGTATATCTGGGTAGGCAAACAGAATGAAACATGGTTTTTGCCACTTTGTAGAGTGTAAGTTTGTATATAAAGTATTAATAAAAACCTAAAAGAGAGATAAATAATATTAATTGTGCCTTTCTTAAAAGAGTATAACCAAGTCACATTTTTTTTGTTGTTTTGCTGGTTTAACTATGTGAATATTTCGATATTATTTTCAAAGGAGCAGGAGTGCAAAATTAGCATCTGCATTCCGAGTTGTCTTAGGTTTGTTGAAAATGCTCATTTATTCAAATCTTGGAAGTGAACACTGGTGATGACTAAATCAATAGGTAGCTTGGCAAGTGGATATTTGATAAACCGCTTTGAGAAGAGTGAAGTGTCTTTCTCCAGCTATGGTGAAAATTTTAACTGAATACATACCTGAAAAAAAATATGATTAAATAGAAGAGTATCTGAAGGTTTTTGGGGTAGTGATTGCACACAGGATTCTTCTGACAGAAACAATGGTCTCATATCTTCTGTCGTTAGTGAAACATACTTTATGAAGTAAAAATACTGATCTAATATTAACAAGATTTTAGGAAGACTGTCTTATCTGGGTTCATAATGGACCATAAGTTTCTCTTGTACATGCATTGTTTTGAGTTTAACAACAAAGTATCTCTTTAGTCTAAAAATTTAGAAGGAAATACTTGCAAAGTGATAACACTTCCCTACTCTTCCTCTCAAACATATAAGGATAATAACAGTATGTGTTACTAATTATTCTAAAATACTTGCAATATAAATAAATGAGAGCAGAATTTTATCTAAGAGAAACTAGAATGTCTTTGCATAAATCAGTTTATTCCCCAAACAAAGTGTTCTGCTGTTTTTAAGTAGGAGATCATTCCTTTACATTCAAGATGATTTGAGGAAAAGTGAAAAGTCAAAAGAAAGCCAAGCCTGGTATGAATGAAAAGACAAGGCAGGTTTAGAAGCTGTTGAGTTTCTTTTCTGCTACAAATGAGAATAGCTAGCATCGAGACAGGTATATGAAGAAGGATTTGGATTTTATTTTTTTTTTTTCCAAAATTGATAACAGTGCCCTTTTTGGGACACACACACACAAAGAGCTCTCTACTATAGAGCAGGTAAGTCCAGTCCTGGTACCCTTCTAAACAGCAAAGCAAGCACAAGCTATTGACTTGCAATCAAAGCAGTATCCTTCCTGGCACGGTGGCTAACCGTGGAAGTATGACAATATCCTAGGCAATTTTACCTATTGTCAGTGATTACAAAGTCCATCAGTGTGATCCACTCTTCCCTCTTTTGTAATTAAAACTTTTGATACAGATGGTAGTGGAGGATGCTGTAGTGATCAGCAGTGTCTGGCAGTGGGCTAATGCAACAGAAGACTCTTAAGTGAGGAAAAGCACAAAAAGTTATGTTAAATGCTTGTGTGGGAAAATTACGTTGGTTTATATTATGATGTGATATTACTAAGTGATTGTGTATTTGTTAACTTTGCTAGACGAAGCCGAATTATTGATAAAAAACAATATGATTAATCATTTAACCACATAATGAAACTATTTTTACAAATGGAGTAACATATAATATTCATCCACAGTAAACTTCACTGAGATCAAAGTTGTGTGATAGCAGAAATTCATTGGACCAATCCCGTGCCTTGTAAAACATTAAGTTACTGAATTTCAATATATTACGGACTCCTCTATAAGCAACTCTTACATTAAGACTTAAAAGTGCCAGAATGTGTAGAAAAATAATCTGCCCTTTGGAATATTTCAGCAGGACAATCATTCAAAATCCATGTTCTTTCTTCCTGAGGTTGCAATCCAAGCACAGGACAAAGGGTAATATTAGCAGAGTTTACACTGAATTTTATTAAAAAAAAAAAAAAAAAAAATCAATGCCAAATTTTGTGTTTGAATTCTGAGGCAGAACCTATTGGATTTCAGAATGGACTTCCCCCAGGCCAAGGAGGAGGCTGATTTCTGCCCCAGATCTCAGTCTGAAGGTAGAGACATTTGGAGGGTGCATCAGATGTGAGGAATCTGCAAGGGGAAGGTGGAAAACCATCACTGTTGCTGCATGTTACAAAGGATCCATTCCAGCAAGCACTGAAAGCTTCCATGGAAACCAGAAAAAAAATCTTGCTTTCAGTCTTGACAAGACCAAAATCACTTTTGAAAATGAAATTTCCAGCTATTCAGTTTTCAGTTAGTCTACTCAAGGCATAACAGCTCCCATTTCCTTCCCACACTTCTGACACTGATGCAACCCAGCTGGACCTCTGGTAGATAGAAAAGGGAGGAGGAGCGAACCCAACATGGAAAAAGTTGAGAAAGGAATTAATTTGCCATAGTTCTCCATCAGAATAGGTTTAGAACAGCGAGCACTCAAATATTTTATGGTATCTTCAGAAAATGATCAGATGGACTGTTCCCTACTGGTGCTTTTACAATTGAAAAAATGATGTGAAAAACCAATGTCTTTTAAGCCACACAATAGCTCCAGGACTTGCCTGCACTAGTGCTTTAAATCTGCGACAGAAAATGAGCCTATTAATCAGTGAAGGAAAGGACTAGAGACTGTCCTGATTTTGTGCAGACGTGCATATCATTTAGCCTATTTTGTAAGTGTAACTGAATAAAAGTTTATGACCCTCCAAGTTTTATTTTTTCAGAGCCTCAATTAAAGGGCTGTGATATTCTGGTGGTTTGATCCAGAAAATAGATAGTCTCTGCTGCTGACAGATAGCAAATGATCTACCAGATGCTTGGATCTACAGATACAGAGCCCAGCCATGATTTTAAAGTGAAGAATTAAAATCTCTTCCCTTCAGCAGCTAAGAAATGCCTCATTAGTGCTATAAAGGAAGAACTGAAGGCACATCACTACTATAAATAGTACTCTACGTCTCTCGTTAGCTCAAGTCATTAATAGCCTTAGGAAGGAATGAATTGCCAGACTGATAGATATGTTTTTTATGTCCACAGAACCCAGTGATGTGGATTGTTTGCAAATATTCTCCCTATTTTTCATCTGGCCTCAACTTCTCCTAGACTCCTCACCAAAAGCTAAATAGACTTTTTTTAAAAAAAGTGAATACAGACTCCTTACTTACAAAAAGGGAGACTCTTGAACAGAACATAATCACCTATTCCCATGGTTATGGTTTGTTTCATTTATGAAAAATGTTGCCTACTCAATGGTTCTATTCTGGTAGTATTTGTGCCCAAATGGGTACTTCCAAGATTTCCTCTCCCAAGCCTTAAACTAAGATTTCCTCAACACATAGTAAGCTCAAATTTCAGGAAGATTATGCTCTTTTCAAAATAAAGGCTTAATTTGCAAAGACATTACCATCTTTGGGTTCCTAGCAGACCTATCTTTCCATTTCAGGGAAAACCATGGTGGATTAACTACATCTAATGCTTAATTTTAATGTCAGCACTTCCAGATTTTTTAATATCCAATGTCAGGACACTCCTTTTCAAGGACAATTACAATATTAAATGCTACTTGCTTATTTAACTGGGGGAAGGGTGGGGTGGGAGGGGAGGGATGGTCTCTTAGTAACTTAATGTATTTTAGTTGAAAAGTAATATTCTTAGTCTATTTGTAAGAGCACTATTTAACTATTAAGTCCTCCCCAAGTGTATGTTTTTATGCATGACATGTACAGATCATCTACAGTAAGATATATAAAGGGTATATCTTCTTTTTCTTCACAAAAATGGTATATATACTACAACTTACAACAGATCATTATACTGATAATAAGATGATGTTGCCTACCATACACAAAGATCTTGCTTTCCAAAGTTAGGAAGTTTCTAGAAAACTGTCTGAAAGCAACTAGAAATCTCAAACATAATTTTAAAGGCTTTTAATGTCAAAATTTTCCTATTATTGTGAGCCTGAATGCAATGCGGAATTAGAAAGCAAACTATATTTTTTTATTTCCAAGCATCCAGCTCTAACTAAACATCAGAAATTGTTTGATGCACTCAGTGTTGAGTAAATCAGAAAGGAAAAGAATAGTGTTGTGGAAATTTTAAATGAGATGGTTTGTGTAACTCCACTAACATCCTTTTCTGTACGAGAAAATGTCTCACTTAGAAGAAGTGTGACATAACGATAACCTTGTGAACCTACAGTGTAATGTGCAGTTTTGCTGTTAATAGCTATAATCCATAGAATTTTGGCATGCTGTTTTGTTTACAAAGTCTATTATTAGGCAAAAGGTTAACAAAAACATGACCTACTGTAAGCTCCTTGGGAAAAGCACAGTTTAAGCATTTTAAAGGTTAGAATCTAATTTTATATATCAACAGAAATATTTTAGGAATGTGTCTCTCATCTGCTGTATGGGCTGGGTGCCATTTAAAAAGTCAGATCACAGAAGAAAAGGCTCCAATCAACCGATGTACGTGTTCTGTGCTGAATTTATGATACTCAGACAGCTTTTTAGTTTCATTCATTCTGATCCAAATTTGAAGTATTAATTTAGATGTTACTTGAAGTCAGCGGGATTTTTGCCAGGCTAACAGCGGAGCTGAGATAATTAAGGACTTTGGGATTTGGCCTGTGTTGAGAAATTACATGGATCAAAACCCTGAAAGGACAAATCCCCTATTTAGCCCTTTCTGAGCCAGTATTATGTGGTTTGGCCCATATTGCAATTTTTTTTTATCGTCAAAGCCCATGTTCAAGTCTAGAGAAATCCAGAAAGATGAAGGCAGAAACTGAAGTGTTTTCCTCTAGACTTCAGTAAGACTTAAGCTTATGGGACAGTAAGATGTTTTAAGATGTTATTTGATTCAGTTACTTTACCTGCTACATTTAACAGCATGCATAAAGGATAACAGATTATTTCCTAGCTACACCTTTCATTTCTGTGGGTTTTGCTGATCCATACAGCTTTAGGAGCCAGCCCAAAATACTTGGTTCCCACAACTTCCCTGAAAGCCTTCCCCTTATTTCGTGAGAATGAACAATCTACAGCATTTGAGTTGAAAAGATTTCTTGACTCCCATTTTCTTTTTATCTATGAAAAGATGATCTAAAATTCTAAAAAATATAGACTTAACCAATATTGTTTTCCACAGAAGAAATGGTGTAACCATAGATCCTCTTAGCCACAGATGAATTAATAAGCAAACTTCAAACTGCAGTGTGTTTGTGTATCATATCATATGAACAGACATTTTGTAAGTGATTTATAGCCAGCGAATACTACTTCAGAGCATGCCTACTGTCCTTTTATAACATACAGAGGATTTACTAGATTGGTATGAACATTTGTTTTCTCTCTTTGAATACATGTCTACGCTGACATAATCATTCAGCAGATTCATTTTCACCAAATGACTTATAATCCAGAGTACTTGTAAACTTGAAAATATTTGAGAATTAACATCTTAGTAAGTAAATTTTGCCTTCTCAAAGTTAGTAGAACACCTAACTACATGAAAATTTACAGAGCTCTCTATTCCCAAAGGCATTTTTTCTAAAGCATCAACCTTGTTACTGTAGAAAGTCTATGAGTGTAAAGGAATAATTCATGTGGGAGAAAAACATAAACTACTTACTCTTTTATGTCTATCAGCAAATATTAAAACCCACATATCAGGGTCTATTATTACCTATTTACGTCACTGTAAAGGCATTGACTTGAGAAGCAACTCCACCAGTTTTCAACAGGATAATAAATAGAAAGTGGGACATTGACATTTTCTATTTTTTTTTTTTTTAATTCTTCAACCATTCTATGCATGATTTGCATCAAAATATCCAGGGATATCAGAAGATAAAACAAATAAATTAAGTCAGCCTCAAAAGCTGATAGTCTAAGTGCATTACAATCAAAACTCCTTTGTATTAAACCCACCTCTGAAAACATGAATCAAAGAAGGTTGCTTGAAAGTAAGTGTAGTAAAACTTCAACTTATGTGAAAGTAAGTTGAAGAGGTGCCTGCTGATACAAGAGTCTGAGAAAAGAGTTACAAAACCATATACCAGATTAAGACACAGTTCATCATACAGTCTCACACTGTATCTGCAAGATTATCTGCAAGATGCAAAAACAACCAAACTAGAACCAGAGGTAGATCCAGCTTACTCTCTGCCAATAACCGGTAGTAGGCAGGTAGATGTGAATACAGGAAAAAGGTAAGTAGATAGAGATACTTCCCTGTGGTACTTCAATTACTCCACATGAAATGATTCATGCAAATGTAGACTAAGGACTTCCTGCAGCAGAAGTCCTAGTTTTCCTGCATTTTAATTCTGTCACTCTTTCCTGTTTCTCTTTTCTTGTTTGTTTTGCAACTTAATTGCGTCCTGTAGGAAGAACTACTTATTTTTCTTTATTTCAAAGCTGCCCTTTTCTATTTTTATGTGATGTCCCCTAGTTCAGGTGTTCAAAATGATCACGCACAATCATTTTTTTATTTACCCCTGCTCTTGTGACACCCCACCTGGAGTACTGCATCTAGCTTGGGAGTCCCTGTAGTAAGACAGACATGGACCTGTTGCAGCTGTTCCCAGGGAGGGCCACGAAGATGATCAACGGGCTGGGACACCTTTCCTGGAAAGGAAGTTGGAGAGAGCTGGGCTTGTTCAGCCTGGAGGAGAGAAGGCTTTGGGGAGACCTTATTGTGGCCTTTCAGTATAGAAGGAGGGCTTATAGGAAAGATAGAGAAGAACTTTTTACCAGGGCCTGTAGCACCGGGACAAGAGGCAACAGTTTTAAACTGAAAGAGGGTAGATTAGATTGGATGTAAGGAAGACATTATTTTTTGATGAGAGGGGTGAGACACTGGAACAGCTTGCCCAGAGAAGTTGCGGATGCCCCATCATTAGAAGCATTCAAGGTCAGGTTGATGGGGCTTTGAGCAACCTGATCTAATGAAAGAAGTCCCTGCCAATGGCAGAGTGGTTTGACTAGATGATCTTTGAAGTTCCCTTCTAATCCAAACCATTCCATGATTCTGTACCTTTTCTGAACTGCTCATGTTTCTACAGAGTTCTGTAATACTGCATTAGCCATCTGTTTTGCAGGCTTTAAGGTCTTTCTCTGTGTAGTAATTGCTTACACAGACCTTTATTAATTCTTGTTCTCTCACCCGGAAGTTTGGAGGAGAAATCAGAAATCTACACACAGTATTCACAAGGTATTGGGTTCACCTTGGATTTCTCAAGTAGCTTAATGATGTTTTGATCCTTACTCTTCTGCTAATTATTCTGAATATTTCAATTACTTTTGCTGACAATGATTGAGCACAGAGCTGATGCTTTTCATAGAATTATCTAATATAACCCAAGATCTTATTCCAGAGTACCAGCAGTAAGCTTTCAGTCCTTCATTGTACTAGTCAAGTCAAACAGTTACTCTTCATGTACTTTACTTTTGCTCACACTGAATTTCACCTGCAACTTAATTATCCTGTCATTCATTCTCAGCAATTCCCTCTGCAATCCTTGGCCCCAACTTCTACTACTTACAGCACCTTAATGTAATCTTTAAATTCTGTTGTACTCAAAATAAATTTCAGTATTGTTGCTTAAATTGCCAAACACAATTGCATAAAAATGTATTAGAAAACTTAACAGGTCACCTAAAGTGCTAAGTTGGACTCGTGCTTCAGGGAGCACAGGAAGCAATACTACATAGATACAGAATGTTTCCTGCTTACCTGTTTTTTCCAAGAGAATATAAATTCTGTTTAAAATTTGGACAGAATAAATATATTATCTGATATTAGATAATCATATTATTCCTTCTATAATAAGAACGATAATCTTTCATAACAGTTTTATGAACTAATGAGCATATAGAAGAGTGTAAAAAATGAAATTTGATTACCGATTATATTGACAGATCTTAAAATAACAATTACTGGTGGAGAACCATTTCAAATCACTTTATAATGACAAAACTCAGTTCCAGTTTTGACATATGTGGAAAGCTTCACTTCTTTCAGATAAATGTATTTTAGCCAGTGATGGGTAACAGTTTTGAATAGCAAAATAATTCCAGTCTGCCGGTCATAATATATATTGAATTAGATAAATGTGCTTGTTTAGAAAAAGACAAAGAAAACAAAAGCATGAGCATATTAGCATAACTTTGGTTTTAAGGCTATAATGACTATTTTCTCAACTTTAATTGAAAAGTATATTTATTTCATTTTATTAAATGGTAATCCCTTGCATCAGACAGTATCTGGAGATGCAATCTAGTAATGGAAAATTAAAATGTGCAGTTTCATCTACAGGGGCTTATCTTCAATAATGGAGCTATCCAAGCAAAACTTTCCTTTATTGAGAGTTTCACTAGCAGATGGTCTCTGTCCAGAATGAAAGCCTAGTGAAATAAGAAACTTCTTTGCTGATCTTCTTCCTGAATTTTTTCTATTTATGACACCTTTTAGACTCATTAAATTTCTGGAGGTGCTCTTTCCTATCTGTTCACCATGAAAGCCAAGTAATGCTCAGCAGACATTCTCATTTACACTTGATAATATTTTATACAACTTTTTTTCATGCACTTTGCCTGACTGTTAAGAAACTACACAGATCATACATAAATAAAAAAATGAAGTTTAAATTCACCACTGATTTAAGCACATATGCTTAAATAAATAGGTCCATTAACATACAGCTTACTGCTTGAAGTTGATGGGTGACTTGGTCACACTCATATTGTTTGGAATGAAATATGATTTAGGTTTTGGAAAGGACAATGATTTCCCGATAGGGTGAGGGGGAAATTTCTGCCATTGCAAGTATATTTAACATGACAAAATATTAATTCAATGCACTAATATTTGAAGAACCGGAGAAGCAAGCAGAATAATACTGAGAAATGCACAAATGGCAGTGGCATTATTTTCCCTTGAATATTTTTTTTAAATAAATGTGTTGTAATAAACACCTGCAGGCTTGCCTTTAGGGTCCTTGTTGTTCCTAGTGGGCACAGGCATCAAACCCTGGTCCCGCTTTCTTCACATCCATGTTAAATGAAAACAGAGAAGTGCAGACACACAATCACGCCTGCACATATCTGTTAAACCTCAGGTTATGTTCATTTCCAAAGGACTTGCACCAGGTCAAATACAAATATTTCTGAGATGTTCATGCACCATTTACTGGTATTTTTCTCAGAGAAAAAGCATCTATTTGCATGAACCTGATTTACTGTAGATGTAAATTTGGTAACAGCACTTCAGGCTAAAGAGTGATCTGAGGCTAGTAATAAAACTTTAAGTAAAATTATATAATTAAAGCTACACTGAGAACATGAAACAGACATATGCATACATCTCTATTTATGTGATTAGGTACTATGTCCATCGTTACATGGTAGACATATGAGCTACCAAAATAAAATGTAAATGCTGTCTTGCTGGATGAGGGAGAGAATTAAATCTTCATAGCTGGATTTACTAGAGATGCATTGAAATCAATCTCTTTAAAAGACATTTTAAGGACATAAACAAGTGTTGTATATACTCAGGGCAAAATTAAACATAAAAATGTATTGCCTCTGAGGCAGAACAAAATAGTTTCTTGCAGTGAACAATATTGCAGAGTCGCAGCATGGGTTTTGAATTCTATTTCAGTGAAGAGGCTCCGAAAAAGAAAAACACATTAATAATAAGCTTCTGCCTGTGATAATGGAAGTTTTGAAATTCTTGATTTTAGTGTGCCGTGTAAGTGAGGAGAAGCTTTATGTTTTGTTTTTTTTTTCTTTCCTTTTTTTTATTGGGTTTTTTTTTGGGGGGGGTGTTTTGGTTGTTTTTGGTTTTTTTTTTGCAATGCAAAGCAACATCCCATTCTCTACACTATTGGTGACCATGTTGTGATTTTATTTCACTTAATAGACAGCTAGCAACGAAAAAGATAAGCTCACTCATCAGGAAATGTTTGTTTTCCTTTCTTCTCCTTTTCCCTCCACCTTTCCCCCATCTAACTGAGCTGATGCCTTACATTGTATCAGTCAATACATAACTTTACTGACTCAAATAGAGAAATAACAATTCTTGTAAATATGATTCCTATATGGGAAGTCTGAATCTTTGTCAGATGAGAGCATCATAAATAAGTGACAGCACAGAACTACAGCATATTTCCATAAACCCTTGTAATCACTTGCCTTTTATTTTACCTGTGGGTATACATGCACGCTACAATCCTTTCCCCACGTGTGCACTGCCAGGGAATGACTTTTGCATTGGAAGAGGTGAGCAGGCATTTTGCCTCTCAGACTGGGAAGAATCATTAGCACTTGAACATATTCACATGTAGGTGAGTTACTTGGGAATGAACACAGCCTCTGAGAGTTTACAAACCCCACATATTTAGTCATCTTGCAACAGGACATGGGAAACAGTCAAACTGGAATTTTCCCCATTTCTTTATCAGGATGGATGGCTTGTTTCCTAATGGTAGTTTGTCTGGTGTGAAGATAATGAAGAAGAAGAATTGGAATATACAGAAGAAGAGCTGTTTACACATAATCATCATGGAACTTCACACTGTGATATATTATATTGGTGCTGTACAGCAGATGTACTATATTTACTTTAATATCTTCAAAACAGCATGGATGCAGCATTGTGCATTCTGCAGTCCCCATAGGAAATCATTGTCATTTTCCATAATTTTTTCTTTTTTAAAATCTTGGAAGACTTTCTTGCTTTTATATCCATTTCTCCACTCCACCACATCACTTTTCCCTTTTTTAGAGCCACTGTAACTCCTTTGAGAAGTGTCATATTCAGTGTTCTGCCACTGATGAAAACTTGAATTTTAATTCTTATAAAGCATTCTATAATGGATCCAACAAGGAGAATAATAAGCATTGTGCTATTAAGGTTGATTACTGTCCGTCCTGTCCTCCGTCCCCCTGTGCCCCCCCCATTCCCTGTCCCGTCCCGTCCCGTCCCCCCCCGCTAAATATTCAAGGTCTTAATTTACACTGGGTTTGTTTGTTCATTTATTTGATTTTGGTTTTTTTCAGGATGTTTTTTCCATGTTTTGAGTCCTGTTTTTGTATTTGGCTAGTTAAATGCTTTTCATCCAGACTCCTGAATGCTGTACATATTTCCCTCAGGAATACTAATATCTGCTGGTGGGAAATAACTGCTGAACAGCAGCTTTCTTTGTGCTGAGCTAATTTACGAAGGTATTCACCTTGCTCTCAACTTTGTTAAACCAACTAGTGGTTGGAGGTTTTGACCTTTTGTTTCTAAATATAAAAATAAAAATGTCAATGCAGCTGTTTGGAACAGTTTAGAAAATTACCCTTCCTGGGAGACAAGAGAGAATGACAAAGACCTAAGCAGAGAAGATGCATATTAATTCTCCCTTTTCTTCCTCTTTCAATAGATGGGTGAGCGAGAATTATAGACTCGTTGCATTATCTGTCTAGTGTTTACCAGTCACATGGAAGAATATAGTCAAATTCTTATATGAGGTGATCTCAAAGCCTTGTACATTGTACAAAATAATTCAATCAAATAAAGTCCCTAAAGAATCTGCTTCTGGGACTCCTGAGTCACTTTGGCTTGATTCTCTAGGTTAGTTTTATTTAGTAAATGATGTAAAGTCATGCTAAATTAGAGTTGTGAAGCATTAATACAGGACGGGAAAGAACTATTGTATCAAAGACAAAACAGACCAGAAACGGTCAGGAATTTTAGATGTAAAAGCATTGTGGAAAAGCCAATAGGCAGGACTGGGAAGGGATCTGGACTAGTGTCTTGAAGAGATACTTGAAAAATCTCTCTTCACTGAAACAACAGAAAATCTGAATCATTACACCTGATTTCTTTCTTGTGAGAGAGGTGAAATCTGGACTACAAGGAATAAGCAGCAGCTAGTCATGGGCATGGAAGGAATGATTTTCAGATGCTGCAGCAGAGGTGAGCCTCAGGAGATCGCAGAAAAAATCCCTAGAAGTCTGATTGTCAACTTTTGCGTTAATATGAAAGTTAATATCTGTACATTTTCATCTTTTCTGTGGTCCATTTTCATTGCTAGATTTTACACAGAGAGTCCCTCACGTTGGAGAGATTGTGGCTTCAGTCTAATTCTAAATAAGAATGAATTTTATATAATATATTTGAATTCAGTATTTTCATTACAATTTTTTTCCTTCCAAATATAGAAGATTCACACATTTAAAGTTTTATTTTAAATTAGTGAATCCATTAGCTCAGGAGGTTATGCTTGGTAAAACCTTGGATGAAGACTCCTTGTGGCCAGGATGAACCAACTGAATTCCAGAAGAACAAGGTCTGGGTAATTTATAACAGTTTATGAAGGGTTCATTTGCCCCATTAAACACCTGACCCGATTTATCCATGGTCTGCTTTTAAAGGCCAGAAGGTATCCGTGTTTCTTATGTTTTCCATAAGACCAGGAACCCTTGATCAGTTGGCTTCCTCAATTATTTATGCACTTTTTATCAGACATTTGCAAAACAAGCAGGAGGTAGAAGCCCGTGTTTTTTAAATAAACTACTTGTATCCTAAAACATGTTGTGTCAGAAACTGGTGTACAAACTTTCTGCTATCTCATCGTAAGTATTTTGCTTCACAAGTGCATCTGGAAGTTCAGCTGTTGCTATGGGTTTTTTTTGGAGCTTACAATCATTGCCACTATAACAAAAACTTACATAGTTCATTACACTTTCATCATAAATCTAGGCAAAAAGTTCATTTGTCTAGGTAGGAATATGTGAAATATATGAACAAAGGACCAATTCTAATATAGTTCATGACACAAGGAGGTCTGTACACACCAACAAGTACCCAATATTCAAAGACAGATATTTGATATGTCAGAAGAAAACCAAAACAAATCATTTTAAAATAGCTAAATATTTGAGATAGTATCAATAGATCATACATATGCATAGAAAATGCATGACTGATCCGGACAGTTATAGATTTTCCAGTTCAACACTCTTTTGGCCAACATGATAAGCATTTCAAACACGTTACAAGGTTTCCTCAATAAAATACTGCGTTATTATAGAGGAAACTTGATACCATTCTGTGCATAATTGTAAAATTTGAGCTTGTTTTTCTTAAATTTATTAATAATAACCCTTCTTGCAAAATCTTTGGCTTCACTTAGACACTCAATATTCTTTCTGTTTAAAAGCCATGTGTCCAAGCATTATTGTGCCCTAGACTTTCATCATTTGCAATAACCTCTGCAACTGCCAATATAAGTGAAAAAAACCCAAACCAATACAAAACAAAAGACCCACACTATCATTGCTGTATGGATCATAATGGTTCTTCACCATTCCCTCAACCAGCTCTTGCTTTGGCTCAGTCATTGCTCATAGCTTAGGAGTGGGGAATCAGCTACTCATGGGGATTGTAGGTCCAGAAAAAACACACAGGAAAAATATTATTGTGCACACAAAATGTCCTTCAAAGTGGTTCAAAATGGTCTTTATGTAATCATAGGCTTTTTGCATAGATTCAGGCCATCCTGGAGACAGACTAAAGGGCTTAATTTACTCAAGAAAGCCAATAAATGCTCCCTTCAATTTTCCAAGTAGTCTCCATATTCTGAAGTAAAAAGCCTGAAACATTCAGGTAAATCCCTTATACTATCTATCAGAGTAAAGAATACACCATTGAAGAGTGGCTGTCTGGGGAAGAAAAGGAAGGTTTATTTAGTTCTGCACTAGTAAGAACACCACCATGCTGGTTAAACTATGTAAGAGATAAATCCTTGAAGTGCAGTCTAAGATACATGATACTTCTCCAGACAGGGAGCTCTCACATCTACTGTACCTGGCCAGGTAGATGTAGCACCTTCACTTGCTGCAACTGTCCCTTCTCTTGTTGCAGTGGATATTGCTTTTAGAATGGAAGGTGTTATGCTGTGATCTGTGATGATCTGAGGAGGACTTACTGGCTGCTAAAACATAACAGCAAATTTCTGAATGAATCAGCATTTTGTGAAAAGTGGCTTATCAAACAGTTCTTAGGAGAGGCACGAGTTTAAAAAAGGCTGAAGGATTTGTTTAATTGTGGTGCATCTGATGTTGGAATTTCATCTGGAAGCTGTTATTTTATGCATTTACTTTAATTTCACTTCTTTTTGGGGAGATGGGATATTGCGTAGAAATGAAAAAATTTAGCCAGATACTTGTCCAAACTTGTATTTCAAAATCTCAAAGCCTTTTTCAGGCACAAAAGTTATGTGCAACTTTTAATTTCTACCCCTACATTTCCCGCAGGCTGCCAGCTCATAGCCAAAAGAACGATTAAAAAGTGGGGCTACCCCAGTTACG